>NW_025767175.1:0-716519 GCF_003918875.1 Haliotis rubra | reverse complement strand
TTGTTGCTTCGTTCGGTTGCATTATGCCTCCGATCTCGCTCGGTTGCGGGAGGGCCTCTTGGCACTCGGGAGTACACACGCGAGACGCTCCAGGCCAGTTCGATAAGGAAACTGAAATATAATGGTGCGAAACACCGTACCAAAACGAACGCACCCAGAGTGATAGTGAAAATTAGTTCTTTACCCGCACATGCGGAAAATAACACAAAGTCCGGTTGGATATTACGGATGTTATAACCTTTTCTTTCCTTAAAATGGGGCGGTGTGGTAGCCTAGTGGTTAAAGCGTTGGCTGGTCACGCCGAAGACTCGGTTTCGAATCCCCACATGGGTAGGCAATGCGTAGAGCCCATTTCTGGTGTCCCCAGCCGTGATGTTGCTGGAATATTGCTAAAAAGCGGCGTAAAACCAAACTCAGTCAGTCTTTCCTTAAATATAATATTCCACAAACCAAGACTAATGAAGAATGAAAATCGTGCAAGATTATTTTAGATTTAACTCCATAAAAGGTCAAAGTTTTCCTTTCATCTTTTGGATCCGAGAGCTTTAAAATTGTGGGAAATTTAAGTACGTAAACGGGGGAAAGTAGCTACCATTGTAAACAGAAAGCCCGGGTTAAACATGCGCGATTGTTGGTATATAAAGTTTGGGCAAAGTATCATTACTATCTAATATAAAGCTGTGCAACCTATCAGGCTTCTACGCGAAATTTTTGGCTTTGCTACGCTGCTTTCTGGCAAAAGGCCATTGAGAAAACTATATTTCATGATAAATATCTAAATTCCGTTTGTGATTATATGACCGTGGAGTTAAAATGGCCAGCTATTGAAGTGTCTCTTATCTGTACGCGTACAGTCTCATCCGACGATGCGAAGGTACAGTATTCTACATGTCAGCCCTCATATTTGGTACCGGTACATTACTGCCATGCAGCTTTTTTCTGGCTGCCAGACAAACAGTAGGTGTATATACAATGATACTCTAAACAGGCGTTACATGAAGACATGACCAACGATACAGGTGGTCGACTTACAATGACGAAACCATTAAGTGGACCACTTTCAGCCCCGACATCGTCAGTTATTACATCATCTCCACGGGCGAGAACAGGATAAGTAAACAAAAAGAGCATCTGATACGTGAATAATAACTGTTGTTTGTTTGTTTGTTTTGTTGTTTTTGTTTGTTTGGGCATGTGTGTTAGGCGTGTGGTTTTGGGGGAGCAGAACGAACTTTCGGAGTTGGTTTCATTTCTTTGTAGTTGTCTTCTGGTTGTCTGTTATTTATTTATTTTTATTTTTTTGTGGGAGGGGTTGTTGGTTTGTTGCTGTTAATTTCAATTATGGTGGATCATTTTTGTTGCATGGTATTATGCGTTTGTTGTGGGTTGTTAATGCTCTGTTTGGGTTTTTGTTGTGTGTTTTGTTGTGGGGGCTGGGGGTGGGGTATAGGTTTGTAGGGTTAAAACTTATACGTGGTGTGTGTGTGTGTGTGGGATAGGTGGTTGGGGGTGGGGGGTGGGGGGCTATAAGCATTGTTATAACGCTGTAATAACGTTGCAGACACCGCCATCGATAAATTGTTCGAGGTAAGGTTGGGCCAACGTTGTAATAATGGGAAGGTTTTAAATAACAATTTACAGCTGGGTAATTAGTTAACTTTTGTCACTACGTGAAAACGTTATGGTTAAGCATTGCCATTTGTTTGATTCTACGTGTTAAGCAAACCTACACCCTTCGGTGTTTTGTCTTACTTTATATGGCGTATACTGTATTACCTAAATTCCACAATGCCTTGCTGCAGTAGCTCCGTATCAAGGTGCTGAACTTAGAAATAGGTTGTGAGTTTCTGATATTGTTGTTCATTGATCTTGTTACGACAGTTCCAGTCATTGATTATAAGTAATCGTCGCTGTACAAAAAGCCCAGAAAACGAGTGAAAAGCGCGTATTTGCTGTTGCGCCGTGAAGCGAGAAACGCAGGCAATAACGTCCCAGCTGAACTTGTGTGCTATATTTAGAACGAGCATGTCTCGTGTGACAGACAGTTGATGTCGTCTGCTTTGCCTCAAGTTATTACGCAGTCACCCGTGGGAGTTATGGGTCGCAAATCAGTCAAGTTGAGCAGTGGGCAGCGAGATAATGTTGTAAAAAGCATCAAAACACAGTGGAAATCACTGGGGTTGACAAGATTATATGTTATTTGATTAATAATATATGTGGTCGATATGTATTTGTTTGTTGTTTTACGCCGCACTCAGCAATATTTCAGCTTTATGGTGGCGGTCTTGTAAATAATCGAGTCTGGACAAGATACAAACCAGTGATCAACATCATGAGCATCGAGCTGCGCAATTGGGAACCGATGACCTGTGTCAACCAAGTCAGCGAGGCCTGCTGATCCCACTGATCCTGTTAGTCGCCTCTTACAACAAGCATGGGTTGCTTTGAAGAGATCAATTCTATCAAGATCAAATCCGGATCGCTACGGGTGTGACTACTATAAATGAGCAGAAATGAAGTTCTTCTTCCCCCCCTCCTCCTCGTCGACAGAGCTGGGTTAGACACTTCTGGAAGAAATGATATGCATGCACTATTCTGCCGCTCGAAGTTGGAACACAATCTGGAATTATGAGGTAGTGTATTGCTTAACAAAGAGCTTCATTCTACTCTGTGATTATATTTTTACACTGCAGCGTTTAAAATACTTCCCGCCTGCCCGACCGTCCGGAACGGTTTACTCTCTCATCTAGGACTGTCAAATTTCAAAGAGTAGCCTAGCCTGTCCGGTGGTCCGGTAGATATTTATACCCCTAACAGTTGGAATATTTCATATCATCAGACATGTTCTCTTGTCGTCAGTTTGAGGTGTTAAAAGGGTATTATGAAAAGAAATTATATTAAACTACTTACGATTGGACAGTTCAAGCTACGATAACCAATCCCACAGCACTTGTAATTTCAGTTTATTGTTGAAAACCGGGCAGGATTTTTATCTGGACTGGTATTTTTTTAAAGTTACCAGTCCGGCTGTTGTTTGGCTTGGAATTTTTGAGTTTAAACACTGCTTACACCTGAAAATATATATTAGTTTACACTCTTCTTTCCAACTGTAACAGCAATACTTCCTATTTGTTGTACATAGATGATAAGCAGCACATTTACTTATACAGCTTGTTTTACTATGCCTCATCTATATGCCATGTATCGTACTAGCACTATGTATTTCCTCTGAGTAATATCAGAGATTTCGTAAATTTTCGGAATTCTATTCTGAAATAATTCCATGATGCTCTCATGCAGGTAAAGCGTACCATGGTCTTCAACACATGAAAATATGATCGTTAAGACTAAACGCTATTTCCAGTTTCCTGTCATGGTATATATTACTATGATTAATTATACGAATCAATCATGTCCATAATGGTCTCCTTGTGTACGTACCAACTACTACTACGTTGACACATTTCCAAGTCGATCGATATGTGAAGGGAGTAACTCTGACTCCCCTGCCGTCGAGTTATACATCGCCATCGGTCCCACTCTACCGGCATTTTGATCTTTTTTCGCCACAATCCACTAACAGAGACACGTTTTGGAAGCGCGTGCATATTTTATCAAAGCACAAGACTATGCATCCTTCAGATCTTCCATGCTCGCATTTCGGTAGAGCTACGGGTTCAATACTCTGATTTCGGTAAACCTCCAGGTTTCAATACTCTGATTTCGGTAGACCTACAGGTTCTATAATTTCGCATTTCAGTAGACCTACAGGGTTCCAATACCCGCATTTCGGTAAACCTACAGGTTCAATACTCGGATTTCGGTAAACCTCCATGTTCCACCACCCGCATTTCCAGTAAACTCTACAGGTTCCATACTCGCATTTCAGTAGACCTTACAGGTTCCATTTCACTCGCATTTCGGGTAGACCTACAGGTTCAATACTCTGATGTTTCAGGTAAACCCTCCAGGTTCCAATACCCGCATTTCGGTAAACCTACAGAGTTCATACTCGCATTTCAGTAGACCTACAGGTTTCCATACTCGCATTTCGGTAGACCTACAGGTTCAATACACACACGATTTCGGTAAACATCCAGGTTCCAATACTCCGCATTTCCAGTAGACCTACAGGTTCCATACTCGCATTCTTCGGTAGACCTACAGGTTCAATACTCTGATTCTCGGTAAACCTCCAGGTTCCACACCGCATTTCGCAGAATACACAGGTTTCCATGCCTCGCATTTCGGTACACCTACAAATTCCAATACCACGCATTTCGGTTACAATTCTACAGGCTCCATACCTACTATTTCGGCCAACCTACTGCTTCCAATACCCGCATTTCCAGTAGACTCCACAGGTTCCAATACCCGCATTTCGGTACATCAACAGGTTCCAATACTTCCGCATTTCGGTAGACCTACAGGTTCCAATACCCGCATTTCGGTAGACCTTACAGGCTCCAATACCCGCATTTCGGCAAACCTACAGGTTCCAATGCCCGCATTTCGGCTAACCTACTGCTTCCAATACCCGCATTTCAGTAGACCTACAGGTTCCAATACCTTCGCATTTCGGTAGACCCATAGGTTCCAATACCCGCATTTCGGTAAAGGCTACAGGTTCCACGCCCGACATTTCCCGGCTAACCTACTGCTTCCAATACCCGCATTTCAGTAGACCTACAGGTTCCAATACCCGCATTTCAGGTACATCAACAGGTTCCAATACCCGCATTTCGGTAGACCTACAGGTTCCAATACCCGCATTTCGGTAAACCTCCGGGTTCCAATACCTGCATTTCGGTAAACCCCAGGTTCCAATACTCCGCATTTCGGTACATCAACAGGTTCCAATACCCGCATTTCCGGTAGACCCTACAGGTTCCATTAAAAGAAACGCGCGTGCGTTTTCGCAGTTTATTTCGATATATTTTCACGTCAATCGTCATTAGAGACAATTCCTATGCGTTTGAATCCCGTTAATCATGCCGGTTGATTGTGTATTTGCGCGCATTTTTCAATCCCATCTGGCTGCATCATAAAATGTAAACGATACACATGAAAAGTGCATGCAGAAAACATGTTCCATGTAATGGTACGCAATGTGTCGGAAACATGAGTATAAAAGGCCAAAACCAAATTTACTCATTTCATTGCGAAATTTACGACGTAACCGAAGATGAAAAATGCCCTAAGTAGTACTGGACTGAAATATCGCTATTGAACGTTTGAAGCAGGGGAGTCCTGATCTGCCGTTACCAGACAGTTCAACGTCCATCACAGCACCATATCCTCGATTACCGCATCGATATACCCAGCTTCCATTCGACCCAAGATCGTCCTGCAGAAATTGAAGGCCAAGAGCGACCACTTCCTGCTCAGGGCCGATTCATCCGAGTTTATCACCTACGTCAGCGATTGGCTACGGCAACGGACACTTCAAGACAGGTGCCTGGCTGAAGAGAATCGTCTGAGAGAAGTGGAAATTCGGGCATATCGACCAAAGCTGCACCTGTTCTGACACGACTACACCGACAACGACGTGTCCAGAGGTGCAACAATTACCAGGTATGGAACCTAGGGACTGACGTTTCCTCCTGCAACGTTAGGATGGGAGACAACGTGTCTATCGACGATGGACACGAACGTTTTGCGCTGCGAACTGCGTTCTGATGGGTGGACAGATTTGGTGGAGAAAGAGTCATGGTGTGGGGAGCCATGTCCTACTCGGGTAGATCAGAGCTAGTTGTGGCTTACGAGTAATCTTACAGCAAATCGCTACATCGACCAATTCCTGCGACCTCGCCTCCTCCCACTAATTTACCGCCGCAGAGGGAGTTGTTTCAAGCGACCGACTAACGCCTCGAATACAGCTCGTGTAACAGGTGCCTATCTCGCCAATACAAACGTCATTGTCCTCCCCTGGCCTTCTAAATCGCCTGATCTGAACCAGGAGCGAACCTGATCGACGCATCCGTAAACCATCGTCCTTGCCAACGCGTTGCAGGAGGAATGGCGAAAAATTCCCAAGCAAAATCCGACGACTTGTTGCAATCCGTCCAAAAAGCAAATCCGACGACTTGTGCAATCCGTCCAAAGCGAAGACGTTATGTTGTAGTTCTACGACTATGTCGTATTGGCCACAGTCCACATGACTATCTGCTGAAAACGGTATGGGGTTGTACCTCCCATGTGTGATACTCTTGCGATGAAGTGTTCACCATCAAAGCATATTCTGCAAGGGATTCACATTATGATGAAGAAATCTGAAGATCTGTTTACCGCTTGAGCGGGCATCTCGTGTTAGCTACCTGGGGCGAGCTTGACCTGTATCATAGATTGTAACCATGTAATGTGAATGACGGATTGCTTGTTTTTGATTTTGGTACTGTAACGGTTTCTTTTGTAAATAATAATGCATTGGATATATTTGTTTATAAACTAAAAATTCATTTGGACTTTGGACTTGAAATATCCATGAATACAGACTTGTTCTCGTCACTGCATGGTTGGTACACTAGTAATGCCGATGTGACGTAAAGCCCAACTCAACTACACTCAGCCTGTCCAAAGCGGTGTCCAGCAGTGACGACTAGTGTTGGGAATTGGTTAAAATCTCATAATTGATGATTGGTACATTACAACCGATCAATCATCGAAAATAATTGGTTAGCGTCATTTATGAAATTTTCCTGTTTGCACAAAACATAAAGAAAAAACTTGTAGTTTCACATCTTTAAAGGATGACTAGTATGTTAGGAACATAAATTTCTTTGGGGTCTTTAAGATAAATTCAACCATGACTTGGACCGGGCTTGTAATGCTCATGAAATGTAACAGACAAGACCAACCTTGTGAAAAATATTGTTAATGCAAAAAGGTGTTCCAGAATTGTTTGTATTCGATTATGAGAAAACATGATTGATTGCTCGGTCGTTTAGTCACTGCGACCAATCTTCGATTATTTCAATTAATCGGACCACCACTAGTGACGACTGCAAGGGGCGGTGTCACCAGGTACTGACCTGAACGCCCCCTTGTGTCCACACATGTTCAGTGAGTGAACTGAATTAATGCTGACAATGACAACAATATACATATGTTCATCCGTGTGTCGAATTTCCCTCATCTATGTTCAAGCTTAATCGACTTACGTCCACTTAAATACGTTAAATACATTTCCTTATTTTTGGCCTGTGGGTTTCTTTTTGTGAAGAGTTCATATACTTCGTAGGGATATTTCTTCATATTAATCCCATGAGATACCTAGGTCGCTGCTTATAAATGATATCGACCACTTTATTGTCCGATTCAGATTTGATTATCCACAGACCGCCGTCATACAACTAAATATTGCTGAGTGCGGCTTTAAACGACAAACATTATCGCCCATATTTTTCATTGGGAATAGGTAAAACTTACTCAGTATTTTGGTCGTTTTTTACGTTATTTGTGGTTGTTGTTGTTTTTATTCATGATGATTCGTCCCCGTTATTCAGTTGTTTAAGTGTTTGACAAAGATGTCCATTTCGCATCAACCATCAAGCGTTGCAGATCCAGTCAAGGTCCCCGTTTCACAAAGTTATCGTAAGCCTAAGATCTCGTAACTTTTCTCGGCGTAAAGACCAAAAAACAATCCTACCTCCTATACTGTAGCATAGACTTACGACAGTCGTTGTGCTACGTTAGCTTTGTGAAACGGGACCCCTGATCCGGTGATTTAATCTTGTACGTTAAAAGACAACGTTTCTATATGATGGCGCTGTGTGTAAATAAAGAAAACAATGGAAGATTGTGGCGATAACTGAAAACAGTTTCACCATATCTGTGTCTTTATGGGCATTAAGCATAAATGGGAAGACGGCCTGCCGAGGTTATCAATAAGACTGCAGTGCATGTTAATAATATCCACATGTTGCCTAACGACGGCCATTATTATGGCTTTATAGCGTAAGTGTTAATTTCCCAAGTTGAAACTACAAGTTCAGAAAAGGTGAGGTGAAATTGGGTTTAACGTCGTGCTTGAGAATATGTCGCTCATATGACGACGTGCATGCGTTTGTATGTGTATGTGCGGCTGCTTGTACTAGCCCAGACTGAAGCTGGTTTTATAGTGCTAGCCCACTGAGATACCATGCCGCAGTGAAGCACGAATACCCCACTCAGACACATTATACTGACTCCGAGCCGAGCAGTCCTTGTTGTACCCTTTAATGCCGAGCGCCAGGCAGGGACCAACGGTGTCCTCCCATAAGCACTACAGTTTAAAACAACACATGTTATGGTCCGGTGCACAGATTTACTACATGCTGTCACCTGCATCTGCTTAATGGATTTGCCCAACAGAAAAGAAATAAAACATATATAACATTTTTGCTGCGGCAGTTCATGGTGGTTTTGATAGTAATTAAATTTAGTTTCCCTTCACAAAATGTAAATTTGCAGTCTTCAGTTATGATTGAACAAGTTCCACATAGAGGTTTTTGACATTTTGTTACACTGACTGATAAACCTTTTTCCATAGCATCACTTTTATACAAAATTGGAAGATTTGTGTACAGTTATTAGGACTGCAGGCACAAACAAATGGAAGAATGTCCATCTCTGTATTTGTTTCTTTTGTTTTCATGGGACTCTTGGAACTTTTACTGCTTTATGAACGGCATTTTCCACTACCTAAGAAGATATGTCTTATATATCTATTACATATTACCTATTGTCACAGACTGTAACGTCATACGCATGATGACGACATAGCTACTACCGTTATGCGTCGCCTATGACGACACTTAGTTTTCATTGTACACCTGAAGAGCCGTTGACCGGCGAAAGATTTTGTGCAGTTAAAGTCTATACTATATATAGATGTATAGTCCATCCATAGATAGGCTTCTATATTTAGTGTGATAATTTAGAGTCACTTTCATTCTCAGTGTCCAATCTGATCCATGTAGAACTAGTTTAGCCCAGCTTCAATAAGTAGCCAACTGCATGAGGTACTGGATTGCAGTCTGTAACAATACTATTTAAACTTAAAAACTATTTCGTTTGTATTTCACCTTTTCTCCAATATGCCTTTACCTTTACTCTAATATACTAAGCTTGGCTTGGTTTTTTTCTATCACATGAATACAAGAACATTCACCAACTACAGCATACCCTTCTCTCTTGTCCTTTACAACAACATAGTTACTGGTCTGTAGTTCTTCTGGCAGAGCTGATGGGCTGTGCTCGTTACATGCCATGGGGGTGCCTCTACTCAGATAAGTAATCCCTAATTAATCACTGTAGTTATTTTGGGATGTAGTTCACATGGGATGTAGTTGTTATGGGAGTAAACCGGACCAACAAGTACCATATTTTAACGTCTTTATGTATGACGCAGCCGGGGATCGAACCAGCGACCTCCCGTTCTCCGGGCGGACGCTCTAACCACTACACCACGGAGGCGGTCTGAGACAAATAAATGCAAATGAATACAATACATGCCAAGATAGCAGGGATGTACATCAACGTTTATGATACACATACAAAGATATATCATTACTAACTGACTGACTGACTGAGTTTAGTTTTACGCCGCTTTTAGCAATATTCCAGCAATATCACGGCGGGGGACACCAGAAATGGGCTTAACACATTGTGCCCATGTGGGGAATCGAACCCGGGTATTCGGCGTGACGAGCCAACGCTTTAACCACTAGGCTACCCCACCGCCCCTCATTACTAACAGAACAGGGGTAAATGTTACAAATTAGATTTTATTTGGAGCTTTCTGGAAACAATTCTAATATGTTTTGCTCAGTCACGTAAAGTGTTTGTTCTTTTGGATATTGAGAAGGTTCGCCATTTTTAAGAGATTCGAACATTGTATAAATTGATTTGGGATAAAAATGGATCTTTCGGAAATGAAGGCTTCACATTTAAACAGATAATGGAACTTATCTGCAACTGCTGGTGAGCTGCAGAATGGCAGAGTCGCGCTTCTCTGGGTATACTCCACTCCAGCGGCCAGTCTCAACCGGCAGGTTATGGTTTGATGTTCGGAATATCAAAAGTCGCTCTTCTCTGGGTATACTCCACTCCAGCGGCCAGTCTCAACCGGCAGGTTATGGTTTGATGTTCGGAATATCAAAAGTCCCTCTTTTCTGGGTACTCCACTCCAGCGGCCAGTCTCAACCGGCAGGTTATGGTTTGATGTTCGGAATATCAAAAGTTGCTGTGATATAGCTCTAGGAAGGAGAAGATATATTTCAAAATCTGGGAATACAAGTTTACAAATCAAAAGAGATCACTACAAAGGTGCACTGTGGTAGTACAGAAATAGAGATGCAGTACAAATTCAAAGTATATAATACAAGGGCAGTAATTATGTCAGTAAATACAGTGATGGAAATATTCACCGCTCGGCAACAGTAGTCCACCTAGCAACTTGTTAGAGACTCGGGCGGTCGGCTAGCTTAGTGGTTAAAGCGTTTGCTCGTCACGCCGAAGACCCGGGTTCGATTCCCCATATGGGTACAATGTGTGAAGCCCATTTCTGGTGTCCCCCGCCGTGATGTTGCTGGAATATTGCTAAACAAACTCAGCGTAAAACCAAACTCCAGTCCAGTCAGTCAGTGTTGGAGACTCCAGTGTAACAGGATCATCATAGACAATGCTAGTCTTCTTGTGACTTGAGATTTAATGTCAGATCATATGGTATAGCCGGCTCCAATCTACACAATACCCTGCCGGGCAGTAGACCTAGGAGCCAGCACCCTGCAGTAGTGTTGGGAATTGGTTAAAATCTCATAATTGATGATTGGTTTATTACAACCGATCAATCATCGAAAATAATTGGTTAGCGTCATTAATGAAATTTGTTAATGCACATAAAAATATGGAAAAACATGTAGTTCTTTTGTTTTTTGGGGGCAAAATTTCACATCTTTAAAGGATGACTAGTATGTAAGGAACATAAATTTCTTAGACTCTTTAAGATAAATTCAATCATGACTTGAAACGAGCTTGCAGTGCTTATGAAATGTAACAGACAAAACCAACCTTGTGAAAAATAATGTTTATGAAAACAAGTGTTCCAGAATTGTTTGTGTTCGATTATGAGAAAACATGATCGATTGCTTGGTCGTTTAGTCACTGCGACCAATCTTCGATTAGTTCAATTAATCGGACCACCACTAACCTGCAGTACCTTCCAGATCTTTCTGTCTAAATCTAGCACAAGTCTAAACATAACACACTGCTGACCCTTACTGTATCTACAGGTACAATGTGTAACATTTGAAACATGATGTTGATCTCTGGGTTGGCTGGACCAGACTCGCTTTAATGCGTCGTTACACAACAAACAAACAAAACCGCCCATTTTAGGAAACACTTCTGATGGGACGCAGCAGGTTCATAAATTTGGTTGTTCAGTGCATCTGCTGAAAATTATAAAGAAAGTGTACACTTGACAGACAGACAGACGGACAGAGAGAGGCAGACATTTTATTCTGTAATAGGCCACTGGCCCAAAATACATTCATAGATATGATAAAAGTTACATGCGTTGTGCATAAAAACATTGGAATCTTTTATTTTCCCAACATTATATAAAAATAGGCATAAATTATTTATAACATTTATGTTTGTTGAAGTCATTATGTTTATAAATCTTCAATTAAGTTAACATAATGTTTTGGCAAAAAATGGTGAATCATAAGGGATATTGTTATGCATGTATCTACCGGTCTCAGAACTATAGTCCGCTTGATTTCAGACCGATGAATTGCTCACTAACACAAAATCTATTAATTGCAACAAAACCAAATTTTGCACAGTCGCATGAAATCGACAGACCAACTCTGATGATTTGTCTCATAATTTGGGGCACCCAAATACAAAAGTTGTTTAAGAAACGGTCATCACTTTGTTGTCACTTTTCGCTATTTTGTACGAGGAGGACCACTTTCAGATTCATCGGTCTCAAATGAAATCAAACGGACTACAAGCTGTACACTTGAAAATGTACGAAACTTTCAAAATTATGTTAAAGCGTTGGTGGTCTCAAACCAGTCGCTGAAACTCTGCAAACTAAGGCTTAAACATAATTATTAGGGGTGGGTATTGCAGAGAATATTCATATTGCGATATATTGCGATGTGAAAGCATGTATTGCGATATGCATTGCAATATATTGCATGAAGTTTTTCTAAACAAAAAAACTACTATAATCGAGTTACTGATTGATTTATAGAGCAAAAACACAACAAAATCACTATGTTTGATTAAGCTTTAATAACAAATTTTAATCATGATAAAATTAAAATGTGAATAATATTTGGCACAAATGAAACAAGGAAATACGCGAAGTTTTCCGAGTGTTACGACGTTTTTCGAATGCAAGTCAAAATACCGGTTTTCGATCAGCGTATCGCAATACGTATCGTTTTCATGTCTGAACCGGTAAATACCGGTAAACCGGTTATAATGCGCAGCCCTAATAATTATAATACTCGTCTTAACCCGTATCAAATGTATCACTAACGAATAACCATTTCGTGTTTGTTTTTACTGTTGTCCAACATGGGCGTACGTTTATCTCGGATATATACTGAGGGAAAAATATAATGGATCACATGAAAGCACAAGTGTTCCTTTATTTTTTTCCAGGTTTCTTCACAAACTGTGCAATACAAAGCTTGTGAAGAAACCTCGGACAAAAAAAAGGAACACGGGATTGGATGGTCTGGCTGTCTGGATTTCTTGACACATGTCATCGTATCCCAAATGTGTAGATCGATGCTCATGCTGTTGATCACTGGATTTTCTGTTCCAAACTCTATTATTTGCAGACCGCTATCATATAGCTTGAATATTGATGGGTGGTGTTAAACACCGAACAAACAAAATCTTTCTAAATGACTGACTGACTGAGTTTGGTTTTACGCCGCTTTTAGCAATATTCCAGCAACATCACGGCGGGGGACACCAGAAATGAGCTTCACACATTGTACCCATGTGGGGATTCGAACCCGGGTCTTCGGTGTGACGAGCCAACGCTTTAACCACTAGGCTACCCCACCGCCCACTTCTTTCTAAATGATGTTTCTAAAGTACCGTGACATGAAAAATAGTTGCATACCTATCTATCTCACTTGTCCAATGAGACTTATTTTATGCGTATATGAAACACAGGAAACAAACTTACATGACCGGTTAAGAAACAAGTTATAAATCCTAAACACTATATGTATTTTACAATATTAAATTGTTATGAAGACACTTGACACCGAACGTTTCTTTGTCAGCAGCGACCCGTGAAGATCCGGGGTAGAATAGGTCTTCAGTAACCCATGCTTGCCACAAAGAGGCGACTATGCTTGCTGTAAGAGGCGACTGGCGGGATCAGGTGGTAAGGCTCGCTGACTTGGTTGACATATGTCATCGGTTCCCCAATTGCGCAGATCGATGCTCATGCTGTTGATCACTGGATTGTCTTGTCCAGACATCCAGGTTAGAATTGGTCTTCAGCAACCATGCTTGTTGTAAGACTAAGGGATTTGGATGGTCAGGCTCGCTGACTTGGTTGACACATGTCATCATATCCCAGCTGTGTAGATTGATTGTCGTGCTGTTGATCACAGGATTGTCTGATCCAAACTCGATTATTTACAGACCGCCGCCATATAGCATGAATATTGCTGAGTGTGGCGTAAAACTAAACTCACTCACTCACTCACTCACTCACTTTGTCAGCTGCAGATGTATGGGATACCGAAGTCGATATGATTTAAACATATTTGTTTTCAAAAAATAAATAGGGACTGGTGAACAAGCTGTTACAGCTTATGTTAACACCGCTCTCATACAACATATTGTACAATACAAACTGTAAGGTCAGAACATAATATACATTATCATACAAGTTTACAATTGCATAGTACACAGAAAAAGAAGTATGGTGACAACCAATACATGTGTTGTGCATTTGTATTTTTATAGAAATCAATCAAATGAACTCATTTAATAATAAATAATACACGTGTTTCTTATTTACAATGAGAGGGATGATATGAGCATATTAATTGGTGACATATAAATTCACAAGTTACACGTGAGGAAATGTGTAATTATGTGGATATTGACGAAACATTCCCTCAAACAAGGTAAGTTTTAAAATACCTACTGTTTTAATATTGTAACATTTGTCGTTTACAATTTTCGATATTTGTATTTGGTTTTCATTCATTTCTTGTAGTATTGACCAGAGTCATATTGTACTTCATTATCGTTGGGAGCTTCTCAATGTATGCGAGACAGACAACACTAAGTCGTTTGTTTTCACAAGCCATTTCGTTGTACAGACGTGTAAAACATGATTCAATTTGGCAATTTATAAAGTGTCCTTTATGTTTCAGTCACTTTACAGATTAATCGAAACATCTGCCCCTATATTTAACAGGCTGACATTCTTTAAGGATGGTCCCAACTGATTTAAACATCACAATAGATGTTTCACGCACTGCATGGCTGCACATGAAATATGTCAAACCATTATAGTTCTGTTGATGTTACAAGTCTAAGTAGTGTTAAGGAAATTCGCAGAATACCAAGCAAGCGACTTATCAAATATCATCAGGCATTTCTGTTTATGCGAGGTTAAAACAAGCCTACTTGTTCCTGTTAATTCTAAGACGAAACTATATTTCAGTGTTGTTGATACGGCCAATGCTTTCAAGTGCGCTTATAAAGGTTGGCGCAGCACAGATCGCGAACCTGACTAGGTTTCTGTGACATCATCGGGTATGCGCGGGTAAAATACAAATATGTTATTGTTACATCAAACTTGATATCACTCGATCGTCAGTTTGATTCAGACCCATATTACAAAAATTCAACTTATTTATTTCCTGTGAACCAAATGGTCGACTCCTTATATTGCATTTGGGCGGTTTAGTTCACAAGTAATTTATCCTAGCTCTACACTGACTATACTACATAGAATATATTTTTTTACATCCTGGGTGGGTTTTTTGTTTTTGTTCGTTTTGTTTTTTGTTATTTCCGTCATTATGACGTCATTATCTAAATGACGTCACGTCACATTGGGTTTTATAATCTCCTACGATTGAGACGATCAGCTGAGACCCGCCATGTATCCTATAGGTATATCCACTTATCTTACCTTATATGGAATTAATTTCAGTTTTATTGCTCAATGGCGCTTTTACAGCTTTGGATAAAATACATCCGGGTTGTCATGGTAATAGATATTTTGTCGATCTCCTTACAGCGAAACGGCGTCGCTTAGTGTATATTAACACTGACTGTTGGTGTTCGTGATGCACACCGGGGTTTCCCGTATTTAAGCCCTGGGCTTATTATCGGAAAATGGCCCTTCTCGTTCACAAATAAAAATCCCATAATTAAGCCCAGGGCTTAAATTTGGGAAATGCTTGTAACTGAAGAAAACTATTCTAAGACACGATAAAATGGAATGAACTTTAATATAAACGGAATACAGAAACCTGGGCCCCGTTCCTCAAAACGATCGTAGCGCTACGACTGTCGTAAGTCTATGTTAAAGTATGGGAGTTACGATCACCTTAGCGCTACGATCGCTTTGAGGAACAGGACCCTGAACCTTAGACAATCGTTAAAGAACTGTCATAAAACTGAACTTGAATGACGCCCCTCTATTGATGAAATATTTACATACTTTTACTGTTCTTTGGGAACGTATATGTTATTATCATATTTTATTGTGACTGCGTGTGAGTCATATGGATTGAGATTGTCTATATGGGTATAGACTACCTGGCCTCTCTTGGGGCTCCAAAACGTTATGTAAACATGAAAACCTCTATTCATGCAGTAACTGCATCACAAACGTGCACTACAAACGTGATATATATGCTGAAGTTTGCCATGTGCTTTTACAAAGGGGTGTCATTTCTAAACAATAACATTTGAAATTTTAATTTAGGCCCATGGGCTTAATAACGGGAAACTATCCCGTTTTTAAGCCCATGGGCGTAATTACGAGTGGGCTTAAATACGGGAAATCCCGGTAGATCATTGACATTATCGTGCTGGGCTCAGTTGGCAATATGAAGAAAAATGCTGCTATCTCATAACAATAGTCTTAACATAATACCAATGATTGGTGGATGATCAGGCTGAAAACCCGACTTCGATTCTCCTCAAGGATGCAAAGGGTCTACTCCCATTTGTGAGAACTCCCAGTTGTGAGACTCCCAGTTATGAGACAGTGGAGTCGGCAATTAACAACGAAAACACACCATACTCCCCTGTCTGATAGAATGGATTCACCCTAGCTAATTACTGATTTGCTATGTAACTGAATCTTGTGGAGGTAACTTAATGAAACTTTATAAGATAAATTGATTAACATACTCAGGTAAATGTCTTTAATAATTAAACACTTTGTGTAGGTAACTTCGTGATCAAAGAGAAATTAATTTACCTACTCAGATTTACTTCGTCTCCGAAACTACAAGCTATAGTTTAAGAAATAACTCTGAAATAACTCTGAAATTTACAGTCGAAATGCCCTTATGCCAAACCCTTTCTACCCGACACAATAAATTTATGGAATGCCCTACCAAATTCCAAAGAGTCATGCAGTCTCAAAGAATTTTAAAACCTAATTAGAAAAACCGAAAACAAGATTTATATTGATCTTAATTATGGCTCCTGTTTTTGTCAAATCGTTCACTGCCGCCTCAGGCTCGGATCTAGCGACCTAAACGCCGAACAGACATTAAATAAACAGTGCATGTTGCTCTTGTGGATATCAACTACCCGTTATAACCTGGATATTTTTTTGAACGGAAACAAAGAATTTACTCCTTGTGTAAACCAGAATATAATTGAATCCGTCCACGATTATATCAACAAGACACAACGCTTCAAATTTTCACAGGGAAATAGTGAAATTAACTCAACAACCTTCTCGTGATTGATTTATATTCCTACAATAGCTTGTTAGACACACACAACTGTAAGTCTCTAATTATGACTACTTAGAGAATAGCTGTATCTGCTGTAATCCGTATATATTTATATGTACTTAAAAATATATTTATGCAATAGTCAATATCGATGACGTCACATCCTCCATTTCATTTTATATTTTATGTTGCATGGGAGCGGTGTTAACAAAAGCAGTAATACTTCAACAATCCCAATTCATTTTCATAAATAATAATAAAATATGTTTAAACCAAAATGACTTTCAAACTTCATAATAGTCAATAAAAATGTGTTATCGTAATTACATATTCTTCTGAATAAATAAAATATTCAATGAACTATTTCTTCTGTGTAAATATAATCTTTGATAATCTATTTCATTAACCAACTCATCAATGAAGTATGCCTCCTGTGGGTACTCTTCAACAACTGGGCTGATCCCACTTTCATTGTGGGGATGTGGAAACACCACCTATGTGCACTGTACCATTAATTAATGTGTCTCACAACTGGGAGTTCTCACAAATGGGAGGACACCATACAGGTCTAAACCCCTTTCTGGGGTCACCCGTCGTGTTATATTATTGGAAAATTGATATCGGGTTTTTGCAAAAATTACCACTTTTTCAGATGTAACAAATGACATGGATTCACACGAGCAACGTATACTTTTTGTCAAAGATTTGGTTCCACGGTCAACAAGCTCCAGTTTGACACAAACGCAAAGCTGTGATACCCTTTTACAAAATTAATGTCAACGATACGGTGCTGATTAAAATCCATTCTCAACTTCCTGCGGAGTACTGCTTAATGGTCACATTGGGGCCAAACTTGAGAGAGAAAACCCATGGAAATCTATGTGGATCCAAAGTGCGAGTTCATGAAGCTGCTTAAAGATGAAAGGTTTGTGGCTATCTAAATTTTTGTGCATGACAATGATTGATCGTGTTAATTTATTCGACTTCAAGATAAAACGTAATCTGTCCAATAAACACTTTAACATTATATCGATATAGCGAAAGTGAACTTCTCTTCATATACATGTACATATATATTTTATACATCGTGTTGTTAAAAGTTACCACTGGTCGGTCATAAAAAACACATTGTACATTCCGCTCACAAGGTTGCAGTCTATTAATAGCTTCACTCACGATTAGCAAACAAAAAACATAAACATTCCGAACACATTCAATGACTTTCTCCACCCGGTATTTCGGGTAGATCTTAATGACAGTGTAAGAATATTACCTGTCGTCGGCAATATCAAAAGGAGGTGCTCCTTCTCACCTTTAGGTCAAAGGTCAACAAACTTAAGTAAAGAATGTCAGTTTTAAAATGTATGATCTTTCTATTAGTCACGTATAAAGTAGATAATTACATACCTATTTATAAAAATCGGTTGATTTAGGTAGCAAAAAGTTGAAGACGAGGGCAGCATCAAAATCAAAGTGTGTTTGTACCGGACTATTTTCTCGCGCGCAGTGTCTCAATTTGATATCGGCACACCCAAACCAAGATGGCGGCAGTCATTCGATGTGGACAAGTGGTCACCAAACATGGTGCTACGTCGTGAACTGTGGGATTATAAGCTAATGTTTACATTTGGAACGATCATTTAAGGTCCGGATAGTTTATTAGTTAACGCAGGATATTGGCCATACCCTTCAGCCAAAAATTAGCGCGGTAGTTGTGCACTGTCATAGAGCTTACCTTGACGGAATCTGATTTTGAGAATCCTGTTACGGAATGAAAATGGCTGGACACCAGCAGGTAAAACAAAATGTAAGTACTTTTCTATTCTCATTTAATCAATTTAGACACTTTGCATGCTTGTTTCGTTATTTTAGTTTATGCTGGTGCCCCGCTACAAAGAAACGAGTTCCATCTTCGAAACGTCCCCTCGAGACAGGTAGAGGGAAGACATATTTGTACTAACTGGGACAAGTTGTCACCTGAAGAAAGAAGAGGTCGACTGACACTTTATTAATATCCCAGAAAGAGCGATAATTGATATAAGTAAATAAATCTATGTTTATATTTTGTTCATATACTCAGCAGCAGTGTCTAAACCATTAGTCTAATGTATCAATGTTGATGATTAGATTTGTTGACATTTGCCACAATATGGGGCAGGGCCCATCTTGCCACTGTCAACTTTTTGATAGTCCGAAGTGCGTTTTGATAAATTAAACATACAAAGATAGGTCATATACTTATTGAATTATACAACATGGAGAAGTTAATGTGTCGTCACGGTCATGGTGTAAACTCTTGACAGCCTTTTTTCAGGTCACACACCACTACCCATGTTAAGTGCATCTGTCTGCCCTGCATCATTGATAATGATATGCAAGGATATGTATGTTTAGGGACCCTACTGAATTACATGTGTAAACGCTTTCATTATTTACTCTCTTATTCATCAACCCTGGTACATAGGTTTTTCATGTGGGTTGATAACGAGTAAAAGAGATATCCGAACTGCAGATAATTTGGATGGAGTGTTCAAGGAAAGGGGAGGTGGTTGGGTAGCCTAGTGGTTAAAGCGTTGTCTCGTCACGCCAAAGACCCGGGTTTGAATCCCCACATGGGTACAATGTGTGAAGCCCATATTTGGTGTCCCCGGCCGTGATGTTGCTGGAATATTGCTAAAAGCGGCGTAAAACCAAACTCAGTCAGTCAAGTAAAGGACAGGTTAATGTACATTATTTGATGAACATTAAATACTGCTGTGCTTAAGTCCGTTGTTCAGTTGCCAACGTGGGTACAGTGTATTAAGCCTATTTCTGGTGTCCTCCATGATATCGGTGGCATATTGCTAAAAATGGCGTAATAACATACTAAAGCACTCGTAGAGAGTCGTATGTTTCATGGGACTGACACAACATGTAAAACTAGCCTCACAGAGTCTTGTCATTTAGTTTGCTTGTGCGAAGCCTGAATCTATGAAGATTAAATTTGGCCTAAAAGACTTGACAGGCTATTAACATTCCTTATTAAAACACCAAAATCTACAGAAAATGTTGCTAAGAAACAAATTGGAACTATGTCGTTTAGTTCTGTCATGAGGGAAAATACACTAGATTCTTTAGCCAAATCAAGACATGCTACATGAAGGAATATATCTGAGATATTGTGACCTGAGGCTTATTCCTTCTATCAGCAGTGTCACCTTTTGGAACATGGTGGACCAGTAATCCCAGATCCTAGACTGTTATTTTCCAAACATGAATTAAATAAGATGTTAACCATGTTAACATGCATATTTCATTTCAACATTAGACCATGCAAGAAACCCATGATCTTGGAGTGGAATCCTGGTTCACCTAACTATATTTCCATGTCTGTCAGCATTAAGGCTGTAACGACACTGGCATATTCGGCGAATCGAACCGTAGCCCTTCATGAAATATGTTCGTTATTTGTGGTCACTAGAGCCGAATATTAAAAAATATTTACGATTTTTTTAAGGAAGCATGTTTTATTTGAACCCTTAGGTCCTTTCCAAAGTGAGATATGCAAGAATGGAACATGTACTAGCATTGCAGTAATGCAAATCATGTTAATTTGCCAAGACTGCACATGGTACTGTGCATTATAACTATTACATACCAAATTTTAGAGTATGCAATCACTGATTATTGCTGTGACAAATCAAAACTGTCAACATGGGCGTTCTATATTGTACATCAATCACTTAACTACAATATTGTATTCGTGAATACTTATTCGTATTTGTTACCCAATATTCATGATACATATCATATTCACCACATAGTGTATTCGTTGCGGCCCTAGTCAGCATCAATCCTATCCTTGGGCCTTTCACCTAAGTAGTAAACATCTGAGAACTGCTTTACTTTGGGCTTTCCACCATTGAAGATACGGGTTAGAATTGATCTTCAGTAACCCATGTCTGTTGTAAGAGGCGACTAACGGGATCGAGTGGTCAGGCTCGGTGACCTGCTGACATATGTCATGGTATCCCAGTTGCGTAGATCGATGCTCATGCTGTTGATCACTGGATTGTCTAGTCCAGACTTGATTTCTTCTCACATTAAGTTGACACTGTATTTTAATTTGAGTACTGTTCAAAAGCAATCTTAAACCTACACCGAAACATTGCTCTCACTTAAATATAGATGTGGTTCATCCATGTATTGTTAATGTTATCCTTCCTTAATTTTAAACCTGGTCTGTCATACAGACCCTGAAGCAAATATATCCAAGAAAGCCCATGCAAGTCTAGATTTCTACAGCTTCAGGAATTGAAGAAAGTCTCAGGGCTCTTTTTCATTATATATATATGTCAGGGTAGAGACTGCGTAGTGATTGCGATTCAACTGGTAGAAACTCCGAGTGATCTGTGGGTAAACAACAAAGACACTTTTTCTGAACAGTACTATGCATTTTATTCAGATATAACACTAGACTGTTTCCACTTCTACAGATATATTAAGGACTAAAAATACAAATGTGACTTGAGAGATCATATTACAATACATGTATATACATATATTACAAAACAGACTACAAGCAAGATCAATTGCATAATCAGTGTTTGCCCTTGGCATAAAAATGTAGGAGTCATCATGACTCCCTGGTGTCATGAGAGGGAGTCATGGACATGTTTTGCGGAGTCAACTTCTTTCATCAAGAGATCAACTGTTATTGTTTAAAGGTCACATGCAACGTAAAATACAACTTTGCAGATTCTGATACCTTTCGGTATGGACTTACCGAAACAAATCATCAAAAATGCAAATTCAACTATAAAGTTGAAAAATAACGTGATGAAAAAAACCGCGCGAAATCAGAGTTCAAACGATTCACTAATTTTCCCCCAACTTTTCGGGGGAAAACTGGTTTCAACAGCTGGGCTGCGCTTATAGCACGTGCGCAGTGAAATAGGTTCGCGCAACTTGGAAGCGGGCTGTCCGGTGAATACTCGGTGAAGGCTTTGGTGTGAGCTATTTTCCTAATGTCTTGTTGATATCTCACAGGGGCGAACTTTTTATATGTTATGACGTAAATAAACTGTTTATATAATTTCATTTGTCTATTTCACCACACGTTCTTCTTACCGAGTCACTTTCTCAGTTCGATACTTAAAAGCAATGTCATTATTTAGCGTTGACAGAATTTCTAACTCTGATATAGATATGTCGTTGTCACAGACAAAACTCAATGTCTTGTTTTATTGACACCTGTGTGTCTGCCTGCCTGTCTGCTAATGACAATATTCAATACACAACTGCGATCACTGACCACATGCAATTTGAACTTAACACCAATCAGGCTATACACCATAAACAAAACGCATTGATTTATGGCCCGAGTTCGGTCTCTGTCACATTATGTAATTACACAGACAGGCAGGTGTGATACTTGAACACATGACATGTTATGATGTCTGTTGATTGCAAAATGTTATACACAAAAAATGAGCATGTATTTACAAAACCCAACATCTCTATATATACACACACAATGAGCCGTGAGTGCATCTGCAAATGAACCAGCCGTTACACTTGAGTGCACACCCACCCGCTCTGACTGGGTTCGGTATCCCGGCTGCTTCGTTTCTTGGGAAGTAAACCCAAGTGCACAATATTGCACTTTTGATTTGCGATTGTACACTTATAATTTTGTTTATATGTTTTTTCATAACCAGCAATGTATATTATATGTCATAAGTGATAATTGTGTTTTAATTATGTTTGATTTTTTGGTTGCATGTGACCTTTAATAACAACTGGTCCAGGTAAGGCAGGTCAGGTATTTAATCAGCACTGAGCAGTTAACTGGCAAACATTAAACTAAGTAGTTTTAAACAATAAAGTTAACAAGATAACAATAAATAAGTTCAATCATAACTGGCAAATAATAGGAAAACATTATCCCCACCTATTATACTTGCTTGCATAAGCTTGCACTTGCTTGCATAGGTTATTCCATATAATCGTAGTCTCTACCAGCAGAGACTCCCATCGCAGTCTCTACCCTGACATATATATTTTTTTTACTATGAGTCTAGTATGAGCTTTTTTTCTATAAAATGTGTTCATTTCAGAGACTAGTTGTTAGTCTATCTTAAATCCAGCTTTATCTGAAATGTTTAATTGTTCATTCTGCAAATCATGAGAGTGAAAACTGATGATCAGATATGAGGTAGTTTATGTTGAACCATTCCATTAAACACTGTTAAATAGCCAATTTGCTGTGTAAAATTGTTAATAACTGGAGGTATTGTTGCATTGTTATATTCATCTGTTGGATAAGAATAGTTTCTGCCATGACTGATAAAATTGCAACCACCAAGTAGAACAGATTGATACAAGTAGGACAGGCTGCTCCTAATGTTTTAGCTAAGCCCACTGGTCCAAATGTACAAGGGCATAAGGTGTTACAGATTTGCCTTGCAGAGTTGCATCCCTTAGTTAGCTGTGTCTGGTAAAGAGTCCTATGCTGGTTATAGAATGGGAAGGGTTCTCGGTGGGCCTTGAGCTTTGTTGCAATCCGTGTTTCAAACTGTATCGGTACAATCAGGGGTGGAAGTAACTTTAAAATTGCTAGTGTACTCCGGTACAGTGGCACATGTAAAATCACTTGCCCTGATCATTTTTCCTCTATACCGGACGTTTTCTTGTTGATTTTTAAAAAAATAAACAACATAATTAACAGTGGAAAGTCAACTGGACACCGGTACAGTGTGATATACAAATTTGCTTGCCCGACAGAAAAACCACTGGACTCGGACGTCGGGCAGTGGGTTATTTCCACCCCTGACAATGCTGGCGAAGTGAATTTCCACAACTTTAACATGTTAAATGTATGCTGTTTGTTGTTTTTTATGTTTGTATTGATCTACTGTATCAAGAAAGATTTTTCAGTTTGATCAATGTTTATTTTTATGAACTAAGATGCTATTTGACACACTGACTGCAGAATTATTTGCACTTAAGGTCCCCCTCAATCTTCAAGATCAACACTAGTTTTATGGCAAAGGTCTTAACTACACTCATGAGACACATGAATGTCACAATTGTCCGGTCTTGACAACTGAGCAACCACATATGCTATTTTGAATGTCTGTAACTCTTCTATGTCAACAATGCTTCAAACTTTACTGTAAACACTTCACTGTTTAAAAGCTGCTAAAAGCAGCATAAAACCATACTCACTTCTTTTCAATTTTCCAGCTGAGATGTACTTTAACTTATTTTTAAAAAACAAATTATGCTGTAATAGTTGAAGGTATTTAATGGCACAATGTCACGCAACACTTCTTTGAAAATACATGATGCATTTTTCTCGATAATACTAACTATCAGCCCTCAGGGAAGCTGCCATATAATATATTGGGTGTATTGGGTGGTCAGGCTCACTGGATGGTGTCCTCTCACTTAGCCAGATTGATGGTTATGATGTTGATCACTGGATTGTCTGGTCCAGACTCGATTATTTACAGACCGCCGCCATATAGTTGGAATATTGCTGAGTGCAGCATAAAACAACAAACCGAACTAAACCATGTCCCTTTTTGTATACCACTTAGATCCTTCAGGTAGCTGCCCCAGTTGTGTAAGGAGTCACACTTCACTGTACACACATAACTCATATGGGAAACTTTAAACCGCTTTCCAGAGGTTGAGCATGTATACCTCCTCAGAGGCCAATTTTCGTCTTGAAATCGATATCAATAATCAATACAAGTTTCCAAAACTGAATGAGTATTTCCCCGCTTATCACGGTTCATGCTGCTATGGTTACAACTAATGTTACAGCTTTGGAGAAGTGATATATTTTTCCTTAGTGACATCACTGGTAAAGAGGAAGAAGAGGTTAATTTCTATAAATTTCTTGTATTAGTTGTAATCTGTATCATAATCCGATTATGAACTATATTGTTACGATAGCTCGTAATGCCGTGAACACTTTGTGGATTGGGATCCAGGGTTCATGTCCTGACACGAGTACAGTGTGTGAAGAAAAGCAGTCTGGGATGGTGTTAAGAAGAGGTAAAATTCGAGTTAGCTGTTTAACTTTGTCCTTCCTGCCAGATTAAACCGACATGATATGATCAGTTGTTCCGTGTGATAAGGTGTAACTAAGATATGGTTAAGTTGTGTTACCTTACTTACTGATAGGGCTTGCTAGAAAGACAACCACAAATGTGGTCCATAGGAAAAAATGATTATCGATAATATCAATAATATCGTACATAAACTATTGTGATTTATCTTTAAATAATTAATAAGTAATTTTAATTCACCCAGTCAATGCACAAACTTTTGTGTTTGTTCGTACGCTGTTTCTAAAGTATGTTCAGGATGTATGTGTTTTGCTTGTAATCCAAGCCTAAATATAGCATCAAATATTTTGGGCATTTTTGATCGAAGTTATTTCTTCAGTATTTATCGCTGTTCCGTTAACGATGATCAATCTCTCTGATCTATATCGATAATGATAATCCAAATAATAGACACTTCAATTGGGGATCAGTAACAATCTTAAAGCAAATAATGGTAAAATGGAAACAGATTGGATTCGATTAGCACATGCAATAGTAAGACACACACATTGTTTTATGTTTATTTTTATTTTTAATAAAAAGTCCAGTTGTTTTGGACAGAAGACTTCCTGAATGCACATATGCTGAGAGAGGTCATGCCATGTTTGTGAAGAACACAATTGAAAATGTCCTCAGTACAGTAACATGCATGTTACAGTGTTCACGAATAGCGTCTGACCCTCTGACAAATCTGGCAGATTCGCCAACGGTCAGACAGAAGTCTACAACCCGCCGGCCCCAGTGTCTGACTGTATATTTCACAATGACTTTGACTGAAGTTGTTTTATGTGACATTTGACACTTGTTTGCTGTTTATAAATCTTATGTTTGTTAATATTTCAATGTCAATTATAAGAAATATTAAATCTGAAATGTGTGTTTAATTTTATTCCATGGGCCCTGTGCATTTTCAATGGGTCAGACAGACATCTGAAACTTACAGGACCCAATGTCCTGTGACTTTGAAACACCATTCATGAACACTGATGTTAACATTTGTTTGTTGTGATCATGGTCATGGTGTATCAAGTGTCAGTTGAACTGAGGGAGGAAGTGAAAATAACATTATTATTTTTCCATGAATATTTTCAAAGGAAACTTCCTTAAAAAAACTTTTTACTAACAAACTGCTAACTGAAGACCCCTACTGACTTGTAACATAGTTTATATCTACCATATAAAGTACAGGTGTATAAGAAAACACAAAAGCTGATGAGGAAATAAATTAAAGTTTGAACTAAGAATGTAGTACAATTGTTAGACTAATGTAAGTCAATTTGTGCCAAAGTTATTTATCATTTAAGTTTGTTTGTTGTTTAGCGCCACACTTAGCAATATTTAAGCTGTGGCAGTGGTCTGTAAAGAATTGAGTCTGGACTAGACAATCCAGTGATTAACATCATGAGCATCGATCTATGCAATTGGGATACGATGGAACATGTCAAATAATAATAATAATAATGTGTCCATTTATATAGCGCCAAATTCCACACTAGGTATGCTCATAGCTCTAACAATCAAGGCACAGCACATTATTACCCGGATAACCCAAGCTGCCTGTTAGGCGCTAGAAAGTTATAGTCATATGACTTTTTCCACCGGGTACCCATTTTCCTGCTGGGTGAACAGAGACAATTTTGAACAAACTCACTTGCCTAAGGTGAGACCACATGTGTCACATGTGCTTCGTTGTGGGGCAGGACTCAAGTCCTAGAAACTCTCAGCAACCCAGTCAGCAAGCCTGACCACCTGTTCCTGGAAGGCGCCTCTTTCGAAAAGCATGGGTTGCTGAAGACCAATTCTAATCCAGATCATGATCAGATTCATGGGTGTGTTATTGAAGTAATGAAATCAGTCTTTTAGTTATCAACATGTTTGACATTTTCAGTCAAGCTTTACAGTAGATAATGGCAGTTATTGTGATGACGTTTTAGTCTTACCATACATGCTGGACTGAACACACTGTAATGCAAGCTTGTGGCTAATACCACACACTGATAAACATCCACATGGTTTACTTTCATGAAGTTGTTCAAGTTCAGTTTACATGGATCGTGATTTCTAGGGACTGCAATTAGCTGTGTTTCCTCTTTGTGCAAGGGTAGCAGGGGTGGAAATAACTTTAAAATTGCTAGTGTACTCCGGTACAGTGGCACATGTAAAATCACTTGCCCTGATAATTTTTCCACTATACTGTCCGTTTTCTTGTTGATTGTTTAAATAAACACCATAATTAACATTGGAAAGTCAACTGGACACCAGTACAGTGTGATATACAAATTTGCTTGCCCGACAGAAAAAAACACTGGACTCGGACGTCGGGCAATGGGTTATTTCCACCCCTGGGTAGTTATTACAATGTGAAATATGGTATGTTAGTCTTCCCCTGTGATAATCACATGTATCAATCATGAGTTTATTAACATATCTGTTGGTGTTAATTACCATTAACTGTTGTTTATTGAATGAATGTATTTACAACAAGATCTTGCACTGCCAGATACAGAGGAGATTTGCAGGAGTCAGTACAGTCTACCTCTATTCAGCAACTTCATGTTTAACCAGTCAAGCAGGGTTTCAGATCAGTTTTGTTTCTAGGACATTGACCAATTGTCATGCAGAATGCCTGAAATGTCATGAAATTTTGTGTTAATTTGATATTTAACTTGACAATAATGATCATTAATTATGATCATTTTAACAACTACTATGTTTAGTAACTTAGCATATATCTTATGACATACACATGATGCAAGGAAAAGAGGTAGGGCCTAGTGGTGTTCCGATTAATTGAAATAATCGAAGACAAGCAATCGATCACATTTTGTCATAATCGAACACGATTTTGGAACCGCTGTAATAGAGTTTGAAATACTTGATGATGGAACATATCTAGGACGTTGTCAGGGCCAGAAAACATGTTTAATTCTTAGAAAACTCACTTCACTTTCTGAAAAGTCATGACTGAATATTTCTTGAAGAATCTGGGAAGTTTATGTTACACTGGAACTGAATCATTTTCACTGGATGTGAAATTTGCAAATGTAATTTGTGCAGTTTCTAAATAAAACAAAACAACAACAGAGAACCAAATGTTTTTTCTTAATACTTATCTGCAACTACAACCTGTATAGGAAAATCTAAAAAATGACTCGAACCAATTTTTTTTCGATGATTGGTCGTTGGTATCAAACCAATCATCAATTGTGAGATTTCAACCACTTCCCAACACTAGTAGGGCCATATTGACCGTATCATAATTAGCATCTGTTATTTGGGTAAAGTGTAATGCTTTAACTTATAGACAAGTCTGATAGTGATAAGTTTGCAGTTCTTTCCAGAGCACAACCCTTGACTATTATACCATGAGTTTCATTTGTTGAGATTGTAATAAAAAGACCATATTCTGATTCCACTTAGCAATGCATACCTAGAGATTAATCTAGCCCTTTTTAAAGGCCGACATTCAGCCCCAAGTCTGCAGTAAATAAGAGTAAAATACCCAAATCTAATTTTTTAACACTCCCCAATTCTTCAGAGTTTGACAAGAGAAGATTGAAATAAATGCAGTTTTTTCAAATGTGGCATTTCCCTCCATATGTGCCTACCACAGGCACTTCATGTGAAATCCAAGATACATCCCTCATAGATATCAAAACATCTATGGCAATGAAGATACCTACATGTTCATATACAATGTATTTTCATTTCCAGTTGCTTATGATTGAATGCAACCCGCTTCACAAACTAGGAAATCGTAGGTCTCCATTATCGACTTTTCTTATCTCCAAGGACCCAGCCGTTCATAGTAAATCATGCATGTCATTATGTGTTCTGAAATTAAGTTGACATTGTGGGGGCAAATTCTTACTCCTCTGGTTTTGAATTGGCTGTGCGTGTGATTGCTGTATTGTAGAATATCCCCCCACAAGCTGGAGATTCTGATAACATAATGTTTTATAGATTATAAATTGAATTGGCTTGGAAAGTAATTGCCACCCATTGCCGATACAGCAAATATTTATTGCTACTGCATTCTAATCGTGTTTAAACATTGGTACTGCTAGATAAGACATGGGGCATGACTGTACCTGTGTCGTGTGGAACATTGAGTGTTTGGTGACGTGATATGTTGTACATGTTCTAGCTCACTTGAACCCGTGAAGGTCCGGGTTAGAATGAACCTTCAGTAACCCATGCTTGTCGTAAGAGGCGACCAACGGGATCAGGTGGTCAGGCTCGCTGACTTGGTTGACACATGTCATCGGTGCCCAATTGCCCAGATCGATACTCATGCTGTTGATCACTGGTTGTCTGGTCCAGACTTGATTATTTACAGACCGCCACCATATAGCTGGAATAAAACTAAACTCACTCACTCACTAGCTCACTTGAGGAATAGTGGTTATTGTTGAACGCCCCACTCAAGTTCAGAACAATCATTCCAATAATTTAAATCATGAGCATCAATCTGTATGACTGGACCTGTGAACATCCAGGTTAGAAATGGTCTTCAGCAAACATGCTTGTTGTAAGGCTAAGGGAATTGGGTGGTCAGGCTCGCTGACTTGGTTGACACATGTCATCATATCCCAGCTGTGTAGATGGATGGTCGTGCTGTTGATCACTGGATTGTCTGATCCAAACTCGATTACCCCGGTATGTACAGACTGCCGTCATATAGCTGGAATATTGCTGAGTGTGGCGTTAAACAACAAACCAACCAACTGTACTGGAGGCAAATATCAACAAGAACATACATCAAAAAAGGCATTGAGCCTGACTTCATAATTTTGTTAGTTGACATGCTATATTCTTACTAAAATTAAATATTGCCTTAAACAATACTCACTCGCTCTTCATTTACCATGTTTACAGAAAGTGTTAACGAAAAAGTAACTTATTTAAATGTGCACAAGAATCAGAATAGAAATTTAATTTTTCAGCTTCATAAAGATTAACCAAGTATTATCTCAATTTGGGGAAAATAAAAGTACTTATTGTAAAAATAGTAACATAAACAACTTGAAAATTGTATTATTTGTACTGTATTATGCCAGATAGGAAGCAGTTTATAATTAGTTGTCATGACACATTCTTAGAAGTTTGCATTTTGAAAGTTCAAAGCTGTGTTGGTTTTAGAGTTAAAGTAATTTAAACTTAAAACAGTCCAGTTTGTTTATCCAGGTTTTGTTCCCCTATCCTGATTATACTCATCATACACACTTTATTTCCTCCTCACTGACAGTTAGGGCTGCACAATATAACCGGTTTACCGGTATTTACTGCTTCAGACATGAAAATTATACGTATTGCGCTACGCTGATCGAAAACTGGTATTTTGACTTGCATTCGGAAAACTTCGTAACACTTGGAAATCTTCGGATATTTCCTTGTTTCAATTGTGCTATATATTATTTACATTATTATTTTTGTCATGATTAAAAGTTTTTATTAAAGCTTAATCAAGCATAGTGATTTTGTTGTGTTTATGCATTATAAATCAAGCATTAACATGACTATACGTAGTTTTTTTGTATAAAAATACTTCTTACAATATATTGCAAAACATATCGCAATATATGCTATCATATCGCAATATGAAAATTCTTTGCAATACCCACCCCTACTGACAGTGGATGCTGATGACATTGTCAATACTGTGCTATTATCAGTTGGATAGTCTGCTAGTATTACTGGAATATTGCTAAAAGCGGTGTAAACCTAAACTCACTGACTCACTCACTCTGCTGGTCCTCCAGAGCAGTGTTTGCCCTATAGGCATACAAATTTAGGAGTCATCATGACTCCTTTGTGTCGTATGACGGATTTATGGACATGGTTTTGGGAGTGAACGTTGTTTAACATTCATCAAGACATGGTTTTGGGAGTGATTGTTTAATAACGACAAAAAGCAAGGTAAGGCAGGTCAGGTATTTAATCAGCACTGAGCAGTTAACATGGTTAACTGGCAAACTAAATGTTTAAGAAGTTCAGATTATCTGAACTAAGGGCCAAGTAGCATTACGTCAACAATGACGCAAGCTTCTAAATTCACTGCGTATTTGAGATAATTTGTGCATCAAATACGCAGGTTTTCTGCATCATGACAAACACTGCTCTAGGGCTGTGGGGTAGCGTAGTACTTAAAGCGTTTGTTCGTCACGCCGAAGACCCGGGTTCAATTCCCCACGTGAGTACAATGTGTGAAGCCCATTTCTGGTGTCCCTCGCTGTCATATTGCTGGAATATTGGTAAACGCGGTGTAAAACTCAACTCACTCACTAACTGTTGGGTGTCCGAATACCTTCAACATCAGGGAAGTAGACTTTGGCTACTGGACGATTCTAATATCCCTTCTTCCAAGACAATTGCTGTTACCGTGGCTAATGATAAAGAAAACTCATGTCTTTATGTTTTTCCATCATGTTTATTGTTGCTTTAAGGACTAAGACTTGTACAAAAAGGTTATGTATAATAAGCACATATTGTTATTTCCTTCAGAATTAATATAAGTTTAAAATCCTTGGTGTGAATATTTGAAATTTGTGATTCTGCAGAAGCATATCTTTAAATAACTGAAGGATGACTCATCATGCGGATGGAACGAGGGCTTGGTTTATTTTCTTTAGCTGCTAAAATTCACAACAAATATTCATGTACCATGTGTATGGGAGTACAAGGGAGTTGACTCTCATTTTCTTTATATTGTGTGTAAGCGTGAATACTTGATTAAGGTCAAATTTCAGAACATTATCTTCAGACACATGTAAATTAGCTTTTGGATGTATTTTGCAAAAGTCACAAATGCTATCTTTATTTGTCAGACAATCTTTGTTGACTCTCAGCCGTGCAAACAGAGGAGTAGATGTGAAGGCAGTGTGATTTGAGGGTCCATGTGTTCTTGGGGCTTCTAAGACAAGCAAGGTTTTGTCCATGAAGGATGTGGTAGGAAGGTGAATCACTGAGTTGTGTTGCCAGAACATGACACTTTAGGTTGGGACTGTGGTCAGTGTTGTTTACCTTGAGTTTATAACTTGTTTCATAAATTCATGACCCGTGAAGATCCGGGTTAGAATAGGTCTTCAGTAACCCATGCTTGTCGTAAGAGGCGACTAACGGGATCGGATGGTCAGGCTCGGTGACTTGGTTGACACATGTCATCGTATTCCAATTGCGTAGATCGATGCTCATGCTGTTGATCACTAGATTGTCTAGTCCAGACTTGATTTCCTCTCGCATTATGTTGACACTGTACTATAATTTGAATACTGTTCAAAACCTACACCGAAGCATTGCTACAAACAGGATTGGGTGGTCAGGTTCATTGACTTGGTTGACACGTGATCATATCCTAGTTGTGTAGATCGATACTGATCATGGCATGCTGTTGATCACTGGATTGTCTGGTCCAGACTCGATTATTTACAGATATCTGCCATATAGCTGGAATATTGCTGAGTGCAGCGTAAAACTAAACTCACTCACTTAATCATGTTAATAAATTCACATCATCTGTGTAAGTTGGTCTGTGACCATGGTGACTGGTGGAAATTAAGTCAGTCAAGGAGTACATGTGTATATGGTTTTGTTTCTAACCAGGGCTCATCATCCACGCTATCCCACTGGCCCGGGTCTAGTAAAATGTTAACAGGACCAGTGCAACTTGATAAACGCTATCTGGACGGTCTAGTAGATATTTAAGGCTGTCAATATAATTGTACAGGTTTTGAGCTTTCCAAAAAAAATTAATGAATAAAAAAAAAACAAGTGAACACGACGACGTGTGAATGTATAAAATTCTACAAAGCAAGTGAGAATTTGACATTAAGAGTCCCTTAGCAGGACCAGTAAGAATCTGAAAGGACCAGTGATTTTTAAAAGTTACTGGTCAGGGGGTGTTGTTCGGGAATTTGAGTGAATGTCAAGCCCTGCTAACTTAGTGGGTGAATGTTGTTTTATGCATTGAGAATTATTACAAAAATGTTTCTTAATGTGTATCCAGAGTTAGGTGTGAGAGGATCAATATTTGTTTGTTGTTTAATGCCACACTCAGCAATATTCTAGCTATATGGAAACGGTCTGTAAATAATGGAGTCTGGACCAGACAATCCAGTGATCAACAGCATGAGCATCGATCTACGCACATTGGGATACGTTGACAGGATCAGTATTTGTGGTAGGGGTGTTTGAGTCATTGACAAATCAGTGCACAGGAAATTCAGTACATTTGGTACAGACTACAATCAGTGTTTCAATTTATTTTTTAGTGTAATATTTCCAATCTTTCCAGATACCCTGGCTGATAAGTAATCAGGGTATCATAATCCCCACTTGTCATGAAAAAAAATTCAAAACAAATTGCTAAATATTGTTAGGAAAGTATTAATAATGTGTCAGAATATGTTTCTCATTGTGACTGAATTAGTGAATATTTGCTAAACCTTTATCATGTTTATGGTTGGCACATTCCACACTCCTGTGTGTGTGTTCGAATCATGTCAGCATCAGGCAGATATCCACATTGACATTTCTGTATCCTTTCAAATATCTTCCTTCGCCCCGGAGAGCGGAAGGTCGCGGGTTCGGTCACCGACCGCGTCATACCAAAAGACGTTAAAATATGGTACTTGTTGGTCCCTGCCTGGCGCTAACGGGTACCACAAGGACTGGTGGAGTGGAGTCAGTATTATGTGTCTGAATGGGTTATTCATGCTTCACTGCGGCATGGTATCTCAGTGGGCTAGCTCTATATAACCAGCTAGTATAAGCAGCCGCACACACACATACACACGCATGCACGTCGCCATATGAGCGAAATATTCTCAAGCACGACGTTAAACCCAATTTCACCTCACCTCACCTCACCTCACCTCACCTCTCCTCTTCCTTGGCTATTTTACCTCTGTCTTCATTGTATTTTCATTCCAAGGTGTTAGCTCAAATTCTGCCAGATCATCATTATCAGTACACTCAGTGGTTCACTGTAATGTACAAACAACTGTCATCCAACATTTCATACAAATGTTCAATAAACTTATTACATCTTTGAGGGGTGGTGGGGTAGCCTAGTGGTTAAAGTGTTTGCTCATCACTCCGAAGGCCCGGATTCAATTCCCTACATGGGTATAATATGTGAAGCCCATTTCTGTTGTACTCACTATACATACTCACTCACTATTACATCTTAACGCCATTTGACCATTTTAGTGTGTGCTGGCCTGTATCCTTTCAACCTCACGGCTTGTTCATTGGTTGCATCAAAGATGTAAACATCACAAGTAATGATGTCTTTGATATACTCAACACACTGACACCAAAATTCACTCATATCAAAAGGTTGCCATGATTATACCAGTTAGTGGTGGTCCGATTATTGAAATAATGGAAGATTGGTCGCAGTCACTAAACGACCAAGCAATCGATCATGTTTTCTCATAATCGAACACAAACAATTCTAGTACACTTGTTTTCATTAACACTATTTTTCACTAGGTTGGTTTTGTCTGTTACATTTCATAAGCACTACAGTACAAGCTCGTTCCAAGTCATGATTGAATTTATCTTAAAGACTCGTAAGAAATTAATGTTCCTCCATACTAGTCATCCTTTGAAGATGTGAAATTTTGCCCAAAAACCCCAAAGAACTACATGTTTTTTTCCTTATTTTTTTGTGCATTAACACATTTCATAAATGACGCTAACCAATTATTTTCGATGATTGATCGGTTGTAATGAACCAATCATCAATTATGAGATTTTAACCAATTCCCAACACTAATAACAGTAAATGTTGTATGTTCACAAGATGACAGGATGTGTTAAAGACAGTCTTGACAGTTACACATCGGAAACAACTGACATTGCCATCTTGTGGCATCACCTGTTGTTGAATGTGTATTAATGTGGATGCACATGTCTGAGGTAAATAAGAATTAACCTATCGAATTACGAAAACATTTCAAATGTATTACGCAAGTTTATTACTTAAAACACTTGATAAAAATCACCATTTGAAGTCAACGTATATACAGAATGTTTAGAAACTATATGGTGATATGTTGTGGAATGGGTGCAAGAACTGAAACAGGATTGGCTTGTCCTTGGTGGAAGGTTGTTGAATGGAATGTTTTGTGTGCTCCATAGTTCGCTTCGGGTGTTCATAATTTCCTCTCTAAATATCGTCTAATACACTTTATTCCTTAAAAAATACTGTAATACTGCAAAAAGACATTTCACAAAAATGTCTTGAGCCTCAAACAGTGGTTGAGTGGTATTACATGTTGCTGAAGATCTTTCACACAGCATTGTGTGGAGCACATCAGACCATACCTCTGCTGTTGTAGAAGGAGAGCCTTGTGTTAATCAAGACCACATGTTAGCTGCATTGCTGAAACAAATGTATTGTCAGAATCTGTGTCACTGGAGCACGGCCCATCAACTGTATAATTGTCTCCATGCTTACAATCAATAAGGGTACCATTAATAACATTGAGATTGGAGCATAAACTCACAGCCTGAAAGCACCTCAAACGTCAATAAATTCCATCACTTTTGATAGAACAAGTCCGGATTGATATTTCCCAAGGCAGGCTGGGGCCTCATTATGATCTAATGGATGCTATTGTTGAAAGAATGTTTCTGTATCTGGATGTTGGACAATCAGTTTGGATGAGTTGATGTTGATGATCTTTCTTTTATTCCACACATAGACTGATTGAGAGTGGCTGTGTAAAAAGGTTGTACAGCCTGGGTTACGAGGTGCAAAGCCATAACCAGATCCAGACTGAAAGGGAAGGAACCTTTGATTTGTAGAAACATGTGTCATCGCCCTTGCACTCTGACCTTGTTCAGTAGCCTTACAATGGGTTGCTGTTTACTCACTCATATTTCATGTATTTGCATTTTTTTCATGTGAAAGAATAATTTAGTAGTGTAGAAATGATCCAAGTTGGCTTACGTCTAGACTAACAACTAGTCTCTAAAATGAACATATTACTGGGGAAAAAGTTCATGGTAAACAACAAAAAATATAATGAAAAGGAGCCCTGAGACCCTGAAGCTGTGGAAATCTAGACTTTTCTAGACACATTTTCTAGACTTGCGTTGGCTTTCTTGGATATGTTTGCTTCAGAGGCTGTATGACAGACTAGCTTATGTCATACACAGGGTTTTACAAAAAAACAGAAATGTGCGTCTAGAAACACACATGTATAGAAGGATGCAGACAAAAATATATTTTCACATTGCATTATGTTGACACTGTACTATAATTTGAATACTGTTCAAAAGCAATGACTTAAACATTGCTACAGGATTGGATGGTCAGGTTCACTGACTTGGTTGACACGTGATCATATCCCAGTTGAGTAGATCAATACTGATAATGGCATGCTGTTGATCACTGGATTGTCTTGTCTAGACTCGATTATTTACCGACCGCTGCCATATAGCTGGAATATTGCTGAGTGCAGCGTAAAACTAAACTCATTCAATCCGTCCTCCCCCTCTCCCTCCCTGAAAATGAATAGAACATTTTTTCATGACCTACCCCTTCCTTTGAGCATTCCACATATAATGTATTATTTATGTATTTTAAAAAAGATCTCTCTTGTGACTTTACATCAATTTCAGTAGATCTCAGCATTAGCGATTGAACTTCTATTTGCTGAAATTGCTTCACTGAAATATGCTTTACGAGACAGGGTTCAAACAAGTTGTTTAAGTCACAGACAAGATGTGAATATACACATGATCATTTTCTGTGCTGCTTGAAGCATACAGTATCATAGTAACAGGGTTTTATGCGACACGCAAATGTGCGTCCAGTTCGCACAAATTTAGAGAATGGATGCAAAAATAAATTCCCTGCATCCAAAGCAGGCCTACCAAAGAAAACTTTCCCACTGTGCAGAAAAACACAGAAAAGCCCACATTAATCTTGGAAATAGCAACATAAACATAATACCTCGCTAGTGAAACAGTAAAAACGGCAACTTTCAATCGCTAACACTGCATCATAAAACCAGGAGCCTGCAACTTCGATTTTGCGCATGCGCACATGGAAGAGGAAATCTCTACCGCATGTTGACATTTTCCACCTTGGACAAAAGTTACATTCCTTTTTAAGTATTTCTGTTGTGTTATTTGGCATTTATCATCATGATACTTGTGTGCACACTTTTTTAGTTTACCTTCAATTCGTATGAAACGATTGACAGCAATTATTTCGACATATTTAATACTTCTTCTACGCGAGGCGATTCACGGTTGCTCGGAAATTGGAAAGAAGCCCGGAGCGTAATGCGCATGCTCAGTAGAGGTCAAAGTTCGCTGATATATAAATGTTGCAGTTTCATAGTTTTTCGTTGTGGTTTTTACTGTTTCAGTAGCGAGGTATTATGTTCATGTTGCTACTTCCACGATTAATGTGGGCTTTTCTGCGTTTTTCTGCACAGTGGGAAGGTTTTCTTTGGTTGGCCTGCAAAGGGACATGCAATATTCACTGTACCCACAACACATCGATGACTTTGCTAAGTGTTTGGTTGTTTCTTTCAGAGCAGTTACATGCATCATTTCATCCAGCAGGCCATATGATCAATGATTCATTACAGACTCTAAAGGGCGGTGGGGTAGCCTAGTGGTTAAAGCGTTCGCTCGTCACACCGACGGCCCGGGTTCGATTCCCCACATGGGTACAATTTGTGGAGCCCATTTCTGGTGTCCCCCGCCGTGATATTGCTGGATTATGCTAAAAACGGCGTAAAACCATACTCAGTCAGTCAGTCAGTCCAGGCTCTAAAGAATTATCAAAACGTACAGTTCCTTCCACAGGACCCTCCCACTGATTGCAAGGACCCCTAAAACTACCCCCATGTTTGTGAGTGGAGGTAAAACCTGTAATTTAAAGCAGTAGTGTACATGAGTGAGAATTGAACATTGTTGTGACAGCTGCATTGAAGTGTCCCACCTGGAATGCCGACTGACGCAGAATGTCACCAATAGTCGATTCTGTATTGATCCCCTTCAGCATGTGAACACACACACTACATGACATGGTGTTGGATTGTTTCAACCCATGGACTTTGTACTCTGTAATGGCAGTGAGAAAGTTGTTTAACTTTGCAGCGTACTGTCTTTTGACAGCATGCAACATTATGAGTCTGTGTCAGTCATAAGGCCTAAAAAAAAAAAGCTTGTGGTTCCGATTTCCCGACCGACCCTAGATATTCCCACCGAGCCACTCACCACATAATAAATGAAATTTATTTTCTGACACATGAGTAATCATGTCAATGTAAAAATATTTTGCAAAAACCCAAAAACCTACCTACCTACCTACCCTAGTTCTGAAATGTAGGAAATCGGAACCACAACATTTATTTTTTTTTGGCCTAAGAGGCGACTAACGGGATCGGGTGGTCAGGCTCGCTGACTTGGTTGACACATGTCATCGGTTCCCAATTGCGTAGATCGTTGCTCATGATGTTGATCACTGGATTGTCTGGTCCAGACTCGATTATTTACAGACTACCACCATATAGCTGGAATATTGCTGAGTGTGGCGTTAAACAACAAACCAACCAACCAACTAGCATAATTAATTTAAGCTTGGCCACCTGTCCAGTAGATAAATTAAGCAGCTGTTGGATATATACTGATAAATAATTTTTTCATATACCAAATGAACCTGCTTGAAAATGTAATATTTCTCTTTCACAACTGAAAAAAGGTTACCGAAGACCCAAGTCTATTATATATAATTTCTAACCTGGATCTTCATGGATGACCCGTGAAGGTCAGGGTTAGAATATTGATCTTCAGTAACCCATGCTTGTTGTAAGAGGCGACTAACAGGATTAGGTGGTCAGCAGACTTGGTTGACACATGTCATCGGTTCCCAATTGCGCAGATCAATGCTCATGTTGTTGATCACTGGATTGTCTGGTCCAGACTTGATTATTTACAGACCACCGCCATATAGCTGGAATATTGCTGAGTGCGGCGTAAAACTAAACTCACTCACTTACTCTTCATGACTAATATTGTGTGGTAATACTGATCGACTGAAAACAAGCTATTTACGTCAAATAGCAGCAAAAATTGCAAAGTGCATCTGTAAAGCAATACCCATTTTGTTAACAAAATTGGGTTTTGATCACATGGTTACAATTTAGGTAAGATGGTCAATCTGGTGACTGCAAGGATCTATATGAAGCAGCATGTGTAGCATAGGTACATTGTTTAGTCCAGCACAAACTGAAAGAAACATTTCTATAGATGTTGTTTTCTCAAAGGCTGTTGACCTAGTTTGAGGTGCACACTATGCTGAATATCGTTGATGAAATATTTTTAACTTGACATGCATCCTTGTCACAATTGTGGGAAAACCAGGTAAGATGTGACGTTATCCGCCCTCCCCAATTTCCTGAAGCCAAGGGCTTAATTTTTCAAACAAAACCTCGGAGTTTGGTATTTACTGTTGAAATCAACTGGCATGCAACTGACAGCTGATACCTTGCCTTGCATGCGCAATGCACGTGTACTGCACTCACTACTCGTGTCCTGCACGTGCGCTTCTCGCACTACCTCTTATGAGGAACACATGGTTCATACTGACTTACTTCACAGCAATCCTTCCTAGCCTAGTGGATAAAACTGCCAAGCTAGTAAGCCAGGCATCGACACAATATATTGGAAGTTTTCAATAATGTGATATGTTAGAATCGAATTCAAAACTTGTACAAGTAAAATAATTCAAAGTCAAGGGCTATTCCTAATGCTCGCGAAACTGTCTGTAGAGGTGTACTCGGTGAAAGGAGAACCTGGCGAGACGAGTGACGTCACTGGAGGTTTATAATTGGTCTTCAGCATCCGATGTTTGTCGTACGGGGGCACAAATGGGATTGGGTGGGCAGGCTCGCTGAGTCGTTTGACATATGTCATTGTATCCCAATTGCATAGTTCTGTGCTTTTGATGTCAATCACTGGATTGTCTTGTCTTGTCTTTGCCCCCATATAGTTAGTAACAAACAACTGTAGCTGAAGTTTTATAATGGGCATCAAAATTCAAAGGTTTTGTTCTTTTGTCAAAGTGTTAAAATATTTTAAGAGCAATTTTAATTAAAGATTATTTTCATCGACATGATTGAAGAATAAAGGCCCAAACTTAATCAAAGATTTGTTTACAATTTGTTTATTATTCTTTAGTGTTTATGTTTATGTTGAAACTGTATATGTCAATATTGACACCAACTTGTTAAGAATCTGTTGTTTTTGACATTTTATGCCAAGACAAGAAACAAATCCAGGTGCGCTACAGTAATGTTTTATATCCGTTTAAAAGACGAGGGAAGTTATGCAACAGATGTTATTCATGCTAACACAATTTCCATAACAAGCTCCTCTCATCTTTGCATCATCTTTGCACACGAAGCAAACTACCTGTTGATGTCGTCTGTGAGGAGAAATTACAAGTGTTTGCTTTGTTAACTGAATGAGGAGTTCGTGGGTTCTCCGACAATATCTTCATTGTATGGTGTAGATTCCAGAAGTGAGGGTACTTTGTCAGGCCAAAATAGCTGGACACTATTCCACTGTGTTATCCGCATTCTCCCGACATTGTTGACGCGATTGCTGCATTTGTATAGTCGGTATGCTTCACTGAGCATCAACTGCGCTGCGGTGTCGAGCATATCACCTGAACAGGTGTAAATGACTCTCAGACGGGGCCCCCTAATTTAATCTCCTGTGCCTTATTTACAGTATGTGTGTAGACTATTGCGATCAGGGAGAATCGGGCCGGGTGTTTATCGTCTTTGAGTTGCAAGGCTCCCAGCAAGTGGGGAGGGTAAACATTCCTGCCATGCTTGCAAGCCCAATTCTGAGTGGCTGACATAGCATGGCTTGTTTGTAAGGAGGGCTGTGAGTGGTCAATACTGGGTTAAGCCAGCAGGGCCAGGTCACCTGTGTTATGTCACTGCAGTCTGCTCATCTGATGTAAATAAAGACATGGAAATTGGACTGGAAAATGAATACAATCAACCTCGTCTTCTGGCGTTCAGAAAACACATTATCAACAATTGTCAGCTGTTTTAACTGGTGTTGTCATGATTTGTTTGAGAGAAACGTTGGATATTTGCCATTATGAATCTGGTAAGAATGTTTTATATTATATATATTTTAAAAAGAACACTTTTGTTTTAATGACAATTTTTTTTTCATATGTTGAGCCGACAGAGCAAATATATTTGAATTCCAACATATATATGATGCTGTGAACACATGGTGTTAATGCTGATCATGGTATCAATAAGATGAATATGAATATAATTGTGATTTATGCAAATATATTTTGTCCATGTGGTGATGGGCACGATCGTGATGAGAGAAAGAATTGACTCAAAATGCCAGACGTGAAACATGCCATGGAATAATTGCTGAATTTTGCTGGTCATGATAACCTTTGTTTGTCATGTTTTGTGTGTATGAGTGGTCATGAATTTCTTTGGAATATTTTTGCTTATGACAGGACATGGACAATGCATTAGAATGTTTGCAGAATTACGTTATTTTTATGGGACATTCCTGTATGCAATAAGCAAGTAGGAAAGAATTTTATGATGGTAGTCATTCTAATGTTTGAGAATATTAACCAGTCCAATGTGGATTCTTCACAAATATTTATAGACTCTTCCTTACATAATCTGTGCCACATAAATATGAATACTTTATAAGAAATTATTGTGTCAACCTGAAAGGGGAAAACTGTTCCCACTAGCTATGCTCGGCATGTTTTTAAAGTGAACTGAAGCAAATAGTTATTAAGATTATCTGTGATGCAAGATGGTTGTGCTAGGCAGGAAGGTTTTCTGTGGTATGTGACACACAAGGACACAACTGAATGCACAGATATGTGTCGGGTACAGATGCACTTCAGATCTCCATTTTAACTGTATCTGGTTCGGGATATACTGTACACAGGGCTCCAGATAATTTTTCAACACCAGGAGTACGTACTCCTTGTTTGTTCAATATAGGAGTACTGGAAAACCTTAAGTGTACATTTAGAGTACTGAATGGAAATTAATGGACTATCAGTAATCTTGTGTTTCTGTTTCATATATGCACCACAATATTGCTACTCTTGTGTAAACAGAACAATACTTTTTTCAGATAAATAAGCCTGTAAATGATTCTAAGACCGTACACCATTGCTGTGATGCGTATCTGCTACGTTTTCTAAAATATTTCCTACCGTATCGTGCATATGTTTTATCCGTACATACGCCGATACGGCCCTCATCTGGAGCCCTGCTGTACAGTGGTATTTGGGAAATATCCACAATGGAAAGTTCGACTCATCCCACTACAACAGCATCTGGTTATGTTGTCCCATACCAACCAACATCTATACATGTTGGCGTAGACTAACATCTAGTCTCTGAAATGAACATATCTTACTGGGGAAAAAAACCATTTCATTATTAAGAATGATAGAATATAATGAAACAGAGCCCAGACTTTCTTCATTTTCAAACTGTGGTTCTCTAGACTTGCCACATATTCTAGACTTGCATGGCCTTTCTTGGATTTATTTGTTTCAGAGTCTGTCAGACTAAACTTGGTGTTGCTATTGAAAGAATTGTTGGAACAATATCATTGTTCCCATATTTTATAAACTGAGGGAGTTAGAATGATAAACCTGGATATGAAGTGTTGGAGAATAATTGATGTCACAATCATTTTGGGGGGGCATAACTAGGGTCATTGAGTGTTTTATCATGAAACATTTCTTGGCAACACACTTGACTTACACCAGCATTCGAAATACCTGCCTGCCAGACTTCCCTGACGGGTTATTTTCAACATGGACTACCATATTCTCAAATTCACCTGCCCGACGGTCGGGTTAAAATTTAGACATGTATATGCTGTTAGTATTAGTTTTTTAAATATTTTACAAGTTTTAATATTAATTATAGTAAGTAACTTAGTATTTTTTGTGGGCAGGTAAGTTTTGGTAAGGCTGGCAAGTTTTACATCTAACCAGCCCAGTTTCATACCCTGCTTAGACATGCCACATATTGTTTCCAGAGCATAACTCATAAGTTGTATACAATCTTAGTATGAAACTTTGCCTATGTATTAGACACATTTAACCTGAGGGTATGGTATGATGTTATGGTATTTCTGATAAAAATAATTTTTATGGTTTAATGTTTTACTTAGTGGTTAGAGCCTGCAATCAGCTGGCAGTAGGGACAAGTTCTCTCAGAAACTACCCAAGTAACAGAAATGAAACTTTACACACTTAGAGATTCTTATCAAGACTTAGGTTGAAAATTACTACCACACATTGTATGTTTCTTTTCAGGGTTACTCTCCTCATATCATGTATTTTTACTTAGTTAAGGTCGTTGCTCCAATAAATTCATATTTTTTACTCCGGAAGTGAATTCTAAATTACCTCATGGCCGCAGATAGTGAAAGCAGTGTTGTTATTTTTTATATTTCTATTTTTATTTTTGTGTATGGTATAAGGTAGCAACTTAAGGTACATTTACAGAACAAAGGGCTGAAACATGGACATTAATATTTGACAATGGATAAGCAATGTTCCCCTGCTCACTGTAATTGAGACAAACTCCAGGTACAAAATTTATATTTATCGCTTCTAAACATGCTGTTTTACAGCCAGAATGGTAATGTCAATTTCATGGGGACAGCCCTGTGAGTCATTTGCTGCGTTTATTGACTAAAAAAAAACGCTGGCAATTGATTGTATTTTGTTCAGATCCTCTGTTCTGCCCCCCAGCTCACGTTTGACTTGCAAACACGAAATCTGCTCTTGACACGACTAACATTATACTGCTGTTTCTGAATAGATGCCTATGTCATCACTTTAGCATGTTTTGTGGAGGGAGGCTCACTTCAGACATCCAATATTGACATGCTGGGCCGCTATCACAACATGAATTATGAAGTATATGTTTTTGTTATTTATGCAAGTAACCTTTGTTTGAGACAGGCCTCATGGCTTCAGGAAAAGAATAGAATAGAAAATTTTGAGGGAATGCAAACATATTTCTTTCATTTAAATATTCGTAAATATTTATGTTCGCACCAGTGTTGCATAAAAAGAACAATGAATACATTCCTGCAATAGTTTGTTGCAAAAAGTGATGTGTCCATGAAAAATAAAGGTTAATGGCCAAAGTAATTTCTGACTTGATCGTGTTTATGAGGGTTTGTTGCAGTGGCCAGTGGTTGAGCCCAAGAGCAGTGATATATTCAGTCAAGATATACCAGCTGATTTTTGTTTTACTTCGTTTTCATGTGTGATGGCTAACTTTACCTGTTCTGACCTTTTCAGCAAAATTTTGGGTTACTTTGAAGTATTTTGAGGGGCGGTGGGGTAGTCTAGTGGTCAAAGCGTTTACTTGTCATGCCGAAGCACCGGGTTCAATTCCCCATATGGGTACACTGTGAAGCCCATTTCTGGTGTCACCTGTCAGGGCTCGATTTATTGCTTTGTTACTTGCACTGGTGCAACCCAATATTACAAAGTGCAACCTAGTTATTTGTGTAACTTGCACCAGGTGCAAGTCAATTTTTGAGTGGGTAAACTTCTGAATAAAACATCTACATAATTCAATAGCATATTTCTGATATTACATATTGCATTAAAAACAGTGCAACTGAAATTTGACTGGTGCAACTAGGTTTTTATCTTAGGTTGCACCTGGTGCAAGTGGTTAACATCTCCTAAATCGTGCCTTGTCTGTCATGATATTGCTGGAGTATTGCTAAAAGCGGCGTAAAACCATACTCACTCACTCATAGAACTCATGAGTTCATTTTGAGAGTTTTTGTTTTGAGATATATATACATTTTAAAAATATAACAGCAACAAAGAGCTTAGTGTTTATGTTCAGGAAGCTAATAAAGAGGTCTTCTTAATGTCTGACATGCTGATTTTGCAGTTTTTGCCTGTGTAGACATGTAGTGTTGAAGTGATATTTTTGTTCTGATTGTTTACATGATGCAAGATCCATACCATTGACTGGCCAAACACTTGTGTTGGTCAAATAAATATAAAGACTCCCTTCTCACATTCCTGTGGCAAAACCCTGTCTATTTCTGTCCAGTTAGACTAGACCATTAAGGCTAAATGTTCTACTTGTGCACTGGCTTATGGACTTCAACACATAGCGACGACCATGGCAGATCTTGTTGGTCTGGTCGCCGTTGTACAAAATAACCTTAGCGGTAAGACTTGCATAAGTCGATGTTAAGTTATATGAGTAACCGTCACCTTAGCCCTAAACTCGCTCTGTACAACGGCATCCAGGCCTCTTACCTTTGATGCTTATAGTATTTTTTAATTTGGTTTGTTTTTTTCCTAGTGAATGTATTTTTAACAATGTGTTGCAGTCTTTGGGTGTTCAGTATGGTGAGGTACTTCTCGTGTTTAAGTGGTGATGTGGATGTTTGGATCTAGGTGATGTGGTTGGTTGGTTGGATCTAGATGATGTGGATGGTAGGATCTAGGTGATGTGGGTGGTAGGATCTAGGTGATGTGGATGGTTGGTTGGATCTAGATGATGTGGATGGTAGGATCTAGGTGATGTGGGTGGTAGGATCAAGGTGATGTGGATGGTTGGATCTAGGTGATGTGGATGGTTGGTTGGACATAGGTGATGTAGGTGGTTGGTTGGATCTAGGTGATGTGGATGTTCGGATCTAGGTGATGTAGGTGGTTGGTTGCATCTAGGTGATGTTGATGGTTGGTTGGATCTAGGTGATGTGGATGGTTGGTTGGATCTAGGTGATGTGGGTGGTTGGTCGGATCTAGGTGATGTGGATGGTTGGTTGATCTAGGTGATGTATGTGGATGGTTGTATCTAGGTGATGTGGATGGTTGGTTGGATCTAGGTGATGTAGGTGGTTGGTTGGATCTAGGTGATGTGGGTGGTTGGTTGGATCTAGGTGATGTGGATGTTTGGATCTAGGTGATGTGGGTGGTTGGTTGCATCTAGGTGATGTTGATGGCTGGTTGTATCTAGGTGATGTGGATGGTTAGGTTGTGGATGGTTGGTTGGATCTAGGTGATGGGGGTGGTTGATGGATCTGGATCTAGGTGATGTTGATGGTTGGTTGATCTAACTGGTATGGATGGTTGGATCTAGGTGATGTGGATGGTTGGATGGTTGGATCTAGGTGATGTAGGTGGATGTATGTGGATTTGGATCTAGGTGATGGATCTAGGTGATGGGTATGATGGTCTAGGTGATGTAGGTGGATGGATCTAGGTGATGGTGATGTGGATGGTTGGTTGGATCTAGGTGATGTGGTGGTTGGTTGGATCTAGGTGATGTGGTTGGTTGGTTGGATCTAGGTGATGTGGATGGTTGTATCTAGGTGATGTGGATGGTTGGATCTAGGTGATGTGGGTGGTTGGATCAAGGTGATGTAGCTGGTTGGATCGAGGCGATAGGATCTAGGTGATGCGGCTGGTTGGATCTAGGTAATGCAGCTGGATGGATCTAGGTGGTTGGACTGGGTGATGTGGGTGGTTAGATCTGGGTGATGTGGGTGGTTGGATCCAGTTTGGTCACAGCTCAGTTTGCTTTAGTAGTTTATGTGAAACGCTGATTTATCTGCACTAAGTACGCCTGCCAAGCAAGTTTTGGGGAAGAATTGTTATTTTGTTCAATATTGGGATTTTTAAAAATTCACATTTTCTTATATGTGTTTCCATTAATTTCTATTTTGAGATTGCATTCAATGCAGCAATACAAAACTAAGTATTTAGGCTTCCCTACTTACTGGTCCTGCTATCAGTAAAATTCAGGTCATCTCTACTAAGGCATAGGATTAGTCACCATGGTTCTGTAATTTAACAAGAACTGAAGAATTTTCAATTTAAATTTTGTAAATTTGATTGGATTTGCTGCAAACTGTCAATCAAGGTAAATCCCTGTGCAGATTTCTATTCCTGTATTACATGTCTTTTCTTTATTAACTGGTCCAGATAGTGATAACATACAAGAACACACCCATGTTCCAAATTCTGCTAGCTCATTGCATCCAATGAACATTATGGAAACTTGCTTAGAATAGCAGGCTGGTGCTAATTTCTCTCCTGCATAACGTATCCTTTGAAAATCTTTAAAGCCTAAAAAAACTAAATAGTAGCAGTTGCGATAGCTTGTCCAAAGAGTGATAGCACAGAACACACCCAGAAATTGTTTAAAATTCTATTGGCCCTTAGGATACCTTAATGCATGTGGGAAGCTTTTTTGGATAGCGAGCTGGTGGTAATTTCTTCCCTGTATGACATGTCTTTTATATGCCTTGCATACAACAGTGAGGCTTGTGCAGGGCCTGGTGGTATGAAACTCAAATGAGGGACATTCATGATACACCCTAATGTTTTGTAAGAAATCCTCTCTTTCACAGAGGTGTTGATGGTAATTGCTGTAGTACGTCAGTCAGGAAGATACTGAGATGTATGTGTTTACTTACATATGATTGATGTAGTGGTAGGGCCACATGCCTGCCTGTACTCAGGTTCACTAATCTTCAGAGAACAGCTTGTGTCCGGTTCACAGCCAGGGACTTTGATTGACTGCGGTATCAATATTATATACAACAGCCCGGCAGGCACACTACTCTCTCCTTTGACCTCATTGGCTACAACTAGGTGGGGCTAAAAATACCAAGCTTGTATGTGGTGGACAAGACATTAGGGCTAGGTGCAAGTACAGATCGGCCTGTGTTCACAGGTCCTTAAACCTCATGTGTGATACGAAATGTACCCAATGCATTTATAGCTCTGGCTGTAACAGTGACTCTTGTGTTGTGGAGGTGGAATATGTGCCCGCTGGTGTGAGGAGCTGTCTCGTGTTGTGATGTGTCCAGTTTTGAAAGTATGATTACGTCAACACTGGATTTGCACTTGAGATTTGGAAAAGATAACAAGCCCTGGCATACTGTGTTGTAAGGGTTGTGTGGAGTTTGTTGTATGGAGACAACCACGTCAGGTGACCACTGAAACCTCATGGTGATATAACATGGCCAGCAATGGGATATGAAACGTTACAACATGGGGCATTGGTCATGGTACGTCTGAACACATCGTGAAAGAGGATTTACATACAGAATGTGGAGACAGAAGGATCCTGGGATAACTCACTCAGTGTATGTCAAGGAAGACCACTCTGTAAGTACTGTGAAGTGGTATTGTTTGTAGGCTGGCATCTACAGTAAACATGGCTGATTCCCACCATAACACCTTGAAGTGATAGCCATACTGCTCACATTACAGTACTAACATTTATAGGAGATATAAGGCAGCAGGTGTGGGCTGAATTTTAAGTTTGATCATGGGAACATCTTTGATTATTTTCTGACACTGAATGTATGTCTATGTTACGTTATTGGTTATTATGGGGTCCTTTGTTGACAGATTATATCAAAATGTAGACTACTTCTCTTTTTGTTAGGTGTATTTATACATCTACCTGATACACAAATATGGTTCTCATTATATGCCAAGTGTTTACAGTGTTCACGAATGGTGTTTCAAAGTAACAGGACATTGGGTCCTGTAAGTTTCAGTTGTCTGTCTGACCCTTTGAAAATTCAAAGGACCCATAGAATAAAATTAAACACACACTTCAGATTTATCACTTCTTATAATTGGCATTGAAATTATTAACAAATAAGATTTATAAACAGGAAACAAGTGTTACATGCCACATATAACAACTTCATTCAAAGTCATTGTGAAACATACAGTCAGACACTGGGGCCGGTGGGTTGTAGACTTCTATCGGACCGTTGGCGAATCTGACGGATTTGTCAGAGGGTCAGACACTATTCGTGAACACTGTGTTTATTTAAACATAATGACTGATAATCCCTGTTATTAGATGAGTGTGTCCCCAGCTGTGATATTGCTGGAATATTGCTAAAAGTTAGTAAAAGCTGCATAACACCACACTCACTCACTCTTATAAGATGAATAGTATATTTTTTTTAAATATGGTCTGGTCACAATATGGCTGAAAAAGTGCAGGCATGACTTAGAGCATTTTCTTTTTCATCATGTTGATGATACAATGAAACTATTCAAAATTCAAGTAATAAATTGAACTACTCTAGACATGATAGATGACATGAAGGGTCAAGGTGAAATTACAACTTTTCAAATTAATTGTCAGAAATTGAAAGGGACATTGTTTTATGTCCTCTACAGATGACCTGAAATTGAAAGAGGAAATCAGGAGTAAATCTTTTGAGCAAACAGAGATCGTTTCATTTCTACAATATTCTGACATTGAGGATGTATTATATAGGGACTCACAATGACTTTATTGACAGTGTCTGAAGTCAAGATAAAACATTGAAGTAGCCATTGTGGGTTGATTTAGTCGCCACCAGGTTGGTAGACATTCGTAGATAAGATAAAATGTGGATATCCTGTTGTGACATGATGTCATGAGGCCACTTATCTTTCAGGCTGATGTATTCATTATCAGAGATAATCGTAAAGTGGAAAATGTATCTGTCGTTTGTGAATATTGATTGACATAAAGTCTTCATGCTGCTATTGTCAAGATTGTTTATTGTACTGAATGGTTTTTAGAAAGGTGTATGTATGTTACATACTGATTGGTAGGGAAGGGGGGAAGGGAGGGGTGTAGCTTAATGGTTAGAGTGTCCGCCCATCACACCAAAGACCCGGGTTTGATTCCCCACATGGGTACAATGTGTGAAGCCCATTCCTAGTGTTCTCCGTTGATATTGCTAGAATATTGCTAAAAATGGTGTGAAACCATACTCACTCACTCATTCACTCGCTCATTCACTCACTCACTCATTCACTCGTTCACTCACTCACTCATTCATTCACTCACTTGCTCATTAAATAGTGTTAGGACAAGGGTTAACTCCTCCAAAAGGTTCAGTCTATGAAGCCGGTGTGTGTTGTCTTTGCTTGAAGTGTTAGCAGCATGTGACAACAACCCTTCACTTCTTAGAGATGTAACTCTGTGTTTATAGCAATATTATTAGAAATATAATGATTAGGCAGATTTGACATTGTTATCCACTTGATACATTGAAACCCATGGAACAAATATTCTTAAGTAAGCATTTACATCCATCATGTCCACAGTATGGAATACTGTTTATTTTTCCTTATCCTGACTCATGCTCTTTTTGCTTGTCTTCTTCTTCTTGCGAACATAGTGGAACACTTGTATCTCCCTAATTGAAGCTCCCTTCAATTTAAAATCACTAATTAGTATTCACCACGAGTTACCTCCTTTTCACAAGCGCGGGAACGAGGGCGCCACCTCTACCCATGTGCCTCACTCTCTCCTTCTTCGCCCAGTGAGCTGGACGTGAGAGCGCCTGTGTCTCCCGACACACTATATCCTTTGAAATATATTTAGTTAGTTACCTCGTATAGACATCTATAGAGGTTTAGCTAGTATCCTTCAACGATTATATATTGATATTTAGTCGTTTTTCTACAGTTTATTCACGGGACGCCGTGTTTGTTTCAGTGGATTACGTTGATGAAAATTCTGTACTATTGCAGATTACGTTTTTTATGCTGCTGCTGATCCGCCTTTAATATGATGTACGGCGCCATGTTTATTATATTCACATTGCAGTTGCGGTACTAATTTATCCAATTCTACCTTTTTATTAATATTTACTTTGCGTTTGGCACGCACAGCAGATAGGTCGCGTATGCAGACTCTAGTATGACTGATACACCGGAACCCCTCGCCAGTCTACTGCTGTTGGCCGACTCCCCTCCCGTGTGGTGTTCCGCTAGAGTGGTGGAGAGGTGTGGGACGTAGTCCGCCATCTCCAAGAAGCATCCTGCTTCCCCAGACATCCCATCGTCGCAGCAGAAGACTAGAGGGTTTTTCTACCAGTACATCAAAGATTGACCGATGTCGGCTCAGATCAGCATGCAGCCTGATGTACCAACGCAGATATGCGATGATCGTCCTGAGGGTCCCATCATTACCAACACTCAACGCAGACGTCGCACACCCAGGGCAGCGTCGACCTCTGAGGGAAAATCAACGAAGTCTACTAGGACTTTCTCAACCGAGATTGTTCCAGCCGATGACCTGGACCTCTACGATGATCAGCTGATCATCATCCCCGACGTACGCCACAAGAAACGACCGGTGACAGCTACAACGACATCAGCAGAGATCACCATGCAGCCTGATGCCTCTACACTGATGTCGGACGATTTTCCGGTGGACCCCTCCATTAACACCGCATAAAGCACCCGACGACCTGCCGCAGACCATCCCAGAAGACATGATGGACAAATTATGAACATCATGGAGGACCACTATATCTGCGGTAGCAGGGTCCGAAGCTTCGCGAAGGCTCCAACGTGAGACAGCACCCCAGAGGCACCCCCGTCCAACGTAGCAGCCAGGATCGATGTCACCTTCGCGAAGGAAGTCACGGACCACCTTGGCGAAGGACCTAGATGTACAGCTCTTCGGCGGAAGGCCTTCGTGAAAGGACCTAGATGTACAGCCTTCGGCGAAAGAACCTAGATGTACAGCCTTCGAAGGACTTCGCGAAGGCAGGATAGATCATCACCTTATGCGCGGTTTCATCCCTAGATGTGGACTCGGACCATCAGACATCACGGAAGCCTTCGCTGAAGGTCATATCGTCGTTCCCGGACCGGACGCAGAGGAAGCTTCGGCGAAGGCCAAGCGAGACACCTGAATCCAGATCATCATCATCTAGAAGGACATCGAGGGACTATACAAGAGCTTCACGAAACTATCAACGTTCCCCCCTCACAGAGTCTCCTCGAAGATCAACCCATAGACAAGTTGATCATCGATATCAAGTATAAGAACTACAATCGTATATTGGTTCTGTTGAATCCGAGGCGACGAAGTATGTTCGGCTGGCCTAAATAGATCTAGAACGATCAATTAGACACTTATCACCAGACTTCATAAATACCGACTTCTGAATATGATAAGATGATCCATGCGCCCTATTTAGGCAAAGCTACACGATCCCACATCCTGTTAAACACAGAGGCTGTTCACGAAGCAAGCCATATATATATTTATATATATATATATATACTAATCGGGCTTTGATTCTCGACACCTTCGCGATGGTCGCTGAAGGCTAAGTGGCTCCAAGTCTACTTCACCCAGAAGATCTAGAAGGGATACTTCGAGAACTTCGCGAAGTCTCCGGGCGCTCACCGAGGAAGTCTCCTCCAAGGTTTCCATATACTAGCCACTCGCCATATATAGCTACTTTCGTCAGTCCGTTTCAAGACGCCGCATAAGTTGATTATCAACTGTATGCCAGATGCCGCCTATAAGCCCACGCTAAGATAATTGCTCAGGCTATTTACAACACAGAACGTCGCTGTATTAATAGTCAACGACATTTCATAGATCTTCACAGAAATCAACTATTCGTATAAATTGCTAATATACAATCCCGGACGACGACATACCATTATCTACATGCGCGCGACCATTACGCGCATATCTGCAGACAATTCAATATCGAAATTGAACAGCAGCCTTGTTACAGCCAGTATAACTCTTAATCGTCAAGTTTCTGAGAAGAAATATGTACAACAAGTTCAACGTTAATTCTACAATTATGGCGATACATTCATGTATACAGTCTACAAGCTCACAACTTGCAAGTTGTTTATACCCTATATATATAAGGAAGTCGGAATTATATTCAAAACTGAAATTACTTTCAACGACAACCAGGAAAATAACCTACCCAGCATAAAATTACAGAGCGAGATATTTCACCGGAGGTTTTCAAGGCGATTACCATTAACCCTCGAACACCGTGGTCACTCGGATAACTTCGGGAAGCTACGGTGAAGACCGACGCTTTATGCTAATATCAACGGCGACAAGAATTTATTCAAGGTGGGTTTTTCCGCTACACACCGGTGACATCACAGCTGGGTATTATACAGAATCAAAATGCCTTGTTCTGATTGGACCGCGAGGGACAACGACCTACACAGAGGTCGATCTCAATTCACAGTTCAAGACTTACGCCACAAGTGACAACTATATATCAGTGAACGAGCAAGCCTCATTACAGTCCAGTTAACCTGAACATTCATGATTAGACTGCCTTTCTTCAAGTTAGAGACCTCCCCTGTCAAAGTTAAGACGAGGATCGGGCAGTCAGGCGATTTACATAAAGTTCAACGAGGACAGACACACCTGGTTGTGCACCTACATCGTCAAGGACTTCGCGAGCTAATTACCTAGACGAAGATACAAGTGGATCTAAATCCACAGCGTTTCAGACTACAGCTGAATTTCATCAAAGCGACTAACACAACTAGATGGTTAGTAAACCTACTAAACTTCTGTTTGGAGAATAAAACGGAAATTTCACCAACCTGGGGATATGAATATAGTGCTCCAACACCTCACAAGTGAGGTTTATGAACACGCTTGGATGACATACTTGGACCCCATGATACGATGATTCTATCAAGTTGGCCAGCAAGAGCACTGTAAATTTATCTCCACCAAACCAAACAGGAGGAAAAATGCAACAGATTATTTCCTCTATCATCAACTTACGAGAGTGAAGTCTCATGTACTATATCTCCATTTGGATCAGAACTGTCATACTACGTGCATATGCGGATGGACCTATTCCGACCCTCCATGAGCTTAATACTCATGATATTATAGCTTAACTTCTACAATTGTTCTACACAAATGTGATTGAAATAATGGAGGGTTATTTCTGGAAATCCGATATGGTGGTTGCAAACCATTATCTGAGAGATATCACCACCGAGGGCGTCTCAGGTATACACCAATTCGATCCCATGGTCCTCGCACAACAGCTGACAGTTCTCGGAGAAGATAAGTCAATCTAACAGATTTTTACTTATCTTATAACAATACTAAATAGCTTCATGCTATGTATAATTTACTTAAGTTCCTTTTATCATCACAGTACTATGATTATTACATCATACAATATATAAGTTAACAACTCTACAGAGTTTGTTATTATATATATTTACCTTAAGTTATTCATATCTTAAGAGTAATACTATGGTTACATGATAAATGCATTAGCTAACAAACTCTACAGAGTTTTGGCTATTTTATACATAGCTTAAGTTAATTAAGCTAACAAACTCTACGGAGTTTTACTATTATATAGGTAACTTAAGCTAATTATACCTTAAGCATAGTACTATACTCATATTATTAAAATATATTGGCTAACAAACTCTAAGGAGTTTTGCTATTATATAGGTAGCTTAAGCTTATTCATATCTTAAGCTTAGTACTATGTTTATATCATATAAGTAGATTAGCTAACAAACTCTAAAGAGTTTTTTGCTATAAGTATCATCATATTTCTAAGCAATATGGTTATATTATAACATGTATTAGCTAACAAACTCTACAGAGTTTTAGCTATTATATATGTAACTTAAGCTTATTCATATCTTAAGCGCAGTACTATGTTTATATCATATAGGTATATTAGCTATCAAAACTCTAAAAGAGGGTTTTGCTATTATATATTTCGCTTAAGTTTCATCATATTTTAAGCTTTATGGTTACATTATAACATGTATTAGCTAACAAACTCTACGGAGTTCTTGCTATTATATATGTAGCTTAAGTTTTCCTTCATAAGCTCAATACTAGGTTTATATCATAGCTAACAAACTCTAAAGGGTTGTTTTCGCTATTATACAATTAGCTTAAGTTTCATCATATCTTAAGCAGTATGTTTACATTATAGGTAGATAGCTAACAAAACCTCGACGGAGTTTTGTTATTATATATATATAGCTTAAGTTTCATCATAACTTAAGCTCAGTACTATGTTTTAACATAAAAGTATATTAGTTAATAAACTCTAAGGAGTTTATTTTGCTATATACTTTTAGCTTAAGTCTAATCTTATCTTAAGCTTAGTACTATGGTTACACTATAAACATATTAGCTAATAAACTCTACAGAGTTTTTTGGCTATTATATATGTAGCTTAAGTTAATAATATCTTAAGCACAATACTATACTCATATTGTAAAATATATTAGCTAACAAACTCTACGGAGTTTTGCTATTATATATGTAGCTTAAGTTCATTATATCTTAAGCACACTACTATATACTCATATTGTAAAATATATTAGCTAACAAACTCTAATGGAGTTTTGCTATTATATATGTAGCTTAAGTTAATTATATCTTAAGCACACTACTATACTCATATTGTAAAATATATTAGCTAACAAAACCCCTACAGAGTTTTGCTATATATATGTAGCTTAAGTTAATTATATCTTAAGCTCAGTACTATACTAATATTATAAATATATATTAGCTAACAAACTCTACAGAGTTTGGCTATTATATATGTAGCTTAAGTTAATTATAGCTTAAGCACAGTACTATACTCATATTATAAAAATATATTAGCTAACAAACTCTACAGAGTTTGGCTATTATATATGTAGCTTAAGTTAATTATAGCTTAAGCACAGTACTATACTCATATTATAAAAATATATTAGCTAACAAACTCTACAGAGTTTTTGCTATTATATATGTAGCTAAAGCTTATTCATATCTTAAGCTCAGCATTATATCTATATCATATAAGTATATTAACTAACAAACTCTAAAGAGTTTGCTATTATATAATTAGCTTAAGTTTAATCATATCTTAAGCTTAGTACTATGTTATATCTTAAAGTATTTTAGCTAACAAACTCTAAGGAGTTTATACTAGCATATTAACAAGCTTAAGTCTATTAGTCTTAAGCATTGTATTAATGTTATATATACTTTATCATAATAAGTACATGATAATAACCTTTTATATGGCAACAAATACATTTTTATTCATCTTGACAGTATGGAATACTGGCTTTTCATCCACATCCAGTATTTAATACTGGTTTCATGTTGACAGTATGGAATATTGGTTTTATATTTCTTGTTGACAGTATTGAATATTGGTTTTATATTTCATGTTGATAGTGTGGAATATTGGTTTATATTTCATGTTGACAGTATGGAATATTGGTTTTATATTTCATGTTGACAGTATGGAATATTGGTTTTATGTTTCATGTTGACAGTATGGAATACTGACTTTATGTTCATTTTGACAATATGGAATATTGGCTTTTCATCCACATCCACAGTATTAAATATTAGCTTTTCATTTATATTGATAGTATGGAATACTCATTTCATATTCATTGACAGTATGGAATACTGGCTTTGTATTCATATCAACAGTATGGAGTACTGGTTTTATATTTATATCGACAGTATGGAGTACTGGTTTTATATTTATATCGACAGTATGGAATACTGGTTTTGTATTCATATCAACAGTCGACAGTATGGAATACTGGTTTTATATTCATATCAACAGTATGGAGTACTGGTTTGTATTCATATCAACAGTATGGAGTACTGGTTTTATATTTATATCGGCAGTATGGAATACTGGTTATATGTTCATATCAACAGTATGGAATACTGGTTTTATATTCATGTTGAAAGTATGGTTTTATGAGGTAACATGATGAATCTTAAGAGCTGTCATAGCTGACATGAAATTAAAACTGCAGAATTGATCAGGATATTTTTGTCGTTTGTCTCCCTGACAAAACACTCAGTGTATTATCACTGTGATATGTGGGAGCATCATGTGATGATATTGTAAAAATTACAATCAATACACGCTTTAAAGAGCACACTATGCTCTCTTTCTGGTGACAGTCTTTCAGTCCTGTTGGTGCATTAAGAACCTTCAGCCGAGACTTGTTGCTTACAGCTATTTATTGAATTTAAACAGAGTCTGGCACGTTGATGTAAATGCACTTGAGACATAGTGTTCATTGATTGTACGGCAGCTGGGGAAGGACATTGATGTCCAGTCGTGTGTTAAGTCCTTCTGGGAGCATGTGTTGGCGTTGATGCTGATGATGGCGATGTTTGCCGTCACCTGTCGGCGAGTTATTGCCGTCTCATCATTGGAATGCAATGGAGACAATGCTGCTAGCAGTGACGTCTGCTCCTTGAGCCAGCTGGGCACATAGTTGCTTCTGTGAATAGTATTGAATTGTCTGTATTAGAAGGCTACGATTCATTGTTGAAATATACTGAATAGTGAATTATCAATGATTACTTTTATGTGAATGAATGTTGAAGTTAAAGTCGTTTTGTTTCATATTTGGAATGGTATCAGCACACTATAATTGTCTTAGACAGTGAATTAGGAACTTAGTATCAGTAAAGTATCAGCATTAAGGAGTAAGCACCCTTTAACCGACCACTCCTTAATTTTTGTGACTCAAACATATACTGGTAGTCATTGACCATGTTGACTGTTCAAAAGGTGAACCCACTAATATCATATATTTAACCTGAAATATATTCTTTTCCTATCTATCTATCGATCTTTGTTTCTGCAAATGAAATTTTGGTATATACTAACACCCGCGAAGTACAACCTGGCCCAACACAGGCATGTCACCAGGATCATCTGACCATAATGAATATATTCTGACACAGCACAGCACTGTGTTATATGTTCCTTGTGTTATCTGTAAGTGTGTATCTCAGTGTTGTACCACACCCAGGATCACCTGTTGTCAGTGACGCTCACTTCCTTGTTTCAAAGTCCACACCTCCATGGCCTACCCAGGGAGGGTGGAGTGGTCCGGTTGTCAATATAAGGCTTGGCAATCTATTTATAGGGTTGAAAAGTCAAATACCTGTGTTGTTGCCAGGCTGGTAATAACTGTTATTATATATTGATACACAATCTTAAATTAGTGTTTTCGTATCACTAAATAATCAATATTACATTACTGTTTGAAATTATTTAGGAGTGAAAGATTTTGGCGTCCCAAGTTTCAAAGGCTGGCAGAAAACCTCATTAACCTCCCTTGCTCTCAGCCCACTTATTTTCTAATATGATAGTTTGCTAATCACTTCCTTATGCTCAATATAATAGAATCCTCAAAACTGACATGAAAGGGAGTTTTTCTTGCTCTGATTTTATCACAAATTGATGTACAGATAGACTACGCATTATGCCCTAGAAAGCCTAGAGATCTCCTCCCAGGGTTTAGGGTATGATTACAGTTGACAGTGTCTGTGGGACTTTGTTGACTCATCCCATTGACTTCTTCGTGACAGGGAACAATTGAAGCGTGGCCAAGGTTTATGCCTTCTCAGTGTCAGGGAACAATTGAAGCGTGGCCAATGGTTATGAAAACATCAGGCAGAACCTGTCTCACGGTTCACTCGACAAATCAGTCATGGCGCCAATATTACCCTGTGAATGGTTGAAATCAACACTGAAAATTAGGTGGTACCTTCAGCCTTAATTATGGGAATATTAAGGGTTTTCTGGATTGCTCTAGAATAGAAGGGAACCCCCACAAGGAAGGAAATTAGCCAAGACTGTCTACTGGCCTAACTAAATAGTGGTAACACATAGCCAAAATGCTTGAAATTCTACTTGCATACAAAATCGGTCAATATTAATATCCATTGAAACACATGAAAACATTGTCAAGTGTGATCACGTATTTAGGTACTTTGTGATATTCACAATATACATATAGTCGAACTAGGCAGTCATTTTTCGTCTTGTCACATTGTTAAACACAGATACCTTGTTAGTGAATGTAGTTTTACGCTGCTTTTAGCTATATACCAGCCGTATCAGGTGGGGACAACAGAAATGGGCTTCACACATTGTACCTATGTGGGGAATCGAACCTGAACACTTTAACCATAAGGCTACTCACCCCACCGCACCCCTGTTTATGACAGTATAACAGCGTTAATACCTTCCGGGTCCTTGGGGTTCTTCTATGGAGATTGAATCAACTGACCCAAAATGTTTCACTATTAACAGGGATTTTGATAAGGATCCTTGACTTCAGTGTATAATTTAAATCTCAATAAAAAGTAAAAAATATGATTAACATGGGTTGAAAAGGTAAATGTAAATCTAATGGTTCGTTCATATTTGCTTTACACCTTAGCACCTGTTTTCTCTCTATTATGCTCCCTAGATGGTGTCGTAACGCTGCCGCCGCCACTGTACATTGTGACATGCTTGAGGGCTGGTGAGCTTAGTATGAATACAGCTTTATTGTCGGCCTAGATATCTTCTATTGATTGGGTTCTGGGTGGAGGCATGTTTGTGAGGTACAATTGCTTAGTCATACAGCAAGTTCGTGACGGACTGGATGTGTACATGGATTCTCATAAAATCAACTGATTTCGAAGCTACGATGGTTTCATCAAGCGGGATATATACTTAAGTGGTTTGTGAATCGACAGACATTGTCTTAGTGGATTACTTTAGCCTGTGTTGGTAGATATGGTGAAGACAATGAAGAACAAGGCAGCCATACAACATGTAGACATACGACGTGGATCAGTTGACCAGAAGAAAACTGTTACTGAGGTACATGGTTTCGTCAGAGTTTAGTTACCCTTAGTTCATTTAGCAGAGAAATAGGACTTGTTTCCAAAGGGAATTAGCTGGAATAGTGATATAGTAGAGAAAAAGGAATTTGCTACACTGCCAAATTTTTAACACCAGCGGGGCGGTGGGGTAGTCTAGTGGTTAAAGCGTTGGCTCGTCACGCCGAAGACCCGGGTTCGAATCCCCACATGGGTACAATGTGTGAAGCCCATTTCTGGTGTGCCCCGCCGTGATATTGCTGGAATATTGCTAAAAGCGGCGTAAAACCAAACTCAGGCAGTTTAACACCGGCTAGACGGCTTTGGTCAAATGCCTACTATTGTACCAGTTCTGTCTGGCTGAATGCTATCTTAGGGTTGATTATTTTATTATGGCTTGAACTTGAGTTCCTGTTTTGACATATTAATACATAGGGATAGTCAACATTGGTTACTGAAGTCGGGGGTGTTGTGTGAAGAGAAGGGAAGACTCAGCAATACAGGTTGTTCACTGGTCTCGAGGGGGGACATGGGCTGATGTACCTTCGATGTTTGTTTATGTTCCATGAGCCCGAAACATCGAGGGTACATCAGCCCATGGGCCCGAGGGACCAGTGAACAACATATTTATCTTACCGAACACCTCAATGGTAATTTTGAACTGTTTAGAGTTATCTCCCTTCCATCGATTTGCATTCGCAAATTATCGGTAATTTCCGTACATCATACATGATTCAGTGTTATTCGAGATAAAGGAATTACTACTATGAAGTACCAAATGAGTTCGGCATTCCCAGCCGGGTACATAGAAAATGTTACTCGCTTGTAAGTGGGGTACATTGAAAATGATAGAAGAGTGCTCAGCCAATCAGAGAACGACATTTATGTGTGAGGCAAGATAATGCTTTATGTAGCTCGTCAAACTAGTCATGAGTCTTCAAAGATTCAGACACACAGTTCACAGATTAACGGTTCTAGCGGTCTGCTAGGTAGTGAAAATATTGAAGGTCGGGCTATTTTCTTAAAAAGTGGGGGCGGTGGGGTAGCCTAATGGTTAAAGTGTTGGCTCATCACACCGAAGACCCAGGTTCGATTCCCCACATGGGCACAATGTGTGAAGCCCGTTTTCGGTGTCCCCTGCCATGATATTGCTGGAATATTGCTATAAGTGGCGTACAACTAACTCACTCACTCACTCACTCTTAAAAAGTGTCGATGTTTAATGTGAACCTGAAATGAGCTGTGGACTTGCTGGAAATGACCAGGTTTATAATATCATATTATTACCCATATGGTGAAACATAACCAGTGTCATATATATATCTTATGTGCACATATCACTTTTACCTAGCAACCATTGTTCCCATATTTTGTCGTCTGTGATGTCATTAAACAATTAAACGTGATGTCAATGAAGAGGGCTGTCACACTTGCTTACCATGTTTTACTGCACAAATGTACATGAATAAAATGGATAATAAAGAAATTATTACACTCGAGCAAGTGTGTCATATGACGTGCGAAACTCGTGCTAAACTATGTATTGCCCTCTCTCTCACTCTGGCAATACAAACTTTCACACTCGTTTTGTATATGTCGTATGACACACTTGCCCGTGTAATAATCCCTATGTATTATATGGGTGATGTAATCACCAATGAATAAATACGTGTGTTCATTTCCTATCAGTTTTGTTGCTCCGTTTAAACTAATGGTATATAGGGCATGGATGTCTATGTAGTCTTAAGTTGTGAAAAATCTGTTACATATAGTTACTTCCCTTAGCAAGTCCAGGATCTGTTATGGGTTTGAATCCCTAGTTGTGTTTAATTAGATTCTTGGTCAGCCTGCACCTTACATATGTTTGTAGGTTTCAAGAAAGTTTTAAACTGCCTTAGTTGAGCACCAAGTTGGCTTTTTCTGCAACACTTATCAACAATTGTACCCAAGTTACGCCCATTGCATTTACTCGCTATGGTGAGAGACAGTAAGAAAACTAAGACGTGACATGTTGACTTCAACAGCTGGTGAAACTGCAGCTTTGCTAGCAGCGTTGTTAGGGCATTCTCTCATCCACCTAAATCTCTTAAAGCCAGCGGACCAGCTGCAAGTGCATTAGATGCACCTGGTTGCACCACTTACAGGAACTGGTTACTTTGTCCTTTTTGGATACAGTGTCTGTTTAGGAGGAAATAAATATAAAATCAACACCCACTGTTTATTGACATATTTGATGAACACGACCAAGACATCTTTGTCATGTTAAATTCATAATGTAATACCGTCTAAATTAGGGCACACACTGAGCAGACTGTATGTGGTAACTACCAACGGGCATAGCAGTATGCAAATAAGGGCGGTACTCTGAATGTAATAAAAGATATTGATATAGGTATTGAACTTATTTCAATCATTTCTATGCCTGTGTGTGTGACAAAGAGGCGTGGAGTGCAGATAGCATATAATAACGGTGAACCTTGTCCCTTGCCCAGGCCGAGCACCTACATATGTGACACAGTGTTTTATTATCTGAATGTGTATTGATGTATATTAAGAGGCGACAGTAATGAATGGAATATTCAGTTGTAATTGCGAATTATCCTGCCATCTTGTGCAGGTGTAAATTCATTCTGCGTTTAGCAGATGTAGTTTTGTCAGGAATGATTTGTTTGGGTGACTAGTGTTGTGGAATTATGTAGTGGGCCTAAAGAATGATTTACCATCTCTGGAAAAAAATATTTGTTTTTTTGCCTTAACAGTTATTTTGACAATTTCGGTTCCTTTTGTCATTTGTGAACTATCCACAACTGACATTTTCAACCAGTGATACCAGTGAACAATGGTCAGAGAGTGAGTTAGTTGTGCTGCTTTTAGCAATATTCCAGCAATATCACTGTGGGTGACACCAGAAATGGGCTTCACCCATTGTACCCATGTGGGGAATCGAACCCAGGTTTTGATGTGACGAGCCAATTTTTAACCACTTGGTTACCACACCTCCCACAATGGTCAAAGACCTGGTGGATGTTTTTTAATAGTATTAACTGGCATTTGACAAGTGATCTAAAGAATCGAAACCAGACAAGAGGATCAATCAATTATCATGATTAACTTGCTAAAATCATGTACCAGTGTAGATTTTGAAAGCTCTAACAAAGATCTGTCTGAATTTACTTATCTTTTGAGTGAGACAGTGGGGTAGCCTCTTGGTTGAACACTAGCAGGCTGAATTATTGAAAATACTATAATTAAAAATGGTTTAAACTTTATCTTTAACAAGGAAGTACACCCAACATTTTTTCCCTAGTTGCTTAACACTGCGGAAATCAAAATATTGCTTAAATTTGTATTTTGTTACAATCAATTGTTCCCTTCAGACTCCCGAAGGAAGATTCTGCAAACCTTTTTGAAGATTATCATAGAAAGTAGACACAAAGATTTTATTCAGTTTCACTGAAGATTGTGTCATTTCAAGTGGTGAGCTTATCTTATCATTTTCTTCCCTGTTGTCACAGGCAGACAAGCAGACTGTAGCCGAGCCACGTCTTGAATATTACCCAGAAAATTACTGTATTAGTTTCAAGTCACACATGTTTATTATCACTGCACAATGACATATTACAACATTCACACGGCAGCAGTCCATGTGAGACGACTGGGTGTGGTCCATGTTATTTCTGTCTCTGACCCGTATCCCTAGTTATATAAAACATACACAAGGTAAACAAACATGGCCGCCGCTAGCATAGACAGACTTTGTGCATTAGTGTTGCTGGTGGAGTTTGAGCTCGCTCACAGAGCATCTCCACGTTAGGGATGGATTAGTGGTTACAGTAAACATGGCAGATCAAATATTAGTACCTGACACTCTTCAGGGCTGATAGGTTATTAGAACATCATAAATAAGTCATCGCTTCTTGATTGGAAATTCTGTGTTAGCTGGTGACTGGTTGTATAAAAACTTATTTACATGCATGTACATGTATTTGTCTTTGAGAAAATTATGAAACCTATTGGTACATATGTATGTTGTCTCTTGAGGATGTTAGGACGTGAGGTAGATAGCCTTGTGGTTCATGTGTCTGCTCGTCATGCAGAAGGCCCGGGTTCGAGTCCCCACATGGATACGTGTGAAGCCCATTTCTGGTGTCCCCTGTAATATTGCTGGAATATTGCTAAAAGCGGAGTAAAACTAAACTCACTCACTCTTGTGGATGTTAAGACTGTCACAGGAATTGACCATGTGATATTGTATCTGGAAAACCCTTTCAATATTTTGTAAAGCAAGTCCTGATTTCTTTTAAAATAGGGTCTCATTATTTGCAAATTTATAATGGAGTATGTTGAAAGAGGTGACTTAGTTGAGGATTGTGGGTCTCAGTGTGATGGTGCTCGTACTATCAACCACTGGTTTAACTGCCAGACTTACTTACTCTCATGATGCTGCTGGAATATTGCTGACAGTGTTCAACAATTTACACTCGATTACATACTTACTGGGAAAGTGGAAGGTCAGTGAGGATAAAACAAGGACTGGTTATTTTGGGGTTGGCTTACCATGTCTGAGTGGGGCATCCTTGTAAGAGCTTGTTGTCAAAGTGGGCCAGAATATGTCTGAACCAGTACATGCAGCCTCTCACACACATTCATACATGCTGAGAATAGTGAGATAGAAGTTAGTAATCGTGAACACAATGTTAAAACCCATTTCTCTTCTCCTGTTAACCACATGAACCAAATTCCCCTCTCACTAACTCAGTAGCTATATAACCAGTTTGGTCCGTGACTTTAAGGATTAAGTGATGGACAGATCAGGGATGTCAGTGTCAACCTGGTGTATTCATGCACATCTGGACATTTGAGTCACGATGTGATACAGATCACAATGTCTGATTTCCTTGTTTATGTGTGACTCTCATGTGACCAGGTTACACAGAGTTTGTTGCTGTCAACCTGTTAGTGACTGACCTGCATGAGAGGTTAATTTTGACTTTGTAGTATTGACTATTCTGATTTTTGTAAAGCCCATTACTGGTGTCCCTTTCCATGATATTGATGAAATATTGCTAAAAGCTGTGTTAAGCATACTCACTCACTCTAGTGGTGGTTCGATTAATTGAAATAATCGAAGATTGGTCGCAATGACTAAACGACCAAGCAATCGATTATGTTTCTCATAATCGAACACAAACAATTCTGGAACACTTGTTTGCATTAACAATATTTTTCACAAGGTTGGTTTTGTCTGTTACATTTCATAAACATTACAAGCTCGTTCCAAGTCATGATTGAATTTATCTTAAAGACTCCAGGAAATTTATGTTCCTCACATACTAGACATCCTTTAAAGATGTTAAATTTGCACATACATTTTGTGGAATTTGCAAAAAGACTCATAAGAACTACATGTTTTTTCTTTGTTTTTTGTGCAGTAACAAACATAACCAGAAAAATTTGATAAATGATGCTGACCAATTATTTTGATGATTGATCGGTTGTAATGAACCAATCATCAATTATGAGATTTTATCCAATTCCCAACACTAACTCACTCACTCACTGTCTGAAAAATGATATAGAATTCAAGGGATGAATCATACAAGGATAGTCTATCGTAGATCATACCAACAAGCACAATTTCCATAGTACTAATAGTAATAATACATCTGTTAATCATACTTGAGGAGGATTTCTAAGCTGAAGTCCATCATATGAAAGTGAGAAAGAGAGGTGAAAGATTAGGTAAATCAAACAAAATACTTCTAGAAGCACTAGTTGACCTTGTTTGGATCTTCTGTTCTCCAGACACATGCCTATATGGAGGTGCTGTCTGACAGGCCAGTTCTCAACACAGCATGATATTACCCCCAGAACACTATCCTGGACAAATTTGTGTGAATATTTATAGCAAGGCGTGAGGTGGAAGCATGCTTGCATGTGTTAGAAGGGTTGGATGGTTTGTTATCGTGATCGGGCTGACCTTCCTTCATTGTTAGGCTCTTTCATTGGCAAATGTTAATGTATTATTGTGTTGGTTGAAAAAACACTGCCGAAATAGCAGTGGAAATTGATATGGCCACTTGTCAGTGGATACTCTGAGTGTAATATATGAAACAGTGATTGTTTGGTTGCTCCACATGTGGTGGTGGTTTGAGTAAGATGTGGTTGTGATTTCATAGGGACCTCAGTTGTAGAATATTCCATTGTCATTTCTTCATATTGGGGGAGGTGGCACTAGTGGCCAAGCTGTGCGAAGCACTTTGTTAGTCAGAGTTGTATCCCTTAGTTAGATATTCCAGAAGGTTCTGTTGTTAACCGAATCACAGGTTAACCATGGTTATGTTTGTGGGGTTTTCATCAATGCACTCATGGGCTTCGCAGATTGACACTTCAGGCTTTCCTTAGTATCAAATATATGTGCCATGGTATGTCTGAAATATGTCTCAAAAACAGTGCTAAACAACAAACAAACACTCACTCACTCACTCACTCACTCACTCACTCACTCACTCACTCACTCACTCACCCAACCACTCACTCACTCACTCACCACCACCCACCCAACCACTCACTCACTCACTCACCCACCCACCCACCCACCCACCCACTCACTCACCCAAACCACCCACCCACCCACCCACCCACTCACCCAACCACCCACCCACCCACCCACTCACTCACTCACTCACTCACTCTCACTCACTCACTCACTCACTCCTCACTCACCCACCCACCCACCCACTCACTCACTCCACTCACTCACTCACCCACTCACTCGTATTGCTACCCCCTTCTGTCGTGATGTGACTGCAGTTGTGGTAAAATTGCATTCAACTCACCTCACTGTTCTGTTTTGATATCAGACATAGAGCTGGATGTTACAAACCACCCAAAGATCCGTGTTAGAATGGGTCTTCAGCAAGCCAATGCTCGTCCTAAGAGGCGACTAACAAGATCGGGTTGGCAGGCTTGCTGACATGGTGGACACATGTCATCGTATCCTAATTGTGGAGATTGATTGATGCTCATGATGTTGATCACTGTATTGTCTGGCACAGACTTGGTTATGTACAGACCACGACCATATAACTAGAAAATTGCAAAGTGTGTCCCAACAAAAACAAACAAAGAAAGATGTTAAAATACTTGCTGATGGAGTTAAGATGGTCTTTCCTCCCACACTTCATCATTGAAGGGGGCGGTGGGGTAGCCTAGTGGTTAAAGCGTTGGCTTGTCACGCTGAAGACCCGGGTTCGAATCCCCACATGGGTACAATGTGTGAAGTCCATTTCTGGTGTCCCCCGCCGTGATGTTGCTGGAATAATGCTAAAAGCGGTGTAAAACCAAAACTCAGTCAGTCAGTCATCATTGAAGATACAGTTGTATTGCTAAGACCACTGTTTTCATGCTTCAGCATAGACCTAAGACAGATGAAAGTCCATGCTAACACTAAGAGGATCATTCACTCACTCACTTTATTTTCTACACGATAACATTAAACCTTCAACAATCGAAGTGTTAAGATTACTTTGGGGAAAAGCTACATGCAAAGATCTAATAACCCAGAAACCGACACATTATTACGATGTTGGCAGATGGAGTGCAAAGAGGTTAGTTTGTTACCATTTTGCCATCATAAATACTTGGCTCTGATAAAAGCGATTACGTGCAGTATTGCATTCAAGGTGGCTGCTTCGCTTTTTGTACCGAATTAGAATCAAATCGGTGATCAATAAACAGCACTGAAAAAAACACAAATTAACATAACAATAGAAGCCTTTTCATGTACTTAGTGGCTTGGAAGCTTACTTGTGAGTGACATAACTTTGTAAAACTTCTAATATGGAAACAACTGACACAATACAGTGTTACAAATTTCTCATTTCAGTGCTATTGAAACCGTTTAAATCACCATGGCACAGTCAAGATGAGTTACTTGTGCATGAAGGGCTTTCTTACAAATCATGTTTTATAACAATGACTTGTGAGAATGTTTATTTAATGCTGTTAAATGTGCATTCTGACAAATAAACATGACAAACAAACAGAATATCATGAGTGAGTAAGTGATTTTAGTTTTACACCACTTTTAGCAATATTTCAGCAATAACACGGCGGGGGACGAACCCGGATCTTCGGTGTGACAAGCAAACCCTTTAACCACTAGGCTACCCCATCACCTCCCAGAATATCATGAAGGTGTGAAGACACTTAGTGCACAGTTTGATTCACAAATTAACCTGCACTTTAGAAATTATAGAGCCCATTAAAATCTCTTGAATTCTAAAAGGCAACTGAAACATTGATTATAGGTTTAAGGGGTCTTGAGAATCAGAGAATGCACCAAATATACTCAAGACTCAATTAGTACCGGTACATATACAACCACACATACTACAGTCATCAGGGATTGCGGAACCAGGAATTGTTTCACCATCAATGCAATAAATAACTAAATTATTGATAACACTGCTCCAGTTTATTGTATTATTATCCTTCGTGTGGGGGAATTCCGACCGTTTCCGACCAGGGCAGGGACAGTCAGTCTGGGTTGCCAGAATGCAGGTGGTGATAAAATTCCCGTATCAAATTATAGGAGCATGCAATGTTCATTACATGACTAAGATATGTTTCACATAAATAGTGGAAAGGTCATTGTCAGCAGGTCACTGAATTATGGCATAGAATTACTGTAATGTTAACCTAACAACACCCTTCAGTTTGGGAGGTGGGTGCAGTGTTTGAAATATACAGCCTGTCTGAAGACCAGATGCTGGTCTCTTGTCAAGCCAGTACTTGCACTGTTTGTCCTTTTTGCCTTATGTAGGTTACATATCAGTTGATTTGTCTCCATAACCTGTGGTTTGTGACCTCTGTAGATCAGGGTTAGAATTGGTCTTCAGTAACCCATGCTTGTCATAAGAGGCGAATGACGGGATCGGAGGGTCAGGCTCGCTGACTTGATTGACACATGTCATCATATCCCAATTACATAGATTGATGCACATGCTGTTGATCACTGGATTGTCTGGTCCAGACTCGATTATTTACAGATTATTTATAGCTGGAATATTAATGAGTTAGACAACCAACCAAACTTTGGTTTGGCATTGTTTATCTTGACAAATGTTTTCAACTAGATGCTCAGTGATGTTACACACTGATTTCCAGATCCTAAAACACTGACACTTTGTACTGTATGTCTATTGTGAATTAATACTGATATAAACTTATGAGGATATTGAGGAAGTGCCGATTGTCTTCAAATTTGATTAAGCTTTCATTGGAAGAAGTTTAACTGATTTGTCAACACCATAGCACTGCCCGTGGTTCGATTCCCCACATGGGTACAATGTGTGAAGCCTATTTCTGTGATATTTATGGAATATTGCTAAAAGCAACATATAACCCAACTCACTCACTCAGTCACTCATGAAATTTTGATTATACTCTTTTTTCTACAAATTTGTAAACTGATGATTGAATACTTTAAATTAACATCAAATATATTTTCATACTTCACAGTATTGTAAAGCATGGACCTGAGAAATACTTAGGTCCGGGACATCCCTTGCAGGCTATGAAAGGATGCCTAATCTGAGATGTTTTCCACAGGAAATATGTTCAACATTGATAAGGAATCATTCATTGTACTGTTGTACAAGTCACAGTGGAAATTGGTGACAAACAAAGTCTGAAAGGAAGGATCTCAATGGATACTTGACAGTTGGCAAACATTACACTTAACTACTGTTTTAAGATCCTTTTGTGAGAAATATATTCTTGCATGTTTGTTTTATCAAAGTGTACAAGGCTTATGATATATTTAATTCTGTAAATGAGTTTACTTGTATGTTGACTTAATATCAACAAATGTAAATTTTATTCCAAACACAGGGCGGTGGGGTTGCCCAGTTGTTAAAACGTTCACTCGTCAGGCCGAGGACCCAGGTTCGATTCCACCATGGGTACAATATGTGAAGCCCATTTCTGGTGTCCCCCACTGTGATATTGCTGGAATATTGCAAAAGCGGCGTAAAACTAAACTCACTCACTCACTCACTCATTCCAGACACTTGCAGAGCCGTAAATGTATTTTGTTGTGAAGTCAACTGTGGATTTAGTATATATTTTTTAATGAATAATCAATTATTTAAGATTGTCAACATGGTCAAAAATCATGATAATGCATTTTAATGAAGCTGAAAATGTGGCTTTGGAAAAATGAGAGCAGCAGTATACAGTGTTAGATCCTACACCGAAATGTCGCTTTCACTGTATTAAAGAAGTTGTTCATCCATATATTGTTATCCTTCCTTAGTGCTGTGTTAGAATTGGTCTTCAGCAACGCATACTTGTTGTAAGAGGTGACTCATGGGATCAGGTGGTCAGGCTCGCTGACTTGGTTGACACACGTCATCGTATCCCAGTAGATCGATGCTCATGCTGTTAATCACTGGATTTTCTGGTCCTGAGTCGATTATTAATATATCTGGAACATTACTGAGTGTGGCATTAAACAACAAACCAACCAATTATAGTGCTTCAACTTCCAAATGCCTCTCAAACAAGCATACTAGCTGCTTAACAACTACTTGCATAAGGAAAATACAGTGAAACAAATCTCATGCCACCTGCATCTACTATGACTCATCACTAATAGCCGAGGTACCCATGATATCGTTGAAATGCCATCCAACATGTAATGGTTGTTTTGTCAAGGATGTGAAGCTCTGCATATGGAATGCAGTGCACACAAAGGGAGAAGTCACTATCATGGCCGAATCTTGATTTCATTGTGTCACCCTGAAGTGCTTCCTTGTGTGCTGACAAGCTGTGAGCTGATGTTTCAGTTTGTCTTTTTGGGGGACAGATTGAAATGTCTTAATAACTAGGCCATCATCATTGAAGTAAGACCCGCTCCTACTGGGATAAGCTATGTCAATATGCCACACCTTATGCATTCATATCATGGGTGTCCCCCTGTTGTAAGACTTGACATTCCATGGTGGGATAAAGCTGGATTTTTCTGCCATACCAGAGTTTGATATTGGACAAAGTCCACTGGTTTGAGAGATGTAAACTTCAGAAAGTAGATGAGGACGTTTGTTTATTGACTACCACTTTTCATGAAGGCAATTTGCAATAGAAATTAATCTTGCAATAGAAATTACTTACTCTTGCAAATAGAAATTACTCTTGCAATAGAAATTACTTACTCTTGCAAATAGAAATTACTCTTGCAAATAGAAATTACTCTTGAAACGTCATAATCATAAGGTTGCTCCTGCTGTTGATCACTGAATTGTCTGGTCCAGACTTGGTTATTTACTGACTGCTGTCATATATGTGGAATATTGATGAGTGTAGCGTTAAACAACAAACTAACAAAAGGTGGCAGCTCCATACTTTGTGTCAAGGTACCATAATCACTGGTCATGGAAGTGAAGGGGTCGTGGTGGTACCATTATTTCGTTACGAAACAACAACACAAAATACGCCAGTACGATAGCAGTAAAAATATACGATGTTTTAATAAAACACATTAAATTAAATTATCTTAGCATACGTACCATACACAATAAATTTCAACCACATTTTATTCAGTATCAAGCTATATGTGGAGACTTAATACTGATTTAGGTGAGTACACTGTACACAATAACAAGCCCTTAGAATATCTATGTATTTTTTATTAAATATGAAAACCCTTTAGAAAAGTTAATACTGATTTTGGCCAAGTACTTATTTTTGCATCAGTTTTTGGCCAAAATACTAATTGGGCTAAATTAGGGTTGACATCTCTGCATTATGTCTAAGGTTATTGACTTAAGGGTCACTAAATAGAAGAGCTATTTGACGATTCTAGGTTTGAATTGGCCCCTATCTGCATATACTGGTGATCGGCAGACACTGTGATCGGGTTGGTGGAGTGCCATCATACCACACTGGTGTGGGTTATTGCTCACAGTGTTGTACAGACATAGTTTTGTGTGTGAAAAACTAAAAAAATATATTATACTCCCTGCCTATTTCATCATCTGCCGGAAGAATTTTATTGCAACAATTAGTATATTATTGTTCATTCCTTGTTTTGTAGTGCAGCCCGTTGTGACTTACGGTATTTAAATGGTTGCTGTTGCTGAAATGATATATATTACAGCAGTGTGTATCCTTTATGTAAACTGTTCACATAGTTTTATAGTTTATATTTTAGAGGTCTTTGGATTTACCTGGTCCTATTCAGTCCCCACTTTACAAATTATAATTGAACAGACAAGGCGTTTTTGTGGAACAGCAATTTCAACCTCTGTGCAATTGATCAAAGAAATAGATAGAACTGTCAGAATACCGTTGACTGTGTAATTTAGCTCAACTCTCTGTACTGACTGTCATGTTTGCTATGAGAAAACCCTATGTATTCAATTCCCAGGTATGAACCTAATGAATATCACAGTTATATCATGGTGATAATGGTTATATCATAGCTCTTGTCATGTGGCTAGATCAGGTGCTAATGTAATTTGAAAGCCTCCTCTCAAAGCTTTCAAATTGTACAGGGGAACTAGTGATATGTAAAGTAGGCACGCCCAGTGTTGACAAACTGTTCTGACAAGGAGGTCAGTGTCATTGACGGGCCAGGTTATATATCTAATGTACTGTTCATTTTATATTGTTAGGAATTTACTTCGAGATAGTCTACCAGGTGAACAGGAATATTGCTGTAAATATCGCTGTTTGTTTCAGTGGAAGTAGATAGTGAGGTTGGTTTAGTGGTTATATTTTAGTTATTTCATGGTTTGTCAGTTCATATTAAGTGGGGACGGTGGGGTAGCCTAATGGTTAAAGCGTTGGCTCGTCATGCCGAAGACCCGGCTTTGAATCCCCACATGGGTACAATGTGTGAAGCCCATATTGAAAAAAACAAATGTCTCCGTACGGCCCAAAGCATAATCACCGCTAGCCCCAAACTGGCATTATAAAAACATTAATGCTCTTGGATAATGTGAAATCGTGTTTCGTTGGGACTATCAACTTTATAATATAAAATTATGCGAATTAATATAAAATTAGAATCAGAGACTAATAGCGTCATTTAGTGAAACAACAGCCAGTCACAGGCCCTCGTGTTTTTCCGAGGATTAATGATTTTAAAAATATTGTTTTTGAGATGACACCCCGACTCGAAATGCTTCACAGTACAATAAATAATAACAAGGCTGGACACTTCTAGGGTGCACCCTACCCGACTGCGTTGCCAATCGCTATGCTACCATCGCATGCAATCGATTAAAACATAATCATGGATGATTGGCCTATCGAGCAACACTCATGACACCTACCAATTCTTTATTGTTATTTCTACAAGTCAATTGAAAACCGATTTTGACTCTCAACTAAACGATCTTGACACAGATGGATGACGATATGTCCGCACACAACAGGGGTGTGGTCGAAGCAAGTCCTCTGATTGGCCAACGCTTGCAAATCTGCACATTCTTTATAAATTTGCGGGCATTTTTACTTTCATCGACTGCTTGACTTAAAATGTAAGAATTCTTTTTCCAGCAATGGCTTCTCAAAAGAAAGAATGAGTTGTAACTGTCTCCTTAACAAACATCAACCAACCAGAGGGCTTGCTTCGACCACACCCTCGTGTTGTGCCAACGAATACTTGCAAGTAAATCTTGAGATTAGCCATGTGATGATACGTTTAGCGAGCATCGGGGATATTGGCAACTGTAATGTTAAAACTGCCTTAACCTGACTGGGTTAGTTTGATTTTTGTATTTTTGGTTGATATTCTGTGTCCTGTCGTAGTCATCCCAGTGAATGAATTAAGTCGTCCATGGCCATGCCGAATTTTGAAACAAATATTCCAGGCTTCTGACGACACTCATTTCGTGAATGATACATGTTCTGCGATGTTGTCAGTTGACATGTGCAAATGAGAGATAAGATAAAAATTAAGATTATTGTAATCAGTTTATTGGAGCTGTCCATGTAATGTTTAACTGTCAAACGCAGCCGGTGAAATCTCGCTAAGGGAATTAACTCTCAGCCCGGATATTACACAATATTGTTTACGTGGTTACAAGAGTGCTCATTTGCGAATGGCTGCGCATCTGTTGCGCATGTGTACCGGTAGAGGGAAGTTAGCAGCAGGGTGTCGATGTGTATCAGTTACATTCCAGACCGTAGCGCTGATGGTTAGTGATAAACTGTTGGGGAGGGTTGTCCCTCTATTATATGGTCTCTGGTGAAACCCACTGCAAGGGTATGATGCTGACAAAATAAAAGCTGTTACAGGATCATTAACCCACAATCATACTCATAGGACTCTAGTGATTCTAAGGGGAGCAACTCTTCTCATGAATTTTGTTCATTTCATTTGTGAAGTCATGTGATAACACTTGAACCTTAGCATCCTGTCTCCCTTGTAGCATTCCTGCACCATGTATCGATAACATCAGTCAGACTTGTGTCCACCGGATGTATTGTTGTTTGATGCTGCAACCTGCAGTGTTACAGCTGAACTGTCACCATCAGTATATAGCCCAGCAATTTCCAAACCTGACCGGGGGCTAAGTGGGGTAGCCCAGTGGTTAAAGCTTTCGTTCATCACGCCATAGACCCAGGTTCGATTCCCCACATGGGTACAATGTTTTATATTGCTGGAATATTGCTAATAGCAGCATAAAACTAAACTCACTCACTCACTCCAAGCCTAACCGGGGGGCTAAGTGGGGTAGCCCAGTGGTTAAAGCTTTCGTTCATCACACCATAGACCCAGGTTCGATTCCCCACATGGGTACAATGTTTTATATTGCTGGAATATTGCTAATAGCAGCATAAAACTAAACTCACTCACTCACTCCAAGCCTGACCGGGGCGTTAAGTGGGGTAGCCCAGTGGTTAAAGCTTTTCTATCAGCCATAGGGGTAGATTCCCCAGTGGTTAAAGCCTTTATTGCTGGAATATTGCTAATAGCAGCATAAAACTAAACTCACATGGGTACTCCAAGCCTTGGGGTTAAGAGTGGTTAAATGCCTTTGTTCAATTCCCTACATGGGTACAATTTGTGAAGCCCATTTCTGGTGTCCCCTGCTGTTATATTGCTGGAATATTGCTCAAAGCGGCATAAAATTAAACTCACTCACTCACTCCAAGCCTAACCACCCAATACACATGGTTCTCAGGCATAGGGTGCTTGGGACCTATAGTCTTAACCTCCTACAGATAAGCATTGTCTAAGATCTCAAGCAGATAATGGTGTCCGTAGCATGTTTAGTGTTCAGTAATCTAAGTTCCTTCCTCGTCTGTGACATCTTCATTACCCTCCAGGAAACATTGTTGACATTAGTGTTTAAGCAACCTTTCCGAGAATCTTTAGTAGTTTCCCTGGAACCAGAAATGTTTGTGAAATTTGTATTTGTCTGTACATCTGTAGAAATGCTTTCTGTTGAAATGGGAAAAGCTTTACGACCAGCTTTCTAAATCATAGATGAATTTGTTTTTGTTTGATCAGTTTGGTTTGAGATTGCAGACAAATTGAAAAGCACCACACTTCCACTTGCATTCTCACTTAACTGTTTCATGACAGAAATGGAATAGAAAGTCAAAACATTGGAGCTGGGGAAAGAGTGTTTGGCTGTCATAACTTGAGTGAGTGAGTTTAGCTTTATGCTGCTTTTAGCAATATTTCAGCAATATCACGGAAAGGGACACCAGAAATGGGCTTCACACATTGTACACATGCAGGAATCGAACCTGGGTCTTCGGAGTTGACGGGTGAATGCTTTAACCACTAGGCTACCCCGCCACCCACATAACTTGTTTGAACGTAAAGCAGTCATGCAGTTGTCCTTGGCTTCAGTTTTAGCAGAATACTATGGGTCAAGTGACTCACTGACCATGAAACTGATGGACTGTACTGATATAAAACGTGGCAAGAGGCTCGATATTGCCCCAAAATATGAGGTATCGTCATTTGTGTGGAGCCCCTGGCAAAGCACTCGCCAGCACATCTTCCAACATTTATGATTAACCACCCCATAGGCAGAAGTAGGGGAACAAGGCAACATGATTATTTATGACTGTGGTACATATATAAATACAAATTGTTGCAGATAAATTCCACTGGCTAGAAATATCAAGTGTTACACCAATTTCTGTTCATGGTGTTCACTGCCCGGATACCCTGGAAGCATGTAAAGTGAAATTATGTCTCAATTATTCACAATTACAAATGCTGTCAAGCCTTGTGGAAATGTCCTCAAACAGAATGTTGGTGTGGACTTAATCTGATAATGGTATACCTTGATAAGATGACTACTTGAACTGTGTTGTGATATAGCTGGGACTTAACTAGGGCTGGTTGGGGCAGATAGTGTAATTTGTGTGATGTCATTGCCTCGCTGTTCATTAGTGTTGAGAATCGGAAACCAATCCACACCGATTTTCGGAGGACTTGTGGTGAACGGTTATCGATTATAATCGAAATATATACATTTTTAATGTAATCACCAATTTCAAGGGTTTTTCCCCAGGTTTTTCTTTTCTAATTAATGTTAATGTAATTATTCTGTTTATTTACACAACAAATATTGCCAAATTTTTATCAGTATATCTCATTACCTTCAGAATAGATGTAAAATTTATTCATAGCGCATGGTTGTTTGTGAATATTCGTCAATTTTAATGGTTAGTTTACTTCATTCAAGTGTGTTATACTGAAACAGCAAAATTCTGATTAATTGAAAATATGTTTTTTACAATCGATAATTATTTTTTATCCTCCTTTCGATCGATTTTCGATTATTTTCGATCATCGGAACACAACTACTGTTCATTGTATACTTTTGATTATTTGGGGGTTTCACTTTGTGCCTCTTTGACTGTGGCAAATTGCCCTGTGTCAGAATGTCACATGTAAAGTCAGGTTCTTGTGTCTTTCCATTTTCTTCCTATGCAGTAAAGGGGCTTGGGATAGGCTAATGGTTTAGGAGTCCGGTCATCACGCTGAAGATTCGGGTTTGATTCCCCACATAGGTACCAAGTGTGAAGCCCATTTTTGGTGTCACCCGCCGTGATATTGCTGGAATATTGCTAAAAGCAGCATAAAACTTCACTCACTCACTCACTCACTCACTCCTGTACAGTAAATATGGTCAGTGTATGTGTGTTTGGTGCTTGGCAATGAACAAGCCTGTTGTACTCCCTTAGTACCTCGTCATTTCTCCATTACTAGTATGTCGTCATTTTGATAAAATATAATACTTTAAAAAGGTATTTATAAAATACCTAGTTTGTTTATATTACTGTTGTTAATCTGTCATGTAAAGTATAAAAAACGCTACTTTTCATTTTTATTTGTTGATCAGGGGATTTGTCGTCATTTTGATAAAATATAATACTTTAAAAGGTATTTATAAAATACCTAGTTTGTTTATAATCTGTCATGTTTACACTACTTTTCATGTTTTATTTTGATCAGGGATTTGTAAACATGTAAAGATTAAAAGGATTTGGCATAATCTTCCTTTACTCACTTCCTGTTTTGTATTGCAGGGTAGAGGAGGAACCATCGACCCAGAGGAGCGGTTTACGAAGCTAGAAAAGATTGGAAAAGGTTCATTTGGTGAAGTGTTCAAAGGAATTGACAATGACACGAAACAGGTTGTGGCTATCAAAATAATTGACTTGGAAGAAGCAGAAGATGAAATTGAGGACATTCAGCAGGAGATTATGGTGCTGTCCCAGTGTGACAGTCCGTATGTTACCAAATACTATGGCTCCTATCTCAAGGTAGGTGCACCTGAGGTTGGTAGAGGGAGGGTTCTGTACAGCTGAGACTAGGGGGTGCTCGCATGTGATTGTAAGTATTGGGGTGGCAGTATATTGTTGTGGATGTTTCTTACATCCTGTTGTTTCTAAGCACACTGGCAAATGCACCCAGAATGGAGTATCAATAAAGGAATAGCTGTGTTAAAGTGGGTTTTCATTTGTACAGGTGATAAGTACAAAGAACCCCGACACCCCACCCACGTCTCACCCCACCACCCAACACCCCACAGCCCACGCTCGTCACCCCACACCCATCAAGATCATGGTGTTGAAGACAGGCCTGATATTACTTAAATACTAAATCATATCAATATCAATCTCAACTCTTTTATAAAATTTCAACTAAAGAGAGGAGACCTTCACAAAGCTATCGGGGCGCTGCGACTGTCGTAAGTCTATGTTGTAAAGAGGTACGACAGTCATAACGCTACGATAGCTTTGTGAAATGGGGCCCAGGATGGGGCATCTGCCTGGAAGACAGAAGGTCAGTGTCTCAAGGCATCATTAGGTTTGTTTTTAAAGATGGTACTTCTTGTTGCTCTGCATGGTGCTCAGCATCAAATGGATAAAGCAAGTACTGGAGAGCTCTGAGTATAAGTAAGGTATCATTGTTTACCTGTGACGTCTCAGTGGGCTAGCACTGTCGACCGATGTCAGTCCACAATCAGACACACATTGCCATATAAGTGCAATAGTTGCAAACATGATGTTAAACCCCTTTTAACCAATGGCATTAATGGCGTTGTGTTACAGTCAGTATGTTGGACCCCAGTGAATGTTGTCTTCTCTTCTTTTTCAGGGCTCAAAGTTATGGATCCTTATGGAATATTTGGGCGGTGGATCCGCCCTAGACCTGATGAAGGCGGGACCTTTCACAGAAAATGACATAGCAATCATCATTAGGGAAATTCTTAAAGGATTAGATTACCTTCACTCAGAGAGGAAATTACATAGAGATATTAAAGGTAACCATTTCCTAACTTCTTTATGGCGACTAACGGAATCGAGTGGTCAGGGTCGCTGTCTTGCTGACATATGTCATCATATCCCAGTTGTGTAGATCGATGCTCATGCTGTTGATCACTGGATTGTCTGGTCCGGACTCGATTATTTACAGACTGCCGCCATATAGCTTGGATACTGCTAAGGCTGAGTGAGGCGTTAAACGACTAACAAACAAAACCTTACTTCTTTGTATTTAGAAATTCTTAGGTCAAGGCTAAAGGTGTCAAAACGAAAGACGTTCACCTCCCCACAACTTACTAGAATTGTCCAAAGAGAACACTTTGTCCTGTCATTGTTCAACAAGAAGTCACCAAAGAGAACTATTCACTAATTAATGAGTTATATTTTATCTGATTTTGTCCACTAAGCTGCCACCCCATTGAAGTAGGCATCCATAAAATTGAGTTTGGACTGTATTTGTCAGTACCTTTGAAATAGTTTGTGAGAGCTGTCACAGAATGTTTAATTTCCTCGACAGACAATCAGTCTGAGTCTAAGCAGCAAGTATCGATTGTGATTGCCACTTGAATGGCAGTGTTCACGAATGATGTTTCAAAATAACAGGACATTGGGTCCTGTAAGTTTCAGATGTCTGTCTGACCCACTGAAAATTCACGGGACCACAGAAGAAAAAATAGACACACATTTCAGATTTAACATTTCTTGTAATTGGCATTGAAATTATTAACAAATGTAAGATTTATAAACAGCAAACAAGTGTGACGTGTCACATATAACAACTTCAGTGAAAGTCAGTATGAACTTCATTATGTATACAGTCGGACACTGTGGCCTGGCGGGTTGTAGACTTCCATCGGATTGAGAGCAAATGTGCAGGACTTGTCCGAGGGTCAGACGCTATTCCTAAACACTGGAATGGGTGATGAATATGATGAAATACTGCCCTCATTGAAATAATTTTTTGTTATGAGTTGGAGAGTTAGGATCCTGCATGGTTTTGATATCAGTGTATTAAGCAAAGGGTTTTAGGGAGCCTTGTCCAAGGGCCTGCTGTTACATACTGAAGATTTCAGATTGTCAAAATTCAAAAACTGAAATTTATGAAATGTGAGCAAGAGGTCCGAGTGAAAATGTAAGTGTGCCATGCTTGTATTGATAAAGTGATAACACCCACAGTGGTTCACATGTCTTGATGTCTCTCTGTTCCAGCTGCTAATGTCTTGTTATCTGAAAACGGAGATGTGAAGCTTGCGGACTTCGGTGTAGCGGGTCAGTTAACGAATACAACCAACAAACGGCAAACATTTGTTGGCACTCCATTCTGGATGGCACCAGAAGTCATTAAACAATCAGCCTATGATACTAAGGTAAGACTTCAGGGAATGTCCAACTGGAGCATTCATTGGACATTGTATTGACAAACAGAATACCAACCAAGTGTTTGTCCTGCAGTTATTAACTGACCCGTGAAGGTCCCGGGGTAGAACAGGTCTTCAGTAACCCATGCTTGTCGTAAAAGGCGAAGATGCTTGTCGTAAGAGGCGACTAACGGGATCGGGTGGTCAGGCTCGCTGACTTGGTTGACACATGTCATCGGTTCCCAATTGCGCAGATCGATGCTCATGCTGTTGATCACTGGATTGTCTTGTCCAGACTCGATTATTTACAGACCGCCGCCATATAGCTGGAATATTGCTGAGTGCGGCGTAAAACTAAACTCACTCACTCACTCACTTCTGTTATTAACTGGAGACCCTGTTGTCTGAGCCTCAACAGCTCACAATACAGAGTTGCGTCCCTTAGGTTTGCTAAAAACAACTGGCATGCCGGTTCCGAATCATGGATTTTCCTGGTTATGTTTCTAAGCTTGTCATCACGATAACTGTGCTTGTGGGTTTCACCAAGGTGTAAGTCTAAGACATGGGGCAATCCTCCCAGATTTAGCTAACACCATAACTGCATTGAGACCCAAAACAAAATTTATCAAACTCATTTAACCATTCACTGTTATTTTCATTTTTGGTTATGTTGTGCCACTTTTCCTATTCCAGGCAGACATATGGAGCTTAGGCATCACAGCAATCGAGTTGGCCAAGGGTGAACCTCCCAACTCCGACCTCCATCCAATGAGGGTCCTCTTCCTCATACCCAAGAACAATCCCCCCCAGCTAATGGGCAACTATAGTAGATCATTTAAAGAATTTGTGGAGCTCTGTTTGAACAAAGATCCAAACAATGTAAGTATTTGATCTGTCGATCACTGTATATTAGTCATTCCAGTTCTTCAGTATATAAACATCCCCAACATGGTATAAATGTGATATTTCCTACTGACAAACGAATGAGGTTTATGGGCATTATATACTTGACTCCCTTTTTGTGCTTGTTTACAGCGACACCAAATTTACACTTAATTATTGAGGCATATGGGCCTGTTATTTTACACGTTTTGCATAAAAGTACTATGTTTTTGACTTATAAATAATTAAAACACATTGATTCGTTCATCAGTGGGATGTGTTAATATCATTGCTGGCATCAAGACACTGTATGTTACCATGCATCACGTACATCACTTGTTCTCCTTTATTGTTCCCCGACCGCGTCATACCAAAAGACATTAAAATATGGTACTTGTTGGTCCCTGCCTGGCGCTCGGCAGTAATGGGTACAATAAGGACTGGTCGGCTCGGAGTCAGTATAATGTGTGTGAGTGGGGTATTCATGCTTAACCATGGCATGTTATCTCAGTGAGCTTGCACTATAAAACCAGCTTAAGTTTTGGCTAGTACAAGCAGCCACACATACGCATGCATGCATGTCATCATATGAGCGAAATATTCTTAAGTACGACGTTAAACCCAATTTCACCTCTACTTTCCTTCATTGTCAAGAAGGGGCGGTGGGGTAGCCTAGTGGTTAAAGCGTTGGCTCATCACCCCGAAGACCCAGGTTCGAATTTCCACATGGGTATAATGTGTGAAGCCCATTTCTGGTGTCCCCTGCCGATGTTGCTTGAATATTGCTAAAAGCGGCGTAAAACCAAACTCAGTCAGTCAGTCATTGTCAAGAAGAATGTCATCCTTGGGAGCCAAAATTGGGACTTGGATGACCTTCCATTAGGTAGTTTGGAAAGCAGAGGCTGATCTGCAAAATATACAGTGTCTTGAACAGAATTGAATGTTTCAATAAAATAAACATTTTAAACAGTGTATTTAAAGCAGCATTGCAGCCAGTACCTTCTCTGCCATTTTGCACATTGCAGAGGCCGTCCGCGAAGGAGTTGTTGCGGCATCAGTTCATGAAGAGAGCCAAGAAGACTGCCTACCTGGTGGAGTTGATAGACCGCCACAAGCGATGGAAGGCAGAAAGGGCCAATGAAAGTGACAGTGATGATGAAAGTGATGAGTGAGTTTATCTTTGAAATGTTGTTTTTAATTTGTGATTTTAATCCGTATGAAGGCCGTATGAATTCTACACAGTGAGAATGGCAATTAAAGTGTGACACTTTCAGCTCTGATAATGGGATGCTGAGCTTGGTTTTGTGGTTGTTTTAGCTCTGATATTAATGCAGCATAATCAAGTAAGATATGACTTATTTAGCTGCTGTAACAAGATGATGTGACTGTTTTAGCTCTGAAAATGGCAGCGATGAAGAAGTCATGAAGGAGGGGTGGATTATGACTGTGAAGGAAGCTGACAGGACGTTGATGATGAATGGCTTGAATGAACAAGTAAGTGCTGCAGCAGATGTACACACTCTTCTGCAGGGGACAATATGGTGCAAATATTACCACAGAGGGGACAATGTAGTGCAAACATTGTCACTCAGTGTATGACGATGTAGTGCAAACATTGTCACTCAGTGTATGACGATGTAGTGCAAACATTGTCACTCAGTGTATGACGATGTAGTGCAAACATTGTCACTCAGTGTAGGACGATGTAGTGCAAACATTGTCACTCAGTGTAGGACGATGTAGTGCAAACATTGTCACTCAGTGTAGGACTATGTAGTGCAAACATTGTCACTCAGTGTTGGACGATGTAGTGGAAACATTGTCACTCAGTGTAGGACGATGTAGTGCAAACATTGTCACTCAGTGTAGGACTATGTAGTGCACACATTGTCACTCAGTGTATGACAATCTTGTAGTGCAAACATTGTCACCCACTGTATGACGATGTAGTGCAAACATTGTCACTCAGTGTAGGACGATGTAGTGCAAACATTGTCACTCAGTGTAGGACGATGTAGTGCAAACACTCAGTGTATGACAAACATTGTCACAATCTTGTGGGCAAACATTGTCACCCAGCGTATGATGTAGTGCAAACATTATCACTGAGCATGTGACAATGTCGGGCATGGCTTAACAGGCAGAAGCAGTAATGTTGTATAAGCACAAGACAGGGTTGATGCTCTCACCAGGAGGAGGAGGAGGAGGATACTCAGGATGTACAACTGGTCAGGAGATGCATGAAATATGGCTGTTGGGTTTACTTGCTGTTGTGCTCATGTCAAGTCCCATTAGGGATGTTTCAACACACCATTTGCGTTCAAAGGTGGGGAGAGAATTAGATATGATAATTTTTTGTATGAGGGAGAGCAAGAATACAATCAGACTCTGGTGTTCTGATTAATCAAGGGGTCCTTTGCGTAGTCCTCACATTGAGTTGCACCAATTTAGGGAGCCCCTTGTTGTGACAGAGAAAACTGTCCAAATGTGTGTCAGTTTTGAACTCTGAAAACAAAACACATACCTGTACAAGAGCTCTTTCAGTTAGTGAGGGTAACATGAACATTCTAACACGGACAACAAGCGTGTGGGTGAAAGGTCGAACAGAACATGAACAGGTGTTCTACCATGGGGGCAGTGGGGTAGCCTAGTGGTTAAAGCGTTTGCTCGTCACGCCAATGGCCCGGGTTCGATTCCTCACATGGGTACAATGTATGAAGCCCATTTCTGGTGTCACCCGCCAAGATATTGCTGGAATATTGCTAAAAGTGGCGTAAAACCATACTCGATCACTCACTTAATCACTGTGAGTCCATGTGACAGAATTGAAGTTGGAGCAGTCATCACACTGAAATTGCTTTGCTAAGTGGGACTAGTTTCATGTGACTTGTGTCAGAGTATCTAAGCTCTGACATAGGTAGCTTTGTGAGAGAATCCTGCTGTTGAAGCTTGTATATAGGTAATTAACCACCACAGAACATGCTGCAGCCTACAAGATGAAAGCAATTAACAACTCACGAGCCAACTAAAGCTTTGCATCACAGTGGTGTATCTGTATGACTAGTGACTGGGGAACCACTATTTGAACAACCAGATGTGATTGGATGATACCACAAATATGCGGTTCCACAAGACAAATTCCAGTGGACATGAGTAAGAACATGTGTCGGACTGACTGTTTTATTGAAAAATATCAGCCTGGCTGGAGTTACGATTAGTTTTTATTTTTCGAATCAAATTGTGAAAGAGGTAGTTCAAAAGGAAATGTCTTGAGTCCTTCCTGAATTTTAATAGCCTCAGACTTGTAAGTTAATGTTACTTTGTAAATTTGAATCCCAGCTTCCATATTTTATATCCCAGAATGGAAGTACTGTCATTGTTTGAATGTAAGCAAGGTAATCGAGTGGAATTGGTGGATAGCTATTTTCCATGTAAATACATGGCAAACATACAGAATTAATACAATTGGCAAGCATCCACTTGCTGCAACAATAATAGTTCAGAAAAAACTGTACTTAATTACACTGTACATCGGGCTAGAGTGAACCGTATTTCTTACCTAGCGAATGCTAAAAATGTGTGCATTTAATATTCAGTACAATAATTCTAGAACTAGTGGCTAGATCCTTAGTTTCAATTGTCATTTTCATGTATTAATAAAACCAAAATATCCAATAACATTGCAAAAGAAACTTGATTTAGGACCAGTTCTGAAATCTTCTTCTGCATGATTCCTGGAGAATGTTGTGATCAGCCTCGATGTGTTCTTTGGTTCTAGTCGGCCATTTTGTTTGAATGCATGCGTGCCTTGTGTTGTAGATGGCTCGTGTAAATAACCCAGTGCCCAAACGTCAGGCACCCCCTGTGCCACTCCCACAGAGTGACAATTCACATCTCATAGAGGTATCCATCTTGACACTGAAGTGGTGACTGACTAACTCACACTTTAACTTGCTCCTTCACTATAGCTGAGTTCACTTGCACACCGACCTTTCTTCCTGTTGTGTAGTTTTAGACTGAATATTATTGTCTGTTTTCTCTCACAAATATCTGTTGCTGTTTTTTATACAAGATTAGTTTAGCTGTTTTTGTCTTCCTTCGTGTTACAATTAAATTTTATTTAGTTATTTTTTATTGCTCATTTTTACACTAAAAGTTTTGTTCTTCTTATAATGCAAAATAAATATTCCTTTCTATTATTTTATATACTTTTTAGAAATATTTCAAGGATCTATTTTAGACACTAAGATGTTCCAAGGTAGGCTGTCCATATTCACCTTCACAAACTGTCTTTTAAATAGAATTAGTCCATTTCAAAATTGTAAGTTTTACTACAGCAATAGATTGCTTTTTTAATCCAATCAACTGCATTTTGGAGACATCTCCACTCTTTCCTGAAAATGTTAACTATTATCGATGGTGTTTCAAATCATGTGTTGCTTAAAAATGTATGTTATTTTAACAGTACTTGTTAGTGAACTAGTCCAGAAAGTGCTATCTTTATGTGTAATAATTTTGACATTCTGAAAGGTGTTGATTTGGCTAGAAAGTTTGTGAAGGATGAAGTGTGAACAAGCAGAATCATCTTTGTTTGGAACTGATATGGTTTATTTGTAGTCTTCATAGTGTCATATTCACTTCATTTATCATCTCACTCAGATAGATTGAATCAGTAGATTGAAACCTTAATAGTTCCATTTTATGATTTCAATTTTTTTACGTTAAACGTTTTACAAATGTTGACACTTGACGAATGGGTTTAGGTAATATACGAGTATAAATATTCATTAGGATATTTGAATCTGAGAAAGTTTACACCACAGTGGGAAAATAGCTTCATGTTGAAATACTGGAATAAAGGGACACATCTCTCTGCTTCTTACAGTGAAATGGTGTAGAAAAAACTCACATTCTACCCAAATTAGCTGTACTGATTGGCACAGTGTACACACTATGATCTTTACTTTTGTACCATAAACAGAATCAACATTGAAAGGGGTCTTAAATAAGCTGACAACCATTGTTTTGTAAGTTACAGGCTGACTATTTGATCGCCTGGAAATTTCATTTTGGACTGACAGTGTTGAGAATCCCCACATGGGTACATTGTGTGAAGCCCATGTCCGATGTCCCCTGCCGTGATGTTGCTGGAATATTGCTAAAACCGGCGTAAAACCAAACTCAGTCAGTCAGTCAGTTGAGATGGGAAAATGTGTATATCGACATTGTAAGACACAAACTTGATCATTAATAATTTCCTTGAACCAACCCCCACCATTGGCTTGTGACAGACAGTTACAAAGGTACATGTAAAGATCAGAAAAATTGAAATGATAATGAAGCAAGGCCAGAGTGAGTGTTGAAGTTAGTTCCCTGTTAGTTCAGTTATCAGCTCAACTTCTTTAACAGAGGAATTTTCATGGATGAAGATAAACATCTTGCAGAAATTACTAATTTGGAAAAAGTATTATAGTCTAGTATTAAAGTGAACTGTATGTGCCACTTGCCCTTTATGTAATATATATAGTATTTCTGATTTTGTTCTGTATGGTTTGTTAGTCTTTCTCCTTCCGCTGATACAATTTCCCCTTGAAATGTCCTATCCTCTTGCAATAACTGTATATTGTCTGTTTACTCTTTAATATTGTCAGTGTTTATTTCCTAACAACTTTCATAATGATCATTATGTTTATCCCTGTAGCCAAATCTCTTCAAAATGATGGCAGCTGTGAAAAACTGCAAAATTGCACCTTGAAGCAATACTGAGTAATTGCCTCTGAAACCTAGAAGAACCTATTTGGAATATGAAACTTCAAACAGTTCCATTTGGCTTCCCTTTGGCTTCCTTTTTTCAAAGTGTGTGCCAGTTTCTCAACTTTATCCGTTAGTGCAGTGGATATGGACAGAAATGAGAGTGATCTCCCTTAGTTGAATTAACCTTGACCTTGTTTGTGTTTCTCCCTTGCTTTGTTTGCTGTGAACATGTGTGATCCTCTTCTTTATCAGTATAACACATTACAAACTTGAACAACAGTAACAGGACAATTTGTAAAACAGAAAATTACAGATAGTATTAAACCTTGTTTATGCTCTTTAAAATAAGTTAAAAACAAACTGTTTGTCAGTATAAATCAACTGTTTTGTTTTGTACTATGTAGAATGAAATATATGTAACATAAGTGTGTTTGTTAGAGACTTGTATATTGTTGAGCCACATTTTTCCAGGACAATCGCAGTTGGGGGTTTAAGAAAGAGTTGCCTCCTCCTACGTACCCCAAACCTTATGGCGTAGGGCAAAAAGTGTACTCCGCCCATAACGTGTATCCAGGGCCAGTCCAAGTAAGTTGCGTGCTCATATATGCTCGTATTCACCGTCACGGTGGATCGAGTAGTAACCCTTATATAACCTCTACTATTGGGTCATTAATCTCCACTGTATGACTTGTATTCTTTAATGGTTGCAACGTAACACTCACATTTCTTTACACATATTCTTGTTTGGATATTTGGGAAATCCTGAAATCCACACACATTGTTTGTGATGGGCCAGAGTATTTCTTCGTGAACATATTTATGTTTTGGGGTTATTTGAGAGTTACTTGTAGCATCAGTTATATACTCACAACACCTATACTGGCTGTACAACACGACACCTATACTGGCTGTACAACACGACACTGGACCAGTGCTGCATCACAGCTGAGACTTCAGTCACATGCATGAGATACTAACCCTCAGTATAGCCCCAAACTGTCAACCTGAACCCAGCCTTTCCTCATGTAGTCAGAGTGATGAAATTCAGTTTATGACTAACAATTGGGTCATCTGTTAGCTGACAGTCCCTGAGTTCTACCAGAGATGGCACAGATTGTAGCAGAGTAGTTAGTGTTCCCACTTCTAACAAAAGTTTGATCCCCAACATTGGTAATCTATATGATGGCAATTCCTGGCTTTTTCTGGAATGACCTTTCCTTTCACGATGAAATCTGGTTTGGATTCCTCGCATGGGTACAGCGTGTAAAGCCCATGTTGCTTCAGTATTGCTGATAACGGCATCCATCTATACTCACTGCACTGGTTTGGATTGGTGTTCACACTATCATCCATTGGTTTGGCTGGATAGACTGATGTTCACCTTACAAGAGGACAAATTGTGAAATCCATACCAGCAGTGATAGCTGGTATGCACCTCATGAGGGATTCTGGATTAGAAAAATGTCCCAGCATTCATGCTTGTCATAAGCAGTGACATAATGGATCTGGGTTATATTCTGGTTGCTAATCCGTGAAGATCCAGGTTAGAATTGGTCTTCTGTAACCCATGCTTGTTGTAAGAGGCAACACGGGATCCGGTGATCAGACTCACTGACTTGGTTGAGACATGTCATCGGTTCCCAATTGCGTAGATCGATGCTCATCCTGTTGATCACTGGATTGTCTGGTCCAGACTCGACTGCCGCCATATAGCTGGAATATTTCGAGTACAGCGTTAAACAGCAAACCAACCACATCATTCTGGTTGCTTGAAATTCCTCATTGCTCATGATATCAATCATTGTATTGTCTGGTCCAGACTCGAGTATTTACATGATGCCGTCCCCAGCTGGAATATTGCTGATTGAGGTTTAAAGAACATAGACTGTGCTGCATTACTGGTGTCTGTCGCCTATTCTATCCCGTGCTGCTGTGTGCAGGGGCGGTGGGGTAGCCTAGTGGTTATAGCATTCGCTCATCTCACCGAAGACCCGGGTTCCATTCCCCACATGGGTACAATGTGTGAAGCCCATTTCTGGTGTCACCCACAGTGATATTGCTGGAATATTGCTAAAAGCGGCAAAAAACCATACTCACTCACTCTAAATGCCTCTATGTGGTCGCACTGTATTTCATTTTATGAAGGGGAAAATGGGTTTGGCTGTAAAATAACACATTCTGTTTGGTGAATGATCATCTGTTTCATCAGTCATCCATCACAACATCCATCGGTTTAGAATATTGCACAACAGATTCAGTGACTTCCATCACCATCACATGCACTGCATCTGTAGTTTCACATCGCCTGCACTGATCTGTAATTATGCACGATCCACACTTACAATGAGACATGGCCACAACAGATGAACAGTTTGTTCTTTGTCAGGGCCCACTTTCTTTTGTCAGTATTTTCATGCTTTTTCTACAAGGGATAATGGGATTACTATTAGCTAAATTTTGAACAAAATTCACTGTGAACAAGAAATATTTAAAAGAAAAATATATTAGAACACCCAAATAATTTGTTGTGGCCAAAAAGGTTAGTATAAAATTCTTGATGTACTTTTACATTCAACCCCCTGAGATGTAACTTTTATGCATTTAAAGACTCATCTATTTCTCCGCTACAAGTGACTTCCAATCATCCGTACCTGCCAGCTGTATATAGTTTTAACTTGATTTTAGGAAGCGCTTTGAGCATATCCCTGTGACGTGGAAAGGTGCTATATAAATGGCCTATTATTATTATTATTATTATTATTATTATTTAGATAGCTGCTTACAGTTACATGTGTTCTGGTGAAAATATTCAGCAGGCAGTTATATTTCACTAACACCTGTAGAAAGTACATCAGAATTTTATATAATGCACCTAACAATATTGACAACCATACTTGATGTTTTAATGGTTAGACATTTTGTAATGTGTATATTACATACTTTTACTTCAGGGTAGTGCTATATATTGTTTGTAGTAAATAGATGCCAACTAACTCATTATCTAACCTACTCCATATAGACTTCGTATATTATACTCAACAAATATAATTAGGTATCCTGAATATTTTGGGGAGTATTTTTCTTGTTATGAAGACTAAAAATATCCTCCAAAATATCCTTGATCCTTTTCTTTTTGTTTGGTATATATTCTTTTGTTTGAATTGTTTGTTTCTTTCATTTTATTAAGATAATTTTGTTTTCATTAGAAATATAATTTTTATCAAATGGCATGAGTCTTCAAAAGAATTTGTTTTAAAGTATCACACAAAGGCATGTGCATGAATTCAGTCCTTTCATACTTTTCTTTGATTGATTTGTGATTGTTCTTATATATTTGTTTTCCTTGTTTAATCATTATTTTTTCTTTTTGATTAACCTTCTGTTGCTCCCTTCAGCCCCTAACCAGCATAATGAGAGGGCATAATTGCACAAATTGAAATTTATGTTTAAACATAACAATGCACTGTTATGAAAACTAATTAATACAGTTATGAAAGTGCCATGTAAGATTTTGTTGCTCTGTATCTCAAAGTTGTCTCAGCACAAAGGTACACGTTAACGCGTGGGAGATACGTTGATCTTAGTGCTAAGATCTGTCTCCCAAAGCCATCTTAGCACACGACTCCCCCATGTCTATGTTAAAGCATGGGAGTTACCATGATCTCAGTGCTAAGATCTGTCTCTCAAGGCCATCTGAGCATATGACTCCCCCATGTCTATGTTAAAGCATGGGAGTTACCATGATCTCAGTGCTAAGATCTGTCTCTCAAGGCCATCTTAGCACCATGACTCAGTGCTAAGATCTCCTCAAGGCCATGTCTATGTTAAAGCATGGGAGTTACCATGATCTCAGTGCTAAGATCTGTCTCCCAAAGCCATCTTAGCATATGACTCCCCCATGTCTATGTTAAAGCATGGGAGTTACCATGATCTCAGTGCTAAGATCTGTCTCTCAAGGCCATCTGAGCATATGACTCCCCATGTCTATGCTAAAATGGCTGGAGTTACCATGATCTTAGTGCTAAGATCTGTCTCTCAAGGCCATCTGGAGCATATGACTCCCCATGTCTATGCTAAAGCATGGGAGATACCATGATCTCAGTGCTAAGATCTGTCTCCCAAAGCCATCTTAGCACACGACTCCCCCATGTCTATGCTAAAGCATGGGAGTTACCATGATCTCAGTGCTAAGATCTGTCTCTCAAGGCCATCTGAGCATATGACTCCCCCATGTCTATGTTAAAGCATGGAGTTACCATGATCTCAGTGCTAAGATCTGTCTCTCAAGGCCATCTTAGCATATGACTCCCCCATGTCTATGTTAAAGCATGGGAGTTACCATGATCTCAGTGCTAAGATCTGTCTCTCAAGGCCATCTGAGCATATGACTCCCCCATGTCTATGTTAAAGCATGGGAGTTACCATGATCTCAGTGCTAAGATCTGTCTCTCAAGGCCATCTGAGCATATGACTCCCCCATGTCTATGTTAAAGCATGGGAGTTACCATGATCTCAGTGCTAAGATCTGTCTCTCAAGGCCATCTGAGCATATGACTCCCCCATGTCTATGTTAAAGCATGGGGGTTACCATGATCTCAGTGCTAAGATCTGTCTCCCAAAGCCATCTTAGCACATGACTCCCCCATGTCTATGTTAAAGCATGGGAGTTACCATGATCTCAGTGCTAAGATCTGTCTCTCAAGGCCATCTTAGCATATGACTCCCCCATGTCTATGTTAAAGCATGGGAGTTACCATGATCTCAGTGCTAAGATCTGTCTCTCAAGGCCATCTGAGCATATGACTCCCCCATGTCTATGTTAAAGCATGGGAGTTACCATGATCTCAGTACTAAGATCTGTCTCTCAAGGCCATCTTAGCATATGACTCCCCCATGTCTATGTTAAAGCATGGGAGTTACCATGATCTCAGTGCTAAGATCTGTCTCTCAAGGCCATCTGAGCATATGACTCCCCCATGTCTATGTTAAAGCATGGGAGTTACCATGATCTCAGTGCTAAGATCTGTCTCTCAAGGCCATCTGAGCATATGACTCCCCCATGTCTATGTTAAAGCATGGGAGTTACCATGATCTCAGTGCTAAGATCTGTCTCTCAAGGCCATCTTAGCATATGACTCCCCCATGTCTATGTTAAAGCATGGGAGTTACCATGATCTCAGTGCTAAGATCTGTCTCTCAAGGCCATCTGAGCATATGACTCCCCCATGTCTATGTTAAAGCATGGGAGTTACCATGATCTCAGTGCTAAGATCTGTCTCTCAAGGCCATCTGAGCATATGACTCCCCCATGTCTATGTTCAAGCGTGGGAGTTACCATGATCTCAGTGCTAAGATCCCATGTGGTTAGAGACCATGGTACTGGACAGCAAGGTCGGACATGAAAGCAAAGAATGTCTTGACACAGGCTCCTGTTCTTCAAAGCTGCCTTGGTTCCACAGCTGTCTTAGTCTGTGTTTAATACATGAGATACAATTGCCTTAGCACTGAAATCTCGTGGAATGAGTCTCAGTTGAAGGTTTCAACTGAGATGTTGTCACAAGCAATACAGATGCTATAAAAACCGTAATGTGCCTGTTAGTAGTAATTTTAACTAATTCAACAGGAAATTTGGTTATATTAATGTGAATGCTTCAATCCAGCCTGTGTGTCAGCACAATATTCATGGTTTATCATCCCACAGGAGCTGACCAGCTGTGACCTAATAACTGGAATCATGTTTTGTTGGAGCATTAAAGTCAGCTCGCTCACGTTTTGCTGTATTATTTGGGGGATTAATCGTTTTCATTTCATGATTTGAAGTTTTGATCATTTAAGTTAGTAAATGTGGTGATTGAATTTGTTTTTCTTCTAAATCTAACAAAATCAATATGTGTCTTATTGCCCTCCCATTGTGCCCTGTGTGTGTTTTCTCTTTTTCTGTTCCTGTTTCCTCCACCCCACCCATTGACACCCCCCCCCCCAGGGCATGAACTAGTGTTGACATATCTTGCTGCTCTCTTCTAGCATGTCAGTGCTGGTCAAGTTAATCATGGTCGAAGTGAGTCTGCCCCTGTTTTGACAGAGTCCCAAAATGATTTCGTAAGTTAACCAAATTTTACCCTTGCCACACTGTGGCCCAATATTTTGCATCTGTTTGTGTTGACATTTGTGTTCAATTGTGTTTCACAGATAATGTTATAATGCATAGCAATGTTTTCAAATTGCCAGCTTACATTTGCTTTTCAAGCCTTTTTGCTAAACTTTTCACTGCATCTTTTAAGTCATTGCTTGATTGAAGTAAACTTTTTTTAAATTAAAGATTGCAATAAAAGCTTGTTTACACTATGCCTTTACCAACGCTTCCTTCCTTGCAATGTGAAATGATTTATGATTTTACCTTAATACTTCTTCTCCTTAATCACTGAAACTGTTACCCACTTATTTTTGAGTCACCATGTTGTTGTACAGCATCATGCTTTCATGGATGAAGTGAGATGGTTCCAGGTGTTAATGACAATATATCACTTATGGAACCTTCTTCTGGAATGCAACTTCACGGGTTTGTGTACACTACGCTCCTCTGTCACTGAATACATACCTATAACACTCAATATAGGGGTCACTTGTGCCTATTGTCAAAAGGGCTGTGGGGTAGCCAAGTGGTTAAATCATTCGCTCGGCACGCCATAGACCCAGGTTCGATTCCCCACATGGGTTCAATGTGTGAAGCCTATTTTGGGTGTCCCCCGCTGTGATGTTGCTGGAATACTGTTAAAAGCGCCATAAAACCAAACTCACTCACTCCCTATTGTTGAGTATCCAACATTCGCCTTTTTGATAAAGTAAATAATATTACAAAGTGTGCTCTGATATTATTCTAATTATCATGGATAAATCAAACTACCAGTCTTGAGGTCACTCACTGCATTTGCAGAAATACCTGTGCCAACTTCTTTCGGAACCTACATCTCTTCCGACCTTTTTTGTATTCTTACCTATGTAACATGAGTGCTCATTGGTCAGGATGTTTGCTAGTTTCCCTCTTCCTTGAAGCAGGCATTCATTTGATTTGTTAGTTAAGAAAGCAAGTACATAATATCTGGCAGTATGTATTCACAGTGATGGAGGAATGTAGTGTCTGGAAAACCGTTGCAGGAATGCTGTCTGGAATCCTCCTCAATTCAGGCTGCCATGTTTATGGGACAGTCATCATTTTTTTAGGGGTGGTGGGGTAGCCTAGTGGTTAAAGCGTTGGCTCGCCACGCCGAAGACACGGGTTCGAATCCCCACATGGGTACAATGTGTGAAGCCCATTTCTGGTGTCCCCCGCCGTGATGTTGCTGGAATATTGCTAAAAGCGCGTAAAACCAAACTCAGTCAGTCAGTCAGTCAGTCATTTTTTTAAAAAAATGAAAAAGCACCCAGTCTATAGAATTTGGGTGACATTACTAAAGTGTAGAAAAGTTATGATATTTAATCCTACAAGTGCTATCTTTTTGTCATAACCATCTTCAGCTTTCCCAAAAAAACTGACAGAGGGCAAACAAACTATGGAATGTGAGATAGAAATAGCCACACAAATTACAGGCAAAATGCAATTGGTTTGTAGCAGTCTCCTTTTAAAATGAGGCAGGTTTTTAATCATTGCGAAAGAGACTTTATGAGTGCTGTCTCTTAATTTTATTTGTGTCTTGTTTGCAATATTTCACATTTTGTTTGCTGTCGACTGGTTTTCTTTGGGTGAGTTTCCATCTGTTTTAACCATTGCCTAATTCTTCATCTTGTTCTTCATCACTGACATCAGGGTTATCAAGTATTTTAACATTGTGTCATTTGTAGATATATTAGCATCTATAATCAGTGTTACCCATCTACATACCCACATTAACACATAGTGAAGTATGATCAATATCATAATCCTCAGTGTTATACATTGTACAGGATAATCAGTGTTACCAACCACATACCCATTGTTACTTTGCAAAGTATAATGCATGCTATCATCTACATACCCATTGTTATACATTGTACAAGATAATCATTGTTACAATCTACATACCCATTGTTATACAATGTACAAGATAATCATTGTTACCATCTACATACCAAATGTTATACAATGTACAGGTTAATCAATAATATCATCTACATACCCAGTGTTATACATTGTACAAGATAATCATTGTTACAATCTACATACCCATTGTTATACAATGTACAAGATAATCATTGTTACCATCTACATACCCATTGTTATACAATGTGGGCGGTGGGGTAGCCTAATGGTTAAAGCGTTGGCTCGTCACGCCGAAGACCCGGGTTCGAATCCCCACATGGGTACAATGTGTGAAGCCCATTTCTGGTGTCCCCCGCCGTGATGTTGCTGGAATATTGCTAAAAGCGGCGTAAAACCAAACTCAGTCAGTCAGTCAGTGTTATACAATGTACAAGATAATCATTGTTACAATCTACATACCCATTGTTATACAATGTACAAGATAATCATTGTTACAATCTACATACCCAGTGTTATACAATGTACAAGATAATCATTGTTACCATCTACATACCCATTGTTATACAGTGTACAAGATAATCATTGTTACCATCTACATACCCATTGTTATACAATGTACAAGATAATCATTGTTACCATCTACATACCCATTGTTATACAGTGTACAAGATAATCATTGTTACAATCTACATACCCATTGTTATACAATGTACAAGATAATCATTGTTACAATCTACATACCCATTGTTATACAATGTACAAGATAATCATTGTTACAATTTACATACCCATTGTTATACAGTGTACAAGATAATCATTGTTACCATCTACATACCCATTGTTATACAGTGTACAAGATAATCATTGTTACCATCTGCATACCCATTTTTATACAATGTACAAGATAATCATTGTTACAATCTACATACCCATTGTTATACAATGTACAGGATAATCATTGTTACAATCTGCATACCCATTTTTATACAATGTACAAGATAATCCTTGTTACCATCTACATACACAATATCATCCATGGTACAGTAGTTACTATGTTATCATCAGCATGTCCAGTGTTGTTCAACATGTTGTCAAGACAAGCTAGTCATGTTGTACAAGCTCCCACCTGTGTCTAGTTGCAGTAGATAGCTACATGGTTGCTTGCTTTGTGAAGAATTGACCCTGCCAATATCTGCACGGGAGTTTCTTTGTATCACAAGATTCAGTCACCTTCCCCCAGTAAATTCATTGTAAATCCATATTGTTAAAGTCACAATTATCCAAGAATTAGTTTCTATGTAAATTTTCTCTCATTCTGTCTTGGTTAAGTTATTTATTACTTTCTACTTAATTTTTCTTTTTTTATGCAATATGTGTTTTCTTATATTGTAGGGCATGACCTGTACGATGTCGTAGACTTGTTGAATGTTGTAGCTTTGTGTAAGCCCATGTAACACTATTGTCATTAACCAATCACATCATAGTAGAGCAGTAACCTCGCAGTACTGTGTCTCACCGTTAGCTCTGTATATGGGGAGTTCATTGTGGTTGTGGTATTTTTTCGCATTTTGACCGGTTTATCTTCTTCCAGTCCCCAGGCTCTAAACATCTCCGTAGTCGGTCGGACATTGCTCAGCCCGTCTCACCACCCAAATATAACACACCCCCTCAACAGGAAGTAAGTCACAGGGGAGATAACTCCTGTTGGATAGCTCCAACTATTACCATTCTGTTGGATAAAGTGTTCAAAAACTCATCAAATAAATTAATGAAAGACCCTTTGGAATTTCATCTTTTGCCTTTTTTTAGATAAAGTGTGCAAAACTTATCAATTCCTCAACAAATAAATTCATTTTCATTGTAACAGAAACTTGTTTGGTGAAATTTCTAGAGAATATCGTGATCGGCATTAAATGATAGCTGTGGCGTCCATTTTCCTGGCTAACAACTGTTCAATTTGCCTTCAGCGTTACGACATGAGGCCTAAATCTCAATACGATATTCCAAACAATAGCCAATCCAATCCCCGGGCTACCCCGCGGCAGCCACCTCAGTATGTCCATCCACCTCATGGGTATTCAAGTGTAAGTTGTTTTTTTGTCCGCATGTACATGTATCCTGCTCTAGCCAACCAACTGGTCCTCGCCATCAGGTTCCCGCTTGCATCGTTGTACATCCAGAATGTTGGCGCTGGGACGTCCACTGTCTGCCTGGTTGCAGCACTGCATGCTCTCACCCCTTGTACACTCATATCGCTGCCAACTGTTCCCAACATTTCGTATTTGTTACGACTTGAAATATGAAAACAGGACATATTTTTAATTTCATAAGAATGATAGGTTATTATTTTAAAATTCATATGAATATTATGACAATTTATAGGTCCAGTAACCAAAAGCTGAAATTTTACGACATTGGTAAAGTGATGTCTTTGTTTAGCCTCTCATGCACGCATTTATCAACGGATATTAAAGCTATTTATGGTGTTGCATCTATCAATTCTATTATCTAAACAGCTCCATTTGTCTTATGGACAGTTTCTGTAGCCTAAATAGACAATAAGTGTAAAATTATCATCTGAGTTTCGGAATCACGTCATATTGTTGGGCAGTGATGGCTGATCACAAGATCGTAACAAAGTACTATTTGTAGTTTCAGGAAAGTTGGCGGCTGTGTATTCACAAACCCTACACAACTACATGATTTCATACTGGTTCTTCTACACGTCTTTGAAAATTTGTATACATAGAAATCTTGGCAGTTATACATCAGCCATTGATATGTGCTTTAGAGTAGTGGTATATAATAATATCATTTTGTGGATCAGTGTTATGGGTCAGGTAAGAGTGACCTCCCTTGTAGACCATTTTATACTAGCAAAACCGGTGTCTGTTCATCATATCTTACACAAATGAACAGAGAGAAAGTTACACAACTGTGTTTAAACAAAAGCTAAGACCCTATCACAATCAACAATCTCACAGTTTTCTATCTTCCCTGTGAAATGTTTCGCACAATTTAAGACTATTACCACGATCATTCTCTAGCTGCTGTTTTTGTGTAACATGTCTTGCAGAATATCTTTCAAGGGTCACTAATCGACAGCATATAGGATTTCAGTCTTGCACTGAAAAGATAGCTTTACAGACTTATTTCATCTCACCGCTGTTCAAAGCTTGTTCGTCAGCTAACTATAGCGTTATGTTCTTGATAGAATTATTCCTTTTTAACCCTTTACAAAGATTGGTCGCTATTATTCAAAACATAATTTTGGTGAATTTTAATAAAAATCTGTATTATAAGTGAATTGCAAGGTTGGTCTGTAAAACAGTGGTATTTCAGTCAGCCTTATTGTCCAACATGGGCAGGCAGACAGTCAGCTAGTTCTATTTCTACATTCCGTCTGTTGTCCAACGTACATCTATGCTTCCGAAAAACATGTACTCCTTGCACTAACAACCTTACAACCTGTATACTTCTCAGTCAGCTGCTTAACATACTAAACCCATATACCCACACAACACAACACACAGACCATCACAGGTCCTCGTGTTCATTCATTGTGTTCACAGACTTGACAGGCGATCAATGAAGCTGAATGCATTTAGTTTGGGTTGGGTGTGGTAACATTAAGCTTCTCTATTGAGGTGAAGTCAGTTCATGGAAGTAGTCTTTGAAAATCTTTGTCAGTGAGCTAATGCAATTGTCATTGGTGTGAGAAGTTTGTAAAAGTACATGTGAACTTTAGTTGTGGAGGGAGTGCTAGATCATTCTTTTTTAATTCAGTAGTTCAGCTGCGGTTCATACAATGCTGAGATGAATTCTGAATCAACTATGTTGATGACCTTGTATTTTAGTGTGGTCAGTTTGTGACTCTTTTGTGGTATTTCTTATAGAGGGTGTTGGGAATATATACTTCTATAGAAATGTGACCCAAATGATGCTCTTCCTGAAACTGTCCCGCAGTTTAAGGTGATGCTCTGTCCGGGTGTGAAGTGGGTGTGTGGAATCTGGAAAAAGCACCTGTAACAGGATGTGAAGTGGGTGTGTAGAAAGCTAGAGCGTGCATTTGTCAGGATATGCCATTGGTGATGTGAAGAAAGCACCAGCCATATGTGTGTATCTAGATAGCTTTAGGTTTGGATGGGTGTATGTCAAGATGGGATTGGTCTATGTCAAGATGGGATTGGTCTATGTCAAGATGGGATGAGTGTATGTCAAGATGGGATTGGTCTATGTCAATATGGGATGAGTGAATGTCAATATGGGATGGGTCCATGTCAAGATGGGCTGGGTCTATGTCAAGATGGGCTGGGTGTACATCAAGATGGGTTGGGTGTAAGTCAAGATGGGCTGGGTGTACGTCAAGATGGGCTGGGCTGGGTGTATGTCAAGATGGGCTGGGTGTACGTCAAGATGGGCCAGGTGTATGTCAAGATGGGCTGGGTCTATGTCAAGAAGGGCTGGGTCTATGTCAAGATGGGCTGGGTGTGGGTCAAGATGGGCTTTGTGTATGTCAAGATGGGCTGAGTCTGTCGAAATGAGCTGGGTGTACGTCAAGATGGGCTGGATGTACGTCAAGATGGGCTGGGTGTATGTCAAGAAGGGCTGGGTGTATATCAAGATGGGCCGGGTGTACGTCAAGATGGGCTGGGTGTACGTCAAGATGGGCTGGGTGTACATCAAGATGGGCTGGGTGTACGTCAAGATGGGCCGGGTGTAAGTCAAGATGGACCGGGTGTATGTCAAGATGGGCCGGGTGTATGTCAAGATGGGCTGGGTGTACGTCAAGATGGACCGGGTGTACGTCAAGATGGGCTGGGTGTATGTCAAGATGGGCTGGGTGTACGTCAAGATGGACCGGGTGTATGTCAAGATTGGCCGGGTGTACGTCAAGATGAGCTGGGTGTATGTCAAGATGGGCTGAGTGTACGTCAAGATGGGCTGGGTGTATGTCAATATTGGCTGGATGTGTGCGTCAAGATGGGCTGAGTGTACATCAAGATGGGCTGGGTCTATGACAAGATGGGCTGAGTCTGTCAAGATGGGCTGGGTGTATGTCAAGATGGGATGAGTGTACGTCAAGATGGGCTGGGTGTGTGTCAAGATGGGATGAGTGTATGTCAAGATGGGCTGGGTGTATGTCAAGATGGGCTGGGTGTGTGTCAAGATGGGCTGGGTGTGTGTCAAGATGGGCTGGGTGTGTGTCAACTGGGTGATGGGCTGGGTGTGTGTCAAGATGGACTGAGTGTGTGTCAAGATGGGTTGAGTGTGTGTCAAGATGGGCTGGGTGTATGTCAAGATGGGCTGATTGTGTGTCAAGTTGGGATGGATAAAAGAAAAACTTGAACATTTGAAGATTACATTGGTAAATAAGAAGATTTGATGAGAATACATTAATATAAGGTAAAAATATAATGTGATTATGTAATGGGATGTTTTCTACTTGAAGAGGACTTTGGTAAGATACTGCTGAAGACTGCATATTTCTGTTAATATATATATATCATATACTGTCTGATAGTTAATGGTGAAAGGCAAGGCAATACATATTATGCAACACTTATATGTGACTGGAAAGAAGGTAATATTTCCAGTCTTTTCTTTTTCTTTAACTTCAAGATTTTTCTTTAATTTTGCAAGTACTCATTTATTTGAATATGAGAGCTTTCTGTGTAAATATAGCTCTACAAATGTCAGTGTGGTGTCAAATGTGTAAAAAATGTTTATTTTCAGCTTATATGATCCATACATCCACTTCCATAAAAGCGACAAAAGATGTTGCCGACATGCTATTACCTTCTGTAAGAGATGAGTATCTAATGAGGTCTGTTGTCAGTGATCCTAACAAAACAATGCTCTTAACTTACAGCAAGCCAAGCAGCATGCACCCCAGCCACCCCGGCAGAAGGAAAATGACATCCGACCTTCACCGTCAGCTACTCTCACATGTGCGATACACCCCACACTCTCTCAGGTGAGTTGGCTTCACCTCACTGTTCGACCTGTGAAGATTCGAGTTAGAATTGTCTGTCGTAAGGGACGGCTAACAGCATCAGGTGGTCAGGCTCGCTGACTTGGTTGACACGTCATCGTATCCTAAACTGATTGTCTGGTCCAGACTTGATTATTTACAAACTGACGCCATATAGCTGGAATATTGCTGAGTATAACGCTAAACAACATACAAACCAACCTCCGCATTGTCGGCTAAGCATATTATGAAACTTAAATCAATATTGACAAGGTTCGTATTGGCTGGACAAAATGACTGTTCACATCGTATGAGGTAGTGCTGGGAATTGGTCAAATCTCATAATTAATGATTGGTTCATAACAACCGATCAATCATCGAAAATAATTGGTTAGCGTCATTTATGAAATTTTCCTGATTATGTTTGTTAATGGACAAATAAAATAAAGAAAAAACCCTGTAGTTCTTTGGTGTTTTTGCAAATTGCACAAAAGGCATTGGCAAATTTCACATCTTTAAAGGATGACTAGTAGGTTAGGAACATTAATTTCTTGGAGTCTTGAAGATAAATTCAATCATGACTTGGAACGAGCTTGTAGTGGTCATGAAATGTAACAGACAAAACCAACCTTGTGAAAAATAATGTTAATGCAAACAAGTGTTCCAGAATTGTTTGTGTTCGATTATGAGAAAACATGATCGATTGCTTGGTCGTTTAGTCACTGCGACCAATCTTCGATTATTTCAATTAATCGGACCACCACTAGTATGAGGCCATAATGAAATTGATCCTTCGTTTTTCATCAACTTCTCTCTTACCATGTTAACTTTTACCTGTGCATTCCATTAATTCCTGATCTGGCCCTCACAGCTGAAAGACGACTACCGTGATGAGTACAGGCGTCTTGGACGTCCCGTCCAGAAAACGGAGGCCATTGATGAGTTGCAGAATGCATTTGATCTGGCTGAGAAGTCATGTCCAGGGCTGGCAGATGACCTCATCTCTGGGATACTCAATCGTTTAGGGACACCGTCTTTGAGTGAAATGGACATTAGACGGGCAGTGGACAAAGTCAAAAGGTGAGAGCACATATATATCAGTGTTAAATCTAAAGAGGCAAATTCATTGCATTCATGGGGCTCCTCCCCATGGAGATTGAGATTAGAGGTTAGAAATGGTTCAGCAACTAATGCTTGTTGTAAGAGGCTAACAGGTTTGATCAGGTTTGCTGACTTGCTTACCCCACATGTCAGGGGTGGTGGGGTAGCCTAGTGGTTAAAGCATACGCTCATCACGCTGAAGACCCGGGGTCAATTCCCCACATGGGCACAATGTGTGAAGCCCATTTTTTGGTGTCCCCTGGCTTGATATTACTGGAATATTGCTAAAAGCGGTGTTTACCCAGCTCACTCACTCACTCACTCACTAATTCACTGCAGCTTGTCATAGTATGCTGAATGCATAGATCGATGCTCATGCAGTGAACCACTGGATTATCTGCAGGGTGTTAATTATAAAGAGGCAAATCCATTGCTTGGAGCCCCTTGCTGATCTGGGACCGATCCACAAAGTGCTTGTAGCACTACAATATTCATTCGCCAACAATAACTTACATAGTTACATTAGCTTGTAGCACTGCGGATAATTTGTGGATCAGGGCTCTGGTTTAGAAATGGTCAACAGCAACGGCAACCCATGCTTGTTGTAAGAAGCTAGATGTTTGATCAGGTTTGCTGACTTGGTTGCAGATATGTCATAGTGAGCTGAATGTGTAAGTTGATGCTTATACAGTAAATCACTGGATTATCTTGTTCAGATTGGATTTCAGTAAACTATGATACTAACAAACTCAAAGATACCACTAATTTTTGTTCAGTATAACTGTATTCGTTGTAAGAATTTTACAAAATATACTCAAATGACCAGTACCCAAATAAAGTTATATCCATCAGTTTGTTAGAAGTGTGTTCATTATAAACATAGTATACTGTAATCAAATATGGATCACATAATCCAGTGATTCTGACACATTTTATTCTCTGACATTATGTAATTCTTCTGTTATGTAATTAGCTGAATTACCCATGAAGATCAGGGTTAGAATTGATCTTCAGTATCCCAAGCTTGTCATAAGAGGCAACTAACAGGATCGGGTGGTCAGGCTCGCTGACTTGGTTCACACATGTCATCGTATCTGCAATGCTCAGATTGATGCTCATCCTGTTGATCACTAGATTGACTGGTCCAAACTCGATTATTTGCAGACCGTCTACACATAGCTTATATTGCTGAGTGCGGCGTAAAACTAAACTCACTCACTAATGCTAAAAACACATGTTTACAAGTTATTATTTCCTTTGCAGACCTTCCTAGGACCAACTTGAATGGGCAACTGTAACAATTTCTACTGCACTGTTGTTGCTCTGTATATAGACAATTCCATGATACTACTACGCCAACTACTGACTTGATGCTGGACTGACTGAGCTCATCAACTGAACATTGCATGAACAGTCTGCATCTACCGACACCATTCCTAAACTTAGTAGCAGCCGATGTCATCGCTCCAGAATAGCCAGAGATCCTGTAGAGGGTTCCTGGATTGTGTTCTGTATTGCCCACGGTTTCATCTTCATCAGCTTGTTGGTGATGAGGAGGAGTTATATCCCCTGTATAGGAGTTGTGTCCCCTGAAACAGCAGAAAGCGCAATACCATGGAAACAGTTCAGTTCAAAGGGTAGAGTGCTCGTTATTAGGTTTCCTACAGGTTTTGTTGGAGCAGTACTTGTTGAACTGTTATGGCAATGGAAAGAGGTTTCTAAAGGTTTCCTTTCTAATATTCACAAGATGTATTTGTGCTTGATCATGTGGAATTGTGCCATGGTGTGAATGCTGACCAAACATGAGCTTGAGATCTTCCAATATAGATTTTTTCATTGATTCCATTTGTTGCACTTTGTGAGAGGAGGGATAGATCAGATGCTGATGTCATGCTTATAGAGATCGTAATGGTGACCTGATGGATCAGATCCTGTTGCCATGAATAAAAAGAATCATCGTTAAGATCTGGTAGATCAGATCCTGATGCCCTGTTTACAGAGAGATCCTCAAAGTAACCTGGTCTGTCAGATCCTGATGCCCTGCTTACAGAGAGATCCACAAAGTGACCTGGTAGATGAGATCCTGATGCCCTGCTTACAGAGAGATCCTCAAAGTGACCTGGTCTGTCAGATTCTGATGCCCTGCTTACAGAGAGATCCTCAAAGTGACCTGGTAGATCAGATCCTGATGCCCTGCTTACAGAGAGATCCTCAAAGTGACCTGGTAGATCAGATCCTGATGCCCTGCTTACAGAAAGATCCTCAAAGTGACCTAGTAGATCAGATCCTGATGCCCTGCTTACAGAGAGATCCACAAAGTGACCTGGTAGATGAGATCCTGATGCCCTGCTTACAGAGAGATCCTCAAAGTAACCTGGTCTGTCAGATCCTGATGCCCTGCTTACAGAGAGATCCACAAAGTGACCTGGTAGATCAGATCCTGATGCCCTGCTTACAGAGAGATCCTCAAAGTGACCTGGTCTGTCAGATCCTGATGCCCTGCTTACAGAGATCCTCAAAGTGACCTGGTAGATCAGACCCTGATGTCGTGACTACAAAGAGATCCTCATTTTGACCTGACAGATCAGATCATCCTCGACAATCACAGTTGGACACAAAGCCCACTACAGCTTGTATTTGCGCTCCAGTGATGAGTTTATGTTTAAAGCAAATTTTTTGTGTTGGATATTTCTACATCTGGCATGAGGTGTACACAAGACGTTGTTGGCAGCGAACGAAACCTCAACCTTCTGTGGGAACCTGGTGTTCATCAGCCCGTGTGTGACCACACTCAGGTTCCTGTCTGTGAAGGAAACAATATGGCCAATTAAGTTACTAACACCACCTCTTCTCCAGAGGAAGAGTGTATGTTGTATTCCATACTAACATATAGGTACCCTCAAAGTAAACTCCATTGTTAACCTGACTGCAGTGTATTATAACAGCAGTATACGTATTTCATGCACATGTGTATTCCAATGAATCAGTGATATCGTAGTATAGCAGATCATGTAACGACGCGTAGTCCATGGTACACCAGAGTTAAGTGAATGTATGTAAGGGGGATAACTCTCACCCATTTGTATTGGTAGTGCATTCCAGTATTATCATATTGAGATACCTCTTTCTCGGTCCGTCACTTAAATCCACTGTGTAGATTTCCATTGCATATGGCAAGGTTTGGACAGATTAATTTCCTACCTAAAATACTCGTTTCTAAGAGCCAGGGTTACAAACAGCACTTCAAAGTACTTCGAGCCAGTAGGTTCAACTGAACAGCCTCCATGGTTGCAAGTTCAAAGTTAAAGCGAAGTGACTATGGTAGGGATAGAAATTCTGAAATGGATTTTTCAGGTGTATTTTTTGCCACGCTAATGCTGTAAATGTGAATCCTGCAGCTCCGACGCACCTGTGTCATATGAATCGTTCTGTATCTATAGGTTTATTTATGAGACGTATTTAGCCACCTTGTGCCAATAGCTGCATCTGTTTCTTAGTATGTGTCTGGGGTTTGGGAAAAATCTTCTTTCGTTTCAATTTCAACTGACTGGTCAAATGTCACTTTAGTTACTCACATTGTTGGAAGCTGTTGCTACGGTTACTCACCTAGTTTCAAAGTGGCTTTCAAACCTCAACTTGATCATTGTAGTTGGTAACACATAGCGCCACTTGTCACTGGTTACATTGGTGGTACTATGGTTACGCACTTTTTGGTTTATTACACAGTGGTGGAAGCTGTCACTAGGGTTACAGACAGTGATGGAAGCTGTTGCTATGGTTACACGCAGCAGCAGCCATTACTTCTACAGTTTTCCTATTATATCCTTTCTTGTGTATGGTTATATTTTGTTGGCAATATTCAATTTTGAGTTTGTTTCACCAAGTTAATTTCAGTCCACATTATTTTTTTAAATACAAGTTTTGAAAACACTCTGTTGGGAAATTAAATGGCTACTGTTTTATTAGCACACAAACATCCACTTGTGTAACAGTGAAGTCTTGACGAAATATACCATCTTTCCCTGAATATGCAGCAAAAATATGTTCCCTTGGCAACAAATTAGTATTTCTAAAGTGGCATATTGTGTGCTGTTGTTAAATTTGGAAGATTTGTCCTTCTATGTTTTAGGGTTGGGGCGATTCACAGATTCATCAAATTTCATTATGACAATTGTATCGCAGATCACTGGAATGTTTGTCCAGTGTAATGAGTTGATTGACAAATATTTCACATTTCGCTGAACTATTGAGTTGGAAGTTGCTCTATCGATACTAAATGATACATAGTTTTCAGTATAGAAGTAATTTTTGGCTGTGCAGGGTAATTTCAGTACATTATTGAACTTATCGACTAGGGTTAATCTTTCTGTATAGTGATATAACTGTTATCGTGACTCTTTGTTTCGCCCCTACTGTGTGTGTATCCAAAGATTTCAGATTACAGGAAAGATGGATGGATGAAATGAAAAGGTGTGGAAACGTGAAACATTGAAACATATCATATCTGTCAGATCTTATTTATGTATATAACAAACTAGAGAGAGATATATTATGTAGCTTTCACTCCAAGCTATACTATGTGATGCACATTGTGTAAACATCTGTTGTGTTAATATTTGGAGCAAATTATGTCTGCCACAGTCCTGTGCTACACATATATTTTATTTTTGATTTAATAATGTATATATGGAGACGATTTCATTAATGTGTACAGTATATATCTAACAATGTATGATAGAAATAATTTTGTATTGTGTGCAAAATTCTACATTTTTGGCTGTATATTTCTTTCTTGTTTTTATATGTGTTCATTTTAATCTCTGAACCTGTTGTACTTGTCATATACTGTCAGTAACCACTTTGTATTGTTTCAAATCCATTCATCCATTTAGAGTAGTCTAGTGGAAGTTACACTCTTAGTGAGACATAACGTCTGGAGGAGTTATGTCCCTTAGGTGCAAGGATCTGCTGCTTGGTTCAAATCCTAGATTTGCCTGATTAAGATCCTCCTGGATTTGAAAGATTTAGACATGTAAGCTGCTTCTCTAGGGCCCTTCAAAATGGTGTTCACTTTCACTGCAGTAGGAGACGCTCTGATAAGGTTAGGAAAATGGGCAAGCCTAGGGCCATAGTGTTGTCATATAAAAAGGTATAGGTTTGAAGCCCAGTTTATCAACATCATTCTCCATAGGGCATGTAAGTCTTGAGGTGCTACTTCCTTCACTAAGCTGGTTCCCGGCTCCCTTTGCGCGAGCCAACTTGTGATATGTGAGACAGGCCCCAGCTTACTTCCGGTACCAGATTTCCAGTGACAGGTGTATATTCAAGAACCAGGCTAGCTATTCTCGAAACCTTCGTAGTCCTACGAACTTCTTAAGCCCATTCTTAACACATTGGCTACGATCAAAGTAAAGAATTCTTCGGGCTACGAACGTTTCGAGAATAAGGGCCCAGTTCTGGTTACAAATTGCACCACCACCACCAAATATGACTTTCCTGGACCGAACCAAGTGTACAACCATGCTTGGCTGTCACAGCTGTTGAGAGTTGTAATAGTTGGCTAATTTGGGGATGGTTAAATCGGAAATTTGTTATTCCTGCAAAGGATTATCACTTCCTTACTGTCAACTTACAGCCATGAAACCATTCAAACATGCATGAAACGTTTGTCATCAGAAGTACTAAGGTCTTGTGAAGCGCCGTGACCTACGTACAGACATTTTGCTTCAAATGTGTTCAGAGCAGACAAAGACAAGTCTGAATCTATCCCCTGTAATGCAGCAGTAGATTGAATGGGTTAGTGAATCACTGCCTGAAATAATGCTTTTAAAGAAATTTAGAAATTTGATGAATGAATTTGAAACAATCTATTTATTGTTAGTGGAAACAAACCACCTCACCTGTCAAGAAATTATGGTTATATCAAATTATGCTGGGCAAATTTCTATTTGTAAATATAGATCTGTATACTTTGTAGTAAGCAGATGATATAGCTTGTACATAGCTAATGACTGTGGGTTATCATGTAAAACTACTAAACAACAGTTTGACATTTGAAATACAGCTTAAAATAATCTTGGTTCTCAGACCCTGTATGTGTTACCTCCCCTGCATGATGGCAGTATTCGCTGCTCTCGAAAGCATCCAAACCTGGGTAACTCATATTTTTCACACCAAAAGAAAATAGGCCATCTCACACGACTCCTTTTAAAAGTAATCACTAGAGGACATGCTGTTTGTGTTTTTCAGCCAATGCCCCAACTATATATGTAGGGTGGTGAGGTTGTTTAAGTGTTTGCTCTTCACGCCGACGACCCGGGTTCAATTCCCCACATGGGTACGATGTGTGAAGCCCATTTCTGGTGTCCCCTGCCGTGACATTGCTGGAATATTGCTACAAGCGGCGTAAAACCATACTCACTCACTCACCCACTATGTATTCTCCATATCAAATGCTACTCTCTATAAGGGGAATATTAGATGTCGATAGTATCCTCACGCACAGTCTCATCATTGTAACTACATCACGTTGTCAATACTTGACAGGTCTGTACTCACCAGTTCCTAGTCCAACCAGCAATACATACATGCAGTGTAATATGAAAGTAGCTATGACTGACTGGATGTATGTATTCACTGAGAAGGCAGGTTGTGGTTTGTTGGGCCTGTGAAGTACTGTTAATGACTAGAGCACTATTAAATATACCAACTGAATAACCCTTACATAACACTAGCCATATTGTCATTGGAAATAGTAACCTGTTTAAACTTAGACACAGAAATAATTCTATATACACACGATGTAAACAAGTGTCTTGCAGTGTCTGCAATGGCATTAGATGACGAGAGCTATGTTCAGCAAACGGTACATGCTAGTTTTGGAAAAAAAGAATAAACGTTATCTTCATGTATCATGCTTTGCATAAATATGATGTTTAATTTATTTTTCTATGTCTTGGATAAATATGTGCTCTGACTTGGGCCGGATCATCACATTCTCACTCACAATGTATACATCATCATCCCCCACAGCGTACCATGAATATTTCACAGAAGTTGGCGTATTGATGCTGGACGGATATTTCCCTTACGTATTGCAGTCTCAATCTAAGATCACTGCTGTTAATCAATAAAGTATTTTCTTAATAGATTGGTACTTGGAGTTATTCCCAAGGAGCAATGTTATGTAGTACTGTGTAAGCTTACAGAGTAATGTTCATATGTGGTTGTTTCAGGGCTGAGGAAGCAACGCTTGACAAATAAAGCAACTCTTTTGTTATCAATCAGCCCTATTAATGAAGTTGTTTAGCTGATGTGCCAAGAAATATGTTGATTTGCATGTTGTCGATTTAAATTCTACATTGTTAATTAGTTCCTATTGTGTATAAGCTGTATGGACTGTTGAATTTTTCTTTCTTACCGTGAGAAAAGCTTTTTGATTCGTTAGGTATGTTGGTTTAATCCCAACACGTTCTTTCTGGGTTAGAATATGTTCATGATTTTCGTTAAGTCCAAATTTCCAATGACAAGACACACAGAGCCAGTGTCAGGTAGCATATTCCTCTGTGAGACCAATGGTTATATTTTATTAACTCACTTAATATATCTGTAGTGGAATATAGTTACTTGTATCATAAACATTCTTACAACATTGGGTAATGGGTTGCCACACATTTGAACTGAAAGAGGGGAGACGCCAGGCCCTCCAGCAATGTCTTCTGTGGTCGCTGTAGTTTTCATGGGAAATTAGAGAGCTTTTACTGAGAATCATTGCTGTTAGTGGGAACGATATCTCGGTAAAGGGAGATAATCCATCTCGTCCCCTTCTTCCATTTTGAAACCTGTGATCTGTCTCCTCGGTTGTGTAATAGCGTCCGTCTGCTGTTGGCAGCCATATTGATTGGTATGATGAAACTTATGTAGGACATTTCTTCTTTCTGCCACACTACTAATCTCTACATCTGATTGATATTAATCAAGTCCATTTCTTGTAAAATATAATGATATTCAAATAAACATCAAGAAAACTGATCAGTGTTAGTTTTCATTGGTGAAGAAGTTGTGTCCAGGTATTGGGGACAGTGTAGGATTCATCCAGGCCATTAGTCTGCTGGCAAGTAACAATTGTAACAAGCTTCCACCAGCCAATATGTACAAGTTCTACACTGAGGACTTCCTGTAGGGGTTCACTGTTCAGCCAACAAAAGCTCATGCTAGTTCCAAGAGGATCGAGAGGTCAGGCTTCATAATTTGAGACACACCTGATACCCCTGAGAGTGAGGTTGACCGCATCAGTCACACTGTCGTGTCCAAACTTGACCATTTACAGACTAGAACTTGCTGTTAATAAAATACTGCTGTTTGAGACGTCAAGTTACAACTAACACAAGACATAGCAACTAGTTGTTCAACACCATGCCAAATAAAGCTACAATAATGGCAGCAACTAAATATTTTGAGCCAGCAGTAAACAGTCAACTGATTGATGTACAAATAATGCTGCATGCCAAGTTGTCATCCCTTGCCACCAGCTCGTGGGCTGTTCTACCCTGGAAATCCCCACAAGTGGCTATTGCTGATGAGCTTCTTCATGAGTGAGTGAATAGTGTTTGATATCAGTTCAAACTGTGTTCCTGTAGCCAGTAAATATTCAAGTCCAGTCCTAGTGACTGAGTAACATTGTGCAACAGCGACGCATCATCCCCATCGAATAAAAACTCTTTTTGAATAATGATACTGAGCCATGTTTAGGTTTGTAGTCCCAAAAGTCTTTGGGCCCTCGTAATAAACAAAACTGATGATGTATGAAAGTATTTATCTGTAAGAGGCAACCATGAAAACAATTTGTTCAGCTTGAATACAAGCAGTGTATACAATAAAACTCACTTATCAGTTATCACAGATCAGCATCACATTGATTACGATGGAGTTATGTAATTTAACAAATTTACAATCAATCAAATTGATTATTAACTAACTTTCCACAGGAATGTATTAATAATAACAATAAAACCTCTTGTACTTTCAAACAGAATCTAAAACATTCCAAACTAAAACAACCACAAATACATGAATGATCAGTCTAATCTGATTACCACAACATGTGACAACACGCATATTGACATAACCCAGAAGAATAGAAATTTCTGTGTCAGAAACTAACTTGTCTGTCACAGTCACAGGTTTGTAACAGACTTCAATCGCGACATGTTCATAAAATCAACCACTGAACTGAAGGCAACGATGTTAGAAAATAATGTCTTGTCTGTCACAGTGACTTCCAAAGCAACATGTTTGTATTATCAACATACTGGAGGGACATCAGGCCACAACTGGTGAGATGCGGTCACTCGCACACCTTGACCCCCTTCTTCTTGAGGGAGGTGAGGTGTTTGTTGGCTTTCCCTACTTCATCTGCAGCCCCCTGCAGGTGCTTCCTGGCCTCCCGGGCCTCCTTCATGGAGCTCACACGGACCACGTTGTAGCGACGCTGGATCTATAACATACACAATCAGTCAGTGACTCCCATTAAACAACACTATGGTGTCTATTCTGGACAATATTCATAAACTCCCTGAATTACCCTTAGTAATGCGAGTTGTTCGTCACTGGATTCATCAAGGTATAGGTATCATGAGATCTACATGTGCAAAATGTTTTAATATATCGCAACAATATTTCAGTAGTTCAAATAACCTTATACTCTAGAATAGTTACTAAAATACTCTATTTGGAGTTATTCAGAGGTGTCAAATAGTGGTGGTCCGATTAATTAAAAAAATCGAAGATTGGTCGCAGTGACTATATGACCAAGCATTCGATCATGTTTTCTCATAATCGAACACAAACAAAGCTGGAACACTTGTTTTCATAAACAATATATTTCACAAGGTTGGTTTTGTCTGTTACATTTCATAAGCACTACAAGCTCGTTCCAAGTCATAAATGAATATATCTTAAAGACTCTAAGAAATTTATGTTCCTTACATACTTGTCATCCTTTAAAGATATGAAATTTTGCACCAGCTAAACATAAAATAAACATTGTATTATTATTCCTGATCATGAATGAATGAAGAACTCTTTAAAAACAATTGGAAATCATTACTCCTGATAAATTTGTTTGGCAGATGAGTGAAAGCAGAAGGCTTCAATACCAAAAGACATTAAGTGATGGTACTTGTTACCCTGCCTGGGGAGCATTGTCTCCCAATACTGACTGACTGACTGAGTTTGGTTTTACGCCGCTTTTAGCAATATTCCAGCAACATCACGGCGGGGGACACCAGAAATGGGCTTCACACATTGTACCCATGTGGGGATTCGAACCCAGGTCTTCGGCGTGACGAGCCAACGCTTTAACCACTAGCCTACCCCACCGCCCCTTGTCTCCCAATAGAGCAGAAGGCTTTGATAGCAAAAGACATTAAATAATGTTATAGGTTACCCTTCCCTGTGAGCAATGTTACCTGGTGAAGGAGAGACTGGGCTTCAGGGAACTGCTTCCTGTATTGCTTCTGGTGGCCCAGCACATCCACCAGACTGGCTTCATCCACAGTGGTTCGAGTCCGCAGGTTCTCAAGCACCTCATCAACTTTCTCTGTTCTGGTCTTGGGCTTAGCTGGAGGCACTGGCACCTAAAGACAAATCAGATACTAGATAAGTTGTGTGTAAGGCCCTGTTATGACTATGTTTGTGGAGGATAAAGGAGAGTGCTGCAATGCTAGGGTACTGCTTTCATACAAATACAGATCTGTACGCCAAGGAAGTGTGAGTGAGTGAGTGAGTATGGTTTTACACCGCTTTTAGCAATATTCCAGCAATATCACGGCGGGCTTCACACATTGTAGCCATGTGGGAAATTGAGCCCGGGTCTTCAGTGTGACAAGCAGATGCTTTAATCATTAGGCTAATGCTGCACTGCAAGGATAGCGAGTGAGTGAGTGAGTATGGTTTTACACCGCTTTTAGGGACCGTTCATAATTTAAGGCTAGGAGGGATGATGATGACTTTTATGGAGAAGCATGTACAATGTGAATGACACCCCTAAAATTTATGTACAAAATAAGTGACCCCTGCATGCCATGTACAAAATCAATGACCCCTCCCCTTCCCATAATTTCTAAGCATAATTTTAAACATGACCCCTAAAATTTATGTACAAAATAAGTGACCCCATGTGCCATGTACAAAATCAATGACAGCTCCCCTAATTTCTAAGCATAATTTTAAACATACTTTCATGTACAAAATTGATGACCCCTAGCTCCCCAGAACAAAATGGGTGACCCCCGTTAAAATCATCGGTACACTTACAGAATACCGGATATCTAATTATATACATTCTAATGTGCGCGTGAGGCTCCTATATATAGAAGAAACAGAGAGCCTTGAGCCTGTGAAGCGATCCAATAAAAATACAAATTTAAGGTAAAAATAAGGTTAAAATCGAATTCCTCACCTTACTTCCGGTTTAGGAAACCTACACTGGGGATTTTAACAGCGTTCACTGATGTAAACAGAGTAAAAAGTAATCGTGTATGGAAATTTTATTCAAATGCATGTTGGGAAAAGGAACTCTACAGCGTGGGGAACACTCTGATGGTAAGTGTTTTTGATTGGTTGATTTCTAATGACGTAATACAATAACACGTTCCTAATATGGAAAGTTCGCTCACTCTGGACGAAGCGTTATGTCAGACACAAAATGAAAATTTGGGATGTCTATGAAATAGCAAGAAATCACGAGGAACTAATACGTTTTTTAAGAAGAAAGGGACTTTTTGGTAACTGGGAAGGCAAAATTTGTAGTAAGTGTGGTGTTGGAAAATATTATTTGTGCATGGACAAATCTTACGGGAAAGATGGCAGATGCTGGAAATGTTCAAGGAAAACTTGTGGTAGGAAATTTTCTATAAGGCACGATTCTTTCTTTGAAAACAGTAAATTAGAATTGGGAACACTACTTTTGTTGACATACTGTTGGGTGTATAAATTGCCACAAGATTTTGTGCGTAGAGAATTAGACATTGTGTCTGGGAGTACATCTGTGGACTGGTACAACTTTTGCAGGGAAGTATGTGTTTGCATTGTTGATGAGGACAGTGAACAGATAGGTGGTGTGGGACATGTAGTAGAAATAGATGAGTCAAAATTTGGAAAGAGGAAATTTAATAGGGGAAAGAGGGTAGAGGGACAGTGGGTCTTTGGAGGCATTGATTCCACTGATATTAAAATTCATGAAACCCGGAACCACTATTATTAGTGATTGCTAGAAAGCATATGACTGTCTGAAAGAGGAAGACTTTACTCACCTAAAAGTAAATCATTCCATAAATTTCAAGGACCCCGAGACCGGGGCACATACAAACACCATCGAGTCAACTTGGGGTGCATTAAAACGCTCCCTACCCAGGTCTGGCACCAAAAAAAGCCTATATTCAACATACTTTGAAGAATTTTGCACCAGAAGGAAATATTTGTGTGTTGAAGAAAAATTTGAAACTTTTATCGATCTTGTTGTGAGAATCTACAACCCTCATTCAAAGGACAGTGAACTTGTTAGGATGCCATTAAAACCGGCCAATCGTTACAACCAGGATAATCAAAACGACAGTTTGGATGATTTCCAGCTGTAAGGTAGGTACCCCCATTATCTTACCTTTTTTAAGCTTTAATATTGTTTATTATTTAATATTTTATATTGAACGCTGCTTCAACACAGCCTTCATTCATGGCGTGCCGTTGCTAAGGAAACAAAACGGAAGTGCGCAAAAAATAAATGCGCAATCAAAATAAAAATGGCGGATAGGTATCCGGTATTCTGTAATCTTGCCAAATCATCATCACCCCTCCTAGCCATAAATTATGAATGGTCCCTTAGCAATATTCCAGCAGTGTGATGGCGGGGGACACTAGAAATCGGATTCACACATTGTAGCCACTGAAACTGAACCCAGGTCTTCAGTGTGACAAGCAGATGCTTTAACCATTAGGCTAATGCTGCACTGCAAGAATAGTGTTGTCACGCAAGGATGAAGAGAGTGGTGACATGTAAGGATGATGATGCCATGCAAGGATAGTGTTGCAATGCAAAGATAGTGCTCCTATGGAAGGAGAGTGCTACCATGCAAGCTCAGTACCCTGTAGCCATGCAAGGATAGTGTTGCAATGCAAAGATAGTGCTGTTATGGAAGGAGAGTGTTACCATGCAAGCTCAGTACCCTGTAGCCATGCAAGGATAGTGTTGCCATGCAAGGATAGTGTTGCAAGCTGCAAAGTAGCCATAAGTGTGTTGTTATGCAAGGAAAGATAGTGCTGTTATGGAAGGAGAGTGTTACCATGCAAGCTCAGTACCCTGTAGCCATGCAAGGATAGTGCTGTCGACAACAGCATTGAAATCTACAGTCTACCAGAAGTATGCAGGCTACAAACACGTCACAAATATTCCAACTCCCAAAATTTGGAATATTTAGCTGTAAGATGACAAACTGACCCTTCTGTACTCTTGGACCGGCCGTTTGACTTTGTCCAGGTGGATGGTCGGGTCCCTGTACACCAGCTGATGGGTCAGGGCGTACTTCAGGGCTCGTACATTGCCTTGGATATCTGAAACAGTGGGTTGCAGCCGGTCATGTTTGCTGGTGACATGATTTCATCTTCACACAGGCTTACTATATGCATGAAATTAATGTGAATGTATCCCATACCATATACATGAAATTAATGTGAATGTATTCCATACTATATACATTAAATTAATGTGAAGGTATTCCATACTTATATGCATGAAATTAATGTGAATGTATCTCATACTATATGCATGAAATTAATGTGAATGTATTCCATATTATATACATGAAATTAATGTGAATGTATCTCATACTATATACATGAAATTAATGTGAATGTATTCCATACTATATACATGAAATTAATGTGAATGTATCTCATACTATATGCATGAAATTAATGTGAATGTATCCCATACTATATACATGAAATTAATGTGAATGTATTCCATACTATATACATTAAATTAATGTGAAGGTATTCCATACTATATACATGAAATTAATGTGAATGTATCTCATACTATATGCATGAAATTAATGTGAATGTATTCCATACTATATACATGAAATTAATGTGAATGTATCTCATACTATATGCATGAAATTAATGTAAATGTATTCCATACTATATACATGAAATTAATGTGAATGTATCTCATACTATATGCATGAAATTAATGTATCCCAACTATATACATGAAATTATGAATGTATTCCATACTATATACATGAAATTAATGTGAATGTATCTCATACTATGCATGAAATGAATGTATTCCATACTATATGCATGAAATTAATGTGTGTATCTCTCATACTATATGCATGAAATTAATGTGAATGTATTCCATACTATATACATTAAATTAATGTGAATGTATTCCATACTATATACATGAAATTAATGTGAATGTATCCCATACTACATACATGAAATTAATGTGAATGTATCTCATACTATATACATGAAATTAATGAGAATGTATTCCATACTATATGCATGAAATTAATGTGAATGTATCCCATACTATAGACATGAAATTAATGTGAATGCAGCTACACACTTCAGATATCCTTTCAGACATTCTCTGACGAACATGTCCCCTGAGATGCACAGACGAACTGTTTGTTATTGAAAGGGAGATAATAAAATAAAAGATACAGGTCAACGCTAGCTGCCAACCACAAAAACATTCAGAAAATGTTCGTAACAGTTACCTTTGGGTATATCCCCCTCCTCTTCGTCTGAATCTATATCCAGCAACTCCTCATATCCACGATACCTATCAGTGGTCTTCCCAGACTTCCTTCGAGGTCTCTTCTCCGTCTCCTCTTCTGGAGCAGTTTTTTGCTCCTCCTCCTGGTCTTCAACCTGAAGCAAATTATAGTCAGTCACCATGGTAACCATCACATTTGTTGTGCCATGTAACATCATACCTTCAGTGGAACATTGCTTTAACTTGTAAGGTGAGGTGAAATTGGGTTCAACGTCGTGCTTGAGAATATTTCGCTCATATGACGACGTGCATGCGTGTGTATGTGTATGTGCGGTTGCTTGTACTAGCCCAGACTTCAGCTGGTTTTATAGTGCTAGCCCACTGAGATACCATGCCGCAGTGAAGCAAGAATACCCCACTCAGACACATTATACTGACTCCGAGCCGACCAGTCCTTGTTGTACCTATTAATGCCGAGCGCCTGGCAGGGACCAACAAGTACCATATTTTACCATTCTTTTGGTATGACGCGGTCGGGGATTGAACCCGCGACCTTCCGCTCTCCGGGCGGACGCTCTAACCACTACACCACGGAGGCGGTTGCTTTAACTTGTAAGCAAGCCTTAATTTATTTCTTTGTTATATAATGGCATCCTGTAAACAGTCAAGTCTGGACTTGACAATCCAGTGATTCACATTGTCAGCAACAATCCATGCTGTCAGGATACGAGGACACACAACTGATAAAATTACAGAGACTGATAACCCAGTCCATCTTGTCACCTTTCACGACAAGCATTCCGGTTTGGTTTGGTTGTTGTTTAATGCTGCACTCAGCAATATTCCAGCTATATGGCGGCAGTCTGTAGATAAGTGAGTCTGGACCAGACAATCCAGTGATCAACAATATGAGCATCGATCTACACAATTGAGATACGATGACATGTGTCAACCAAGTCAGCGAGCCTGACCACCCGATCCCGTTAGTCGCCTCTTAAGACAAGCATGGGTTACTGAAGACCGATCTAACCCGGATTTCACAACAAGCACTGGGGAAGGATTCACCATCTCACCTGTGTCATAAAGAAGGCATCTTCATTTTTTGTGGTGTCTGTCTTATCCTCTGTCCACGCATCAAATCGTGGTGATGGCTGGGGACCTTCTTTGGGGACCCGGGATGAAATTGGTGGCAGAGGTTTTTGCTGATCCAGACCAGACAGAGTTCTCTCCCCTTGCTCAGGCTGTTGAAGGGCTGGTTTTGGGGGAGCTTCTAACATGAGCCTGTCCTCTATGCTGGGTTTGGGGACCTTTGGCACACTGCCAGACACCTACAAATAAACAGGTAGAATGCAGGTAGAATACAGCCATCAGCGTCCATGCTCAGTCCATGCCATGCTCACACCATCATATGGGCCTGTTAAAGAAATATTCTTGTCGTTCATGACATTTTCAAAATAGAAGCCACAGTCATTCTATCATATACCACTTTCTTAAGTAAAATTGAAATTGACAGAAGTGGGGTTTGAATTGTATGAACTTTACTGAAATAGTGAGTATGGTTTTACGCCGCTTTTAGCAATATTCCAGCAATATCACGGCGGGGGACACCAGACATGGGCTTCACACATTGTACCCATGTGGGGAAGCGAACCCGGGTCTTCGCTGACAAGCGAATGCTTTAACCACTAGGCTACCCCACCGCCCTGTACTGGAATAAATGACTAACCGTCCTGTGTTTATGTGAATGAACCTCTACATGCGGCTTCACCAGTGATGGTTCTTCTTTCCTGAAACATCAAGATAGTTCAAATTAAATATTGGTCCCAGTATTGACTGTTGACAGTTTCTAGGCCTTCAGTCCAACCCCACAGTGAGTCACAGATAATGAAATGTCCTGTGTCGCCAATAGCAGGTAGTTGTGTTATATAAGCCTGAACCTGAGGAAATCTAGATTTGCTTTATTTAGGGCTTTAGCACTGCAGAGAGGGCTTAGCAGTAGAGAAAATATTGTGGTTCAGGGACTGTGAGACAGACTACATAAGCATCAGTGTTCACCCAGTTGTGAATGAATATCTGATTGGAAGACAACAACGTGGATGTAAAACCGCACCAAGCCTATTAATGTTAGCTTTATTGTATGTTCCCCAGGGAGCTGAGATTGTACGATGTATTACCTGACCAGCTTGATGCCGAGCCTGTCATGAAGGAAGCGCTTCAGTAGTGGTGGGTTGCCACTGTGGTTGGTGGTCAGTGGGTTGTTGTGTAGAACCAGCTCCACCAGCATGGGCCAAGCCGCCACCGCCAGCAAGGCATCCTCGTCACTGATCTACACACAAACAGCATCACTGACTTAGATGCAATACTCCTGTGAGCAGTAACATAATCGGGGTTAACCCAATATCATGTAAACAAATCTATAACATTTTACTTTACAATTTCATTTTCAGATGATTTTAGTTGGTTTGTTGTTTTACGCCACACTCAGCAGTATTCCAGCTATATGGCAGCGGTCGTGGACCAGACAATCCAGTGATCAACAGCATGAACATCGATCCACACAACTGGGATACGATGACATGTGTCATATGTTACCAAGTCAGCAAGTCTGACCACCCAATCCTGTAAGTCGCCTCTTATGACAAGCATGGGTTACTGAACCTGAGTTGTATGCTCCCTGCAAGAGTTGTATGCTCCCCAGGGAGTTGAGATTGACAATACGATGTGCCGTTGAGACTGACATCCAGTGAACGGGGGAAAAACAAAGTGCCTTTGAGCAGCTGAGCTGAGCTGCATATTGGCGCTATACAAATGTGTGTGTGTGTGTGTGCGTGCGTGCGTGCGCGTGCGTAAGGCGGCGCGGCGCGTGGCGGCGCGTCGCGCGGCGTAGGCGCGTAGGCGTCGCGTCGCGTAAGCGCGTCGCGTATGCAGGCGTGCGTGCGTCGCGTGCCTGTGTGAACCTGGATCTTCACGGGTCACAAGCACATTCAGAGAAGAACAAATTGCAATGACCAGAAACATATCAAACAGTGCAAAATGAAGGCTAACATGGTGCCGTAGGGATTCTGGGTAAGACTGTAGGTCTCCAGCTTGTGTGAGAGGCAAAGGAATGGAGTCCCAAAAGTGTAGGTTGAAGCTCATGATGTCAATCACTCGATTGTCTGGTCCTGTCTTGATTATCTACAGACTGCCGCGATGTAGCTGGAATATTGCTGAGAGTGGCACTTAACACAAACTAACATGCCCTGAAGGGAGCATTACCTGGTTGTGAGCCAGGCTGAGATAGCGTAGCTCGGGGAAGGGGCACTGTGATGCTTGCTGGTCCTCGGCACGCTGTGTTGTCTCCCCTTCATCATTTAATTCGTTCATCCTGGTTATGGCCAACCGAGCGGTCAGGTCTCCAATGTTCAAACTTAGGTCATCGTTCAACAGATCTATAGACAAAACAGTATATTTAAATGCTGGCATTAAAACAAGACAATTCACACAACAGTGACCAGTAAATGTTGACTAAGTTCTGACCGCTAAAATAAGGTCAAGGTCACCCAAATTGACTGGTGACTGTGTAATCCCCCAATGTAGGCTGTCACCAAATTTGAAGATATTGAGTACAACAGTTCATGAGATTCGTGTTCACAACAATTGGGATGTACGTATGTACGGACGCTGCTGAATACATAGTTCCCCATTCCGCAGTGTGGCGGGGAACAAAAATCCAAATGAAGCATTAGAGAGTGACTTTTCAGCTAAACATAAAATAAACATTGTAACAAGGAAACCATGGGATTGACACAGTACTGACTTTGCTACAAAATCCAAAGCATCTCTTGGGGGGCATCCAAAGGAGATTGACTCAGTACTGACTTTGGGGGGCATCTAAGGGTGGGGGAAAACAAAGGAGATTGACTCAGTACTGACTTTGCTAAAATAAAACGGCATCTGCTGGGGAGCAACCAAGGGTTTTCTAATCTCTCTGAAGAAGATCACAGTCAAATGCTTGAAAACAGGGGCAGCAGTAACAGCCAGAGGTGACATTGAGCACTTAATAATTGACTTTCAGCACAACGAAACAACTGATAACTCTTAACGAGGTCATCATGTGAACACAAGGACCCTGGATCTGGACCATTTCCATTACTCCATACCTTGTGATCAACAGCATGAGCATCAATCAACGCAATTGGGATACGATGACCCATCAACTAGTCAGCGACCACCCAATCCTGATAGCTGCCTCTTACGACAAGCATGGGTTGCTGAAGACCAATTCTAATCCAGTTCTCCACAGGTTTGTACACATATGGTAATACTGTCAGTGTAAATCAGTTATTGTTCGGGGGACAGTGGGGTAGCCTAGTGGTTAAAACGCTCAAGCCAAAGACCCGGGTTTGATTCCCCACGAGTACAATGTGTGAAGCCCATTTCTGGTGTCCCCACAGTTATTGCTGGAATATTACTAAAAGCGGTGTAAAACTAGACTTATTCACTCACTGCTATTGTCCCCTCACAGCATCAGTCAAGTTTACCTTTCTCTTCTGTTGTCATGTTATCCAGCACGGGATCCGCCTCCATCTTGGGTTTCTCTTCACAAGTCTCTTCTTCCTCTTCCTCCTTCACTTTGGTCAGATGAGACACCTCCTTCACTGCTTCAGCCTTGACCTCAAACGAAACTTTGACCTCAGGAGTGCCGGCTCTCTGCACATCTGCATTAGTGGAATGTGCAGAGTTACTTGTTCTTGATTTCGAGCGTCGGCTACTTCTGCCTCCCCTTGCGCTTGACTTGCTTTTCTTTTCAGGGATTGTGACCTCCTGGGTCACGACCTTGCCCTCCACTGACTTTAGTTGTGGAACGTAAGCAATTTGATTCTTCTCCATATTGAGATGATGAAGTCTGAAACGGATGACAACTTTTACTTGATCTATCTCTTTCAGTGACATTAGGAAGTTGATATGAGGTGAATTAAGGTTTAGTATTGTGCTCCAGATTACTGCACTTATATAGGGCCCGTAAGTAGGTCACTGCATTTAGCATGTGACAAACAACGTTTCATACCTTTTCAAATGGTCTCATGGTTGTCAGTAGTCTGTCTCACAGTCCCTGAACCATATTATTTTCCCTACTGCCTAGCCCTCCCTGCAATGCTAAAGTCCTAAATGAAGCAAGTCTAGATTTCCCCAGGTTCAGAAATCTCTGGTCTCCCTTGGGCTCCTTTTCAATTTAAATGGGTTTATTTGTTACAATCAAAATGATATATTCAGAGATTAATCGTTATTCTAGGTTGTCAGCTGACCGATCTAACCATCCCCAAATTAGCCAACTATTACGACTGTCAACACCTGTGACAACCAAGCAGCTTAGTCCCCGAAGGAGTGCCTGGCGAGACTTACAGGCCCTATAGTGATGTACTTGTGTGTGTGTGTGGCTACTTGTACCTGTCCTGACTACAGCCAATGTTACTATGCCAGCCTACCAAGATACAATGGCATAGTTTTAACAAGTATCCCTACTAAGACAATGAACACTGACTCCAAACAAAGCAGTTATTGTTTTCCATCAGTTTCTTAAAATAAAGGCGCATAATTAACACCCTTTATAAAGAAACATTATGCTTTACTCGTTGAAAAACCAACAAGTCGTTTGGCCAGATGGTCTGTGCATAAAAACCAATACAAGTTGATCACCAAAACAAAGTGAACCCATCATTATTCTTTCTAATTCTGGGGCGGTGGGGTAGCTTAGTGGTTAAAGCGTTGGCTCGTCACGCCTAAGACCCAGGTTCGAATCCCCACATGGGTACAATGTGTGAAGCCCATTTCTGTGTCCCCCGCCGTGATGTTGCTAGAATATTGCTAAAAGCGGTGTAAAACCAAACTCAGTCAGTCTTTCTTATTCTATACAATTATAGACTGGCGAATTTGGTAAATACCTGGTTTTATGGACCCGCAAAAAGCAATACTGACCGAGGACTTCACGGGACCATAAAAACATGTATTGACCGAATTCGCTAGTCTATAATTGTTTTATTATGTAATTACAAAAAAAAAACACTTCTAAAATCCAAAACATGTCCATTTAGTCAAGAAAAGTAATTTTATTTTCACTAGAAACCAAAAACGTTATGTCAACAATACTGCGACATGTAAACAATAGAATGACGTCATAGCTTGATGTCATAGTAACTCAGGTCAATATGACTTTTGGTCGGACCTGGGTTGGAGTCAATATGCTTTTCTGTCGACGGTCACGTGACCGCCTCTAGACCAATCAGGTAGCCGGAAAAATATGCTTGCATAATAATAGAAGTTATGCTCCTTGTGTCAGTGGTGCTTATATGGATAAAATTCAGTGGATATGTTAATATTGTTTCTTACTTTTGTAAGCCAGCCAGTGCTGCGAACACGCTCACATCACTCAGTTTGTTGTCGTCCAGCATCAGGACCTCCAGCTTTGTGTACCTTTGGTATCGTGTCTTTCTGAAGGAAACAAAATAGAGGGATGATATTTGACTTGGTGATATTGTTTTACTCCTGATGCGGAAATGAAGAAGAATGATTAATAAACAATTCCGAATCAGGAAATAAAATAGTTGGTTGGTCTGTTGTTAAACGCCGCACTCAGCAATATTCCAGCTGTTCCGGTCTATAAATAATGGAGTCTGGATCAGACAATCCAATGATCAACAGCATGAGCATCGATATGATGAGATGTATCAACCAAGTCAGCAAGCCTGACCACCCGATCCTGTTAGTCACCTTTTATGACAAACATGGGTTGCTGAAGGCCAATTCTTACCTGGATCTTCACAGGTTGGAAATATAATAGAAATAAGAATCATCACAGCATGTATATACATTTACAAAAGAGTTCTACATTTCTCAAAAGGTTTTAAAATCTATAATATATATTGAACTCAGCATTCACTGTTTCTGTTTTCAAAAGCTAGGCTGACTAGCGGTTGTCAGTGTTACCAACTAGCGGTTGACAGTGTGACCAACTAGCGGTTGACAGTGTGACCAACTAGCGGTTGACAGTGTGACCACCTAGCGGTTGACAGTGTGACCACCTGGCGGTTGACAGTGTGACCACCTGGCGGTTGACAGTGTGACCACCTGGCGGTTGACAGTGTGACCACCTGGCGGTTGACAGTGTGACCACCTGGCGGTTGACAGTGTGACCAACTGGCGGTTGACAGTGTGACCACCTGGCGGTTGACACCAACTGTTGACAGTGACCACCTGGCGGTTGACCTGGCGGTTGACAGTGTGACCAACTGGCGGTTGACAGTGTGACCAACTGGCGGTTGACAGTGTGACCAGTGGCGGGACAGTGTGACCAGGCGGTTGACAGTGACCACCTGGCGGTTGACAGTGTGACCAACTGGCGGTTGACAGTGTGACCACCTGGCGGTTGACAGTGTGACCAACTAGCGGTTGACAGTGCTTGACCACCAACTAGCGGTTGACAGTGACAGACCAACTAGCGGTTGTCAGTGTGACCAACTAGCGGTTGTCAGTGTGACCAACTGGCGGTTGACAGTGTGACCAACTGGCGGTTGACAGTTGACAGTGTGACCAACTAGCGGTTGACAGTGTGACCACCTAGCGGTTGACAGTGTGACCAACTAGCGGTTGACAGTGTGACCAACTAGCGGTTGACAGTGTGACCAACTAGCGGTTGACCACCAACTAGCGGCCGGTTGACAGTGTGACCACCTAGCGGTTGACAGTGTGACCACCTAGCGGTTGACAGTGTGACCACCTGGCGGTTGACAGTGTGACCAACTAGCGGTTGACAGTGTGACCAACTAGCGGTTGACAGTGTGACCAACTAGTGACCACCTAGCGGTTGACAGTGTGACCAACTAGCGGTTGACAGTGTGACCAACTAGCGGTTGACAGTGTGACCAACTGGCGGTTGACAGTGTGACCACCTAGCGGTTGACAGTGTGACCAACTAGCGGTTGACAGTGTGACCACCTAGCGGTTGACAGTGTGACCAACTAGCGGTTGACAGTGTGACCAACTAGCGGTTGACAGTGTGACCACCTAGTGGTTGACAGTGTGACCAACTAGCGGTTGACAGTGTGACCAACTAGCGACAGTGTGACCAACTAGTGTGACCACCTAGTGGTTGACAGTGTGACCAACTAGCGGTTGACAGTGTGACCACCTAGTGGTTGACAGTGTGACCAACTAGCGGTTGACAGTGTGACCACCTAGTGGTTGACAGTGTGACCAACTAGCGGTTGACAGTGTGACCAACTAGCGGTTGACAGTGTGACCACCTAGCGGTTGACAGTGTGACCAACTAGCGGTTGACAGTATGACCACCTAGTGGTTGACAGTGTGACCACCTAGTGGTTGACAGTATGACCACCTAGTGGTTGACAGTATGAGCAATGATCTTCGGGTTACAATGACACCAGCCAGATCACACACTGCAACCATCCAATCCTCCTTTAACTGAGCTCTAACCTACTAGTATCCTACATCCAAATAGGCAAGAGATATAGCTGTTATTTGTCTACAAAGGTCTATGGAGATGAAGCACACTGACTGTTTGGGATCTGGGATGTAGGGCAGCGACATGTCAGCGGGCAGAGTCTTGAAGTTGTTGCCGCTGAGGTGTAGAACCCTGAGGTTCTGGAGTAACCCCAGTGCCAGGACGTCTTCAGAGGAGAGGTTGTTGTACGACAAGTCCAGTAACTGTAACACACAGTCAAAGTATGTAGTACTATGGAGAAGATGTAACAGTTGTATGTAGTAGTGGTAGTGGTAGTTGTAATAGTATGTGGTAGTGGCAATGGTAATGGTAATGGTAGTGGTACTGGTATGTGGTAGTGGTATGTTGTATGTGGTAGTGGTAATGGTAGTGGTATGTTGTATTGGTAGTGGTAATGGTATGTGGTAGTGGTAATGGTAGTGGTAATGATAGTGGTAATGGTAATGGTAATGGTATTGGTATTGGTAATGGTATGTGGTAGTGGTAGTAGTATGTGGTAGTGGTAATGGCAGTGGTATGTGGTAGTGGTATGTGGTAGTGGTAATGGTATGTGGTAATGGTAGTGGTAATGGTAGTGGTATGTGGTGGTGGTAGTAGTATGTGGTAGTGGTAATGGTAGTGGCAGTGGTATGTGGTAGTGGTACTGGTTGTAGTATGTGGTAGTGGTATGTGGTAATGGTAGTAGTATGTGGTAGTGGTAATGGTAGTGGTAATGGTAGTGGTAGTAGTAGTAGTAGTATGTGGTAATGGTATGTGGTAATGGTAATGGTAGTGTTATGTGGTAGTGGTAATGGTAGTGGCAGTGGTATGTGGTAATGGTAGTGGTAGAAGTATGTGGTAGTAGTATGTGGTAATGGTAATGGTAATGGCAGTGGTAGTAGTATGTGGTAGTGGTAGTGGTAATGGTAGTAGTATGTGGTAGTGGTAATGGTAGTGGTAGAAGTATGTGGTAGTGGTAATGGCAGTGGTAGTAGTAGTGGTAGTGGTAGTGGTAGTGGTAGTGGCAGTAGTATGTGGTAGTGGTAATGGTAGTGGTAGTAGTATGTGGTAGTGTGATAGTGGTAATGGTAGTGGTAGTGGTAATGGCAGTGGTAGTAGTATGTGGTAGTGGTAGTGGTAGTAGTATGTGGTAGTGGTAATGGTAGTGATAATGGTAGTGGTAATGGTATGTGGTGGTGGTAGTAGTATGTGGTAGTGGTAATGGTATGTGGTAGTGGTACTGGTAGTGGTAGTGGTATGTGGTAGTGGTATGTGGTAGTGGTATGTGGTAGTAGTAGTAGTAGTAGTAGTAGTATGTAGTAGTGGCAGTGGTAGTAGTATGTGGTACTAGTATGTAGTAGTGGTAGTAGTATGTGGTAGTAGTAGTAGTATGTGGTAGTGGTATGTGGTAGTGGTAGTAGTAGTAGTAGTATGTAGCAGTGGCAGTGGTAGTAGTATGTGGTAGTGGTAGTAGTATGTAGTAGTGGTAGTAGTATGTGGTAGTAGTAGTAGTATGTGGTAGTGGTATGTGGTAAAGGTAGCTTATAATGGTGGATACTCAGTGCAACAAGTTTCAAAATAACTCAGAATATGTAGATAGTCATTTTAGTTTCAATATGGTTTACAGCGATGAATAGTTGAATACCCTGTACACAACAATATCTGCTGTTTGTTATTTTATGCCATCACTGGAAACAGTTGTTTATGAAACTATGATGTTGTTAGTCACAAACTGCCGTTTACTCATGGTTTTCGCCTATGTTGTACATGTAGAACACCGTCTTACCTCCAGATATGGGTAGTCTGTGACATCTATCTTCAAACTGCGCAAACCATTCAAAGGCATCTCAAGTTCACGTATGATTGGGAAGCCACGGAAGGCCTCTGACAATGAAACAGTGAAAGAAAATATTTAATAGACTATTCTGATATCAAGACACATAAAGCATTTCAGATACCACAGTCAGAGTGGACACATTTGTCTGGTGGTATGTGGTAGTGGAACATGTGTCAAGCCGGGAGCAGGGGTGGAAATAACTTTAAAATTGCTAGTGTACTCCGGTATAGTGGCACATGTAAAATCACTTGCCCTGATAATTTTTCCACTATACCGCCCGTTTTCTTGTTGATTTTTTAAATAAACAACATAATTAATATTGGAAAGTCAACTGGACACTGATACAGTGTGATATACAAATTTGCTTGCCCGACAGAAAAATTCACTGGACTCGGGCGTCGGGCAATGGGTTATTTCCACCCCTGCGGAGACTGGAAGGTCACATGCTAGTGTTCCCTGGATGTGTCAAATCCTCCTTAAAAGATGATCTGTGTTGTTTCCCAGACTGAAGCTTGGCAATAGAGTGATAAGTCAAGGATTGGTTTGCTCTGTCAGCAGGCTGTATCTGCATGGGGTATCGATGCTAAGCTGTAGCAGAGTGCTTCAGTGGGATAACACTATAAAATTAGCATCAGTCTGGACAAGGGCAAACAGCCACAAACATTTGCATGCCCTTCAATAACGACTAATCCTTAAATGGATCAGGTGGCCAGGCTCGGTGACTTAGTTTATTCTGTGATATCATAACTTGATGAAATTGATCATTGGTTATAATTCCCCGATTGTCTGCTCAGATTTGATTATTTACAGACTGATGACTTATAGCTGGAGTGCTGATAGTTGGTTTTTTGGTTTGTTGTTTAACGCCACACTCAACAATATTCCAGCTATATGGTGGCGGTCTGTTAATAATAAAGACTGGATGAGACAATCCAATGATCAACAGCATGAGCATCGATCTACGCAATTGGAATACGATGACATGTGTCAATCAATCTGACCAGTCTGACAACCCGATCCTGTTGCCTCTTACGACAAGCATGGGTTACTGAAGATCATTTCTAACCCAGATCTTCACGGGAATGCTGATGAGAGTAGCATTAAACAACAAATGCACACACACACTCAGAAAGCTAAGCTCTTGATTCACTTGGCCTTTTGAGGTCATAAGCATCCTAATAAAACATCAGGTGTGTAGGATAAAAAACTGAATAAATGAATAAAAACCATTACAAATGTCTCACCAAAGGGGAGATAATTCTCTCCCGCGTTGACATAAGCAACATTGTCGAAGAGGCTGAAGTCGTCCTCCTTGACCTCACTGAGCTCCTTGCCTGCGATGTTGATAGAGCACAGGTCTGATGGGTCCTCCACACAACACTGCTTCATCTGCAACAGTTAAACATCACAACACTGTACAAAATGGTTCAGATACCTGACATTAAGCAACTTAGTTTGAATTACATAGAAATCAGGACATCATCTGAGTTGAAAGATACAGAGAGATACCTTATATGACTGAAGATGAAAAACGAATTACAAGAACCTGAAAAAGTATTCTGTTGAAAGGGATCAGCTTTTCTAAAGGTTACACTTTCATTAAACATTTTTTCTAGTGGTGAAGAAATAATTGTATCGCTTCATGTGAACAGAAGAAAACGACTTTGTTAGTGCAGCTGTCAACTTTACAAATAAACATCACCACATCAGTACATGTGATAATTTACTTCAGTACGATAATTTACCATTTCAGTTGTTTTGATAGGCCATGCATTATATGCAGGTATTACGATTGCCATGTCTGTTTCTCCAGTAAACTGATACAGATTTGTTGATGTTCTATTTCCAATGACTGATCATAATGAGATGATGTACGTAAGCATTTTGATCCTGATTTTAAGGCTTAGCTATGAGATCAGCTTATCTACAGTCATATCCAATAGTTATCCTTACAAGAAAGAAGCCATCCAAGGTAGCGGCCTCCTCTTCCTCCGCCTCATCTTCATCAAATCTCTGGCCATCAAGTGTTGTACCAAGACGCTCTGTCTTTTTCCTTTCTTCTCTAATCCTTGAGTAAGTCCTTGGTTTTGTGCACAGGACAGCTTTAAATCTTCTCCTCTGCTCAGCCCTATGAGCTATTAGCCATGCTCCACCTCCTGAAAGTAGAACCATCATTTATTTGGTTTCAGGTTTGTTATTTTAAACTGATAGTGTGAGCCTGAGATTTCAAATGAAAATCACTTCTGTCCATCAAGAGCTTAATTACACTGTAAAGTGAAAAATGCATATGTTCAGTGATGTTGTAAACACAAACACAGATTTCTGTTGTATTTCACTGGAGTTTCACTGACATATACTCCAACAGCTGTAAAACATACATGACATTAGTGAGTGTGTGAGTGAGTGAGTTTAGTCATCAATCTACACAACTGGGATACGATGACATGTGCAGGGTTTTACGGGACGCAAGATTCCTGCGTACTGACGCAGAAATTTGGTGAAGTACCCCCAAACTAAAATCCTGTGCGTCCTTGTGGACGCAATATAATTTTTTTCTGGGAAAGAACTTTCTGAGTTTGTAATGATGTCCCATATTAAAATAAAAACATTCTATTTACAATCATTATTCTAATGACATTGGAAGTAACACATATCTTAACATAATCATTACCAAATGGGAAGCATTCATTATCATTGATTTAATGCAAATTGATGGACCCCCAATTTTGGAAATGGACTCTCAAAAAAGTATGCCCTGAGTCCCCAGGACTTCTAGTTTCGAAGAGCTATGTAAAACCCTGCATGTGTCAAGAAGGTCAGTGAGTAAATGGCATTACATACAATAGAGGATGTCATATGCCTCTGTAACAATTGACAAAAATCATGTAAACAAGTGAAAAGTAAAATCTTCCAGGACTGGAACACAATGTAACAATAAGAATATTGTAATAATGCTCCAGATAACTATTTTAAGATATTTCATTTGTTGTTTATCCCCAATTTTCTCTTTATTTTATTCAATTGTTTAATATTTTATATTTCATTATAATCATATTATACATGTTGGATAGGATATAATTATAATGACACATAAAATATTATACAATTATATAAAATAAAGAGACAAATTGAAACAAAACAAATGAAAATGATTACATTTTAGTAAATTTGTAATGTCTTAAAATAGTTGTCTAGAGCATGATTACAATATTCCTATTTCAATTAATAAGTTAAAGATTAAGAATTCCATTGATTTGGTGATCACACAATTAACATGATGCTAAATAGTTTATAATGGTACCTGGCAGTCAGACACAAGGAGAAATATGTTCATCATCAAGACATACGTTTATAGAGGTATTTGCTGTCAGAACTACTAACCTACAATTTTATAAACAGTTAAGACGAGAAAGTTGTTGATATGAGTGTCACGAGAGAATAGGAAATGTGACACATAAACTACTTTGAACATTTAGGCCAAGACCTAAGCACCATAACTGTACACATGTATATGTGAAATGGAAATGAAAATTCACAATGATAGAAAGTGAAATGTTTTAAATGACACTCCGATAATCGTATTTACAGAACACGCACTTTGCTGCTTGCAAACTGACACAATTTCAAAGTCTGAAATTTTGACAGCAAACCAAAAATCATAATACACAACAATCATATTCATTTTATTAGTGTACCGTCGTATCCATGTCCAAATATACTGCGGACCGGGAAACAATTTGACGCAAAAACACCAGATTCATCATCAAATCGTACGCCTTCCGTCGCCATTTTGAAACATCGCTAGGGCAACCGCGGTTACATCCAAAAGTTGACATGGCCGAATCCTATTCTGAAAAAAGTTATGAAACAAATCTTTCATCTACAACGCACTCGCTAAACAACGCGAGGAACGTTGGGTATATAGCTATTTTACATATGAAATAAATTTAAAATATATTTACAATGCAATATCTCAGCATGTGTTCGTTTATGAAATCCTGAACATGTTTTATACTCTACCCAACTGGTACTGCTGTCTGAGTACGTGATCAATAGACGTTATCCCAGTTAAACTGTGTTACATTATTATTGTTTAAATTTGCTTAGTTGAAAGAACCATAAACGATAACCAAAGGATGATTAGTTACGCACAAATAAAACATATAGCTAAATTACAAAAAATTCTCGTACGTCCGACAACAATACGCGAGATCGGCCATATTGAATTGTCAGGTACTTGTTTACGTTTCGTAAAGTGCTATTATATTGCTTGTAGAGGTGTTATAATTAACCTGAAAAGAATTTCACATGCACATTTCATACACAGAACTTACTTGATTTTCACTGCGAGTTCAGGTGAGGATGGCAGAACAGATCTGTGTCATTATGCACAGTTATTTCTGTCGTCCAATTTTCGATCATGTAATCATTTAGAAACAACGTTGGAAGAACGTGAGTTTATTATGGGCCCATACTCTTTGTCGGAAACAGTATATGCAGTGGAAAAATTTTAGTCAGTGTGCGAGAATATTCTTAACTATCGCACTCGCTTTAGTAAGAAGCGTAGCAAAGCTTGGCAAATGGGTTGGCAAACCCTCAACCTTTACCACAGGTCACGGATGCTGCCACACGAGGTGATATGGAGCCCGTGGTAGGGTGATTAACACCTTTAATAAATCACACACGCACAAGTACATATTTACACAGGCACATTAGTTAGGTGTTATCTTTTTCAATCTCAGGAAGAAGGTGGTAAATTTACAGCTAACTGGGTTAAGTTTAACCCCCGTCTTACTCCAAAACTCCTAAAGTTTCCCCAAACAATAAGATGGATAAGTGTTGAGGCTAGCCATATACTATATATTGGTAGCCTTTATTGCTAGTTGTTGAACCCAGCTATGGTTATAAAATGGATGAACATGTGCAGAGATGCCAAGTAATAACAATTTTGTATAATACTTACAGTTTTGAGGCAACAATTAATTACACCGTTACTCCACCAAATGACAATTTTTGTCGTGTTTTTCACGAATTATTTACATACATATAGTATAATAATAAATACTGTTTATGCAACAGTGAAATGAACCATTCAACAGTAAATCTATACTGACCAAAGAGAAGCATGCTTTCAATTTATGTGGTGTTGAAATATCCATTTCTCAATGAAACAAGGTCCAAGATTTGTCATTTTAAAAAGAACCCCCAAACTGCAATGCCATTTCATCATTCATTTATCTGTTTGTAGACATGAATTTACTTTTCAGTTTCACTCCACTGATTACTTCACAGCTTGAATTAGGGTTGGCAGCTCTAAACTAATTTCAGCTTCCATTTAATAACCATGAGTTATTGATGCACCTCATTTAAATAGATGTGTTTGAGGAATTATTCAAGTATTTCATTCACAGTTTGCACTGAAGGACAATGGTTCGATCAAGTTCAGCCAGTTCAAGGAGTCCCACTCCAGACAAATACAGACGTCGTGATGCTTCCCCACGTTACAGACGTCACTCCTCCAGTGACAGAGAGGACTCACGTCACAGACAAAAAGATGCCATGAAAAGACATAGGAAAAAGAATGGTGCCCACATGCAAAGGGACAGATCACAATCACCTGTTTCAAGGAGAAGTAGGTCTAGGTCACCATATTCAAAGAGAAATAGGTCCAGGTCACCATATTCAAAGAGGAGTAGGTCAAGGTCACCTTACTCACGAAGAAAGAGGTCGAGGTCTAAATCACCTCATTATAAAAGGGAGCCTCGTGGTTCACCTCAATATAACGATTACAGAATGTCAAGATCAAGCAAGAATGATACACACTGGTCACCAGGTTTGCGGAAATCACGATCTAGATCACCTATTTCACGTAGGGAGAGGTCAAGGTCACCTGAGAGAAGTAACCCTTTTGAAAGAGGGCAAGACAGGTAAATTATAGTCTTTGGAAGGATATATATACATTTTACTCAGGTTAGGTAGGACTTGAACCCATGGCTTAAGAGCTGCTGTGACTTGACTCGATAACATAGAATGTTGATCATCTTTAGGGCTGACCAGAGATTGATAATTCTCCTGTCTGAGATCAACTACCCGTGAAGGTCCGGGTTAGAATTGATCTTCAGCAACCCATGCTTGTCGTAAGAGGCTGACTAACGGGATCGGGTGGTCAAGCTCGCTGACTTGGTTGATACATGTCATCGGTTCCCAATTGTGCAGATCGATGCTCATACTGTTGATCACTGGATTGTCTGGTCCAGACTCGATTATTTACAGACCCCCGCCATATAGCTGGAATATTGCTGAGTGCGGCGTAAAACTAAACTCACTCACTCACTCTTATATTTACTCACAACAAATATTTACCATTAGGAGGGATATTGATGACTTTGTACTCTTCTTGTTGTCATGGCTAATGTTTGTATTATTTGATTATGATCATAACTTTTGTTTTGATATGATTATTTCATTAGTTTATTTATCTCTAAAACTATTTTTATTGTAGGGAAATGAGGCAGAATGGTTTTGGGGGCTTCCATCACCAGAGCCGTGATCAACATAGCATGCATAAAGGGCCATCTGACTTCATGGAAAGGTACAGCCATTATTATTCATATTGCTGTTGTATATACGTTTTTCGCTCGACTGGACTCTTTCATAGATTACTTTTCTGTTGTTGTAACCAATGGTTCTTCCAGAATACTATGGTGGTGTTCATTTTATGATGGCTGCTGGTGAATGTGCATTGACAATGTACTCATGGATTTCATATATTTTGTTCTTAAATTTCACTTTTGAAACTCATGCTTTGGATTTTCAGTAGTCTTCTTAAACATCATTATATGATGACTGTTGTAGTTCATTGTATGAGGGGCGGTAGGGTAGCCTAGTGGTTAAGGTGTTCGCTCGTCACGCCGAAGACCCGGGTTCGATTCCCCACATGGGCACAATGTGTGAAGCCCATTTCTGGTGTCCCCCGCCGTGATATTGCTGGAATATTGCTACAAGCGGCGTAAAACCATACTCACTCACTCACTCACTCACTGGTATAATGACTGTTGTACTTCAGCGATCACTGTTACATTTCCTGATATGTTAACTGTTGTATTTCCTGATATAACTGTTGTACTTCATGATATGATGACTGTTGTACTTCATGATATGATGACTGTTGTACTTCATGATATGATTACTGTTGTATTTCCTGATATAACTGTTGTACTTCATGATATGATGACTGTTGTACTTCATGATATGATGACTGTTGTACTTCATGATATGATGACTGTTGTACTTCATTGGTCTCTGTTGTACTTCATGATATGATGACTGTTGTATTTCATGATATAACTGTTGTACTTCATGATATGATGACTGTTGTACTTCATTGGTCTCTGTTGTACTTCATGATATGATGACTGTTGTATTTCCTGATACAACTGTTGTACTTCATGATATGATGACTGTTGTACTTCATGATATGATGACTGTTGTACTTCATGATATGATGACTGTTGTACTTCATGATATGATGACTGTTGTACTTCATGATATGATGACTGTTGTACTTCATTGGTCTCTGTTGTACTTCATGATATGATGACTGTTGTATTTCATGATATGATGTACTTCATGATATGATGACTGTTGTATTTCCTGATATAACTGTTGTACTTCATGATATGATGACTGTTGTACTTCATTGGTCTCTGTTGTACTTCAGACGGAGACAGGAGAGGGAACGTCTGGGAGAAGCTGGTGTACCAGAAATATGGAGTAGTTCCCCTACACATGTTGAAAAGTAAGTCTGTCTCAGTGATATCCAGCCATTGTTTTGATTTCCTTTCCTCATAATGCCTGGTTCGATTCCCCACATGGGTACAACGTGATTCCTATTTCTGGTGTTCCCTTTTGGTAATGTAATATTGCTGAAAGCTATGTAAAACCCAGTCTAAGTAAACTTAGGCTCAGTATTATTCGTTGCACTGCTATACTGAGTCTAACAAAACCTAGTAGAAGGTCGTGTCAGCTAACCTTTGAGCGACCTATGACCATCCCATCAAACGCGAGACGGCCGAACGGATTTAACCAATCAGACAACGACTACTTGTTAGGCTTCAGCGGGACTTACAAAACGGTTTTTGAATTTTCTCTTCCTTGGTCGCAGACACTGATATATCAACAAACGAAAGTCCGCATAATTTTCGCGGATCATTGGATGTCAATCTCAGTGGCACAACATATTACCAATGTCAACTCCCTGGGGATCATCCAACTCTTGCAGCCATTAGGTGCACCAAGTTAATGTGGCTTTCCTATCCTAATGAGGTACCCATTCACAGCTGGGTGGTCCGGGACACGTAGTCACAATACTTTGTCCAAGTTTTACTGCACATTGCTGTACAATGCAGTTTGTCATTCCAAGATTTTGTAACCAGGGTCTTAGTAGTGTCCGTGACTTGTTTGGTCTAGCGAGCTTGACTTCTCAGTAATATCTGAAAAACAAAAAGCCCTACCCATCTAGTGTAGTAGTTGTAGGCACATCCTGTCAATTTTGTAACATGGTGTTAAAAAATAAGCATGAAAAACAATTGACTTTTATGAAAACCATGTGAAAAAAACACTCCAGGGATATCTAGTAGGGCTGCAACGATTTGCCCAGACCTCGATTCGATTCGATTTTCGATATTGAACCCTCGATTCAATCATTTTCGATTCAATTCTTCATACAAGTAAAAAAACATCACATTTCATTAAACTCCCAGAGTCGGCTTTTTCAGCGTGAAATCCATCGTCAAATTGGCGATGTCTACTAACAACAGTTCTCACTGGATAATTAGCCCGGCGTCAACCAATCATGTTTCGCCTTATTTCAGCACTCGAAACTGCTTGAGTTGGGGTCAAAATTATGTTCTTGCTGTGTGGAAATAATTTAAATAGGTATTCAAATACCAAATCAAAATAGTGATGGTTATCGAAAATCTAAACTAAGGTGTCAGATTCGATTTTCGATGAATCGAACCAAATCATTGCAGCCCTAATATCTAGATTCCAGTAGTATAGCAGCTGACATCAAGGGCCTAATGACCTTCCATGACACTGCATCATTAAATGTGACGTGATGTACATTTTTGTCTTCTTTGTTGAAGATGACCTGTATCAACACATGATTGGGAAAAAGAGTTCTTTTGTGTAGAGTCATATTAAAATAGATGTTACTCATATGCTCTTAAGACTTGGTTTAAACAATATTTATTATTCAATACAGCATGTGCATATAATGTAGTAAGGAAATGGAGTGGATTGGCAAACAAGCCTGAGGCTTATATCAATGCCTTTCCACATGGTGCAGAATATACAATGAGGGTACACTACATATTACAATATATTAACACAAATATACACAACAAAAATAAAATATAAATTATAGAGCATGGAAGATCGATTTTAAATACGAAAAGATAGTAGATATTAGATGTGCGGAATCAAGTGAAATATTACAAATTTTCTTAACATGTAGGTACTTATTTTTATGAAATAATAACTTAGGTGGTGGACAGGGAAAAGTGTCTTCTTATTCAATTTTAAAGATTAATCATCGCAACAGGAAAGAATAAAACTTGGAAAGACTTAAGCCTTAAGAGATTGTAATACCCATTGAAACTCCCACTCTGAGAATAACATGACAGTTATGTTTGTGATGGTTGAAATGTCATTCTCGTCTTCACAGGTTAATTCTGTAGTGTTTGTACTTCAGCTCTGACAGTGACGAAGCAGGACGGAGGAACAATAAAGCATCCTCGGACTCAGATTCAGATTCTGACAGCAGCTCAGAAGGTAGGTTGCTATCTGATGGACTTGTAGCTCACTCGGATATAAAGACAAATAGATTTTAGGATGTCTAAAGTCTACAGTGTGTGAATCTGTTCTTGCTTTTCTTAGCATTAGGTGGTATCTATGCAGGGCTCGATTTTAGCATTTAGAAATTGAAACTGCAAAATGAAACTACACATTTATACCAACTTGACTCCAGTGGTTGTTCATGTTGTGTCGTTCAAAGAATGCAGACTTCATCTGGAAGACAGAATGATGAGGAAGTGGCTTGAAGCAGCATATTTCTAATGATTATACAGTGATTGAATGACTGTTGCTGTTTATGTCATACACATTTCTAATGATGTTCTAAATCATCAAAGCCAAAACTCAAGCATTATACATTATTAATACTGAGTGAGTGAGTGATGGTTTTACACCTCTTTTAGCAATATTCCAGCAATATCACAGCGGGGGACACCAGAAAAGGGCTTCACACATTGTACCCATGTGGGGAATCGAACCTGGGTCTTCGGTGTGACAAGCGAACACTTTAAGTACCAGGCTATCCAACCGCCCATATTTAATACTGAGCAGCAGGTGCAACCTATTTTTGTCTGTGCAACCAGTGTTCACGAATGGTGTTTCAAAGTAACAGGGCATTGGGTCCTGTAAGTTTCAGATGTCTGCCTGACCCATTGAAAATTCACAGGACCCATAGAATAAAATTAAACATACATTTCAGATTGAACATTTCTTATAATTGGTATTGAAATTATTAACAAACATAAGATTTATGAGCAGCAAACAAGTGTCACATGTCACATATAACAACTTCAGTCAAAAACATTGTGAAATATACAGTCAGACACTGGGGCCGGCAGGTTGTAGACTTCTATCGGACTGTTGGCGGAATTTGTCAGAGGGTCAGACGCTATTCGTGAACACTGTGCAACCAGGTTATTACCTTGTGCAAGTAGGTGCAACTAGGTTTCATTTCCTTAAGTCTAGCTCTGCTTTTATTTGCTAAACATTAAAATAAACTGATTTGGGGTTTTTCAGAAGATAGAAGAAAGAAGAAGAAGAAAAAAGAAGAAGTCCAGCAAGAGTAAGAAGCACAAGAAACACAGCAAGAAAAGGTCAGATTCAGACAAATAGTCAACTGTTACCATGGTAATTGCCAGTAAGTAGAATATCTGAAATTGTGAGGACCAGAAGATTTAATTTTCATCTGTCTTGTAAGGTCTTCAAATCATGTTGTAATTAAGAAATACAGTTCGCTCTACCACCATGTGTAGTGTAATAAAACACACTTTTCGCCCTGAACTATTATAGTTAAAGTATGAGGACGCTTGCGTCCGGGTGCTTTAACGTCATAATAGTTCAGGGCAAAAGTGTGTTTTATTACACTATACATGGTGGTAGAGCGAACTGTATTTCTTTTTCTAAGATGCCAAATTTAATACTTTCTAAGGATAATTACGATTAATTTAAGGCAGAAAACAAACGACGGTTTCGGTGACCTTAATTAAGAATCCTCCCACAGGGCTAACTGGCGCGCTGTTCTATTGATGTGTCTGACCCCTACGTTAAGACGAACGTTACCAGAAACAAACAAATGATAACAGTTTGATGACGGTTTACGTTTGGATTAAATATCTTTGAATTATTTTAATTACATCCGTCATTAACGTAAACCATATGGGGCAATATGAACGTTGCATTTCTACTACCAACGTAAGTTTAGATCAGTACATCCAGATGAAGCTGAGTAGTCAAGCGACATTCCACGATTGCATTGTGGGAATGTAAACATTGCGAAAGTTACCGTGTCGCTGAAAACTTGTGAGTCGAATTGACACATTTTAACCATCGTAAAACATGAACTTAATGTTTCCATCAGTGATGTTAGCTGCGTGAAGCAACTGCAAACCAAAAAACGGGATGCAACGGAGTAGTTTACTGTAGGAGGCCGTACAAGGCGATGACAACTGACATGCATCGTGACGTCGCTTACATTGTGACGTAATGTAAAATGGTTCGATTATGAGGGGGCACACTAGAATGGCGCAGTGACAGGATAACGTCATTCAATTGTTACGTCATCAAAAACTATACCTTTATTGTCTGATAATGGTTTTTTTTTCGATTGTTCTAACCGCTAGGCATCTTAGAATCTGCCATAAACAGTTATGTGATCCAGTTTGTCACAACAGTGTTATGGCTGGTATTCTGGGGCCTGTTTCAGGAGTTGTTGTAGCGCTAAGGTGATCCTAGCTCCCATACCTTTACTTAAACTTACGACTGTCGTAGCATTACGATTGCTTTGTGGAATGGGGCTCTGAATACTGGCTGGAATTCTGGGGTCCATTTGACAAAGCTGTTGTGGCTCTAGTTGATCCTAGCTTCCATGCCTTGACATAGACTTATGATTGTTGTAGCACTACGATCACTTTGTGGAACTATGCTCTGAATACTGGCTGGTATTCTCAGATCCGTTTCACAAAGCTGTCAAATCGCTGAGGCTGTAGCAACTTCAATACCTTAACACAGACTGTCGTAGCGCTACATTCACTTCAGGTAATGGGGCTCTGAATAGAACCCGTGAAGATCCAAGTTAAAATTGATCTTCAGTAACCCATGGTTATCGTAAGAGGTGACTAACGGTATCGGTTGGTCAGGCACGCTGACTGCGTTGACACACGTCACCTTATCCCAATTGCGTAGGCCGATGCTCATGCTGTTGATCACTGAATTGTCAGGTCAAGACTCGATTATTTACAGACAGCTGCCAAATACTATTGCTGAGTGCAGCATAAAGCTAAACTCATTCCCTCACTCAGAATAGATGTAGCTTCGGCATAATCACATAAAGGTAAATGTTTTAAATTTGAAATTATTGTTGAAATTATTTCGTTTAGTTTTCTGTCTTAGCATTCGCATTAAATTTCCCACTCAACCATAGTCCACTTTTCTACTTCCAGTAAGAAAGTGAAAAAAAGTAAAAAGAGTAAAGCGAAGAAGATTGCGAAGGTGAAGAGTGAGGGAGAAACTTCGGAGGAGAGTGGAGAAGATGACGAGGATGTGGAAGCAGTATGGACAGAGAGGAAACGTACGTCTATAATTGTGGTGAAAATATTCCTAATGATGTTAAACCCAAGTCACTTATGCCACTGGCTGGCCGATATGTGATGGTGATTTAACATTAGGCTGAGTATGAATGTGATGATGTATTTCTTTGTGTTCCAGTGTCGGATGAAGAAGGTGAAGACGTGCTGGGTCCTCAACCGTTTGTGGCTGGTGCTGGTGCTAATGAAAAACTGAAGTGAGTTTATGTGTATTTTACCATCATTTTGGAGAATTCCGATATATGATAAGAGGTTTCATGTTTTATGTTTACATGTACCCAAGATCTACCTTGGTAAAAAGTAGAAAATAGAAGTTTCAAAATCACTGTAACCACTTACTACCTGGTCCTGGCACACAGCTCAGGTCACAAATCAGTTGAAGTTAAGCAGCGTCAAGCTCGGACAACTATGACCGTTTTGGCAGTCTGACTCCTGAGAGTTTCTAGGACTTCAGTCCTGCCCCAACCACATGTGATGCATGTGGTCTCACCTTAGGCAAGTGGGTTTGTTCAAATTGCCTCTGTTCACCCAGCAGAAAAATGGGTACCCGGTGGGATAAAGTCTTGTGACTATAACCTTCTAGCGCCTAACAGGCAGCTTGGGTTATCCGGGGTAATAAGAATCAGATTCTGATTAAGCGCCACGAGCAATCACTTGGTGTTTGGAGACTGTGCGCTATAGAAGATGACTTATTATTTATTATTATTATTACCTGTACAGCAGATTTGATGGATGTGTGATTCCAAATTATAATGAGTGCAGGTAACATATATCGAAAGTACAATGTGTTTATCAGCAAAAAAGTGATACATTAATTTGAGACAATGGGCTGAGTATGCAGGTGCTGCCAACATTGGAGATAACCTTGCGTTCTAGACCACGAAGGGGAAAGTATTCTGTATCTGTGTCTTTAGATTGCTGAGACTTGGTTTACCTCCCTGGTTTTATGACATTTTACTTTGTCTGAAATATGGCTGACCTGATTTATTTAATGTTTTCAATGTGTGTGGCATCTGACTACGTGTCAGTTATGGCAGTGTAATCTGGAGTGAAGGGGGCTGCCTCTATACAAACTTATAGCAGTTTCCATTTGATAAATTTTAATTATTCTTGGGGACAGGCTGATGGATTGTTGATCATTGATAAAGTGGTATAGTAGTTAGAGCGTCCGCCTGGGAGAGCGGAAGGTTGCAGGTCCGATCTCCGTCCGCATCATACCAAAAGACGTTAAAATACTTGTTGGTTCCTGTCTGGCGCTCGGCATTAATGGGTACAACAAGGACTGGTCGGCTTGGAGTCAGTATAATGTGTCTGAGTGGTGTATTCATGCTTCACTGCGTCATGGTATCTCAGTGAGTCAGCACTATAAAACCAGCTTAAGTCTGGGCTAGTACAAGCACAATACACACATGGACGTCGTCATTTGAGCAATATACTCTTCAGTACGATGTTAAACCCTTCAATAATTAGCTTTTAAAGTTATGTGTAGACATGTGTCTGTTTGCCTACACAGCCCCAATTTCACGAAGTGATCTTAGAGCTGATGAGATCATAACTCTGATCAAATAATATTGCCTTATGATTGTCATAGTGCTAAGATTGTGTTGTGGAAGGGCATACTTGAGCTTATGACCATGTGTGAACGTCATGGACTCTGACTGGGTATGTCAGATGGTTTGCCTAAAACAAGCAACCGCTTGTTTGCCTAGCATATATTTGCTCATAGAGCCATACAACATACTAACTCTATCGCTCCAGCTATGGCCGAGCTCTGCTGCCGGGAGAAGGTGCTGCCATGGCTGCCTACATCGCTGAAGGGAAACGTATTCCAAGGAGAGGCGAGATCGGATTGACCAGCAACGAGATTGAGGGCTATGAGAAGTCTGGCTACGTCATGAGTGGCAGCAGGTGAGACTTTATTTTGTGTTTACCTGTGAAGGTCCGGGTTAGAATATTGATCTTCAGTAACCCATGCTTATCGTAAGAGGCGACTAACGGGATCAGGTGGTCAGGCTCGCTGACTTGGTTCCCAATTACGCATATCGATGCTCATGCTGTTGATCACTGGATTGTCTGGTCCAGAATCGATTATTTACAGACTTTCGCCATATAGCTGGAATAATGCTGAGTGCGGCGTTAAACTAAACTCACTCACTCACTTATTTTGTGTTTGCGTAATTTTTGTAAGGGTTAATTATCCTTGGTTCGGCTAATTAAGTCAGATCCTCTGTATTTCCTGAGTGGAGACTTTTGAATTGTGTCAGTATTTTTTGTTGATCCTTATATCAGCTTCTTTGCACTTATGTCCATCTCTGACTACTGCTTTCTTCGAAATAACCAGAAAACTTTAACAATAAAACAGGGTCATTTGTTCAATCAGTGTGAACTGTGAAGTTGTAATCAGTGGGATGTGGTTGACACAGGGAGGCTTTAGCCTAAACAAGTCAGATCTATTTGTAAGATTAATATCAGCAGGACTGAAGAAGAGTGATTAAAAGCAGTTTTGAAATTCTTGTTGCTAAATCAACATAGTTTTTAAATGTAACTGTAAATTTTTATGTAATTATCTTTCAGACATCGGAGAATGGAGGCTGTCCGATTGCGTAAAGAAAACCAGATATATAGTGCTGACGAGAAGCGAGCTTTAGCAAACTTCAACCATGAAGAGCGTGCTAAACGAGAAGTGAAGATTCTGTCCCAGTTCAGAGAGATGGTCCACAAGAAGATTGCTGAGAAACAGTAGTGTCCAGTCTAGTGGTTGGCTGTTCATTCATTAAATTCTGAGGTTAAAGGTCCATGATCCCAGCACTGTGACAAGGTCTCCTGAGATAATGAACACTTGTAAAGAACGTAATCTGAGATTGGGAAAAAAATATGCAGTGAAACCCTGTGAATCAGAAAAAAAGCAAGTTTTGATGATGTTATGGCATCAATGTGTACCATATATTTTAACAGAGAAACTGTTGATTCAGTTATTTCGTTCTTTGATTATCCAGTGTTGCCATTCAGTTCTGGAGATACCCTGGCGACATAGGTGGCCATGTCGTCTAAGGTGTCAGCTGTTCTCCCTTCAGAGTTGCCTCCCTTTGGCAAGCCAGAAACCTGTGATAATGGATTGTAAGTTTCAGTGTTTGTAAGCACCATCCCCAGGTTTGTGAGCTTCACCAAAATGGTATTAATGTCATAGACCTGTATCACTTCCTTGTTTTCTCCAACATTAAGTTACCATTCACTTGAATACTGTTACCCGTGAAGGTCCGGGTTAGAATATTGATCTTCAGTAACCCATGCTTGTCGTAAGAGTCGACTAACGGGATCAGGTGGTCAGGCTCGTTGACTTGGTTGACACGTCATCGGTTCCCAATTGCACAGATTGATGCTCATGCTGTTGATCACTAGATTTTCTGGTCCAGACCGCTGCCATATAGCTGGAATATTGCCGAGTGCGGCGTAAAACAAAACTCACTCACTCGAATACTGTTCAAAGCGACTCACTTATTTGCCACCATCGATTCATTTCAGAAAGTTTGATGAAGTCACTCCTGTTTTTGATTTCAAGACATCATGAACAGGTAGTTTGAACTGTGTTCATATATGGCAAAATAATGGCTGGAGCAGTGACCAAAGTTTCATATCAGAGAGACTTATTGGTATTAACTCATTGGAAACTAAGATACTCAGTATTATGCTTTTTCTGTAAATTATCATATGTTACAAACTGCTGACTAAGCAGAAATTGTAAATGTATTAATCTTTGCATATTTACTCTTAATCTCAGCAGTGTATGTACCAAACAGCACTCAGCAATTTAGATCTCCAGTTGAAAACTGCCTTGTGAAACTAAGGATGATTGATGAAGTAAAATCTGACTTTATCCTTTAATAGCTATAATATCCTTGTCCATTTGTACATATGTTTATGAATATATGCTATATTTTGCAATGTAAATATGAAATTATGATCATTTAACTGACAAAAATAAAGACTACATCTCCCCATGTTGCTTTCCAATCGTGTGGAATAGATCTGATTCGTCATTACGTTGTCCATGCTCTGCATCACCCTCTCCATCCTTTCAGGTTTTACGTCAGGATTTCCTCAGTCACTCAGAATGATGCGAGTTTAGTTTCACCCCCCATTCTCACAAAGCTGTATCTGCCCCCGAAATGCTTTACCCACTATGGATGGCATGGCTCGCCCTGTAATTGTCTCTTGGGCACACACTGAGGATATTATATGAGTGTCCATGTCATACTATGTTTACGACATGAGTGCCTAAATGGTGTATTTCCCAAGAGAGGGCGAAAATATTGGGGTTCATATTTTTCATACGAGGCCCTAGGGCAATACCGGGTATATCACTTTGTCATTGTAAAGTGATGTTTCTTTTATGAGGTTGCGTTCTGCATGCAGCAATGGCAGGCTTATGTTTGGGTTTATTTTCCTCAATTTGACGACTTCAGTGATAAATCTAATATTATATTCGTGCCCATATCATACTATACTATACACTGTTTACAACACTCGCTCGGGAAATACCAACATTTAGTGTCGTAAACATAGTATGACATGGGCACTCATATAATAATCCTCTATTCATGTACTCGACAACAACAAAAAGAAACCAAAGACTCGGTACGGATGTTGATCAGACTTTTACTTTCACCAGTCAGCTTGAACAGTGTAAAAAGGCGAGCCATTAAGCAGGGGCCCGTTAATACTGAGTGCCAACTCAGGGTGAAGGTCGGTCCGCTCGCCGCTCCTCACGTCATCTCATCACAATCTGTGTGTACACACATAAATACAGGTATAACATTGTACAAGACAATACACTGTACAGACACTCAACAGGATGATCAAATGTACATCTGTAAGTACAGCTGCCTTTCCGGACAGTTTATTGGCTTAAATATACACAACACTGCTTACATCCATTCAACATTGTTACACCTAGACTTGCACTGAAAGACGATCAATACACACAAATGTATGTACAGTAATAGATACTCTGCAGTTATCTCACACAGCAGGCCAGCAGTAACTGCAACCTGTAAGCTAGTCTTGGTAACTGGTTTACAGACCTTAAAATAAAAATATGAATAATTATACATCCTGTGTTAAGCTTGGCTTCTTAACACCAACCTGATAAGGTGATTAATTGTATTTTTGGGGGTTAACAGATCAGCTGACATAAAAATTAGAGAAAGGAAAATAAATTTTCTAATGGTGACAAATCTGCTGATGGTATTAAAAAAACATACATGAAATATCTCTTCAACTGGTTTGTTTTGAAAAGCATTCATCACAAAATATGCAATTCTTGGTTAAGTGGGGTTTTTTCCATTGCAGTTTGAAGTGAGGAGACTAACATGAGTTATGGCCCTTTGATTTGAAATATCCGATCTTTTAAGCAGGAACGATCATGTGCCTTGCTCGAAGTACTAACTTCAGAAAGTTTACGGAGATTTGTGTCAAATTATTTTTGACCACTGACAAATTTGCTTATTTGAAGACAATTGTTTCATCATGTGTATGTTTAAGGGATAAAATGATAATTGACGGGCCTAATGTTACATTATATTGTGACTATCAACCAATGAGAGAAAACAAAACCATGATTAACAATATTAAAGCATTCCTATTCTTCCATGACAAACCAGACTGGCTTGATAGTTATTGGCAAACATATCCAGCAAAAAGATAACATAAAGTAACAGTCTGAACAGAAGCAATACCCTGGTATGAGTGGCTACGTTGTCAACCAATCTCGAAGGTTGTAGGATGTGCCTTACATCATGCCATACAACCTAAAGAACTGCTTGACAACAGATTTATCTTACTGACATTCATTCCATATTTCAGACAGGACAGGAATATATAGCTGCAGCTTAAGTCACCAAGACTCGACCCTTCGAACCATGTTCCTTTTCTTTACTCAATGCATTTGGATAAACGAGTTCATTTTGGAAACTCAACCAATCTGACACAAGATATGATTGTTATCTGAGAAAATTTCATAGTGAAATTTGTACTGGGAGTCAGTTGCAAGGAAAACAATAGCCCTCTCCTTAGCCAATCAGAAGCCAGTATTTTAATGTAAAGTAAATGAACTTGTTTGAGCTCTTATATGTCCTTGCATGATGCCTGTACTCCAGATTGCAGATTCCGGTGTTATTTGTTAGCATTCTATTACAGATTGGGATCAAACTTTGTGCAATCTTTCAACACTACCACCAACAGAAACACAGCCATGAGAATACATCTTGCTACACAGCAAGAAAGTACAGAGTTTTGTTGTGGGGTCAAGAGGACTCGCAGTTTTTAACTTTCAAGGCTCTAACAGGACTGACAGACTGACTGAGTTTAGTTTTACGCCGCTTTTAGCAATATTCCAGCAACATCACAGCGGGGGACACCAGAAATGGGCTTCACACAATGTACCCATGTGGGGATTCGAACCCGGGTCTTCGGCATGACGAGCCAACGCTTTAACCACTAGGCTACCCCACCACCCCGGCTCTAACAGGTAAAAACAAGGGTCCTTTAAAGTAATGAAATAGTATAGTGTACTGAAACATGAGACCTAGTCGTAATTATATTTACATCAGGAATGGGCTTCATAAATCAAACCCAGATCTTTGGCATGACAAGTGAATGCTTTAATGACCAGGCTATACCACCCGCCCCTTGTTCTGAACATTACGCACTCAATGTCATCAAATTATATACCCATTATATTGACATTTATGATCCCTAAAACTTTTGTTCAGTTTGGTTTTCAAATATATGTGAAACAATGAAGCACTTAGTGTAAATATTCTTTCATTTTCCTTTGTTTAAATGAAGTTGTGCTGTAAAGGCCAATGGGAGACAACTTCTGAGCACAACAGTTGAAGCACTTGAAAGATTGGTTTGTTTTTGGTAGAGGTCAACCCATTTCAGAGGTAAGTAGAGAAGACATTTCACACCTAAAATGAAAATGGATTATATATGCAAAAGAGACTTTTCAAAGAATACTTCTCCACTTTCGACAATGGTATTTTAGTTATCAATGATACACAATCTCTTGGTCGAACATGCTTGGCCCAACTCAGATTATTCATTTATAATGCAAATATTTCAACCATATTCATTGGCTGAGAAGAAGTTATGTGTTCAACACAAACACATTTTGCTTGATAATCTAACGTATTGAGTTCAGTTGCTAACATTAAAATTGAAATTAATTGGAACCTGGCAGTGGTATGCTTCAAGCCACAGCCTGGCAGGATTTTCCCACCTTTGACATGATTCTCTGACCATTGACCAGATTCTCTGACCATTGACCAGATTCTCTGACCTTTGACAAGATTCTCTGACCTTTGACAAGATTCTCTGACCATTGACATGATTCTCTGACCTTTGACAAGATTCTCTGACCTTTGACAAGATTCTCTGACCTTTGACAAGATTCTCTGACATTTGACAAGGTTCTCTAACCATTCACAAGATTCTCTGACCTTTGACAAGATTCTCTGACCTTTTGACAAGATTCTCTGACCTTTGACATGATTCTTTCACCTCTGATATTATATGATCTTTGAAATGATTCTCGGACTATAAAAATAATTAACTCACATGTTTCTTTGGCATATGACATGGACTAAAGATTAAACAACTCTGTCTTATTGGCTTTACCACGGGCCTTCCCTTCTTTCTGTCTTCCAGTGTGCCCCTGTCTGGTTTACTGTAACGTGTTCTCATCCATTATCACACCAAGGAAACACTACTGTAACGTGTTCTCATCCATTATCACACCAAGGAAACACTACTGTAAGTGCAACAAAGGCAGGGTGTCTGGACTAACAGAACCTCACTGTTGCCAAAATCACCTCTCCACACATCTTGTACTGTACATGCAAAGATTTCTCCACACATTCAAACTGTAAAAATGAATACAACTAAATCACAGGACATGATAGCATGAAGGAATGATTTAGTATGATGTTTAGTACACATCGAGGGTCAGCGTCACGATGTCTGGCTGTAATGATGTAGCTATATTCCCATACCATAGTCACATATCACCCTACTTTGTCTCAACACACGTTGGCGGAAATGACTTATAGGTGTAGTATGTGAGTAGGGTTGAAACGGTACACCGCAGTATTAGTAGAACTGACTTATAGGTGTAGTATGTGAGTAGGGTTGAAACGGTACACCGCAGTATTAGTAGAACTGACTTATAGGTGAGTATGTGAGTAGGGTTGAAACGGTACACCGCAGTATTAGTAGAACTGCAGTATTTGCCTTCAGTTCTGTATACGGTAATGCAATCCAAAAATTTGGTATTGTTTGTTTTCGTACCATTCTATCTAGTCATAAATTGACAGTTTTGTTCATTCAAAATAACAAAGATTATGGTCATTTGTTTTCCATGTTAATTAATATATTGACTCTTCTTGTCAATATTCTGCATTATGATCATATCTCACATACCGAACCGAAGGTCTTGTACCTGAATATGTGTCGTAACATGGTAAGAGCATACCGTATCACCCCTATATGTGAGTGAGTTTAACACCGCTTAGAACAGTATCTCAGTTACATCACAGTGTATCAGCTTGATGAGGGATGAAATCCCAGAGTAATGCAGGCAGAAAATGTTAACATCTTTGGTGATGCTCATGGTGTTGGTGCTGACCGACCTGGAAATGTTATTAGGATACACCCAAGGGACACGACTCAGCACAACAACCGGGTGCTGGCCACCCTGCCTGACAAGTCCTGCCATTCCTACTGTGATCATACATCATGACAGCCCAACAACAAGGAGGAATTAACGAAAATAAATTAAATTGCTTCAGACTCATCCATTAAACATTATCCTGGTATGCATAGGCAGTCATTTGGGATGTGGGGCCTAGTGTTGAAATCTCACAATTGATGATTGCTTCATTACCAACAAACAATCATCGAAAAAAATTGGTTAACATCATTTTACAGATTTTCCTATCCAGGTTGTTATTGCAGATATGTATAACATGATGCAACTTGGTACTTTAAAGTGATGACTAATATATCATGACCATAAACTTCCTGGAGTCTTCAAGAAAGTCGTCATGACTTTTCAGTTAGTGAAGTGAGTTTTCTAAGAATTTAACAAGTTTGCAGGTCCTGACAACTTCGAAGATATGTTCCTTCATCAAGTGTTTCAAAGACAAAAACAGCAGTTCCATAAATCGTTTGTGTTCGATTATGAGAAAATGTGATCAATTGCTTGGTTGTTTATTCACTGCAACCAATCTTCGATTATTTCAATTTTATCGGACCACCACTAGTGTGTTCAGTAGTTATATTTCTCCCAGTGTGACAATAAATACCTAGATCAGCAAACAGACTGCTTGATCATCATCGTACTTGTATTCACAAAGCTGTGACCCATCGCTAGTCTGTACAAGTCAGTAAACAACTCATTGGTTTATCCTGTATTGTAGCCATGTTAGGCCAGACCAATTTTATTTCTTGTTTAACGGATCTGCCGGTCGTATTTTTTCAAGAATACGAAGAAAAAAAATACTCAATTTTCCCTGTTAAAAAAATATAATCTTCATGTTTTTATTGGCCAAAAATGTAAACTTACACACAAAAAATGTTTTGATTGTTTTTTACCCCATATACACTTCATAAATTGCCAAAAATAACATACTTTTCGTATTTAAAAGGAATATTACTTTGACTGGTTATTTTATTTTTATTTTTCCCTCCTGCTTTTAGGTTTTCTGAGGACAAAAATCTGTAAAACAAGAAATAAAATTGGTCTTGCCTTAGCATTACCCTTGAAGAGTCAAAGATCTGTTCAATTCAAGTCATGGGTGTTTGATGTGAGCGAGTTTTACGCTGCTTTTAACAATATTACAGCAATATCACAGCAGGGGGCACCAGAAATGGGCTTCACGCATTGTGTCCATATGGGGAATCGAACCCGGGTGTTTGGTGTGACGAGCAAACGCTTTAACAACTAGGCTATCCCATCGTCTGTGTGTGACGTAAATCCTGATTGTTCACTGAATATTCACAATTAGCAGATCAATTTGCCAGATTTCACAAAGTCTTCTGGATTTTTTAAACCATCTGGTAAACTATATGACGATCCTTAAACACTTCTACCAATCTTTACAAATTTCAACTGTAATCTGCCAGTTTTCTGTTTTCAACAAAACATATTTCAGATGATAATTTTTGATATCAGCAAATCAAATACCCGTATACTGGTATTAATTATTATTTCGACAGAATAAAATTAAAAACTGAAATCAAGATGACAAATATTTCAGAAAAGAAACTAAGAATAGAAATCAAAGGTGCTGTCAGCTTCCACCTGTTCTGCAGGAGGCTGAATGACTGACATGGGGCTGTCGTCAGACTGTCCAATCATATTGTCCATAGCAGGTAGGGTGGAGTCAGATGGCCCCGCCTCGTCCCTCATTGATGGTGAGGGTGTGTCTTCAGGCTGGTTTGGCTTGAGGGGATGAGTCTCAGAGGTGGAGGGTCCCGGTTGGGCGTCGACGGCTAGAGGGGTTGGGGAGGTGTGAGGGGAGGAGTCGTCCAGGAGGAAGGGCAGAATAGCTGGGGGCTGGAACTTACTGGATGTACCTGGAGAAAAGCAAGAACATTGTTAGAAATGTAGTTTTTAGGTTAGAAACAAATGATATGAATCTGGCTAAGAAATTTTTTAAATATATAAAAATAAAAAACCCAAAAGGGTGCAATACTGAATACATTGAGCCCACCTCTACTGCCTCACATACCAAATTTCATTCCATTGTGAAAATAATAACCAAACAGCTAAAAAATGTGAGCAATCATATTTTCAATATGGCTGCCCAAGCAGCTTATGTAAATTTGAAGTAAAAAATAGGGAAGTTAACTGTTGGCGAAAATGAGCAAGTTTCACCTAAAATTGATTCCATGGTTTGAGAAGTTTATGACATATGACGGAAGGTGGACAAGGTGACTAAAAAATCTGACCTAAAAATCTGTACCTTGTCTCCATAAACAACCAATATTTCTAAATGCCTGTCGCTATCAGAGTTTAAAGTACTTTTTCTCCATGTTATAGAATTTCTTTTAATTCTTCTCAATTTATTGGGATATTCTCACCTTTCCTCTGGTAGAAGAGGACGTATGCACTGCTGTAGTCGTCGTTGCGAGGCTCCTGTTTGCTGACCGTCTCATCATTGTAGTAGAACCACTCAGAAGTCAGGGGGTGGTTTGTGTACGATGTGTAATGGCCAGAGTGAGAGCCTGTAGGTGACATCAGAGAGTCAGTGAGAAAGTCCTATTTCAAGTGAGTGAGTGAGTTTAGTTTTACGCCGCACTCAGCAATATTCCAGCTATATGGCGGTGGTTTGTAAATAATAGAATCTGGGCCAGACAATCCAGTGATCAACAGCATGGGCATTGATCTATGTAATGGGGATATGATGACATGTGTCAACCAAGTCAGCAAGTGTGACTACCAAATCCCGTTATTCGTCTCTTACGACAAGCATGGGTTACTGAAGATCAATTCTAATTCGGATCTTCACGGGTCCCTATTTCAAGGCAGATTATTACCAGTAGTAACATGTTATACTCAATTACTCACATAATTTTACGCCTGGTTAAATTATTTTGCACTTTTATTTCCATATTTTTAAAACTCTTTTACCTGCACACAAGACATCATTTGTCCATGGCAAGAATCACATCAATATACAAGCAAATGATAACATTCCCCTGACAACTAGACAGTTTGATGAAAGGTTGATCTCACCTCCGAAATGACACACAATGCTGTAGAGGTCATATGAAAGGTCCTTGACCTTTGGTCCTGATACAAACTGCTGAAGGTCAAGGTCCTTGCGAGGAAAGACTACTTGGTTGTCGACTTTAGTACTCGACAACTCATGAAAGACAAATCTGGAAGTACACGTAAACTGTATATGTAAGAAAAGCCAAAATTACTCGTTACATGCAAATCACAATTTGCAATTTTAAAAAAAAAATTTGTTGTTTAATGCCACATTCAGCGACATTCCAGCAGTATGATGGCTGTCTGCAAATAATCAAGTCTGGATCAGACAATCCAGTGATCAACAGCATGAGCATTGACCTATGCAATGTGGATACAATGACATGTGTCAAAGAAGTCAACAAGCCTGACCACCCGATCCTATCAGTCGCCTTTTATGACAAGCATGGGTTTCAAACTTTTAAGGGCAGATGACAGACTTGCAACCACTGGATCTTCACAGATCTGGGGATGTGTGAGGTGTGCCTCCTCACCTCTTGAGATGCACGATGAGTGTGTCAGGGTAGCGCCACACTGTCATGGTTTTCTTGGCACACTGGTTCTGCTGACATGTGGGACAGTACCAGGGGTTGTGTTCGTCCAGGATCTCACTGCAAGCAAACGAGCATCATGGAAACAGATTGTCTGGATTTGATAAAAGCAAATCTTTGTATGTTGTACATCTGCCCGGAAAAGTAAAGTGTGTGAGTGTGATTTCACTCTGCTTTTGTCAATATTCATACAATATGACGGCATGAACGTCTGGGCTGTACACACCTGGGCCTAGATTTTCGAAGCTCTCTTAGTGCTAAGATAGTCGTAAGTGCCATACATTAACATTAACTTACTACTATCTTAGCTCTAAGAGAGCTTCGAAAATCTAGGCCCTGGTCTTTGGTATGATGAGTGAACTTTTTAACCACAAGGCCATCCAAAAGCCCCTCTTTCATATAAAAGACTCAAGAACCCACACACCCTGAATTTAGGCTGGATGGTCACTCAAAGTAATTATATCAGAGCAAAAGACCTGGGCTTAATGCGACTCAGTAAGAAAAAGAGTGTTACAACTCTTTTAACAATACTCCTGCAATATCATGGCTGGGGACACCTGAAATGGGATTTACATATTGAACCCATGTGAGGAATCTTACGTGGGTCTTCGGCTTGACAAGCAAATACCACTAACCTACGGTAAGGGATATTTCTGGCGGTTTGCCTGACAGACAGGGTTGATTGTGTGTCATTCTACTCTGACATTTTCCTAATACAAGTCCTTGGTTATGTTGGCTTAGAAAGTTGGGCTGACGCAGACCGAAGATGTTAACACTGACTGACTGAGTTTGGTTTTACGCCGCTTTTAGCAATTATCCAGCAATATCACGGCGGGGGACACCAGAAATGGGCTTCACTCACTGTACCCATGTGGGAATCGAACCCGGGTCTTCGGCGTGACGAGCCAACGCTTTAACCACTAGGCTACCCCACCGCCCCCCAAAGATGTTAACAAACAAAACCAACCTTTCAGTAAAGGCTCGAAAGCAGTCATAGACAGTGATGGGGTCGCTGGGTCTGAGATCCTGCATGGAGGCGTGTTCATGATACGCTGCTGCTTCCTGTTGCTGGTCATGTGACATGTCCATCATGTGGATGGTCAGATTGTCCCCTGGCTGGAGAGTTACCTCCCCTTCCCGACACAACACACAGCCTGTACAGTGGGCGGTGTACATACATCGAGAGCACCGTAGACCCTGCAACAAAACGTAATGTGGGTTACTTCCCTTTACTAAAGTAGCAGTAATGTTTTAGCAAGTGAGTTTGGTTTAAAAGTTGCTTTACAAACTATTTCAGTTTAAGTCATGGTGGCTTAATGTGGCAGAAAAACCTGCCGTGAATGTCATCATGACTCACCTGTCCATCAGTTAACACAACAGAGTACATCGCAGGGAATGTCATCGCGACTCACCTGTCCATCAGTTAACACAACAGAGTACATCGCAGGGAATGTCATCGCGACTCACCTGTCCATCAGTTAACACAACAGAGTACATCGCAGGGAATATCATCACAACTCACCTGTCCATCAGTTAACACAACAGATTACATCACAGGGAATGTCATCGCAACTCACCTGTCCATCAGTTAACACAACAGAGTACATCGCAGGGAATGTCATCACACTCACCTGTCCATCAGTTAACACAACAGAGTACATCGCGGGAATGTCATCGCCACTCACCTGTCCATCAGTTAACACAACAGAGTACAAGTTAACACAACAGAGTACATCGCAGGGAATGTCATCGCGACTCACCTGTCCATCAGTTAACACAACAGAGTACATCGCAGGGAATATCATCACAACTCACCTGTCCATCAGTTAACACAACAGATTACATCGCAGGGAATGTCATCGCAACTCACCTGTCCATCAGTTAACACAACAGAGTACATCGCAGGGAATGTCATCGCAACTCACCTGTCCATCAGTTAACACAACAGATTACATCGCAGGGAATGTCATCGCGACTCACCTGTCCATCAGTTAACACGACAGAATACATCGCAGGGGATGGCAACACAGCGTCAATCATGTCATACAGACAACCTCCAGGCAGTCTATTTGGCACATATAGAATAGTAGGATGACCAAACAACTTCTCAGAGCAGCTGTTGTCTTCTATGTTCACATCACATCGGAATGCTATCGGTATGGCTATTACCCTACAACACACAGTAACATCACCTTCAACAGCAACATATGAGAATCATTACCCTGTAATTAATCAACAAACTTTCAATATTGATATGGAGTTTAATTTTCTCTTGCTATATCCATAGTTTGTGCCTTGATAATCATTAAGGTAAATGTATTGAGTGAGTGAGTTTAGTTTTGTGCCGCTTTTAGCAATATTCTAGCTATATCATGGCAGGTGATGAGCAAACACTTTAACCACAAGGCTACACCTCCACTCACAACTGCATTATAAAGACAGTTGGTGCCTGTCTTTCATGTATTTCAATGAACATAAAAATACATCAACTTGCTCACTTGTTTTTGTATTTGTTACCAAATAGTCATAGTATCAATTAGTGGTGGTCCGATTAATTGAAATAATCGAAGATTGGTCGCAGTGACTAAACGACCACGCAATCGAACATGTTTTCTCATAATCGAACGCAATCAATCTTGGAACACTTGTTTGCATCAACAATATTTTTCACAAGGTTGCTTTTGTCTGTGTCGTTAAATTTACATTTCACAAGCACAACAAGCTTGTTGCAAGTCATGATTGAATTTATCTTAAAGAATACAGGAAATCTGTGTTCCTAACATACTAATAATCATTTAAATATGCAAAATCTGCAAATGGATTTTGTTTAATTTGCAAAAAACCAAATTACCACATGTTTTTTCTTTATTTTTTACAAAGACAACAGGAACATTTGATAAATGACGCTAACCAATTATTTTCGATGATTGATCGGTTGTAATGGACCAATCATCAACTATGAGATTTTAACCAATTCCCAACACTAGTATCAATCACTTCCATTGCAGTCCTATCAACCATACCTCTTTCCAGAAAGATTACAGTGTTATTGCATGGACAGCTAGTGAGGCCTCATTAGACTGACGTCTCACATTGGAAGTGTGTACAGATCGAGGATATTCGACGTCTGCCTACCTGAGTTTTGGCTTTTGACAGCTCGCACTCACAAGAGGGGGAGAAGTCTTCCATCATGTTGGCGGGCATAAGGCAGATCTGGAACCAAGATAACACAGAAGGATGTCCGAAGGACGTGACAGAATACTTTTTTCATTGTTTGTTTAACGCCACATGATGAAGGCACAAGGAGAAGTGATAGAGGGAGAGGTTTCACCCCAATATTCCAGCAACATTACGGTTGGGGACACCAGAAATGGGCTTCACGTAATGTACCCATGTGGGGAAACGAACCCGGGTCTTCGGCGTGACGAGCAAACGCTTTAACCACTTGGCTACCCACCACCCGTCCTCATGATGAAGGCACAAGGTGAAATGAAAAGAGTGGGGTGTCACCCTACTTTTAGCAATATTCCAGCAATATCCAAGTGTGGCCAGCTTCTTCACGTCGGGGTAATCAGTCAGGTTGAAACAGATACAGTTGTGGTCTATCTTTCTACATTACATGGACCCGCCATGTTACAACAGTGATACAGTTAATTATAGATCTAGTGAGCGAGTATGGATTTACGCCCGCTATTAGCAACATTTCAGTAATATCATGTCAGAGGACACACATTGTACCCACGTGGGGTATTGAACCTGGGTCTTCGGCGTGTCGAGCGAACGCTTCACCCATTAGGTGAGGTGAAATGGTATTTAACTTTTATGGACAAGATTACTGCACTTGGAGTGAGTGAGTGAGTATTTTTTTACGCTGCTTGTAGCAATATTCCAGCAATATCACAGCAGGGGACACCAGAAATGGGCTTCACACATTGTACCCATGTGGGGAATCGAACCCGGGTCTTCGGCATGACGAGCGAACGCTTTAACCACTAGGCTACCCCACCGCCCCCTTACTGCACTTGGATTGGAGCAATATGTATGCATACGTGCGTTCGTGTTTGTCGCTGCTTGTACTTGTCCAAACAAATGCCTGTTTCATAGTTTTAAACAAGATCTGACCAGTCCTTCTGTTATCTGCTAAGGGTCAACACCAGGCTGGGTTACAAGGATACCTGCCAAAAGCCCCTCGACCAAAAGCAATAAAAATGTTCAAGTCATTAAACATTTCTTATTAACACTTAAAGTGAGGGGCTTTTGGTCATTTTTTTAGGGCTTTTGTCCAGAGGGGCTTTTGACTCGGGTTAGAACATGTACCATCTTTTAAAGTGTTTAGGTAGACAAACGTAGCCAGGGGGTCAAACCCAAGACTTTTTGCTCTCTGCTCTATTCACTACACCAAGGTGTTGATGCATCAAGAAACACACAATCTACTTACTGGACAACAGTATCCTGCTTCAGTTGTGTGTTTGGCAGACATCTGAAATATAGAAACGTGCAATTAAACAGACAAAAGTAACTCAACAGGTAAATGTATTCATGAAATAGGGTAACAATGTGAAAGAAAATCAAATGCTTTTTTTTTTGTTTGTTGAACAGAAGGGGGCGTGTGGGAAGACCACCCTGATCTAACACTCCCTAGATTCATCAATCAGTATTCATGGAATCAAGAATATGCTTGCTGGAGTAGAAATGCACAAATATCCTTTCATGAATTCAATTTGCTATTCGCCATGACTAGAATTACATATTCCTACATATTTTTAAAATGGAGTATCTTTACTCGATTTTAGGTGATTTTTATCAAAGCAAGATATCCAAAAAGGAATATATCCAAGCCGGGCAGAATAAAAGTCGTTATCTACTTTGACAGATATGTGGTTACAGGTGTGATAAATTAACGTTGTCAACAAGGTTAAAAACATGTCATTGTTTCACTGAATATAATGAATACAGTCGTGCCCCGTTTATACAAACCTCAGATATCTGGAAAACTCGCCTTCCGAACAAAAATTCCTTAAAACAAATTCACAACGTTGAAAAATTACTCAATTATCCGGAAATCCGGTTTCCGTAACTGGATGGACATTTCCACATACAAAACCCTAAATTATATGCATTTTTTTCTTGTATATCTGGATGTCAGTACGTTTACACACGCATTTTACCGAGTGGCCTTGCGTGGCCTAACATAAAACAAGTTGGCAGTCTTTGAAGCGTGTTGACGTCTTATCAATAAAGATTACTTTTGAGGCCTATTATGTTCGTTTCTTTGTATGTCTTTTTACATATGGTCCTTGGTTCAGATATCTTGAAATTCATTTATCTGGAAAATTTCAAGAAAAACACAAGTGTCCGGATAAACGGGTCACGACTGTACATCAACTGCTAACTTTTTTGTTGTCTTCGTTACTCAATATTTGTATTTGTAACACAGTAATCATGATACATATCATATGCACCTCACAGTGGATTCATTTCAGGCACACGAAGTAGCATACAATGCAATCCTACCTCTAAGCAGTTTTGACAAAACGTCCCGCTGCAGGACTCGTGGGTGAGAAGGTCGTTGTCGGACAGCTCCTCCAGACAGATTGCACATGTCCGCCACTGATCCGCAATTCCGGGAATGCTGTTTATCACATCCTGGGGGATCGGTGGTGGATTAAAGTCTGACGAACTTGCCACATTGTCCCACGTGCTGTCACAATCGGTAAAACCCACTTGGGACCATTCCCAGAGTCCTGTTCCGGCCAGATCGGGATTTTCTTTCCCCATGTCGGTCTCTGCGAACGGTAGCTCTGGGGAAGTGGGATGTGGAGTCTCCTTCTCCGTCTTCGTTCTTGACCAACTCTTTGATTCGGAAAAGTTATCTCCCAGTTCTGGATCAACAGTCACCATGGAGGACTGTGCAGTCCTATTGGAGTGGAATAGGCCATCTCTGATTGGCTGATTACTAAAAGTGTCCATGTTGCTGAATATATCTGCGCTATCTGTCATGGCGTCACTCGACGTGGCTGTTTCTGCCACTGACCTGGTTGCAGAGCTTGGTAATGAGCTTGTCACACTTGCTACAGCTGGTTCCTGTTTGTCGTCTGGGCTTTCCTCAGGAGGGAGGGAAGGCTGTACCATTTCGAATGCATAGATTTTCCTGGATGTGTCATTGACGTATCTCAGCATTACATTGTCATCCTAAAATTGAAAAAGATTATCAATCAACTTCGCTGGTAGATATAACCACATATCTAGTACTCTGACTGACTGACTGAGTTAGGTTTTACGCTGCTTTTAGCAATATTCCAGCAATATCACGGCGGGGGACACCAGAAATGGGCTTCACACATTGTACCTATGTGGGGATTCGAACCCGGGTCTTCAGCGTTACGAGCCAACGCTTTAACCACTAGACTACCCCAACGCCCTCTAGTACTCTAGTGTCTGTGATTCTGTGCCACTGGACCACCTCCGTGGCGTAGTGGTTAGAGCGTCCGCCCGGAGTGCGGAAGGTCGTGGGTTCAATCCCCGACCACGTCATACCAAAAGACGTTAAAACATGGTACTTGTTGGTCCCTGTCTGGCGCCCGGCATTAATGGGTACAACAAGGACTGGTCGGCTTGGAGTCAGTATAATGTGTCTGAGTGGGGTATTCATGCTTCACTGCGGCATGGTATCTCAGTTGGCTAGCACTATAAAACCAGCTGAAGTTTGGGCTAGTACAAGCAGCCGCATATACACATGCACATCGTCATCAGCGAAATATTCTCAAGCACGACGTTAAACCCAATTTCACCTCACCTCACCTCACCTCTGTGCCACTGTGACTCTCACCAGTTTTAAGTGTAATGTTGTGATATGTTTTGCTTACGAACAACTGTGGCCAGTAAATATTCAAATTTGGACCTGACAATCTGGTGATTCACAGTAAAATGAAAAAGAAAAGAAATGCTGCCCCCTTTAACCTTGTGATCGATGTTATGAGCAACACCCCCACGTGACTGGTGACAATGACACAGAACCGACCACCACACCAAACCTGACTCCCTGGATGTATCTAAACTTTAGTCACATTTCGCAACCAGAATAACCCGTGAAGTCTCAGATTAGAATTGGTCTTCAGCCACCCATGCTTGTCGTAAGAGGCACCTAACAGGTTTGGGTGGTCAGGCTCGCATACTTGGTTGACACATTGCGCAGATTGATGCTCATGCTGTTGATCACTTGATTGTCTGGTCCAGACTTGATTATTTACAGACTGCCGTAATATAGTTGGATTGAGTGAGTGAGTGAGTTTAGCTTTACGCCGCACTCAGCAATATTCCAGCTATATGGCGGCTGTCTGTAAGTAATCGAGTCTGGACAAGACAATCCAGTGATCAACAGCATGAGCATCGATCTACACAGTGGGATGTGTTGACATTTGTCAAACAAGTCAGTGAGCCTGACCACCCAATCCCGTTATTCGCCTCTTACGACAAGCATGGGTTACTGAAGGTTAATTCTAACCCGGACCGTCGCAGGTTGATATAGCTGGAACACTCCTGAGCATGTTAAACAACAAACAAACAACCACAACAGATGACACGGAGCCAATTCTATCCCAGACACCAAGAATTTGGTCTTGTATTTCTTTCCCTTGAGATTACTCACCAGGACTCGAGAGACATGCGAGTCGAGGACCTCAGCTAGGATGATATCACAGTCAGGTTGGTGGAGCAGGCGGAGGAGTTCCCGCTTCAACTTGTGCACCTTGTCAGTCTTGTGCATGTTCAGGAGGTACCGTGTCGGGGGAACACCACGATGCACAAATATCACACCTACAAACCAGCAGGTTCACGTCAGAAAGTTTGTTTGTTCAGGATTACTATTATCATTATGAAGCTGTGTGTAAATACCGGTCATTGAGTCTGGACTAGAGTGAGTGAGTATTGCAACATTACGGCAGTGGACACCTGAAATGGGTTTCACACATTGTGCCCATATGGGAATTGAACCCAGATCTTCGGCGTGACAAGCAAACGCGTTAACCACTAGGCTACTCCACCACCCCGAGTACGGACAAGAGCTGTTATGATTCACCTGTGTATTCGATTAACTGAACCGCATCTCTTCATGAATTCAATTCAATTAAAAAACTATTGAAAGAGTGGTGACTGACTGACTGAGTTTGGGTTTTACGCGCTTTTAGCAATATTCCAGCAACATCACGCGGGGGACACCAGAAATGGGCTTCACACATTGTACCCATGTGGGGAATCGAACCCGGGTCTTCGGCGTGACAAGCCAACGCTTTAACCACTAGGCTACCCCACCGCCCCTGAAAGAGTGGTGAAACTTTGCTCACTAATGCAACTGGTTATGATCATAAATGATTTCAAATGTTGGCGTCTTAAATGAAGGCTCTTGCTCCATGATTTCCAATGCATGTAATTTGCTCAACATAAGTTACTTGTATAACAGTTTACAGACCCTTCTTTGAGAAGTGAAGACTGAATATTGATACCCTAATTTACCTTCCTACACAACCTTCAACCCATTTCCGGGGTGGAAATATCTTTAAAGTTGCTAGTGTACTCCGGTACAGTGGCACATGTAAAATCACTTGCCCTGATAATTTTTCCACTATACCGGCCATTTTCTTGTTGATTTTTTAAATAAACAACATAATTAACATTGGAAAGTCAACTGGACACCGGTACAGTGTGATATACAAATTTTCTTGCCCGACAGAAAAAAACACTGGACTCGATCGTCGGGCAATGGGTTATTTCCACCCCTGCATTTTCAAACCAACAACCAGAAGGGGTCTTTTGTACGTATATATTTTACATTTAATCCCATTTTCCCATTATATAGTCACAACAGTGCCTCTTTCTCAGACTTCATGGTAATACTTGTTTCAACATGCAGATTATCTTCCAACTGTTCACTACATGAACAGAAAGATAATCTAGTGTGTCTCATGACAGGGGGCAGTGTTAACACTATTGTCTTGTAACATTTATAAGAGTGAGTGAGTGAGTTTATATTTACACCACACTCAGCAACATTCCAGCCATATGGCGGCGGTACATTTATAAGAGAGCTGCCCTTGTGTAGGTATGGGTATTATCACACAGATCTTGTTTCTTTTCAGAACAAATATGCTAAAACACCCTGAATACACACGCAGTTACATTGTTTAATTTGATTATAATGATCATTTAAACCAAACACACCAAATGTCAGATAGCATAACAAAATAGTGTAACATACAACAGTCTGAATTCCCAAACTGATGGAGGAATGGAACACTGATGATTAGGGCTGCGCAATATAACCGGTTTACTGGTATTTACCGGTTCAGACATGAAAACGATACGTATTGCGATACGGAAAACGTCGTAACACTTGGAAATCTTCGGATATTTCCTTGCTTCATTTGTGCCAAATATTATTCACATTTTCATTTTATCATGATTAAAATTTGTTATTAAAGCTTAATCAAGCATAGTGATTTTGTTGTGTTTTTGCTCTATAAATCAGGCAGTAACTTGATTCTAAGTATTTTTTGTTAAAAAATACTTCATGCAATATACTGCAATGCATATCGCAATACATGCTTTCGCATCGCAATATATCGCAATATGAATATTCTCTGCAATACCCACCCCTACTGATGATTACATCATATAATTGCTAACTTTATGCTTGATTGGTAACTAATATACTAATAACTCACATATTTGCCTCTCCATAGCCCTGGGGATAGGCAGCGAGAGGTACATAAACGGCTCATACGTGACGGAGACGTGGCGGCACACAGAACAGACAACCTGCAGACAGAAATAACAGTAAGTGACCGACAAACAACGATTTCCATGTTGCAGAAAACTCATTCATACTAATTGCTTTAGATGACAAAGATTCCGGCATCCACTCCTTCAGCTGCTCATGAAACTGACATCTCCATTTTGTCAACTACATGCATTATCATTATTGGTGGTGAGGACTTACAAGTGACAAAACAATTGGCAGCAGTGTAACAGATAATTTGGAAGTCGATTGGTATTATGGAGGTTGTTAGTTACACTAAGCTATAGCGATTTACAGTATAGTTACCAAGTAGTCAAAGCAGTTACAGTAAAGTTCTAGCCCAGTGGAAATATAGTTCTAGCTATAGTACAGTTATTGTTTCAGCAGTCCCCTTAATTACAGTACAGCTACTGATTGATTTGTACATGACATGCAGGGGCGGTCATTCATTTTGTACATAAATCTTGGAGGGGTGGGGGGGATCATTCACATTGTACATGCCTCTCCATAATAATCATCATCACCCCTCTGGCCATAAATTATAAACGGTCCCTTACTGTCAAAAACAAAGCAAGCATTGTGTGTAACTTTAAGTGTGCTCTGTGTGTACTGTGCGCATGAGTGAGTGTATGTGAAGTGTGTTTGCTGTACTGTGTAAATGTGTGTGAGCATGAGTTATTGTGTGTGAGTGTGTGTGAACTGTGTGTGAATGTGTGTGTGATGTGTGGATGAGTTATTTGAGTATGAGTGCTGTGTGTGAACTGTGTGAGCATGAGTGAATGTGTGTACTGTTTGTGATATGTGTGTGTGTGTAAGTTATTTGAGTATGAGTGTGCCGTGTGTGTGAGAATGAATGAGTGTGAACTGTACGGCCAGTGGTCAGTGTGAACTGTGTGAGTGAAGTGTGTGTACAAGTTATTTGAGTATGAGAGTGCTGTGTGTGTGAGAATGAATGAGTGTGAACTGTACGGCCAGTGCTGTGTGTGAACTGTGTGAGTGAAGTGTGTGTACAAGTTATTTGAGTATGAGAGTGCTGTGTGTGTGAGAGAGTGAATGTGTGAACTGTATGGCCAGTGCTGTGTGTGAAGTGTGTGAGTGAAGTGTATGTACAAGTTATTTGAGTATGAGAGTGCTGTGTGTGTGTGAATGTGAATGAATGTGTGTGAACTGTATTGAAGGCCAGTGCTGTGAGTGAAGTGTGTGAGTGAAGTGTGTGTGTGATGTACAAGTTATTTGAGTATGAGAGTGATGTGTGTGATTGAAGTGTGTGTGTGAGTGTACAAGTTATTTGAGTATGAGAGTGCTGTGTGTGATCTGTGTGAGTGAAGTGTGTGTGTACAAGTTAATTGTGTATGAGTGTGTTGGTTGAAGTGTGTGTGTGGGGAGGGGGTAATGTGCGTGTGAGTGAAGTGTGTGTGCGCGTGCGCCAGTTATTTGAGTATAAGTTTGCTGTGTGTATGCATGAGAGAAGTGTTTGTGCAGATGAATGAACTCCGTGTCTTGTGTGTGTGCATGAGTGTTGTGTGTGTGTGTGTACTGTGCGTGTGAGTGAAGTGTGTGTATGCATGAGAGAAGTGTTTGTGTGGATGAGTGAACTTTGTGTGTGTTGTGTGCTTTCTTTGTGCATGAGTCAAGTGTGTGTGAGTGTGTGAACTCTGTGTGTTTGAGCATGCGATGTGATGTATGCAGCCACCTATGGCACTCACCGTGCTCTGAAACTGGCCCTGGAACTTGCCAACCACAACGCTGTTATTCTCCCGGAGATAATCATTCCATGCAGCGTCTGCCTCCTCCTGGTATATCTCAGCTCGGTTATTAACAAAACTAGCATCTAGTGAAAGAGCATTAACAGAGCTGCTTCGAGAAGTTACGTCCCCTTCATCTTCCGAACTCTCCACTTCCTCTGCATCCATACTCTCCGCCGAAGACTCTCCGTCTGACATTTCTTCCTCTAGAACTTTTTGAGTATTGAACTTGGACATTTCCTGCATTTGAACATTTTTCTCAGATTCATGCATAGAAACATGCTTACTGGGCCCAGCAGAGTCGATCTTGATTCGCTTGATATTATTTAATTCATAAACATCTTGAACCCTTTCCGAATCCAAAACATTAGGACAGGATTTGGACAGAAAGCGGCTCTTTTTTTCAACACGCAGGTTTGTATCCTTGATCCCAAAATTCACTGGATCGACATCCTTGTCAGCCTTTGCTTCTTCCCCGAGAACTTCCTGTAATATATTCACTTCCTCCTGCACTGGCCGCCGGTTATCCTGTTTGGCAAACTTATCTGAATCTATTGCTATCTCGCCTTCAGCTGCTTCGTTAACTAACACATTTGTATTAAGAGTTTTGGTTTCCTTACCGTAATACTCAAGCAAGCTTGATGGTAATTTAGAGGAACAAATATTATTCAACTGGGCCAAGTTGTCCGTCTTGCTGGAAACGACATTGTGGCCTGTCCTGGCATCTAGGTGAGCTGCTTTAGCTGTCATGTTCAGCATGGAGGTATTTGTGTTGCATATGTTGATATTTGTTCTGTGGTTGTTCTTATCCATAGAATCGGTGGATGAGGATACCGTTCCCATGGTAACATCTTCTTCTGATCTGCCCACATCTCCTGTCGACTGCAGCTGCAACTTCTTGATATTCAGGCTTTGTTCGGAGTCCGTACTGTGCAGGGACACTGTTGATTGGTTGCTGTCTTCGGAAGAAAACATGGAGGAATTATTTACAGTGGTACTAGATATACACTCGCTGCCTGTCTTTGGGCCCGTAGCAACGTTTGGTTCTCCGTGTCGACTTGATCACAAACACAGAGGGCTTTGATTGACTATGAGAGCTAGTCACATGATTGTTATCACATGATAAAGTTCCATCTGGGGTTTGGTCATCACCAGCATCTGACATTTCCATCAGCAGACAAGAGTCTTGATTATTGAGCGAGTTGGACAGGGGCTCGAGGACATGTAAAGGTGAGCACCCAGGCATGGCCTCGTTGTTGGAGAGAGGGGCCAGGTTGGACCGCCCCGTGTTGAGCTGCTCGTGAAATGTGTCTAGCAGGAGTGCAAGAAACTCCTGACAGTCGTGCTGAAATACAGAACACATGAGTGAGTGAAATTAGTCTTATGGTTCTGTCAGCGATAGAATCGTAGGATTATATGATTTGGTTTGGTTGTTGTTTTACGCCGCACTCAGCAATATTCCAGCTATATGGCGAGAGTCTGTAAATAATCGAGTCTGGACCACACAATCCAATGATCAACAGCATGAGCATCGATCTGTGCAATTGGGATACAATGACATGTATCAACCAAGTCCACAAGCCTGACCACCAGGTCCTGTTAGTCGCCTCTTATGACAAGCATGGGTTGCTGAAGACCAATTCTAACCTGGATCTCCACGGGTCTCAGATTATATGATCAGTAACATACAAGATCAGAGACATTCCAGAGATCCTTACTAACAGACCAGCTTGACACAAGGAAGTACACCATAACACAAGTGACACCTGCGGTCTCACCTTAAGTGAGTTTGTTCAGAAGTGCCTCTGTTCACCCGGCAGTCATGTGACTATTACAGAGATATCAACCCTAATTTAGCCCAGTTAGTATTTTGGCCAAATCTGATGCAATAATTAGTATTTTGGGGGCCAAAATTAGTATTAACTTTTCCAAAGAATTTTCATATTTAATAATGAAATATATAGGTATTCTTGTAATTAACACTGTATGCACCTAAATCAGTAGTCAGTATCTACATATAGCTTGATACTCAATATGAGGTCAAACTTTATTGTGTATGGTACGTATGCTACTTCATAATTTAATTTAATGTGTTTTTTTTTAATTCTTATATTTTTACTGCTATTGTAGTCGCGTATTTTGTATTGTTTTTTCGTAACGAATACGATAAAATCGTATGGGTTGGCATCTCTGCTATTAAGTCATATCACTATTAACCTTCCAGCACCTCACAGCATCTTTGGTTATCCGGGGTAATAATGTATATCATGTTGTAAGCACTTAGAGCATGTCCCTGCAGCTTGGTGTTCATCCCTCTATATTGCATAGCTCTGAAAAATCTACAGTCTGGTCAAAATAGACCTGCAGTCTTGTAGACTCCCTGAGGTGAGGTGAGGTGAAATTGGGTTTAACGTCGTGCTTGAGAATATTTTGCTCATATGACGACGTGCATGCATGTGTATGTGCGGCTGCTTGTATTAGCCCAGACTTAAGTTGGTTTTATAGTGCTAGCCCACTGAGATACCATGCCGCAGTGAGTGAGTGAGTGAGTTTAGTTTTACGCCGCTTTTAGCAACCAAAGTTGGGCTTCACACATTGTACCCATGTAGGGGAATCGAACCCGTGTCTTCGTCGTGACGAGCGGACGCTTTAACAGCTAGGCTACCCCACCGCCCCTCCATGCCGCAGTGAAGCATGAATACCCCACTGAGACACATTATACTGACTCCGAGCCGACCAGTCCTTGTTGTACCCATTAATGCCGAGCACCAGACAGGGACCAACAAGTACCATATTTTAACATCTTTTGGTATGACACGGTCGGGGGTCGAACCCACGACCTTCCTTGAGGAGGATACAAGCAGGACAGAGCCATGTGGTGGACAAGCTGAAGCACGCTTGATTTAACATACTTAGTGCAATGTCCATAGTTCTAGAGCTCCAATCTCACCTGTCTGTAATCCTGGAACTGGGAATGGTAAAGTCCAAGAGTGTCCTTAAACTCCTTAGGATGGATGACAGAAAACTGGCCACACCACATCTTGCACAGCAGCTTATAGAACTGACCCAGGAGTGTGTTCTTGTTGGTTTCTTCAAGAACAAAGTCTTCCAGCAGAAACTTGACAAGGGAGGCAGTGGACGTGAGGCACTGCAGCCCAGCGTTCATGAAGCATGTGTTTCCTAGGTTGTACAAGCCGCTGCTTCCGTGCACTGCACATGGGTCTGTAAGATAATCAAATTGTTCAGAAGGTTCTTTTGATTAACGCTGCCTATTTAGTTTTGCTGATGATTTATTGATTACTCAATATAACAAGTAGTGGTGGTCCGATTAATTGAAATAATCGAAGATTGGTCGCAGTGACTAAACAACCAAGCAATCGATCATGTTTTCTCATAATCGAACACAAACAATTCTAGAACACTTATTTTCATTAACAGTATTTCCACTAGGTTGGTTTTGTCTGTTACATTTCATAAGCACTACAGTACAAGCTTGTTCCAAGTCATGATTGAATTTATCTTAAAGACTCTAAGAAATTTAACCAAACCTGAAGAGGTTTTCAATTCTTCGAAGAGAGTCGTCCTTGGGGTAGTACATATTATGCATTTTCCGGCTGAAAAATGTCCTGTGACAGTTGTATCAATGTTGTTTGAATAAAAAGATTGAACAATAAATAAACTCTTTTATTTATTATACGGCCCCTACCTCACGGAGTTACCTCCCGTTACGCATGCGCACCAACTGGGTAGGCTCCTAGACCCGTATCATCATTCCTTCTGCTGAATATATCAGTGAACAGAATTGCGGGAGGCGGAGGTTCCTACCTCAAGGGCGACTCTCTCTTCGAAGAATTGAAAACCTCTTCAGGTTTGGTTAATTCTTCTTCATAGAGATCGTCCTTAGGGTACATATTATGCATAAACACAGACTCCCAAAGACCGGAGGCCAGGGAGGAGGGAATTCTGTCCAAGTACACACAAAATATAGCGATCGTATCATGGAAAAAAATTGAACAGACGCCATAACACTCACCTGTCACTTGTCCCAGTTGCGCTTCGGCGAGAGGCATTATGGGAGGGGAACTGACAGGGAGGAATTGTACTCAAAGACGACCTCCATTTAGCATAGTGAGACAACGCACGTGGTGCGAATGTCAACAAAGCCCCACCCACCATGTGTCTATTAGTGAGCACCGTAGGGGGGAATGTAAATACCGCCACATTCGACAAATAACTCCTGAGAGAATCGAAGGGGGTACATGTAGTTAGCTCACAGTAGCAGATATGTCAATAATACGCAATTATTGTACAGCAGCGTCAAAAAACAAACCAATAAACCAAGACTCACTCGGTCAGGGTGGCAGGACACTGTCCACTGGAGAGAACCAAACGGCCAAACCTCGCGCGATTACGGGGAATGTGTATCGAGCTGATAGTGCCGTATAAACGCGTCTTGGCGGCTCCAAATAGCGGCAGAACAGATCTCTTCAATGGGGAGTGCCGATGCAAAAGCTTTTGATGCGGCTACTGCCCTGACCGAGTGAGCCTTCAACCCCTCAGGGGAGGCTTGCCCTTAGCCTGATAAGCGGCACAAATACGAAAACTAGCCAGCGAGACAAAGTCTGCTTGCTCGCTGGCACACCAGCCTTCCCGCCACCGTAACAACAGAACAGCTGGGTACCCGTGCAGATTCCCTACGCTCGCTTGATATAGACTTTGAGCGTCTTCACGGACATCCAACGGGTGAGTGCTCGTAGGAGTGGTCCCCGATGTGGAAGGCTGGGTAAGAGTAGGAAGTTCGATAGGAGCTGTCACATGGAAAGCGTGATCGACCTTCGGTCGGTAAGTATCTGGGAGGCTAATACTGACACGATCCGTGTGAAACACAGTCAGCGCCGGTCGGACGACATAGTATGTAAATCGCCGACCCTACGTCCAGATGTTACCGCCACCAGAAAAACAGCTTTCCAAGTTAACAACTGAATGGAAATAGCCGATAGGTGTGAGAAAGTGGGACCGGACAGCCAATCTAGCACAATTGACAAATCCCAAGGTGGACTGGTTCGCCTGAGCGCAGGTCGAATCCGTTCCGCGCCAGCAAGAAAGCGCTGTACGAGAGGGTGCTGCCCCAGAAGAGCACCATCGACAAGGGTGTGAAAAGTGGAAATAGCGGTGGAGTAGCCACGAATGGTCGAAGCCGCCAGGCCTTCTTCCAAACGAGCTTGCAAAAACTCCAATACTCGGACTAAATCCGCAGAAAAGGGATCTGCAATCCCCCTATCTGAACACCAGCGCGCATAGCGGGACCACCTATCCTCGTACTGAACGTTTGTCGAATCCCGTCCGAAGCCAGAATTGTGTCTGCAACTGCTGCAGGAATTCCGTGCCTCGAGGTTAGACCTGACAGAGGCCAAGCCACCCACTGAATCCGTGGATTTGGGTGGGGCTCCGTTCTGAGTGAGAATGTCCGGTCGTAAAGGTAATAGAACAGGAGGCTGAGCCAGAAACCTGAGAATTACCGAAACCGCTCTGTGGACGGCCAAAGCGGTGCCAGTAGCACAAGTAGCCCGAGCTGGCTGGGTGGACAGCTGTGAAAGGACACGGGAATGAGTGGTAACGGCGGGAACGCCCAGAGCACTTTGCCCGTCCAATCCAGCAGGAAGGCGTCGGCAGCCAACGCCCCTGGGTCCGGTATCCGAGAGCAGAACATCGGGTGTCTGATGCGTCCACGGACGCAAACAGATCGGACGCAAACAGATCCACCTGGAGCGACCATCTGCACAACTGGGAGATTACTGACTGAAAATCTGCCTGTCGAGCATCCACTTGGTTGTCGCAGGGCCAGGATCCGTTCCGAGAGCCGCATCTGCTCGCTGCCCAGAACGCCCGTCTCCAGCCCGGGAGATAAACAGGGGTGAGTACCTGACAGTCGCACTGATCGCACCAAAGCAGAGGAGAAAGTCCCATATGGCGCCTCCGGAGGCCTGGGGCTGGGGACACCGTCTGCCTCCCAAGGAACGGAGATCCTGCTTCAGAAAAACCAAGTCCTGGGTGGGTACCTGCTTGAGGTTGATTATCCACCCCAGTGAAGTTAGAATGTCTATCACTGTGTGAGTAGCATCTAGACTTCGCTGGCTGTGTTAGTGCTCCGAGCAACCAGTCGCCGAGGTAATGGTAACAACGCCTTCCTTGCGAGCGGCGAGGTAGCTGGGACTAACATGAGCTTGGTGAACACCCTTTGGGGCAGTCGATATGCCAAGGGGAGCACCCTGAATTGGTAACACATCCCGGAGAACCAAGGTACTGCTTGAACGATGGATGTATGGGCACATGCAGAATCACGCATCCTTTAGGTCGATTGATTTGAGCTGTCGGGCTGAACAGATGAGATCACCGAGTGTCTCCATCTTGAAGGATGGTACTTCCCTGCATCGCGATTCAGAGGTTGAGAATGGGGCCAACCCGCCTCTTTCTTGGACGAGGAAGTACGTGGAGTAAAATCCCGCCCTGTTCCTCTCACGGTGGAATGCCCTTGTCCAGCAGAGCCTGAACTGCAATATGTCCGCCCTTGCCTGACATGGCGGCACGGTATGCGGCGATGCCGGCGGACCTCGCTTCCACAGTGGTAAATGGCCGATGCTGCAGACCGCAAAAATTGTTGGTAGCCTTCTCCCCATTCCGGCAGGAGAGAAGCTGACCTCCCACTGGGATATGGGGTAGGAAGCTGCGTTGTCCCGAGCAGCAGAGCTGACTGGGTGTGACACACGGCTTGAGCGGCAGCCTGATGGGTTAACGGGAGGTCGGGGCAGAGGACTGCTCCTTGCCCCTACCCTTGGCGGACCTGCTCCTCCGCCTACCCCTACCAAGCGGCCGAAGCCAGCCGGCAGACTCGGGTGTAGGCTGCACCCGGCGGAGGAAGGTGGAGCGGGAGCTGGGGCGAGACACCCGCGGATGCTCCAACAAGGCCTTAGAGTCCTTGAAGGAGGTAGCTGCAGCTGCAGCCTCCCTGATGACCTGCTGTGCCCCTGGAAAGAGGGTCGCTCCCAGACGGAAAGGGAGGGCCAGCAAGGTCTGCTGCGTCGCTGTGGAGCACCGGTGACGCCGTCGACAGCCACAGCCTCTGCGATCCCCATGACTGCGCACATCACCGTCGGCGCAGCAGACCGCCAAAGATTCGCGCCAAGGTGTGCCTGCACTTCCGGACGGAGCAGCACATCTTTACCGCGGTAAACGCCGAGCATGCCCTCCGCCTCAGGGCCGACCTCTGAATCGAGGAGAGGCCTCATGGACCACCACCCTGACCTGCTGCATCGCGTTCTGGTAGACCACCTCGTAGGTCCGGTACGCGTGCCGCAGGGGGTCGCCCGCGAGGGCAAACGGTGGAGTGAGGCGCCCTTGCCGAGCAGCCGGAGCTGTTCCGGAGGAAGCCGAGCCTCCCCCCAGGGCGACGGAAGTGAACACGCACTCGTCAACGATGGGAACAACGAACAGGGAGTCCTCCCCAAGTTGGTACCTCCATACTAAGTCCGGCAAGTCGAACCGAACACGGGTACCAGACAAGAGGGGCTCGACCACGTCCTGAACCAACGAAGGCAGAATGCGGAGCTGCGTCTGCGAGGGCTGCCGAGGGGCAAACGCCTCGCCTGGCAAGCGGAACTCAGCCGAGTCCGAGCGGCCAACAGGCACCGCGGCTTGGGGTAGGCCCTCGGCAATTCTTTGCCGACCTCCCGCAGAGCCGAGGCAAAGCGGAAACCTCCGTCATGCTCCTCTACCTCCCCAAGCTCCATTGACTCGGCGCCGGTGCCCGAAGTCAGAGGCTGGGTCTCCTCCAAAGAGGACCCTAACCCCGACCCGGTGGGCGGCCTAGCGCTAGGAAGCACAGAGAGGGAAGAGCAGACAGAGCGCTCCACGTCGGCGCCTGGAAGCGTGCACGGACCCCGGTCCCGAGACGCTGGAGGCAGACCAGGCAGAACTGGTGCCTCCGCTCTCATGGGGCGGGAGTGCGCAGGGACCGGAACACCAGGAATACTCAACGGTCCCTGCGCCAACTCCGAGAGGGGACTGGGAGCACCTCCCCTCTGGGGCAGCCGAGAGGCGTCGGACCCGGCCAGAGGCAACGGGTCTACAGACGCCTCAAGGCTGAGGGATCGAGCCGAGCCCGGCGATCCCACCCCCTGACTCTCCGCCCCCCGTCCGGAGTGAGCAAGGAACTCCTGCCGGAGACCTCCAACAGACTCACGAACAAGGGACTTCACAGAGTCCATATGCTGCTGAAACAATTTGTCCATTAGTGTCATATCAAAACCACCAGTACTAGCAGGAGACGGGGTTTGGCTTCGGGATTTTTTTCCCTTACGTGACTGTTTCTTAGTCTTAGACGGGGGGACCTGCGTCAGTTCCCCACCCGCCTCACGCATCTCTTTGTAAAATAGCGTGTCCGCCGCCCTCCGCTTTTGGGCCCGGGGGGAAAACCCAAGACATATGGTACATGTGTCCGCGTCATGGCCAGTCTTTTCTAGACAGGCGACGCACTGGTCATGCCTGTCGGCCCGTGGAATGCTCTGTCCACAGACCGAACAGGATGAAAAGGCCTGAAAGCAAACACGCAAGCATGTAGCTAACGGCGGACCAGCAGCATATATACACGTAGAAAACATTGAAAAATACGTGAAGGCTACCACGGAAAGTAATAGTTGGTTCAATACGCAATATTACGACCACATGGCACGCTAAACTTCCCGCCATGGCAGAGCAACACGTGCGTAAACCACGGGAAAGTTCGCGGAATATGGTGCGCATGCGCACGGGCGGTAACTCCGTGAGGTAGGGGCCGTATAATAAATAAAAGAGTTTATTTATTGTTCAATCTTTTTATTCAAACAACATTGATACAACTGTCACAGGACATTTTTCAGCCGGAAAATGCATAATATGTACCCCAAGGACGATCTCTATGAAGAAGAATTATGTTCCTCCATACTAGTCATCCTTTAAAGATGTGAAATTTTGCCAAAACCCCCAAGAACTACGTTTTTTCCCTTATTTTTGTGTGCATTAACACATTTCATAAATGACGCTAACCAATTATTTTCGATGATTGATCGGTTGTAATGAACCAATCATCAATTATGAGATTTTAACCAATTCCCAACACTAGTAACAAGCATATGTAACAGAATTTAACCAGCATTAGATCCTGAAAGGTGTTGAGTTAGAGGGAGCTAACTGGAGTAAGTGGAATTGTTTCAGCCTGAAGATTACACCAAGAAGTCTTACCAATATTATAGAAAATGGACAATGCAGGTCATACAAGCTTACATACCTCTAATATCCTTTGAACAAGACATGGTGGCATCTGCGAAAGAATTGGACACTGGACTGGAGTACCTCACTGCAAGAAAAAGAGAAAGTCTATGATGATTTATGCATGGTCAGCAATATTTCCTGGAGTGATTGAGTGATTGATTGAGTGATTGAGTGAGAGCTTTGCGTACTTGAACTATGTGTGTGTGAGTGAACTCTCTCTTTCTCTGTGTGAGTGAAGGTGAACCAAGTGTGTGTCTGTGTGTGAGAGAGAGAAGGACTGACTGACTGACTGAGTTTGGTTTTACGCAGCTTTTAGCAATATTCCAGCAATATCACGGCGGGGGACACCAGAAATGGGCTTCACTCATTGTACCCATGTGGGTATTCGAACCCGGGTCTTCGGCGTGACGAGCCAACGCTTTAACCACTAGACTATCCCACCGCCCCTGAGAGAGAAGGAAAGAGAGGCAGAGAGAAAGAGAGAGAGTATGGGTTACAAGCCCATTCAACTCCACATATCCCATGTAACCATGTGCAAATGTATCCCCACCTGTGTGGACTTCCTGTCTGTCTGGCCTGTCGGTGGACACCATGCTAGAGAGGCTTTCTTCTTGTACTTTAAAGGTTGAACTGCTTTGACCTACAACCAAAGAAAACAAAGTTGAGTTCTAGGGAGAAAGCAAGTTGAACTCCTCCTTTAACATGTTTCCAGTTGGGACATAGTCTAACTGATGCAAGTCTTAGAAGCTTACCACTTTGACGGAACCAAAGGGCAAGTGTACAGTGTTGTCAAACCTGGACATATAATCAGGTGAGGTGAAATGGGGTTTAATGTCGCACTTAAGAATATTTCGCTCATATGACGATGTGCACGCATGTGTATGTGTGGCTGCTTGTACTAGCCCAAACTTAAGCTGGGTTTATAGTGCTAGCTTACAGAGATACCATGCCGCAGTTTAGCATGAATACCCCACTCAGACACATTATAATGACTCTAGGACGACCAGTCCTTGTTGTACCCATTAATGCTGAGTGCCAGGCAGGGACCAACAAGTACCACATCTTAACATCTTTAGGTATGACGCGGCCGGGGAACAAACCCATGACCTTCTGCTCTCCAGGCGGACGCTCTAACCACTACACAACGGAGTTGGTGTTGGAAATATGATCAGAACAGGATTCAAACCCATGGTTTTATTGCATGTCTAAGTAATGCAACTCAACACACAGTGACTTTGTGCAACCTGTAGTGTATAGTTTGTGTGTATTTGGCAGTGCTCTTAGTCCAAGACTGATTCAGATATTGATAAGAAACATACTGGTATTCATTTTCAACCTCTGACTTAAATCACAGGCAAATGCTCAAGTTCCACCAAAATATATAATGAACAGCTGACATAAATGAAACCTTTCACTTTCCATGCAAAAACATGGCCCATAGCTTTAAAGGTACTTGTAGCTTGGGCAGAACTGTTTTCCAAAGTGGATTGGTTGGAGTTTAGGATACAATTGTAATACACATGACCTAAATGAGAAACTCCCATTTGTTCAGTCTCTTGCTAGTATAGTGACTTCAAACTGAACATCACAAGGCCTGACATAAATCTGAGCATCTTACCTCCACTGCCAACATCACTAGGGGAGGTAACTCTTTCATTCCCAGCATGGTCTTCATCAGAGGGATATCTTAGCTGCTGTCCAAGAGCATCAACAGCCTCAGAGGGCTTCACACATTCTTCCATGGTGCCCTGCTCAACATCCAACACTGATGATTTCACACACATCCCTTGCTCGTCTTCACTCGTGCTGCTTGGTTCAGCTCCGACATCACTGCCGACCGACGTCATGGTAAAGATGACTGAAGTAAAAATTGAGTGAGTGAGCGAGTTCAGTTTTATGTCACTTTTAGAAATATTCCAGCAATAGCATGGTGGGGGACACCATAATTGGGCTTCACACATTGTGCCCTTGTGGGGAACTGAACCAAGGTCTTTGGTGTGACAAGCAAACCCCTTAACCACAAGGCTACCCACCACCCCTGAAGTGAAAAGAACTTTCTGTTGTTATTTGGTTGTCCCGACCTGTCCTAACTCTTCAACTTCTGTCAGCTAGACAGGCATGCTGATTTGTGTTGGGGCTGGGGGTTTATGTTTGTGTATGTATATATGAGTAAGTAAAGTCCGGTTGACATCATTTGAGACTGATGAATTGCTCACTAACACAAAATCTAATAACTGCAACAAAACCAAATGTTGCACAGTCCCATGAAATCGACAGACAGCTCTGATGATTTGAGTCATAATTTTGGACACCAGAATAAAAAAGCTGTTTAACAAACGATCATTATTTTGTGGTCACTTTTCGCTATTTTCTTACGAGGGAGGACCACTTGCTGGTAGAACAGCCAGGTGTGCGAGTTGTACGTGTGAAATTGAAATTTCACTGCACACGTTTGTTGGTTACCTGGCTGTTCTTCTTGGTACTTGCTGGATTATGCACAGTATGTTGTTGGCAGAATTGCACACACATTCATAGGAGGGTTGTGAATGTGAACAACAAACAATTATTTAGCTATCAGGTCCTCACCAAAAGATATAAAAACACTAATGCAATGCCAAAGCCTATTGTCACAGTGGGGGACACCAGAAATGGGCTTCACACATTGTGCCCATGTAGGGAATCGAACCTGAGTCTTTGGCATGACAAAGATATGTTCAGTCTAATGACAAAGATGTAGATGAAGGTAACTTTGGAATGCTTGTTCTCTTAGACTTGTCTTCCGCCTTTGATACTGTGGATCATAAACTTCTGACAGATCGGTTGGAAAAGATTACGGTATCCACGGGACTGCCCTCAAGTGGTGTGTTTCCTATCTACAGGACAGAACCCAGTCTATCTACAGGACAGAACCCAGTCTATCTACAGGACAGAACCCAGTCTGTATGTGTACAGAACACCATGTCACCTGCTACTATATTGAAGTGTGGAGTACCCCAAGGCTCTGTCCTAAAACACTCAAATGCATGTCAAGATACCGGTTTTACGATCACGTATCGCAATACGTACTGTTTTCACGTCTGAACTGGTAAAAACCGGTAAACCAGTTATAGTGCGCAGCCCTAGTATTGGAATAATACAGTATTTGTATTGTCTCTAAGAGTAAACAAAATGTATGTAATATCAGTTTAAAGTAGCTTATGACTGTCTAATTAAATATTTACAAAGATCACTAAATATTATACAGGGGTGGAAATAACCCATTGCCCGACGCCCGAGTCCAGTGTTTTTTTCTGTTGGGCAAGCAAATTTGTATATCACACTGTACCGGTGTCCAGTTGACTTTCCAATATTAATTATGTTGTTTATTTAAGAAATCAACAAGAAAACGGCCGGTATAGTGAAAAGATTATCAGGGCAAGTGATTTTACATGTGCCACTATACCGGAGTACACTAGCAATTTTAGAGTTATTTCCACCCCTGATGATATCACATCTAGTGAATGAATGGAAGTGTGCAAGTATTGATTTTATTTTTAGAATGTTTAATAAGTATTTGTAGATGGTTTGTTTAACATACAAATGTAGATATTCAAATTCAAATCTTTGTGAATAGTAATAGTATATGTGCATTATTGTAGTATATTTAGTCTACATGGTCTATGAGTAAAAGTGGTGGTCCGATTAATTGAAATAATCGAAGATTGGTCGCAGTGACTAAACGACCAAGCAATCGATCATGTTTTTTCATAATCGAACACAAACAATTCTGGAACACTTGTTTTCATCAAAAATATTTTTCACAGAGTTGGTTTTGTCTGTTACATTTCATAATCATTACAAGCTTGTTCCAAGTCATGATTGAATTTATCTTAAAGACACCAAGAAATTTATGTTCCGAACATACTAGTCATCCTTTAAAGATGTGAAATTTAGCAAAACTCCCAAAAATAACTACATGTTTTTGTCCTTATTAATTTGTGCATTAACAAATTTCATAAATGATGCTAACCAATTATTTTCGATGATTGATCGGTGGTAATGAACTAATCATCAATTGTGAGATTTTAACCAATTCCCAACACTAATGAGTAACATCCTTCAAGTCCAGGAACATAGCACTCCATAAGTGGGGCAGTTGAGATCATGTCCTTATATTACATCAACTTACTGGGTAGGAATATTTTCTTTACATTTGAGAAAGACTTGGGGTATATCTCCATGTTGTAATCACGTTCAGTGCCATAGCACATATCTTTCCGCACAAAGTCTTTGAACAGTATGTTTAAGTACAAGGTATTTATATTTTGTATTTAAGTCAATCTGTTATATCAGTTTATTTGGTACCTAACATTGTATTGTGCAGCATATTTACTATTGAATATATATCCTTTAATCCTATGTACAACTAACACAAAGGATCCAAGAGGCATGTGACATACTTATAAGCTGAACCCAGTAAAATGTAATATGCCAAAATATCATAAATGTCAGAGATAAATGAAATTACGCAACATGAAACTGATTATTTCGAATTGGCGGTATGTACTTCAACACTGTTTATTATTTATTTTATGAAAGCATGTTTAGTCACAGTTTTTGTCGTTACAAACAATTTCCTGCAAAGAACAGGCAGGTCACAATTCTGAGATAGTAAAACGAACATTCCTAACAGGAAGGCCTTTTCACCATCAGTAAATTGTGCAATACATGCATACATTCAAATGTCATCGACAACCTCTCTCTGTTTCCCTTGAACATGATAATTTAAAGGACTAGAAACCGGTAAAGTGACCGGATATTATGGCCGATGCAATAATTATCCATAAAGATAACAGTTCAATATTTATGGGATTGTTATTACACAAGTACAGTCATATATTTAAAACCGAAAGTACAAACGAAACAATGTGTTTCAAAAATAAAAATATTTGACAGACTGACTGTGAAAATAGAAATTATTCAAGACGAAAATCAGTGACTTTTAGAAATAATGTTTGAATAACAGGACACACACATGCTAATGTCATATAGATGATCACTCACAATTGATAAAATACCTCCGCAGGGAATTCAGTAACAGACAATCAAACGGGCACCTGCAACTTTCCGAGGTTCATTCATGGCTGACATTTTTATCGAATGGACTGCGCATGCGTTCACTAAACTTCCGATACCAACTTCCTCTGAAAACACGCGAGAAGAGATTGTTGACATGTCAGCAGCACTAAACTGAACTAAATATATCATAATCTTCGTGTGTGAAGTACATTACATTCATAACTCAAGACACAAGTCACGTAATGGACGTGCTTCGCCCACAGATTGTTGTCGTATCAAACAGATGTTACAGAAAAAATCCAATTAATAAAAATGAAGTAAATACAGCAGAAGAGGACATGTTCACAGGTGAGTTACAGTTTTCGTTTTGTACAAGCCTATCCCCTGTTGTCATTTATCATTGAATTGGTAGATGGTATTGTAACAATGTGTAAATAAAGGGTAACATTTTTAATGTGTTAAACTTCATTATTATAAACGGTAAAAATATCCTATCATTACAGGGGCGGATGTAGCTTTTTGAGAAGGGTGGGGGGTGGGGTGGGGGATGCACAGGTCATTTTCACCCGTTTTCACTAGAGTTTTGATGAACTTTCTGGAAAAAAGGCGGGGGGGATGCACCTCCCTCTGGTTCCACCTATGCATTACCCATGTTAACACTAACACTTGCACTGCATGTTTTTCTAGCTCATTGGTAATCTTGTTGCAGCATCTAGCTTGGGGTCTATTGTTAGGGGTTAGATTAGGTAAGTGATCTGTGTCAGGTTCAGTCTCTGCATTGGAATGTTGTCATGGTTTCCATTGTTTCATAGATTTCAGCTATCACTGACCTTATCATATTAAAGCTTTCTACTGCCTTTTACTTTCTACATCTTTCTCCATGAGAATCACAGCACAACACCAGCACATTATGGGGTAAGTTAAATGTTTTAGTATTGTATGTATAGTAGGGCTATTACGATTTAGTGTGTTAGATTATATGTTTTAATGAATAGTGTTTGATCTTATTTAGTGTATGTTAGGTGTTTGTCTATAAATATACAGTAAAACATGGATATAGCGAACACGGATATAGCGTACAAACGGATATAGCGAACAAATGTAAAAGTCCCGTCAATAGTCCTTTATAATATCATTAAAATTATACGCGAATAACGAACTCGTGAGTAGCGAATTAATGGCTATAGCGAACTGATTTACTACCCCCAAGACCCAATTAACGACGTGATTAGCGAACTCACTCAGTGTCAGCTCAGCCACTTAGCGGTATACATCAAGTGGCAAACATGTCCGGGAGTGAAACACTTAAGTTGTTAGTCACAGGGAAGTCAGCAAAGCTTAGATGTTTAAAAAATGTACGCAGTTTGCCAGTAACGTACAGATCAAATGCCAAGGCCTGGATGACTGGTGAATTATTCACAGAGTGGATAAAAAACCTGGAAAAGAGTATGACGAGACAAAAACATAAGATCCTGATGTTTGTAGACAATTGTCCTGCCCATCCTGTTGTGAAACACCGGACACACGTCAAACTGGTCTTCCTTCCACCGAACACTAAGTGTTATGTCAATGTACATGTACAAGAATAAAGATTTGTAGCCTCAGCATATACATGTCTCTACATCTCTACAATCCAAGATGACGGTCAAATGTGAATAACGAACAACGGATATAGCGAACTAAATTTCTTGGTCCCTTGGAGTTCGTTATATCCGTGTTCTACTGTATGCATACTTAGTGTTTTAGACAAATATATGATGTATTGTGCACCAGTACATTAGTATACTGGCGTGAGTTTATTTGTACTGTAGGGTATTTTATACCACCATGATGCTGTAATTTGTATCATGTATATGTGTCATGTATAGCTATGGTGACTGTATGTATTACCGTAGCTATTTTATGACTGACGTGATACACTAATGTGTATCATGCATGTTTATTAGGCCCAAAAAAATAAATGTTATGGTTCCGATTTCCTACATTTCAGAACTAGGGTAGGTAGGTAGGAAGGGTTTTTGGGTTTTTTTGCAAAATATCTTTACATTACTCATGTGTCAGAAAATAAATTTCATTTCATTTTGCTGTGTACCAGGATATAGGTAATACTATGTTGTCCTACTCATGAGACACATGATCTGGTGTCCCCGGCCATCATATTGCCGTGTACCAGGATGTAGGTAATACTATGTTGTCCTACTCATGAGACACATGATCTGGTGTCCCCCGCCATCATATTGCTGTGTACCAACCAGGATGTAGGTAATACTATGTTGTCCTACTCATGAGACACATGATCTGGTGTCCCCGCCATCATATTGCTGTGTACCAGGATGTAGGTAATACTATGTTGTCCTACTCATGAGACACATGATCTGGTGTCCCCCGCCATCATATTGCCGTGTACCAGGATGTAGGTAATACTATGTTGTCCTACTCATGAGACACATGATCTGGTGTCCCCCGCCATCATATTGCTGTGTACCAGGATGTAGGTAATACTATGTTGTCCTACTCATGAGACACATGATCTGGTGTCCCCGCCATCGTATTGCTGTGTACCAGGATGTAGGTAATACTATGTTGTCCTACTCATGAGACACATGATCTGGTGTCCCCATGCCATCATATTGCCGTGTACCAGGATGTAGGTAATACTATGTTGTCCTACTCATGAGACACATGATCTGGTGTCCCCCGCCATCATATTGCCGTGTACCAGGATGTAGGTAATACTATGTTGTCCTACTCATGAGACACATGATCTGGTGTCCCCTGCCATCATATTGCTGTGTACCAGGATGTAGGTAATACTATGTTGTCCTACTCATGAGACACATGATCTGGTGTCCCCCGCCATCATATTGCCGTGTACCAGGATGTAGGTAATACTATGTTGTCCTACTCATGAGACACATGATCTGGTGTCCCCGCCATCATATTGCTGTGTACCAGGATGTAGGTAATACTATGTTGTCCTACTCATGAGACACATGATCTGGTGTCCCCCTGCCATCATATTGCTGTGTACCAGGATGTAGGTAATACTATGTTGTCCTACTCATGAGACACATGATCTGGTGTCCCCGCCATCATATTGCTGTGTACCAGGATGTAGGTAATACTATGTTGTCCTACTCATGAGACACATGATCTGGTGTCCCCATGCATCATATTGCTGTGTACCAGGATGTAGGTAATACTATGTTGTCCTACTCATGAGACACATGATCTGGTGTCCCCGCCATCATATTGCTGTGTACCAGGATGTAGGTAATACTATGTTGTCCTACTCATGAGACACATGATCTGGTGTCCCCATGCCATCATATTGCTGTGTACCAGGATGTAGGTAATACTATGTTGTCCTACTCATGAGACACATGATCTGGTGTCCCCGCCATCATATTGCTGTGTACCAGGATGTAGGTAATACTATGTTGTCCTACTCATGAGACACATGATCTGGTGTCCCCCGCCATCATATTGCTGTGTACCAGGATGTAGGTAATACTATGTTGTCCTACTCATGAGACACATGATCTGGTGTCCCCCGCCATCATATTGCTGTGTACCAGGATGTAGGTAATACTATGTTGTCCTACTCATAAGACACATGATCTGGTGTCCCCCGCCATCATATTGCGTGTACCAGGATATAGGTAATACTATGTTGTCCTACTCATAAGACACATGATCTGGTGTCCCCCGCCATCATATTGCTGTGTACCAGGATGTAGGTAATACTATGTTGTCCTACTCATGAGACACATGATCTGGTGTCCCCCGCCATCATATTGCTGTGTACCAGGATATAGGTAATACTATGTTGTCCTACTCATGAGACACATGATCTGGTGTCCCCTGCCATCATATTGCTGTGTACCAGGATGTAGGTAATACTATGTTGTCCTACTCATAAGACACATGATCTGGTGTCCCCGCCATCATATTGCTGTGTACCAGGATGTAGGTAATACTATGTTGTCCTACTCATAAGACACATGATCTGGTGTCCCCGCCATCATATTGCTGTGTACCAGGATGTAGGTAATACTATGTTGTCCTACTCATGAGACACATGATCTGGTGTCCCCGCCATCATATTGCTGTGTACCAGGATGGTAGGTAATACTATGTTGTCCTACTCATGAGACACATGATCTGGTGTCCCCATACCATCATATTGCCGTGTACCAGGATGTAGGTAATACTATGTTGTCCTACTCATGAGACACATGATCTGGTGTCCCCGCCATCATATTGCCGTGTACCAGGATGTAGGTAATACTATGTTGTCCTACTCATGAGACACATGATCTGGTGTCCCCATCCATCATATTGCTGTGTACCAGGATGTAGGTAATACTATGTTGTCCTACTCATGAGACACATGATCTGGTGTCCCCGCCATCATATTGCTGTGTACCAGGATATAGGTAATACTATGTTGTCCTACTCATGAGACACATGATCTGGTGTCCCCCACGCCATCATATTGCTGTGTACCAGGATGTAGGTAATACTATGTTGTCCTACTCATGAGACACATGATCTGGTGTCCCCATGCATCATATTGCTGTGTACCAGGATGTAGGTAATACTATGTTGTCCTACTCATGAGACACATGATCTGGTGTCCCCCGCCATCATATTGCTGTGTACCAGGATATAGGTAATACTATGTTGTCCTACTCATGAGACACATGATCTGGTGTCCCCCGCCATCATATTGCTGTGTACCAGGATATAGGTAGTACTATGTTGTCCTACTCATGAGACACATGATCTGGTGTCCCCCGCCATCATATTGCTGTGTACCAGGATGTAGGTAATACTATGTTGTCCTACTCATGAGACACATGATCTGGTCCCCCCCGCCATCATATTGCCGTGTACCAGGATGTAGGTAATACTATGTTGTCCTACTCATGAGACACATGATCTGGTGTCCCCCGCCATCATATTGCTGTGTACCAGGATGTAGGTAATACTATGTTGTCCTACTCATGAGACACATGATCTGGTGTCCCCCGCCATCATATTGCTGTGTACCAGGATATAGGTAATACTATGTTGTCCTACTCATGAGACACATGATCTGGTGTCCCCCGCCATCATATTGCTGTGTACCAGGATGTAGGTAATACTATGTTGTCCTACTCATGAGACACATGATCTGGTGTCCCCCGCCATCATATTGCTGTGTTCCAGGATGTAGGTAATACTATGTTGTCCTACTCATAAGACACATGATCTGGTGTCCCCCGCCATCATATTGCTGTGTACCAGGATATAGGTAATACTATGTTGTCCTACTCATGAGACACATGATCTGGTGTCCCCGCCATCATATTGCTGTGTTACCAGGATATAGGTAATACTATGTTGTCCTACTCATGAGACACACATGATCTGGTGTCCCCGCCATCATATTGCTGTGTACCAGGATATAGGTAATACTATGTTGTCCTACTCATGAGACACATGATCTGGTGTCCCCGCCATCATATTGCTGTGTACCAGGATATAGGTAATACTATGTTGTCCTACTCATGAGACACATGATCTGGTGTGTCCCCGCCATCATATTGCCGTGTACCAGGATATAGGTAATACTATGTTGTCCTACTCATGAGACACATGATCTGGTGTCCCCGGCCATCATATTGCTGTGTACCAGGATGTAGGTAATACTATGTTGTCCTACTTATGAGACACATGATCTGGTGTCCCCGGCCATCATATTGCTGTGTACCAGGATGTAGGTAATACTATGTTGTCCTACTCATGAGACACATGATCTGGTGTCCCCCGCCATCATATTGCTGTGTACCAGGATGTAGGTAATACTATGTTGTCCTACTCATGAGACACATGATCTGGTGTCCCCATGTCATCATATTGCTGTGTACCAGGATGTAGGTAATACTATGTTGTCCTACTCATGAGACACATGATCTGGTGTCCCCCGCCATCATATTGCTGTGTACCAGGATGTAGGTAGTACTATGTTGTCCTACTCATGAGACACATGATCTGGTGTCCCCCGCCATCATATTGCTGTGTACCAGGATGTAGGTAATACTATGTTGTCCTACTCATGAGACACATGATCTGGTGTCCCCCGCCATCATATTGCTATAATATTGCTAAAAGCGGCTTAAAACTAAACTCACTCACTCGACCGCCTCCGTGGTGTAGTAGTTAGAGCATCCGCCCGGAGAGTGGAAGGTCGCAGGTTCGATACCCGATCGTGTCATACCAAAAGATGTTAAAATATGGTAATATGTTAAGACTGTCAAATCATGGAACAAAGAATGTATTGATACTCTACAAGGATGTTTTGTGTGTACGGATTGGGACATGTTCTATGATGCAGAAGAAACATTAGAAGGAATGGGTGACGTCATTACTGATTATATTAATTTTTGTGTCAACAACATAATACCAGAAAAAGAAATCAGAATTTTCCCAAACAACAAGCCCAGGATCACAAAAGAAATGAAATCTTTATTAAACGAAAAGAAACGAGTGTACATTAAGAAAGATAGATTAAATCTCAAATGCGTACAGAAGGACATCAATCTTAAAACTCGTGAATGTAAACTAGCGTACAAAGAGAAAGTTGAGAGACAGTTTCAGCAAAGCAATCTGCACCAAGCCTGGCAAGGCGTGAACACGATGATTGGCAAGAGCAGGCGACGACAGACAACCAAAGCCGGGGACAATAAGACCTTTGCTGAGGACCTCAACACTTTCTACAGCCGCTTTGATTGTCACGACTATATCAATGAGAGAGCTCAAGTTAGTGATGCTGTACAGGATAGTGAAGGTCGTATCTATATATCAGAAGCTGACGTCATTCAAAGCTGCTCCAAAATTAACATCAGAAAAGCAAAAGGACCTGACAACCTTGACGGCATTGTGTTGAAAGAGTGCAGACTTCAAATTTTCACTAGATTGTTTCAATTCTCAGTGAATACACACGTTATTCCTTCGGTCTGGAAAACATCAGAAATTGTACCAGTTCCTAAAAAGACACAACCAAAAGAACTCAACGACTACAGGCCAGTTGCTCTCACATCTATAGCAATGAAGTAGCTGGAACACATCTTGTTGAGACATCTCAGTCAGGAAGTTGCCGACATACTGGACCGGCTTCAGTTCGCCTACAGGTCAAGGAGAGGAGTTGTTGATGCCACACTGTCACTCCTGAATAATGTCTATAAACATCTAGAGACACCTAAGTCATACATCAGGATCCTCTTCGTTGACTTTTCATCTGCGTTCAACACCATCCAGCCACATATCATGATACAGAAACTGTTCAACGGAGTAAACGGACCACCAACACTGGTGCACCACAAGGCTGTGTAATATCTCCTGTTCTTTTCATCCTCTACACTAATGATTGTGCAAGCTCAAATTCAACCTGTTCAACTGCAAAAGTTTACAGATGATGCAGCAATTGTCGGCAAACTGAACGACACTGATTCTGAAGAACTGTATAAAGAGGACATTAATCATTTTACGACTTGGTGTGCAGAAAACCACTTATTCTTAAATGTCACAAAAACAAAGGAAAGTTCTGATAAATTGACTTTCGCAGTAAGTCCACAGAAATGCTTCCAGTGATAATCAACGGTGAATGTGTTGAGACAGTGTCGGAGTATAAGTATTTGGGAACCTTCATTGACTGTAAGATGAACTGGAACTCTAACACTGAAGCCCTGTACAAAAAGTGTCAACAACGTCTTCATCTCATGCGTAAACTGAGATCTTTTAATGTTAACCCATCTGTGATGTCATCTTTTTATGCAGCATTTATTCAGAGTATTTTAACATTTTCCTTCCATTGTTGGTACGAATCTCTCTCAGTTCATCTCAAATCTAAAATAGACAAAACTGTTAACACTGCAAATAAAATCGCTGTAGTCAGATTTTAATGTTTATCATCAATATATGAGCGGCAAATCGTGAATCAAGCTGTCAAAATCATATCTGACCGTACTCACTACTTAAATTCGGAATACAACCTCCTCCCTTCAGGCCGCCGCTACAAAGTTCCAATTGTGAAAACTAAGAGAGCCCGTACATCCTTTATTCCAAGTACCATAACTCTCTTAAACAAATGTGAAGATACCTAAATCAATGAATTTATGTAAATATGTTTTGTATCTCTCTGATGTGTCAGTAGCTCTGCTGATGTTACACAAATTCCTGAAAAGGCATTAAAGTATTATTCTATTCTATTCTATTCTACTTGCTGGTCCCTGCCTGGCACTCAGCATTAATGGGTACAACAAGGACTGGTCGGCTCGGAGTCGGTATAATGTGTCTGAGTGGGGTATTCATGCTTCACTGCGGCATGGTATCTCAGTGGGCTAGCACTATAAAACCAGCTTAAGTCTGACTCATGAGACCTGTGAAGATCCGTGTTGGAATTTATCTTCAGTAACCCATGCTTGTTGTAAGAGGCAACCATGGGATCAGGTGGTCAGGCTCACTGACTTGGTTGACACATGTCATTGGTTCCCAATTGTGTAGATCAATGCTCTGGATATTGATCACTGGATTGTGTGGTCCAGACTCAATTATTTACAGACCACTGCCATATAGCTGGAATATTGCTGGATGTGGCATTAAACAACAAACATAACACCCCCCCCTGATTAAGGTGTCTCTGTGTTACAGATGATGTCACTAGCTGTGTTTACAACGACGAAGTTTGTGATGCCTTCAGCAATATTGAGGAGACGGAGAACGGCTTCCGAATATTATTGAACATACCCAGTGCATACTTCAAATTCATCATTGGGAAGAAGGCAGAGAACAAGAAGAAGCTGGAGCTTGAAACACGTACACAGATTCGTATTCCCAAGGCTGGACAGGAGGGGGAAATTGGTATGTAATAGGGCTGCAACGAATACACTATGAGGCGAATACCAATGCGAATATATATTCACAAATAAATTAAATTCATGAAAGTTATGGTTCAATTTAATGAATACACGAATGAATCATATCAGGACTAGTATGTAACCCTGTTAATTTGGACCCTCTTGAAACCAGACCCTCTTGAAACCAGACTTTACCATCACTACTCTCTATATAAAGGGACTGACTCAAAGAAGATATATTAGCCTTGATATTTTAGTGAAACTCCCTTTCACCACAGTTCATTGTAATACTCACAATACACACACACCTTTTATTTGATACATATGCACCTGTATCATGATACACAATGGTACAAATGTAACCGGGATGTGAATGGAAATTCTGAGGACCAGACACTGATTACGGGTTGTGGGATCTGTTCTTTATTGACAGACACCCTGAAACACATGTTTACAAAATAAGTGCCAAGTTAAGCACAAACATATAAAGGTAGATAAATATATACAATCATTGAACCTGTGATATCATTTCTAACATATAAGGAATGAATGTAATATCAATTCATGCGAACAGATGCACATTACATAATGCAGGACTCGATTTAGTGCTTTGTTACTTGCACTTGTGCAACCCAATATTACAAAGTGCAACCTAGTTATTAGTTTAACTTGCATCAGGTGCAAGTCAAGTTTCGAGAAATAAATCAACAATAAACCTAACATTATAAGCATAAATATGTCAGCTCATATTTCTTCTAAACTTTGAATAGCTATGGCACCAAAACATTGCTATTTATAGACACCCACCTAAAAATAAATAAGTTGTTTAACAAACTATCATTAAAATATTGACACAGTTCACTGTTGTTACGAGGGAGGAGTGCAGAGAAAGGGACAGCTAGGTGTTCGAGAAGCACATTCACAAAGTTATTTATTCATTAACCTGTGCTGTGCTGTCTCCATCCGTTCTCGAACACCTGGCTGTCCCTTTCTCTGCACTCCTCCCTCGTAACAAACAATGGACTGTGTCAATATTTTAATGATAGTTTGTTAAACAACTTTTTTATTTTTAGGACAAAAATTCTGCAAAAACCTCACAGAGTGGGTATTATGTTTTGATTATGATCAGCGTTTCATTGAGTATTTTATGTTTATTAGTTTTCAAGTTAGATTGCAATTCATCGGTCTTGATCTGTCGTAACTTGTTCCAAAACATCAGAGAACTCATCCAGGAAGTCATCAAATGTGACCTTATGTTTTCTTGATATAGGAGGGCGATAAATACATATCATCCGCACAAAGTCATTCATCAGATTGAAAGTTGAATGAATAAAATGGAAGGTTTTCCTTGATTGATGTCAATAAAGTTAGATTTGAGAGAGCTTTTATAAAGTACTGCAACACCTCCTCCACTTCCGATGAGTCTGTTAGCCTGTAAGATGTCACACCCTTCCGGAAGAAGTTCAGCCAATACAGACTGATCACGATCTTTGAGCCATGTCTCTGTCAGCACAAAAATGTCATAATCATGCTCGAAATAACCATAGACTAACGCTTAAAAATGATACTACTTGTGTTAAAATTATAGACAATGACAACTTCAAATAAACCAAATCTTACATGACTTCATACCTGCCACACAAAGTACATACTTGTTTTTAATGAATGAGAAACCTTATCTAAATAAGTCTATGTAGATAAATAACCCTGCCCCTCTCCTGCAAATCAGCTGCTTAGGACACATTTTTCATCCTACAAATCAGCTGCTTAGGACACATTTTTCATCCTACAAATCAGCTGCTTAGGACACATTTTTCATCCTACAAATCAGCTGCTTAGGACACATTTTTCATCCTACAAATCAGCTGCTTAGGACACATTTTTCATCCTACAAATCAGCTGCTTAGGACATTTTCATCCTACAAATCAGCTGCTTAGGACACATTTTTTCATCCTACAAATCAGCTGCTTAGGACACATTTTTCATCCTACAAATCAGCTGCTTAGGACACATTTTTCATCCTACAAATCAGCTGCTTAGGACACATTTTTCATCCTACAAATCAGCTGCTTAGGACACATTTTTCATCCTACAAATCAGCTGCTTAGGACACAGTTTTCATCCTACAAATCAGCTGCTTAGGACACATTTTTCATCCTACAAATCAGCTGCTTAGGACACATTTTTCATCCTACAAATCAGCTGCTTAGGACACATTTTTCATCCTACAAATCAGCTGCTTAGGACACATTTTTCATCCTACAAATCAGCTGCTTAGGACACATTTTTCATCCTACATGCTCATCATGCTCATGTGATAATATTATGAAACTGACACACTACGGTCATGTTTTGAAAACCTCTGCTCATGTCATGTCACTTTGAAACCTACTCACTCATGTTTATATATATGACGGCGGTCTGTAAATAATCGAGTCTGGACCACACAATCCAGTGATCAACAACATGAGTATCGATCTATGCAATTGCTCAAGTCCTGAATGAAGAATAAGTCATGTCACTGAGAAACCAATATTTCTTGTTTATGGAACATGGTAGAAAATGTCATGTTATTGTAAACACACTTCATGAATGTAGAAAATTTTATGTTGTTGTGAAACTACCATGTCAAGTCACCTGTGAAGATATAGGTTAGAATTGGTCTTAAACAACCCATGCTTGTCGTAAAAGGCCACTAACAGGATCAGGTGGTCCGACTCACTGACTTGGTTCACACAGGTCATTGTATCCCAAAAGCGTAGATCTATGTTCATGCTGTTCACTGGATTGTCAGACCGCTGCCATATAGCTGGAATATTGCTTAGTGCGGTGACACCCGTGAAAATCCGGGTTAGAATTTGTCTTCAGTAATCCATGAAGAGGCAACTAAAGGGATCGTGTGGTCAGGCTCGCTGACTTGGTTGACACATGTCATGGTATCCCAATTGCATAGATTATTGTTAGTGCTGTTGATCACTGGATTGTGTGGTCCAGATTCAATTATTTACAGTCTGCCGCCATATAGCTGGAATATTGCTGAGTGTGGTGTTAAACAACAAACTAACTACCATGTCATGTATGTAGAAATGTAACATTATTGTCAATGTAATGCTTGTTGCAGTTATTCTTGGACACGACAGGAAGGGAGTGAGTTCTGCCAAGACACGGATTGATGTGATCGTAGAGTCGGCCCGCCAGAAACAACCTTTCACCCACTTCCTCTCCATCTGCATCAACAACATCGAGCAATCTTTTGTTGACTTCAAGACGGATGTGCTCCGCGAGTGTGATGGGGTGAGTTGTCAGTAGCATCCCTTTTCAGCAATGAAAGACCAGATATGTTTACCACACCATGAAGACCCAACATATTTCCACTCATTTTTACAGCTCAAGACCAAACATATTTCCACTCATTTTACAGCTCAAGACAAAACATATTTCCACTCATTTTCCACTCATTTTTACAGCTCAAGACAAAACTTATTTCCACTCATTTCTACAGCTCAAGACAAAACATATTTCCACTCATTTTACAGCTCAAGACAAAACATATTTCCACTCATTTTTACAGCTCAAGACAAAACTTATTTCCACACATTTCTACAGCTCAAGACAAAACATATCTCCACATCCAAAGGCCAAACATATTTCTACACTTTAAGGCCAAACATATTTCTACACTTTAAGGCCAAACATATTTCTACACTTTAAGGCCAAACATAATTTCACACCCAGAGGCCAAACATATTCCCACACCCAATGACCAACAGTATGTTCAAAGGCAAAAGTTATTGTGACACACTAACGGCAAACAGAATCAGTGTTGAACCTTCACTGCATCAAATGAAATGTTATTACATGGAGTATGTCCTGAGGCTACATGTGGAGGTAGGTATGGCATCTCCTCACACTGGTACAATGTGTGAAGCCCTTTTCTTGTGTCCCCCACCACGATATTGCTGGATAAATATTGTTAAAAGTGGCGTACCGGGTAAAACCACACCCAATCACTTTTAGGCCAGACCAATTTTATTTCTTGTTTTATGGATCCGTCGGCCATATTTTTTCAAGAATATGAAAAAATAATAATAATAATTTTCCCCGCTCATGTTTTTATTGGCAAAGAACGTAAACTTACAACAACAAAATTTTTTTACCCTTATACACATAACTTGCCAAAAATAAAATACTTTTAGTATGCAAAAGGAATATTACTTTGACTGGTGATTTTTTTATTTTTATTTTTTTTCCATCCTGCCTTTAGGTTTTCTGAGGACAAAAATCTGTAAAACAGGAAATAAAATTGGTCTGGCCTTAACACTAAACACCTGAATCGAAACCCAACTTGGGTGCAATGAGTGAACACCATCTCCTTCATAAACTTTACCGGTTTATGTTTGTCAGATTTGCAGGTTTTAGTACATATTTGATGCCAGGAAGCATAACATTTAACACCTCCAGATTTATTGAAAACAAACAGTCTATAGAACACACAAATGTGAAAAAGCTGTTAATGGACTTTGCGAAATACAAGAGTTCTCAGCTTTTTCCTCGAAGCTCTTTGTCTGTATGTGAACTGCACCAGGCGCGAGACAGACAGGACAGTATTGTGATAGGCATGGTTAGTGCTTCCGTGATGATGCAGAATGTGGTAAAAAAAATAAATCAAAATCGTTCTGATAGATATGGATCAAACTTTATATTGAATTAATATTGTATTCGTTTTAACAAGTATTCTTTTCCTATTTGTCAAGAAATGTTTTGTTGTTTTTTTTTGGGGGGTGATGATTTTTATGGAGAAGCGGACAATGTGACTGACCCCCCCCTATAATTTATGTACAATGTGACATCCCATCATCCCCCCATGTAATGACTCACCCCACCCCGACAAAATAGTTGACCACCCCTTAACAAAATGGGTGACCCCACCCCACCCCTTAAAGTCATCATCACCCCATATATTATGGACAGTCCCTAAACTTTTGTGGAATGTTTTTACTTCTAATGGCGATGTAACACCTGTCTAATGGCAATGTAACACCTGTCTAATGGCAATGTAACACCTGTCTAATGGCGATGTAACACCTGTCTAATGGCAATGTAACACCTGTCTAATGGCGATGTAACACCTGTCTAATGCTGCAGGATCGGAGCCTGGAGGCCAGCTTGTTCCAGAACCCAAAGAAGCTCCACCTGACCCTGGGGACATTGGCACTTCTCAACGATGCCGAGATCACCATGGCAACAGAGCTACTGCAGCAGTGTAAGGAGGATCTGGTCGAGTGAGTTGTTGTTTCAGTACTCTTCCAGGGTTTCAGATGATCTATTAGTCAATGAGTGTTGTTGCTTCAGTACTCTTCCAGGGTTTCAGATGATCTATTAGTCAATGAGTGTTGTTGCTTCAGTACTCTTCCAGGGTTTCAGATGATCTATTAGTCAATGAGTGTTGTTGCTTCAGTACTCTTCCAGGGTTTCAGATGATCTATTAGTCAATGAGTGTTGTTGCTTCAGTACTCTTCCAGGGTTTCAGATGATCTATTAGTCATTGAGTGTTGTTGCTTCAGTACTCTTCCAGGGTTTCAGATGATCTAGGAGTCATTGAGTGTTGTTGCTTCAGTACTCTTCCAGGTTTTCAGATGATCTAGGAGTCATTGAGTGTTGTTGCTTCAGTACTCTTCCAGGGTTTCAGATGATCTAGGAGTCATTGAGTGTTGTTGCTTCAGTACTCTACCAGGGTTTCAGATGATCTAGGAGTCATTGAGTGTTGTTGCTTCAGTACTCTTCCAGGGTTTCAGATGATCTAGGAGTCATTGAGTGTTGTTGCTTCAGTACTCTTCCAGAGTTTCAGATGATCTAGGAGTCATTGAGTGTTGTTCCTTCAGTACTCTACTAGGGTTTCAGATGATCTAAGAGTCATTGAGTGTTGTTGCTTCAGTACTCTTCCAGGGTTTCAGATGATCTATTAGTCAATGAGTGTTGTTGCTTCAGTACTCTACCAGGGTTTCAGATGATCTAGGAGTCATTGAGTGTTGTTGCTTCAGTACTCTTCCAGGGTTTCAGATGATCTATTAGTCAATGAGTGTTGTTGCTTCAGTACTCTACCAGGGTTTCAGATGATCTAGGAGTCATTGAGTGTTGTTGCTTCAGTACTCTTCCAGGGTTTCAGATGATCTAGGAGTCATTGAGTGTTGTTGCTTCAGTACTCTTCCAGGGTTTCAGATGATCTATTAGTCAATGAGTGTTGTTGCTTCAGTACTCTTCCAGGGTTTCAGATGATCTAGGAGTCATTGAGTGTTGTTGCTTCAGTACTCTTCAGGGTTTCAGATGATCTATTAGTCAATGAGTGTTGTTGCTTCAGTACTCTACCAGGGTTTCAGATGATCTAGGAGTCATTGAGTGTTGTTGCTTCAGTACTCTACCGGGGTTTCAGATGATCTATTAGTCAATGAGTGTTGTTGCTTCAGTACTCTTCCAGGGTTTCAGATGATCTAGGAGTCATTGAGTGTTGTTGCTTCAGTACTCTTCCAGGGTTTCAGATGATCTAGGAGTCATTGAGTGTTGTTGCTTCAGTACTCTTCCAGGGTTTCAGATGATCTAGGAGTCATTGAGTGTTGTTGCTTCAGTACTCTTCCAGGGTTTCAGATGATCTATTAGTCAATGAGTGTTGTTGCTTCAGTACTCTTCCAGGGTTTCAGATGATCTAGGAGTCATTGAGTGTTGTTGCTTCAGTACTCTTCCAGGGTTTCAGATGATCTATTAGTCAATGAGTGTTGTTGCTTCAGTACTCTACCAGGGTTTCAGATGATCTAGGAGTCATTGAGTGTTGTTGCTTCAGTACTCTACCAGGGTTTCAGATGATCTATTAGTCAATGAGTGTTGTTGCTTCAGTACTCTTCCAGGGTTTCAGATGATCTATTAGTCATTGAGTGTTGTTGCTTCAGTACTCTACCAGGGTTTCAGATGATCTATTAGTCATTGAGTGTTGTTGCTTCAGTACTCTACCAGGGTTTCAGATGATCTATTAGTCAATGAGTGTTGTTGCTTCAGTACTCTTCCAGGGTTTCAGATGATCTATTAGTCATTGAGTGTTGTTGCTTCAGTACTCTACCAGGGTTTCAGATGATCTATTAGTCAATGAGTGTTGTTGCTTCAGTACTCTACCAGGGTTTCAGATGATCTATTAGTCAATGAGTGTTGTTGCTTCAATACTCTTCCAGGGTTTCAGATGATCTAGGAGTCATTGAGTGTTGTTGCTTCAGTACTCTACCAGGGTTTCAGATGATCTAGGAGTCATTGAGTGTTGTTGCTTCAGTACTCTACCAGGGTTTCAGATGATCTATTAGTCAATGAGTGTTGTTGCTTCAGTACTCTTCCAGGGTTTCAGATGATCTATTAGTCAATGAGTGTTGTTGCTTCAGTACTCTTCCAGGGTTTCAGATGATCTAGGAGTCATTGAGTGTTGTTGCTTCAGTACTCTTCCAGGGTTTCAGATGATCTAGGAGTCATTGAGTGTTGTTGCTTCAGTACTCTTCCAGAGTTTCAGATGATCTAGGAGTCATTGAGTGTTGTTGCTTCAGTACTCTACTAGGGTTTCAGATGATCTAGGAGTCATTGAGTGTTGTTGCTTCAGTACTCTACTAGGGTTTCAGATGATCTAGGAGTCATTGAGTGTTGTTGCTTCAGTACTCTTCCAGGGTTTCAGATGATCTATGAGTCAATGAGTGTTGTTGCTTGACCATTCACAATGGGTATTAGTAGTTACGTATTATCAGGGCTCCAGATAAGGGCCGTATCGGCGTATGTACGGATAAAAAATATGCACGATACGGTAGGAAATAATTTAGAAAACGTAGCAGATACGCACCACAGCAGTGGTGTATGGTCTTAGAATCATTTACAGGCGTATTTATCTGAAAAAAGTATTGTTCTGTTTACACAAGAGTAGCAATATTGTGGTGCATATATGAAACGAAACACAAGATCACTGATAGTCCATTAATTTCCATTCAGTACTCTAAATGTGCACTTAAGGTTTTCCAGTACTCCTATATTGAACAAATAAGGAGTACGTACTCCTGATGTTGAAAAATTATCTGGAGCGCTGTAAGTGGTAACCGTCTGAAAACTTTCCTCACACATTCAGCTGATAATATGCAATGATATAAGTGGAATACTGTCTGATGTACTACCTGCACCGAATTACTAACTTCCCTTCTAGCAACCTGAGGGGCGGTGAGGTAGCCTAGTGGTTGAAGTGTTGGCTAGTCACGCCAAAGACCCAGGTTCGATTCCCTACATGGGTACAATGTGTGAAGCCCATTTCTGGTGTCCCTTGCTGTGATATTGCTGGAATATTGCTACAAGCGCCGTAAAACTAAACTCACTCATGTTTGGAAGTGATAATAGTTCATGACACAATTCTGGGGCAGCAACACAGAAACCTGATTGATAAAGGTTCCATATTATTTATGTAAGTTTTGGTATTTCTTAAATTTGGGCACAAACGGGCATTGATTATTTTTCCTTTGTGAGACATATTCTGTATGTTAATACACTTATCTGATGGGTACAGTCTGTGATGTAGACTAAAATCGTGGATGGGACTCTACATAACAAAGTACTAGAATGTGTACTTCACTGAGAAAGTGTAATGCCAAATATAACATGTACTGTATATCACCACGTAAAGGCAATTTTGTGTGTGTAGAATTATGGACGGATATTCCACCTTGATAGCCACTGATGTTTGGCAGTAAAAATTCTCATTTCATCGGATATAAATGTTCCAAGGACTATTTTATTGTATTCTCTATCATATAACCCCACTGATTCCAGGCCAATACTGAAGGGACAGAAGTTGTTGACTCGGGTCCAGGATCTGGAGTACATGAACGACGATCCCAACGCTGTGGACGTCCTGTACGCCGCCCAGATAAAGATGACTGATGCGTCTCACGATGTGTAAGTCAGGGAGTCAGTAATTGAATGAATGAACGAACGAATGAATGAATGATTTGTATAGCTCCTTGTTTCCAGAATAAACATGACTGCTCCACTGAGCTTGTTAACTGAGCGGAAAAGAGATAAGTCTTCAGATGAGTTAGAATAGAGTCTTGTTGGACAATTTCTGATTTCCAGTGGGAGAGCATTCCAAGGAAATAATATTCAGTCCATGTCAGAAAGTATCCTGTTACTGTTTGGACGTGAGCAAGTGTTTGACCCATGTTAATTGTACTAGAAGTTGGTAAATCTGATTGTTTTCCTTGGATTTTACATAATTTTTTGGTTGAAGATAGAAAAATACACCATATCTCTAGGGAACACAACTCTACATTAAAATCATAGATTATCACCACTGTCAGTCTACAGATTCTGTGTGACCGACTAGTGGACAAGTTCAGTGCAGCTGGACTGATGCCTCGACAGTTTGAGAGAGTCAAGCTTCACGTGACTGTCATGAACACACTGTTCAGGAAAGATCCCACTGGAACTGCCCAGGCTGAAGTGACGGAGTCGAGGAGGAATGTAAAGGAGAGGGAGTCTTTGATGCTGCTGGGGTTTTAAGAGTGAGTTATCTGTTACTTGCTACTAAGTATGTACCATGACATACAAGAACATTCAACCAACCTGGTCCACAGACAGCTGCCCCTATAGCAGTATATGAAATAAGGCCCGTCCAAGACGAGCTAGATTTCTGACTCACTGTCTAAATTTACTGCTTGCCAGCCCGATGGTCTGGTAAACGCTTTAGATGTTCCATACATCTAAGTGAATCCACCATATCTTGGTGTCTGGTCTGGTTAAATCCATTTTGGGCTGGTAACTGGCTTATTTCATACACTGCCCTATAGGTATTTGTGTTGGATGCTGGAATATGCTGAAAACAGTACCTAGGAGGTACATCGGTCTTTACACTTTGGGTTGCAATGACAGCCTAAGATCACGGATGTTGCTGTTATCATCCATCAGTTTCATACAGCCAAGACTTTATGTACAGGCCAATTGCGTGGATTGATGCTCAAGCTGTTGATCACTGCATTGTATGATCCAGACTATTATTTACAGAACGAGGCCATATAGCTGGAATATTGCTGAGTGCGTATAAAACTCAGTTCACTAATATACAGGCAATATTGTGATATAGCTGAGATGTCTGGGTTGAAATCTACATTCACCGACATCAATTTGCACCTGATCCCAATGCCATGAGAATATGGCAGAAGAACTTAACTGAATGTACTCGCATAAATGTTGCTGTATTTTTTCACTTGTTTTTTTGTTTTGTTTCCTTCAGAAATTTGGGAAGTATGACTTTGGTCCTCAGGAAGTCACTGCCATTCATCTTTCAAAGCGCTACTCAACAGGTCAAGATGGCTACTATGACTCTGTTGGATCTATATCCCTAATCTAGCGTTTAGTGAGAGTACTCCAGTCAGCTAGGGTTCAGTGTATTGGACTCGATGAAATGCTACAGCAAATATTTGAAATCAGAATTACATGACACGTTTTATAGATAACTTCTTTTTATTTTTTATCACTTTGTTTCAGAACTAATTCTTGCTCTTTCATCAGGTGACGAATAAAAAGAAGTTATTATCCATAAAAACGTGTCATGTATTCAAGAATTACTTACTGATCACTGCACACAACATTGGTTCCAAAATGCAAATGTACAAAGGTGAATCCAGAATTTCTACTGTCGACATTGTACATATTTGTAAATAAAAGTACCAACACTTGTTTGATGTCTGATTTAATGAGGACAGAAGCAGGCATAGAAAGTGAAAAGAATCTCAGTATGACAGTAGAAGTGAATGAATAGGAGGTATGAGGAATAAATAGTACCAATGTCATAACTCAACCAAGTGCCATTTGCAAAACCAGCATTCTTAGAGCTACAACTCTTGAAAGTATTTTTAACTTAATTCATCATTGAGACAGTGTGTTATAGGGATGCCACAATGCATTGATACTTTTTCTAAGATGATACAATTATTGATACATTCAAAACTGATTTGAAAGTATCGGTTTAAATATGTTTATATGTCATTTTCATTTTGCAATTGTATCATGTTTTTTGATGTTATAAATGATTATTTTTCATGGACAAAGATGGGAAATTAGAATAAAAGACAAGTATACAATGTGAAATGGGTATTGTGATACGTATCAATTCATGAAACTTATGTATCGTGAAATCCCTATTGTGTTAACATACCAATCTCCTGTATAATATGCCACCTATCAAAGGGGCTAGGTCTACAGTATGGCATTGACATAAAGGCAGTCAGCTACAGCTTCCCATGCAGTTGCCCAGGCATCTTTCTGTATATGATTTTGGTGGACTGTCAACAATGTTTAAGGATCTGAGACATGAAAATAGAGGTGCCAGGGTGATCACTATATCAACGACAATTATAAATTACTTAAGCGCGTAGTAAGCCTGATAGGTTGCAAAACATTAGTTAGGTGGTATTGAGGGCTTGCCCAATGTTTTTAGCAACAATCATGTGTAAGCCTGGGCTTTTTTATAATGGTAGCTACGCCTCTGTAAGCCTTCCTGTAATGATGAAAGAAAATCAATCTTTGAGACAGGGTGCTTATATCATGAGAGTGAAATATAATGTACATTGACTTTTACCAATTGGTAACAGTCAATCTGTTTTTGTATCCCATGGGAAGAGCAGAACAAGTCACGGGTATCTATTCTCAGTTTGTGTCCATGAATGTTTCTTGCAATAAAACCCTGTATGGGCTTGGTCTAACAGAAACTGAATGTAATGCATGTACGGGACTCATTCTCGAGGAAATGACCTGAGTAGATGACGCTATATCAAATATGAATGCATCTTCAAAACCTTTGTTACATCTATTATTAAAATTCACTTCATTTACCGATTATCAAAAGATTCACATTTTTTCTGTGACAGAAACATGTTTAGGGTCAAGTAAACCATTTCAATGTTAACCATGATCTTATATATGCATCTTGTATGCAGAGGAGTAATGAAGTAAATGAATGATATTCTTATAAATACCATTATAACTTTCTTCAGATAATTGTCCCATAATTTTTGTTAAAAACAGTCAACGTAAACATTTCCTCCAATCAGCACTGATCTTTCTTGTGACCGTCCAAGAAATTTCCACAAATCAGCATTGGTGTTTCATGACATTCAGTCTGGAAGTTTCCACCAATAAGTATTGGTGCACCTTGTAACAGTCCTAGAAAAACAACACCAATCAGCATTGGTCTTACATTGTGACTCTCATGTAGATATTGTGTCAGTCATCAGCATTGCTGGTTCAGTTTGGTAGTCATCCCAGATATTTCCACCAATCAGCATTGCTTTTTCATAGTGACTGTCATCCTAGATATTTCCACCAGTCAGGACTGGTGTCTGTACAGACATCTTGATCTCAGGCACTGATCTCAGGCATTGATCTCCTGCAGTGGTATAGAGAGTTTCTTGGGGTTGATGGTGACTGACTTTGTGCAGTTATCTGTCTTGTAGATCCCTACCAATCGATCTGCTAACTCGAACATGTTGTTTCACAGAGATATGATAATGAATTGTGCATTCCTTGTTCTCTCCTGAAATAAATCAGTTGTAGAAATTAGTATTAAAGTAATGCATAGAATGTCCAATTTGTTTTGAAAAGAAATATGATTTTAGTTTTTCAAATAGTCATTGAGTTCAACACCTCTTGTTATGTAGCTGAAAGCCAGATAAAGACCCAGTTGGGAATTGGTCTACTGCAAACCATGTGTGTAAGAGGTGACAAACAGGATCATGTGGTCAAGCTAGCTGACACAGTTGATGGAAATCATTGTTTCCCATTTGCATAGATAAATGCTCATGCTTCTGATGGTCAAATGACACTCACACCCCTACCATCAGCTTGCTAAATCAGTGGAGGTACCACATTAAGAAAGGCGGCTGCATGGTATCGACAATCACTGGATTGTCTGGTTCAGATTGATCCATGTCATCACAGCAAATCACCAAGTCTTCCACTTCATCCATTAAGTTGTACCTTTAGTCAAGCATTGGTTGCTAGGGACTGACTGACTGGCTAATTTTGGTTTTACGCCGCTTTTAGCAATATTCCAGCAACATCACGGCGGGGGACACCAGAAATGGGCTTCACACATTGTACCCATGTGGGGATTCAAACCCGGGTCTATGGCGTGACGAGCCAACGCTTTAACCATTAGGCTACCCCACCGCCCCGGTTGCTAGGGTTGTATTGTAACCTGGAATCCTGATGGGGTTGTGATAAAGATACTAAATCCCACTATTGTGTAACGTACCTTGATGTAGTTGGCAACAATGGAGACATTCTTGAAATCCAGAGCAGCATCAATCTCGTCCATGACGTACAGAGGCGTGGGCTTGTAGTGATGGAGGGCAAACACAAGAGCTAGAGAACTGAGAGTCTTCTCTCCTCCAGACAGATTGGAGATGTTCTTCCACGACTTCTTGGGGCGGTCGCACACTGCAACATAACAAAATGTGGATGTGAGCAGACAGTAGGCTTTACATGACCCCAAGCGCACGATTTCCACATGATAATGATTCATCAAACCATTTACTTTGACGCAACTCCTCTCCATGAAGATCTGACAACCCCTGAAGTTTTGGGGAGCAAAGCATGCAGACCAGTATATCTGATTTCTCTATCTAAAACCAAACCTGTTCAGAATTTAAATAACAAAGGTTGTACCTACATATTGTCCTGAATAGATAATAATATACCATTTATTGTGAATGCCATGGCATATACACCCAAGAGAGAACGTCATCCAAGGAAGGATTCTGCTTTTAATCAAGGTGGTGAGGGAAGGAAAGTAAATTACTAGTATTTTAGAAAGCTGACATCTGACTGACTCAACACATATACAACCTTCAGTTAGATTTGGTGTTCAAAGTCTGTTCAGGGTTACCTCATGTAACCTGGAACAGATGTGTCATCAGAATGAGTGAGTTTGGTTTTACGCCTCTTTTAGCAATATTCCAGCAATATCACGGCAGGGGACACCAGAAAATCGGCTTCACACATTGTACCCATGTGGGGAATTGAACCTGGGTCTTCGTGTGACGAGCGGACGCTTTAACAACTGGGCTACTGGCTCTGATAAGTTTTACGTCAGGTGCCCTATCATTACCTGTGAAAACAATGTGCTTCTCAGAAAGGGGAAAGAGAATGATGCATACATAACTGTCAGGTACAATAATTGTTACTGCTGTCCTCACCTGAACACAATTCCTTCCGAAAACGGGTCGAGTGAGTCGACCAGTTCCAACTCTGCATCTCCCCCGAGAGTGATCATCTGGTACATTTCCTTCAGCTTGTTGGTGATGGTGCTGAATCCTGACATGAACTCATCCAGTCGCTGCTTGCGAAGGTCCTCGTGGTACTTCCGCTGCTGGTCCCGTACCTCGGTGATCGAGTCGAGTTCAGACACTCGCTGGAGATACAGCTCCTCCTGCAAGTCAATAGTGAATGTAGTGCACACATGTTGTTAGTGATTCCATAATATACAGTGTACTGATTCCCTCCCCTGAAACACAGTTGTAATTGTGGGGAGGGAGGTGCATTGTATAAACATGAACTGTAACTAGCTAGCATTATGTAGCACCCTTGATTACCAAGAATTAAATCATGTCTAATATATCCTCAATGCTACTGAAGTCAATGGTAGTTATTTGTGACCTCCTTGTTTGAAAGAACACTTTAAGACTGAGGGAAGACAAATTAGTTATAATAATACAAACATTAGTGATTTTTTTCCATCTCAGGTTGATAGTAAGTCCAATATTTCAAGAAAAAGGCAACAACAATATATTGGTGAACAAGGGACACATGCATCTACCAGTCTCGGACTTACAGTGTTGACCTTGGAGAAGGTTAGATAAATCCATGCACCAGATCAGGCAAACTCACCTTCTTCCTGTACTCTGCAATGGCAGCCATGTTGGGCTTCATCTGTGCCAGCTTCTCTTCCAGGACAGTGATCTCGTACTGGACCTCCTCCTTGTTGATGCTGGCTAGCTTCTCTGCTGCCACGGTCTCCATCTCCTCATTCTCAACACCATCCAACTTGTTCAGGCTCAGATGACCAAGCTACAACACACAGATTAAATGGGCTGACTAAAACAGCAGTCTCCACATTTCTTTAAAGGGCATTTAGAAGTGGAATACATAAGAAAAGCAAGATTTATGGATGTCAACTTCTTTATTGTGACTAATATGCATAAATCTTGCTTTTCTTGAGTAAAGACATTGACAACACCCACTGTCTACTGTAGTAAATGGGTTTTCTTAGTCACAGTCATCAGCAAGTAAATTGGTTGTCTACAACATCAGTCCAATCCAGTAAATGGGTTGAGCACTGTCACAATCATCTGTAAGTATGTGTGTTGATTACAGTCACAGGACCTCTTCTGTGTTCACCTTATTATATGTCTCTTACCTCTTTCTTCCAGTGCTTGATCTTGGCTTGGTTTGTCTTGATGATGCCATCATACTTCTCCAGCTCATGTCGCACCTCAATAGTCTCTTTCTGGAGGGTGTTCTCCTCCTCCTCCAACTTGCCCAGCTCTTTCTTGATCTCGTTCAGGGAGCTCTCCACATCCCCCATCTTCTCCTGGAATAACAACTCCATGACATCAGATGCTCATAATGTCAATCCTCATAGGTCAAGAGTGAGTGAGTGAGTATGGTTTAACATCGCTTTCAGCAATATTCCAGCAATATCTGGGGGATACCAGAAATGGGCTTCACACATTGTACCCATGTGGGGAATCAAACCCATGTTTTCGGTCTTATGAGCGGACGCTTTAAACACTAGGCTACCCCACTGCCCCTCATAGGTCAAGAGGCCTGTTACCTGTGAAAATGATTGGCCATGTGTGAAGAGACCGAGACAAAGCCAGGAGATCCATAAGCCTTTGTAATATGTTAGTTTTATGGTTTTGTAACAACCCAACTGAGACTGTTGGTAGACGATCATGGCTACAACAACCTACCTGAGACTGCTGGTAGACGATCATGGCTACAACAACCTACCTGAGACTGCTGGTAGACGATCATGGCTACAACAACCTACCTGAGACTGCTGGTAGACGATCATGGCTACAACAACTACAACCTGAACAACCTACCTGAGACTGCTGGTAGACGATCATGGCTACAACAACCTACCTGAGACTGCTGGTAGACGATCATGGCTACAACAACCTACCTGAGACTGCTGGTAGACGATCATGGCTACAACAACCTACCTGAGACTGCTGGTAGACGATCATGGCTACAACAACCTACCTGAGACTGCTGGTAGGCGATCATGGCTACAACAACCTACCTGAGACTGCTGGTAGATCGATCATGGCTACAACAACCTACCTGAGACTGCTGGTAGACGATCATGGCTACAACAACCTACCTGAGACTGCTGGTAGACGATCATGGCTACAACAACCTACCTGAGACTGCTGGTAGACGATCATGGCTACAACAACCTACCTGAGACTGCTGGTAGACGATCATGGCTACAACAACCTACCTGAGACTGCTGGTAGACGATCATGGCTACAACAACCTACCTGAGACTGCTGGTAGACGATCATGGCTACAACAACCCACCTGAGACTGCTGGTAGACGATCATGGCTACAACAACCTACCTGAGACTGCTGGTAGACGATCATGGCTACAACAACCTACCTGAGACTGCTGGTAGACGATCATGGCTACAACAACCTACCTGAGACTGCTGGTATGCCTCCAGGACTTTGTTGGCATCTTCTTCCAGTTGTTTAAACTGTGCCTCCAGTTCAGCAATCTTCTGTTTGTTCTCCTCAATCTCCTCTTCTACAGACTTCACTTTGTCCACGGCCTTCTTCAAGTTCCTGCACGCAGATCATTTCATTTATCATAAAGAAACACATCAATGTACATCGCACAAAGAGACAAAGGATGGAAACTGTAAATGACTTTAACACAACTAAATCTTCTCCACAAATTGAAAAACCTGTCTATTCATATTTCTATACACTAGAGAAGAGTGAAAAAAGCTAGGTCAGATTCTTCACCTGTAAGTTCTCATCTTTTCATCTTTATACAGCGTCATACACTATTAGCCTGACAAATATTTTTGACACCATATTTTGCCAGTCAAACGTGATATATAAATAAAATCCAGTTGGAAAAAAGGTTCACAAAAGACAAACTGGAATGCCAAATTATATTTTTTATCATAATTATTCACTGAAAAATTCTTTAGAAATTAAAGCAGTAGCATTGCTGTGTCTATTTTTGTCACTTTAATTTATTTGAAACTATAGATATTTCCATCATACTTATTTAGCTATTAAAAAAGGAATACATCCATCTACAATTTTTATATCTGCCCCAAATCTCAATACACCAATACCTGCAGTAATCCAGCATGGCTCTGTTTGGAAAGCTGACAGTCATTCATCATTATATATTTTCCTGCCACTTACATCACCATGATCTATTTTCAGGCCTGGAGCCTCACACAAAGATTCCACGACTATTCCAGGAATCCATGACTGATTAGAACTCAGGTCTCTTTACAGATGAACCAAACACAAGGGGGAACTAGTCACATGGGGGAACCAGTCACATGGGGGAACCAGTCACATTGGGAACAAGTCACATGGAGGAATTGGTCACATGGAGGAATTGGTCACATGGAGGAACTGGTCACATAGAGGAACTGATCACATGGAGGAACTAGTCACATGGAGGAATTGGTCACATGGAGGAATTGGTCACATGGAGGAACTGGTCACATAGAGGAACTGGTCACATAGAGGAACTGGTCACATGGAGGAACTAGTCACATAGAGGAACTGGTCACATGGAGGAACTGGTCACATGGAGGAACTGGTCACATGGAGGAACTGGTCACATGGAGGAACTGGTCACATAGAGGAACTGGTCACATGGAGGAACGGGTCACATAGAGGAACTGGTCACATGGAGGAACTAGTCACATAGAGGAACTGGTCACATGGAGGAATTGGTCACATGGAGGAACTGGTCACATAGAGGAACTGGTCACATGGAGGAACTGGTCACATGGAGGAACTGGTCACATGGAGGAACTGGTCACATGGAGGAACTGGTCACATGGGGGAACTGGTGACATAGAGGAACTGGTCACATAGAGGAACTGGTCACATGGGGAACTGGTCACATGGAGGAACTTGTCACATGGAGGAACTTGTCACATGGGGGAACCAGTCACATGGAGGAACCGGTCACATGGAGGAATTGGTCACATGGAGGAACTGGTCACATAGAGGAACTGGTCACATGGAGGAACTAGTCACATGGAGGAACTGGTCACATGGAGGAATTGGTCACATGGAGGAACTGGTCACATGGAGGAACTGGTCACATGGGGAACTGGTGACATAGAGGAACTGGTGACATAGAGGAACTGGTCACATGGGGAACTGGTCACATGGGGAACTGGTCACATGGATGAACTTGTCACATGGGGGAACCAGTCACATGGAGGAACTTGTCACATGGGGGAACCAGTCACATGGAGGAACTGGTCACATGGAGGAACTGGTCACATGGGGGAACTAGTCACATGGAGGAACAAGTCACATGGAGGAACTGGTGACATAGAGGAACTGGTCACATGGGGAACTGGTCACATGGGGGAACTTGTCACATGGGGGAACTTGTCACATGGGGGAACCAGTCACATGGAGGAACTTGTCACATGGGGGAACTTGTCACATGGAGGAACTTGTCACATGGATGAACTGTCACATGGATGAACTTGTCACATGGGGGAACCAGTCACATGGAGGAACTTGTCATATGGGGGAACCAGTCACATGGAGGAACTTGTCACATGAAGGAACTTGTCACATGGGGGAACCAGTCACATGGGGGAACCAGTCACATGGAGGAACTTGTCACATGGGGGAACCAGTCACATGGGGGAACCAGTCACATAGGGGAACCAGTCACATGGGGGAACCAGTCACATGGAGGAACTTGTCACATGAAGGAACTTGTCACATGGGGGAACCAGTCACATGGAGGAACTTGTCACATGAAGGAACTTGTCACATGGGGGAACTTGTCACATAGGGGAACCAGTCATATGGGGGAACCAGTCACATGGAGGAACTTGTCACATGAAGGAACTTGTCACATGGGGGAACTTGTCACATGGGGGAACCAGTCACATGGAGGAACTTGTCACATGGGGGAACCAGTCACATGGAGGAACTTGTCACATGGGGGAACCAGTCACATGGGGGAACCAGTCACATGGAGGAACTTGTCACATGGGGGAACCAGTCACATGGAGGCACCTGTACATGGAGGAACTTGTCACATGGGGGAACTTGTCACATGGGGGAACCAGTCACATGGAGGAACTTGTCACATGAAGGAACCAGTCACATGGAGGCACCTGTCACATGGAGGAACAAGTCACATGGGGAAACCAGTCACATGGAGGAACTTGTCACATGGGGGAACCAGTCACATGGAGGAACTTGTCACATGGGGGAACCTGTCACATGGGGGAACCAGTCACATGGAGGAACTTGTCACATGGGGGAACCAGTCACATGGAGGAACTTGTCACATGGGGGAACCAGTCACATGGGGGAACCAGTCACATGGAGGAACTTGTCACATGAAGGAACTTGTCACATGGGGGAACCAGTCACATGGAGGAACTTGTCACATGGGGGAACCAGTCACATGGAGGAACTTGTCACATGGAGGAACTTGTCACATGGAGGAACTTGTCACATGGGGGAACCAGTCACATGGGGGAACCAGTCACATGGAGGAACTTGTCACATGGGGGAACCAGTCACATGGGGGAACCAGTCACATGGGGGAACCAGTCACATGAAGGAACTTGTCACATGGGGGAACCAGTCACATGGAGGAACTTGTCACATGGGGGAACCAGTCACATGGAGGAACTTGTCACATGAAGGAACTTGTCACATGGGGGAACCAGTCACATGGGGGAACCAGTCACATGGAGGAACTTGTCACATGAAGGAACTTGTCACATGGGGGAACCAGTCACATGGAGGAACTTGTCACATGAAGGAACTTGTCACATGGGGGAACTTGTCACATGGGGGAACCAGTCACATAGGGGAACCAGTCACATGAAGGAACTTGTCACATGGGGGAACCAGTCACATAGGGGAACCAGTCACATAGGGGAACCAGTCATATGGGGGAACCAGTCACATGGAGGAACTTGTCACATGAAGGAACTTGTCACATGGGGGAACTTGTCACATGGGGGAACCAGTCACATGAAGGAACTTGTCACATGGGGGAACCAGTCACATGGAGGAACTGGTCACATGGGGGAAACAGTCACATGGAGGAACTTGTCACATGAAGGAACTTGTCACATGGGGGAACCAGTCACATGGGGGAACCAGTCACATGGAGGAACTTGTCACATGAAGGAACTTGTCACATGGGGGAACCAGTCACATGGAGGAACTTGTCACATGAAGGAACTTGTCACATGGGGGAACTTGTCACATGGGGGAACCAGTCACATAGGGGAACCAGTCACATGAAGGAACTTGTCACATGGGGGAACCAGTCACATAGGGGAACCAGTCACATAGGGGAACCAGTCATATGGGGGAACCAGTCACATGGAGGAACTTGTCACATGAAGGAACTTGTCACATGGGGGAACTTGTCACATGGGGGAACCAGTCACATGGAGGAACTTGTCACATGGGGGAACCAGTCACATGGGGGAACCAGTCACATAGGGGAACCAGTCATATGGGGGAACCAGTCACATGGAGGAACTTGTCACATGAAGGAACTTATCACATGGGGGAACTTGTCACATGGGGGAACCAGTCACATGGAGGAACTTGTCACATGGGGGAACCAGTCACATGGGGGAACCAGTCACATGGATGAACTTGTCACATGGGGGAACCAGTCACATGGAGGAACTTGTCACATGAAGGAACCAGTCACATGGAGGAACTTGTCACATGGGGGAACCAGTCACATGGATGAACTTGTCACATGGAGGAACTTGTCACATGGAGGAACTTGTCACATGGGGGAACCAGTCACATGGAGGAACTTGTCACATGGAGGAACTTGTCACATTGGGGAACCAGTCACATGGATGAACTTGTCACATGGGGGAACCAGTCACATGGAGGAACTTGTCACATGAAGGAACCAGTCACATGGAGGAACTTGTCACATGGGGGAACCAGTCACATGGATGAACTTGTCACATGGAGGAACTTGTCACATGGGGGAACCAGTCACATGGATGAACTTGTCACATGGATGAACTTGTCACATGGAGGAACTTGTCACATTGGGGAACCAGTCACATGGAGGAACTTGTCACATGGGGGAACCAGTCACATGGGGGAACCAGTCACATGGAGGAACTTGTCACATGGGGGAACCAGTCATATGGAGGAACTTGTCATACGGGGGAACCAGTCACAAGGGGAACTAGTCACATGGAGGAACCAGTCACATGGGGGAACCAGTCACATGGAGGAACCAGTCACATGGGATCCAGTCGCATGGGGGAACCAGTCATAAGGGGTAAGCAGTCACATGGAGGAACCAGTCACATGGGGGAACCAATCATATGATGGGGTAAGCAGTCACAGGGGGGAACCAATCATATGGGGTTAGCAGTCACATGGAGGAAGCAGACACATGGGGGAACCAGGAACATTGGAAAAGAAAACAAAGGCCACATTCCTACCTCTCAGATGTCTTTACTCCAACGTTGGCCTTGGTAATCTGTCCAGTGACCTGATCTATCTGCTGTGAAACTGCATCCACACGACTCTGAACAGCTTTCAACTTTGAGCCGCCAATATCCATGATTTGCTGGTGGAGGCTGAAAGAAAATTAGTCGAAGTTATCAAGATTCGCATATGAGTGGTGTGTTTCATAGGTATAATGAGAGGTACTAAGTGTGTGATTATACACACATGTATCAATGACTTCACACCTTAATTCAACTTTTAGTATCCATATTTCCACTACAGTCTGCTGGCTGTGATACACATCAATTCTGTATTAATTCCCAAAAGGTGTGCTACAACCCAGCTTGATAACTACTTGTACTAGCATTCCCTACTGTAAATGATCAATGACAACAAAGAGAATGTGAAATCTTACTGCATAGTAATAATTGCTGAGTGTCTTCACTCATAAACAATGAAAGGCAGCATTCGAAATAACATTGGTCCTTAGGCCCTAAGCCGACTGAAAACCACTCGGACCCACAGCTTTTGTTTTCTGCAGGTCCTTATGGCCGATAGCTTTTTTATCCCCAATAATTAGGAATTATTTCCACATTCTAATCACAGTTTTTCATGGTTCTGGGTCCTTAGGGCCAGCAGCTTTTCAGCACTGAGGTAATCACAAATTGATTGACAATGACATCCTGTCATATATTAATGAGAATTTGCAAAAACGTTAAACAATTATAACTATATCCATCCTATTATGAGTCAAGTTTCATGACTCCAGTACCACAATATGTAACAATGAACATCTGTGTTAGTACTGTCTTCAGCAACTTGTGCTGCTTTGAGAGACAACTAACACAGAAGCTGGTCAGGTTCATTGACTTGGCTGCGTGTAATTGCATCCCGTTTGTGTCAAAAGATGTTAATGATATCACCTAATAGTATCAACACATGATATTGTGGAGTGTGGTGTGAAACAACAAACCACACTCGAAGAGTTAACATCTAATTCCACCAGAAAATACAATTATACAAAAAATTCATCACTGCTGAGTTTAATGTTTCATGAAACAAAATTTACGATATACATATTACTGGCATATTTCTCTATTCTGCATCAGCTTCACAGACATAATCCAACTTCTTTCAACACTAGGTCCTAAAAATATATTCATCAAATTTACCTCTGTACTTCAGCTTCTATTTTTGATGCAGCGCCACTGGCTTTGTCATAATCTGGAAAAAGAATAATTCCTCAATAAAATACAAATCAGTAATGGAGCATGCCATTGGATGCTTAACACTATCCCTGTATTAGACCAGTAACCTTCAAACAATCTTTGCAAGAATTGTGAAGTACTAGCAGTCTAACACATGTTAGATCTGGGTTAGAATTGGTCTTCAGCAACATATGCTCATTGTAAGAAGTGATAATGGGATCGGGTGGTCAGGATTGCTGACTTGGTTGACACATTTCAAACCCAGACAATAAGACTTGAGGGACTATCTGAGGCTGTGGAGTTATCCAACCTCTCTATAGCTACTGGACAATAAGATCAAGCTGATTTATCAAACCTTTCTTGTATTCCTGGACTTTCTTCTCCAACTCCTTCAGCTGTTTCTGATCAGGAGCTGCGGCCTTCACCTTCTCCTGCTGCTCCACGATCTGCGCCTTTAGTGTTGTGGTCTGGTCTGACAGAGCCTGCAGACAGACAACATCAGCAAGGTTAGATTCAGTGAATTGAAACAAAAATCCAGCAGAAACCATTTCATCATGAATAACCCTGTAAGAAAAATAAACCCATTTTGCAAGATTATGATGATTTGAGTAAAGTTACAATAATGTTGGTGTTACAAGACAACTAACTTGCCTAATGCCATTTTCAGTGGATATTTGTTTTACTGCATGGACTGACTGACTGAGTTTGGTTTTACGCCGCTTTTAGCAATATTCCAGCAATATCACGGCGGGGGACACCAAAAATGGGCTTCACTCATTGTACCCATGTGGGGATTCGAACCCGGGTCTTCGGCGTGACGAGCCAACACTTTAACCATTAGGCTACCCCACCGCCCTCAGGTTGCTAGAAGGGAAGTTAGTAATTCGGTTCAGGTAGTACAGCAGACAGTATTCCACTTATATCATTGCATGTCAGCTGAATGTGTGAGGAAGTTTTCAGACGGTTCACCACTTTGGTGAAGCCCATGAACACAGGTATGATGCTGAAACAAATCGGGTCAGATGGGGATTTTGAACTAACAATCATTGGTTTCTGCTGGTCTTGTGAGATGCAACTCTACACAGCTATTTAGGGTGCCTTAGACAACCCCCTGTGCTTCCTCTTGACTAAAAGTAGTTTTAATGGACTTGTCCAATGGCAGACTCAGCAGTTGCTGATGCAGGACAGAATAATTTAACAGAAATGAACACATTCTGTCTGTGACTGGTTTTAAGAGACAGCCATCCAACAAGATTGTCATTCAACAAGATTGTCATTCAACAAGATTGTCATCCAACAAGATTGTCATTCAACAAGATTGTCATTCAACAAGATTGTCATCCAACAAGCTGTGTTTAAGATCTTACCTTGATCTCCATCTTGAACTTCTGCAGACTGTGTTTCATGTTGGTGAGATCCTTCTCATTGTGCCCTATCTTGTCCTCTAGGTCCTCCTTCCGTCCTCTAGCTTCCCGGGACTCAGACATTAACTGCCAACACACAGGACAGCAACAGTTAGTTTCAGTATATATCTTAAGTGATATTTTAATGTTTGGAGCAGTGTGCGAAATAGTTGCTGGCCAGTCAGGCTAGCTATGCCTGAGAGTTACTAGCACACAAAATAAATCACAAGCCCAAAATTTGAATGTAGACACGGGCTTCATCATTAAGCTGCTAATATGATGAACACTTATCAGGCCATAATCTTGCACGACTTAAAAGTGTATCATAACTTAACAATTCAGAGAGAGTGATATATTTACAAAATGACCCAATGAAAATTCACTAGCCAGTCGGACCAGTGACTGTGGAGATTTACTGGCCCGACTGGATTTTTACTAGCCACAGGCTAGCATGCCAGTGGCTATTTCTTGCACACTGGTTTGGAGGGATGTTTGGGGGCATTGTTTGCCAAAACGTATGTAATTCTGAATGCAATTGAGCCCAGACAATCCAGTGGTTGACATCCGAGCACCAATCTACGCAATCCACAAATTTGTGAGATGCCATCAGCAAAGTCACTGAGCCTGACCATCTGATCCACTTAATACTCCCTTCCAAGCACAGCTTGCTGGAGACCTATATTCTTATCCAGAATACCCAAAGTTGGTCTTTCCAAGCTCAGATATAAATGCCAAAAGTCACAAATGTATAAGTGTTGTGTGTTGTCTCTTTTTGAAGTGAAGGATCAAACCAAAGACTTTCTGTAATCCCAACATGGGATATACCCACTGGACGACGGCGATGGTCCTCAAGAGCATGGACAGTATCAGTAACAAAGTCTACGCCGCTATCTGTCTCACCTTCTCCAGCGTGGCTATCTCCACCAAGTCTACGGCCATCTCACCAAGCTGTTTGTCTCACCTTCTCCAGCGTGTTCTCCATGTTGGCCAGCTGTTTCGGATCCACAGCATCAGAGGCAAGGGACGATCCCATTCTGCCTTTACTCACGGATGTACCACCACCACTCATGGTACCTGACAAAGGCAAAATGTCACACTCAGCAAAGCATGTGGTTGGGCTCAATCTGCTGAAGCTACACTGGTCCACAGAATTAACTTCCACTTTCAGTTTAGTATCAGGTCATTTGGCACAATTTCCGTTTGTATTCTTGTATAATACAGTGGAAACCGCCTAAGTAAAGACTGCTTAACTAAACAGACCGGATAAGTAAACACTTTTCTTTGGTCCCGGCAAATTTCTTTGTTAATTATCACTATTAGAGTCCTGTTAACTAAACTCGGATAAGTAAACAATACCGCTTAACTAAATGTCTTCTCACGGTCCCTGGAAGTAAATTACTTAACAAAAAGAGACTGGATAACTTAGAGATCACCACATAATCCGACATGAGGGGCAGTCGTGTCAGTCTCCAGTCAAACAAACATCCTACTTACAGCTCGCTGGCGTCAAGCAGTTGACAATACACAGACAACTGGAGGCCAGCCCTGATAAGTTGTTCATGTTACATATGTATACATATACATGCATATGGTTGTCACATAATCCGACATGAGGGGCAGTCGTGTCAGTCTCCAGTCAAACAAACATCCTACTTACAGCTCGCTGGCGTCAAGCAGTTGACAATACACTGACAACTGGAGGCCAGCCCTGATAAGTTGTTCATGTTACATATGTATACATATACATGCATATGGTTGTCACATAATCCGACATGAGGGGCAGTCGTGTCAGTCTCCAGTCAAACAAACATCCTACTTACAGCTCGCTGGCGTCAAGCAGTTGACAATACACTGACAACTGGAGGCCAGCCCTGATAAGTTGTTCATGTTACATATGTATACATATACATGCATATGGTTGTCATTTGCAGGTTTTGATGAGTTTGGATAAGTAAAATACCTGATAAGTAAACAATTTTGGTGAGTCCCTTGAAAGTTTACTTATCAGGTTTCCACTGTACATAGGGCAGCAATATTGTGAAAAATATAGCAAAAATCAATTGAAAATTCAATAAATGAGTACATTTATGAGCATATTTATATTACAAAGTGATCTGAGTCTGTACTGCAGTTTAACCACAACACATTGCATGTGTTCTTTAATCTATAATTTGTTAGGAACCTGATATGGTGAGTGAGTTATCTGGTCTTATTGCCACTTTGAGACCCGTGAAAGTCCGGGTTAGAATATTGGCCTTCGGTAACCCATGCTTGTCGTAAGAGGCAACTAACGGGATCGGGTGGTCATGCTCGCTGACTTGGTTGACACATGTCATCGGTTCCCAATTGTGCAGATCGATGCTCATGCTGTTGATCACTGCATTGTCTGGTCCAGACTGGATTATTTACGGACCGCCCACATATAGCTGGAATATTGCTGAGTGTGGTGTAAAACTAAACTCACTCACTATTGCCACTTTGAACAGTGTTTGAGTCATAACAAAGCATCTCAGCTTAATCTTGGAGGCAAGCCTATAATGATGCAGTATTAGACATTTACAGTGGTGAAAACAACAAGCAGGGATATGATTCTGACAAACTAAGACAAACAGTAAGGCCAGACTGGGATTCGACTGACTGAGTTTGGTTTTACGCCGCTTTTAGCAATATTCCAGCAACATCATGGCGGGGGACACCAGAAATGGGCTTCACACATTGTGCCCATGTGGGGATTCGAACCCGTTCTTGGACATCTCCACCAACGCTTTAACCACTAGGCTACCCCACCGCCCCTGACTGTGATTCGAACCCAAGATCATATGTTTCTGACTTGCTCAAGGGACAACTCTGCAAAGTGAATTGTAGCACCTAAAACAATTTGGTCATTCATTTCCTCCTGAACCTGAACAGAAAATGGACATCTCCACAAATTGTAACAACTGTATATACAGGAAGATGGACGTGAATAGTTTCACTTTATAGATCAGGCTGCTCACTTTTGAGTGTCATAATCTCACCTCGACTTGTCACTTGTCAAGGAAATTTTGCAAGATGAAAATATGCCTCAATTTGGTTTTGGTTTGGATGTTGTTTAATGCCATACTCCGTGATATTCCAGCTATATGGCAGGGGTTGTAAATGATCAAGTCTGGACCAGACAATACAGTGATCGACAGCATGAGCATCGATCTACGTAATTGGGATACAATGACCTGATCCCATTAGTTGCCTATTACAACAAGCCTGGGTTGCTGAAGATGAATTCTAACCCAGATCTTCATGGGTCACATGAATTTGAAAAAATATATTGAGATACAGATTCATTAGCATTGCAAATGGTGGTTTACCAGTACACAACTAATACATGGTACCTCTAATATAAGTGTGGAACATCGTTGACCCTTTAACACAGAACCAAGCCAACTTGAGTTACCTCCCATGGCCTTCACCTTTTAACATCATGTCATTTCATAATGCTCACAGTCCTATATCCAAGGACAGTGTAGTAGAGCCTCTAGTACCTGATGTGTCTATGAGCTGTCCCGACAGTGTCACAACTCTGTAGCGTGTCTTCCCGTATGCTATCCGAGTAGCCTGATCCAAGTCCTTAGCTACAAGAGTGTCTCTCAGTGCAAAGTAAAATGCTGGCAGGATTGTAGCATCCTTTGTTTTAATGAGATCAAACAGCCGTGGGACGTTCTCTGGTCTGAAACAAATCAGTACATTCCCCATAAATTTACATATGATTATATATGATCCACAATCATTGACAATGAGAACTGAAGAAAAGAGGCAGTTTTGGTGAAATGCTCTGGAAAAACACATCCCTATTAATTAAGTCAAAGTCAAACTTGTTGCAATGGAAAACGAAAACATGAAATTTCTAAAAAGCTATAAATAGCAAAAGGCACCAGTTGACAATTGAACTGTTTGCAAAGTTTCATGAATGAGTAGTGTTGGAACTATGGTCTGGACAAACACACCAACATGAATAACATGAACATCACGCTTGTTGCCTTGGAAGCAGAAACAAAATGAGCCATAAATAACAGAAGGCACAGGTGATAAAATGAACATGTGTGTTTCCTGGATGTATATCTAGTAGTTTTAGAGATATGGTCCAGACAAACATGACAAAGAGACAGGACGGATGACAGATTACATGCTGATTACTATATCCACCACCATATTACATACTAGGGGATGAAAAGCTTAAATGGAAGATTCTTTGTCTTGAAACAAGTGTCAGGTTCATGTTTATTGCTCAGACATTTTTGAAAATTATTGGCTATTAAAACTTAAGACTCTGACGCATGGGTGTCAGTGATTTCTTACGTTGTGATCTTCCTCTTGGTGTGTTCCACCCATCGCTGCATCTTGTCCAGGCCGATGAAGGTGGCCGAACCCACATTGTTCTTCTTGAGGAACTCGACACACCTCTGTGCAGTGTTGATGGTGTCCACCACAATGTGATCCAGGGCCCCACAGGCAGTAGACACAGCAACATCATACTTCTCATCTATAGCTCCTAGGTTTCCCTGTGTAAACATCACACAGGATATGATGAGTTGGTCGGAACACCAGTCTTATGCTCCTTTGAGGTGAGGTGAGGTGAAATTGGGTTTAACGTCGTGCTTGAGAATATTTCGCTCATATGACGACGTGCATGCGTGTGTATGTGTATGTGCGGCTGCTTGTACTAGCCCAGACTGAAGCTGGTTTTATAGTGCTAGCCAACTCAGATACCATGTCGCAGTGAAGCATGAATACCCCACTCAGACACATTATACTGACTCCGAGCCGACCAGTCCTTGTTGTACCCATTAATGCCAAACGCCAGGCAGGGACCAACAAGTACCATATTTTAACGTCTTTTGGTATGACGCGGCCGGGGATCGAACCCACGACCTTCCGCTCTCCGGGTGGATGCTCTAACCACTACACCACGGAGGTGGTCGATGATCCTTTGAATAGACACTAAGTGATACAAAGGGATGCTACTTCGCTTGAAACACCAAACAGTAAAGGGTAAATATCGACTTGACAGTTAATATACATAGTAACAACACATACAACCGATCAACTTGGGTCCCTGTGAAGATCTGGGTTAGAATTGGTTTTAAGCAACCCACAATTATCGTAAGAGGCAACTAACGGGATCGGGTAGTCAGATTTGCTGCACTTGTCACGTGTCATCATATCCCATGCTCATGATGTTGATCACTGGATTGTCTGGTCCAGACTCGAATATTTACAGACCTCCACCATAGTGGTGGTCCGATTAATTGAAATAATCGAAGATTGGTCACAATGACAACACGACCAAACAATCGATCATGTTTTCTCATGATCGAACACAAACAATTTTGGACCACTTGTTTACAATAACAATATTTTTCAAAAGGTTGATTTTGTCTCGACATTGCATAAGCACTACAAGCTCGTTCCAAGTCATGATTAAGTTTATCTTAACAACTTCAGGAAATGTATGTTCCTAACTCACTAGTCATCCTTTAAAGATGTGAAATTTGCAAATGCATTTTGAGCAATTTGCGGAAAAAAACGAGAGAACTACATGCTCTTTCTTTATTTTTTGTGCATTAACAAACATAACCATGAAAATTTGATAAATGACGCTAACCAATTATTTTCGATGATTGATCGGTTGTAATGAACCAATCATTAATTATGAGATTTACACCAATTCCCAACACTACTCCACCATATAGATGGAATATTGCAGAGTACCCGCATTAAACAACAAACATGGGAAAGCTGTCCTTCAGTGTACCCTGGTGTACTTCAGGATGTATTCTTACATTGCATGCCATGTCAGGGTTGTTCACAGATATGTTTCATTAACTCATTAACTTTTTCTGTAAATTTGTAAAACTTTACTTTGTAAACTTTGTCCATTATTGTTGACGTTTGTTTCACATGACATCTATTTTCAAAATGAAAGCCTAAAAACAACATAACATAAGTACAACTTACAAAGAATCTAATAAGTGCTGATATGATTGTTGTTAGACTTTGTTGCTATCTGAGTAGCATTCATCAATATTCCTGTTTTTTGACAGCAGTCTGTAAATACTCTAGCCAGGACCACACAATTAAATGATTTACATCATCAGCATCGATCTACATCACTGGGAGACATTGACATCAATGAACCAAGTCAGCAGCTCTGACCGCCAGATCCCATAAGTCACTTGCTTGGTGTGCCTCGGACCAATTTTAACTGGGAATTTCGGATCAACCAATGATAATTCGGCTATCAGGTATTTTATCATCTGACAAAAACATCTCACAGAATCATTTTCAGATGAAGTTAACTGCAAGCCACCATACCAATCTGCCTTGAATCCCTGGCAGTTTGCCAGACTTTTTCTGCTCCATCAATGCTTCAATCACCCGGCCCTGTCTCTTGGCGGACTGCATTGAGTTGCGGGCGTCCTCCACCTTGCCTCTCAGAACACGAACCTACAGATAAATTGATCAGATTAACACAGACAGCAAGATACTACAATCACTGAATCTCATTCACAATGTTACTGTAAGTGTATTTGTCTCTGGTATCCTTAGAAGATTAATGACTTATTGACACAAAATATTGAGGTAGAATTAGAAATTGATGATGATGATGATGATGAAGATGATGACTGCAGGGGGGTGCCAGAAATGAGTGACACAAATGTTCCCATGTGGGGAAATGAACCTTTGTCTTCAGCATAACAAGCAAACCCTTTAACCACTGGTCTAACCCTCTCACCCCATATTATATTGTGTGAGTTAGTATGGTTCCAGCGTTATCACGTCAAGGGGACACTAGAAATGGGCTTCACACATTGTACCCATGTGAGGGTTCGAACCCGGGCCATCGGCATGACGAGCGGACACTTTAACCACTGGTCTAGCTCCCTCACCCCATATTATATTGAGAGACTAATCACTTGAAAGTTCTTGAAAGGCATTAAGAAGTTGGACGAACATGAATACATGACACGTTTTTATGCATAACAACTTCCTTTTTATTCTTTATACAGTGTTTCAGAGCTAACTATTGCTCCTTCAGCATTCACCTCATGAAGGACCCAGAATTAGCTCAGAAACGCTGTATAAAGACTAAAAAGGAAGTTGTTATCCATCAAACGTGTTATGCAATCATAATCATTGCTTAATGCCTAACTGGCAGCTCTTGAAAGTGAGGGCTATATTGAGACATACTGTGCTGGACAAACTGGACTGCAATTAATTGAGTCATACATATACTGTCTAGTCAATATTTTAGAAGTCCAGAGACATATCTTAGTGCTGACCCATTGTCTCTGTTGCCAGGTTGTTGGCTCAGACAAACAATTGGAAAATAAGGGACAGACACAGCCAGAACTCTGTTAGCCTGAGTGAGTGAGTGAGTGAGTTTAGTTTTATGCCGTACTCAGCAATATTCCAGCTATATGACGGCGGTCTGTAAATAATCGAGTCTGGGCCAGACAATCCAGTGATCAACAGCATGAGCATCAATCTGCGCAATTGGGAACCGACGACATGTATCAACCAAGTCAGCAAGCCTGACCACCCAATCCCGTTAGTCGCCTCTTACGACAAGCATGGGTTACTGAAGGTTCATTCTAACCCAGACCTTCACGGGTCTATTAGCCTGAGACTGTTGAACAAAACGTCAATAGAAACGCAATATTTCACATGCCTTGAGCATGCTGCCAGCATGGAAATGAGCGCATTGTAAATATGCACTATTATTATTAAGTCCAAAATGATCCACTGACAATTTGGACCTGACCATTCCTGTAAAGTGTTACCAAAGATGTTGATTAAGGTAGTCAACCCCCCTTTCATATACACTTTGTTTCACAAGTCGCACATACCTCTTCTGTAGACTTAGTTTCAACACTGACGGCTGATTCTAAGTCCTTCTTGCATTTGGCCACCAGTTTCTCTACTTCAGGGATGGTCTTCTCCAGCTCAGCAATTCCACTGAAATACAAATAAGGGATTTATTCCAGTCAGTAGTATATCTCACAGCCAAACAAGAACAAACATTTCCTTTTCAGGGTACATTATTATTTGCACACTTACAAATTTAAGAAAACCAAACAAAATTTACACAATATTCATGATTCATACAAATAAAAAATATTTTAAAACAAAATGTCAGCATGGCGAAAAGCTACCAGACAGTTTTTGGGAAACAAACGCAGACTCTGAGGTTGATTTCCTTCTGTAATTTCTTTTTCTGCAGGCCTCAAGCAGGTATGACCATGCTTTGAAAGAATGAACACATTGTGAGACTGATCTGAGGCCATGCACTCACATCTTCAATGACATAACTGTTGTTGGATTTCCTTGTGTCAATCTTTTCAAGGCAGTAGGATCAGAAAAAGGTCGTTTCGACATGACCTGTTACGGGTGAGTGCGTTTAATTTCACACCACTTTTAGCAATATTGCAGCAATATCAAGGCAGGGGGGAACACCAGAAATGGGCTTCACACATTGTACCCATGTGGGGAATAAAACCTGGGTCTTTGGCGTGACGAGTGAGCGCTTTAACCACAAGGCTACCCCACCGCACCTGACCTGTTATGGGATGTCTTCAGTGAATGTGTGAGTTTAGTTTTACGCCGCACTCAGCTATTCCAGCTAGCGTACTCTGGTACAGAGGCACATGTAAAATCACTTTCCCTGATAATTTTTCCACTATACCAGCCAATTTACTTGTTGATTTTTTAAATTAGCAACATAATTAACATTGGAAAGTCAACTGGACACCAGTACAACGTGATATAAAAATTTGCTTGCCTGACAGAAAAAAACACTGGACTGGGACGTCGGGCAATGGGTTATTTCCATCCCTGCATTAGTTGCCTCTTACAAGCATGGGTTACTGAGGATCAATTTTAACCCGGATCTTCACGGGTCCAGGGGATGTCCTCACATCTTTGTGTAGTGAACAGTAAGACTTGAGACCAGTGTCTATCCGGTACAGGGCTGATGACCAGGGCGAAAATAACTTACAAAAATGGGCTGTGCTAGTGTTCAGCTCAAATAGCGGTACAGTGGCACAAGTAAAATCACTTGCCCTGATAATTTTTCCACTATACTGGCCGATTTTCTTGTTGATTTTTTAAATAAACAACATAATTAACATTGGAAAGTCAACTGGACACCGGTACAGTGTGATATACAAATATGGTTGGCCGACAGAAAAAAACACTGGACTCGGGCGTCGGGCAAAGGGTTATTTCCACCCCTGATGACAATCCTGACATATTGGTTCCAGCCCTAGCTGGGAGGCTATTAATTTCAGTTAGATTCTAAGATGTACCTCTTCCTTTCCTTAATGGTTGTTTCAGCCTTGCTGAGGTTCTTCTGCATCTCCTCCAGCTTGTTGGTCGCCGTCTGCTGGTTGCTAAGATACAGGTCCAACTCAGACTGAGCTACTTGAAGCTGAGGGAGAAGAAATCATCCTCAGTACATGTCTCTAATATTCAAAATAATACACAAAACTTGTATTAATACAATTTCAATTTGAAAAAACTGCACTGGTACCAGATTCAACTGGCTTGTGCAGCCTGGGTTTTATAAGCCTTTTTCCCATATGCCTTTTTTCCATTTTGCTTCAAATTTGTACCATGTGTAGAGGATCTATACAGGCTGAATTAAAATTACTTTCATATAGCACAATGTCTATGTTTGCATTCTACACTACACATCTTTGTTATACATATATCAGGCAAAAACATGTCTTAATTTATTGTACATGGTAATAATTCAGGGTTGATTATGATTTTGGTTTGTTGTTTAACGCCACACTAAGCAACATTCCAGCTATAGACAGACGATAGTCTGTAAATAATCGAGTCTGCACCAGACAATCCAGTGATCAACAGCATGAGCATCGTTCTACGCAATTTGATATGATGACAAGTGTTAACCAAGTCAGCATGACTGACCACCCAATCCCATTAGTCATTTTCTACAACAAGCAAGAGTTGCTGAAGACCAGTTCTAACCCAGATCTTCACAGGTAGGTTAATTATGACAATAGATTAGATTATTGCTGAAGTGTAAAAGTGTAGAACATGAAATGCCAATGCTGGAAAACAGACTTTGCTGCAGACTAGTGGACAAGCCCTTGAAGTATTGATGCAGGAAACTGAACCAAGGAAGACATGCACATGGCACCAGGATGTCTGGGAACAATAAGCACCTGTCGGAGGCCAAACTCTTCAAATCTTTTGTTGATGCCTACCTTTGACTTGGTTTCATTGACACTCTTTTGTAAATCCAACAGCTTCTCTTCCTTCCCATCTTTCTCCTCTTGTAGGCCCTGAAACATGTCATAGTAAATACAGAAATGTCCTATTTATCTATATTTATCAAACCACAGCTGCAATATATAAAGTATTTTAGGTGCTAAAACACAACGTCTAACATAGAGCAATCTGTGGCTTGAATTTGAGTTGAGGAAATTCTTTCAACTGATAATGGTCTGTTAACGGGTACTCTGCTGACAATAATATACTCAAGTGTCTTTTGATATCAAATATATATATGCAAAAAGTTTTAAAATCCAAGGCTTGCTGAGGAGTTTTTATCTCATGATATATTTCATTGCAAAGGTCACACAGGTGAGATTCTATTTCACAGAGCCCCATGACCCATCTATTTCTTGAGTCAGTGAGTGAGTTTAGTTTTATGCCCCTTTTAGCAATATTTCAGCAACATCACGGCAGGGGACAACACAAATGGGCTTCACACATTGTGCCCATGTGGGAAATCGAACCTGGGTCTTCGGCGTGACGAGCCAACGCTTTAACCACTAGGCTACCCCACAGCCCCCTATTTCTTGAGACCTCCCACAATCCACCCTTGTCTGTCTTTAGACCCCCCACAATCCACTTGTCTGCTTTAAGACCCCTGAAAACACACCTGTCTGTTTTGAGACGCCCCCACAACCCACCTGTGTCTTCAGACTCTCCACAACCCACCTTTGTCTTCAGACCCCAACAACCCACCTTTGTCTTCAGACCCTCCACAACCCACCTTTGTCTTCAGACCCTCCACAACCCACCTTTGTCTTCAGACCCCCACAACCAACCTTTGTCTTCAGACACACACAACCCACCTTTGTCTTCAGACCCTCCACAACCCACCTTTGTCTTCAGACACACACAACCAACCTTTGTCTTCAGACACCCACAACCCACCTTTGTCTTCAGACCCTCCACAACCCACCTTTGTCTTCAGACCCCACAACCCACCTTTGTCTTCAGACCCCCACAACCCACCTTTGTCTTCAGACCCTCCCACAACCCACCTTTGTCTTCAGACTCTCCACAACCCACCTTCTTCAGTCCTCCACAGCCCACCTTTGTCTTCAGACCCCCCACAACCAACCTTTGTCTTCAGACACACACAACCCACCTTTGTCTTCAGACCCTCCACAACCCACCTTTGTCTTCAGACACACACAACCAACCTTTGTCTTCAGACACACACAACCCACCTTTGTCTTCAGACCCTGCACAACCCACCTGTCTTCACACCCTCCACAACCAACCTGTCCGTCCTCAGACCCTCCAAAACCCACCTTTGTCTTCAGACCCCCACAACCAACCTTTGTCTTCAGACCCTCTACAACCAACCTTTGTCTTCAGACCCTCCACAACCCACCTTTGTCTTCAGACCCCCACAACCAACCTTTGTCTTCAGACCCTCCACAACCCACCTTTGTCTTCAGACCCTCCACAACCCACCTTTGTCTTCCAGACCCCACAACCCACCTTTGTCTTCAGACCCTCCACAGCCCACCTTTGTCTTCAGACCCTCCACAACCCACCTTTGTCTTCAGACCCTCTTCAGACCAACCAACCCACCTGTCTTCAGACCCTCCACAACCCACCTTTGTCTTCAGACCCAACCCACCTTTGTCTTCACAGCCCTCCACAACCCACCTTTGTCTTCAGACCCCCACAACCCACCTTTGTCTTCAGACCCCCACAACCCACCTTTGTCTTCAGACCCCCCACAACCAACCTTTGTCTTCAGACCCTCCACAACCCACCTTTGTCTTCAGACCCTCCACAACCCACCTTTGTCTTCAGACCCTCCACAACCCACCTTTGTCTTCAGACCCTCTACAACCAACCTTTGTCTTCAGACCCTCCACAACCCACCTTTGTCTTCAGACCCTCCACAACCCACCTTTGTCTTCAGACCCCCACAACCCACCTTTGTCTTCAGACCCCCACAACCCACCTTTGTCTTCAGACCCTCCACAACCAACCTTTGTCTTCAGACCCCCACAACCCACCTTTGTCTTCAGACCCTCCACAACCCACCTTTGTCTTCAGACCCCCACAACCAACCTTTGTCTTCAGACCCACACAACCCACCTTTGTCTTCAGACCCTCCACAACCCACCCTCCACAACCCACCTTTGTCTTCAGACCCTCCACAACCCACCTTTGTCTCCCACCTTTGTCTCTGTCTTCAGACTCTCCATGACATCCTTCACTTTTTCTTCCTCCTTGGCTTTGTCCGCTTCTAGTTTTTCCAGTTTTTTCTTCAGACCAGCAATTGCTTTCTCGCTTTCTTCTGGCACAGCTCTCAGTTCCTCGATCTGTACACAAACAGAATTAAAGATTATTAACTGAAATAAGCAAAAATTGCTCAGAAGGTCCAATGTCGAAGCAATCAAAGTTTTGATAAACCAGTAAAAATGATTTTTATTCTATGTCAAGTTCTTATCTTTAAAAACATACATTATCAAAACGCACAGATGATCTAGTTTTACTGCACCTAAACTAGCATAATGATGCTAACTCATAGGGGGATGGTAGGGTAGCCTAGCCAAGAAAAGCAATTGCTCGTCACATCGAAGACAAGGGTTCAATTCCCCACATGTGTAATAGGGTACGATATGTGAAGCCCATATCTAGTGTCCCCTGCTGTGATATTGCTGGAATATAGCTAAAGCCGGGATTCAAACCCATGATCCCAGGTTCCTGGCAGGCAGCTCTGTACAGTATTTGGTGGTGACTAAGAGGATTCACGTCAACTATGTGAATTAAACAATCCTGAAATACAGCTGCATGTTGGTATGACTCAATATCGATGACCATGCCAATATTGTGGATGTTAATCTGACAACATACCGCGATAGTCAGGCACATCTTCTGGAACCTCTAATCATTTAATTAAGAAATGTCACATTGTGCTATCTTTCTCACAAGTTCAGGCTTGCTGACTTGGTTGATGAACATCACGGTAGTTTCCTACATGATGCTCATGATGTCAATCACTGGATTTTCTGGTCCAGACTCAATTATTTACAGACTGCAAATATATACTGTCAAATCCCGATGAGGCGAATCTCTGGGGACCAAGTAATATATTCGACTTATCGATGTATTCGAGACATAGGTATGTCTATGAGGGTAGAAAAATATATGATCCAGTCCTAATTCCTCCGCCTAAGCATGTGTTTATCTAATGATTTCCCTATCACTAATAGGGGCACCTTATCAGTTCAGTCTGATTAGCACAGACAGTGATTTCCGTAAAATCACTAATCTGCCTTTTGAACTCACCCGTCAAAGGCGGAAAGGTGTGAGCCGCTGGTTTGTTAATTGGATTAGGTTTGCTACACCAATCAACTTCTCATTGACTGACTTCGGCTTATGTATACAAGATTGCTGTTGTTTGAATCTCATGGGACCAAATTTTCTGGCAAATTGCTGAATGTCGCATTAAACAACAAACAAATAAAACCTTTTTCGTCTCCTGATCCAGTGTCTTGTCTAGTTTCTTAGCCTTGGCCTTGGAGTGTTTCAGATCCTCGCGACACTTCACATCCTGACGCTCGAACTCCTTGAACTCATTCTTGGTCTCCTCGCACTGCTTCACCAGGGTCTCAGACTCCCTGAAACATACAAGTAGTACATCTACACCAGGGTCTCGTACTCCCTGAAACATACAAGTAGTACATCTACACCAGGGTCTCGTACTCCCTGAAACATACAAGTAGTACATCTACACCAGGGTCTCGTACTCCCTGAAACATACAAGTAGTACATCTACACCAGGGTCTCGTACTCCCTGAAACATACAAGTAGTACATCTACACCGGGGTCTCCTGCATCCACCAGGGTCTCCGTGAAAACATACAAGTAGTACATCTACACCAGGGTCTCGTACTCCCATACAAGTAGTACATCTACACCAGGGTCTCGTGTGAAACATACAAGTAGTACATCTACACCAGGGTCTCGTACTCCCTGAAACATACAAGTAGTACATCTACACCAGGGTCTCGTACTCCCTGAAACATACAAGTAGTACATCTACACCAGGGTCTCGTACTCCCTGAAACATACAAGTAGTACATCTACACCAGGGTCAGAAACATACAAAATTACATCTACACCAGGAATGCACCGCGTACAAGTAGAATTACACATTTGTCTATAATTGGCATTAAATTATTCTACACAAGTATAAGATTTACAAACAGCAAACAAGTGTCACATGTCACATATAACAACTTGAGTCAAAGTCATTGTGAAACATACAGTCAGACACTGGGTCCAGCACCAGACTTCTATCAGACCTTTTTCGAATCTGCCAGATTTGTCAGAGGGTCAGACGCTATTCAAAAAGTGAACACTGCACCAGGGAGGGAAATGTTGTTCTTATTCAAAAGTGAAATAAAAGAACAATGAAGATTTTGAGATGTGCTCATTTGTTCACCAAACACAATAATTTTCTCCAATATGAACACCCCTTTGATATATTTGATGTCTCAGAGGTACAGACAAGCTGCGTATCTGCGTAAATTACGCAAACATTTATGTGAAAACTCAATTCTTACCGAGTTTGTTGCTTACAAGAACGTTTGAATTTTTGTAAATACTCAATATATTTGATCTTACATGCGTACACACAAAACTGTCAAATCTTAGCTAGCGTACTGATAGATAGATAAAATAACTGAGGTGCATTGAGAGGTTCTATTTCAACACATGAACTAGGCAACTTGCAGTCTTTCTTATAGTTTCTCATATAACAGATCAAATATAAATAACATTTAAACTTCATTACATTTTACTTCAAAATACCCAACTGATTTGATTTTTACAATTAATGGAAAATTAGTAAAATCTACCCTTGCAATTGAATTTGAGGTGGCTGGCGTCACCTTCGGTGATTTGAGACGGATGTTTACCGAGACCAGGAAGTGATCACAGTCTCACGGCTTTCAACTCAATCATCTGGCACAGGAAAATTAAGTAGTGCAGGATTAGTTAAAAATTTAGGATACCCAATTGAGATGAACACAAGCAAGTACATAACTCAATGACCCAAAAAGTTATCTGTAGCTCTAATGTCTCTATCTCAAAATTGAATTTAAACAGCAATAATGGATGTATATAACAACAGGGTTCATACAAATTATCACCCATCAAATTTAAGGGCCTTTCAGGGCCAAATCAAGAATTGAAACACATAAGTGGGACCAACCATCAGGGGGAAATAACTCTTATTTATATTGCTGCACTGGGAAAGTTCTGCTTTGCAATGGAGACTAGTTTACATGACTATCATTGCAAGGTGGTTTTATTATGCATTAGTTTCCTGTAAAATCATAGCTAAGCTAAATATAGGGCCTTTTTTAGGTCAAATCACTGGCAATTAGGGTGTTTTCAAGGCTAAAATGAATTTAGATCCTCTTATGGTAAAATGTTGAACTTTTTTTTTTTATGTAAACAAAAAAGGCGGTACAATCATATTGTGGATATTTTGTAAACCCTGTTGTTTTCGAATGCAATTGCATATATATCAAAAAGGGACGACCATAATATGATATGTGTGTGTGTGTGGGTGTGTGTGTGTGTGTGTGTGTGTGTGTGTTTAAGAAGCCGACATATAATAATCAGGGTGATATGGTATTCAAATCAGGAGAGAGTGAGGAGCATGGTGACAGGTGGCGCCGTTTTCCCGCCAAAGCCTGGGGAAGGGAGATGAATCCTGGTAAGTGATTTTACGTCCGCTTTTTTTAAGGGAGCTTCAAAAGGGGATTCAAGTGTTCCACTAGCATTCGGAAGGAAAGGGAGACAAGCAATAAGCATGAGTCAGGATAAGGAAAAATAATTAATCACACAAGATAAGCCATCACATCTTACTTGTATATTTTCTTGTGATCCTTCCCCTTCTCTTTCTTGGCTGCATTGATTTCCTCCAGTTTGGAGTTCACTTCCTTCATGCTATCGTTGATCTTGTCATACTCTTTGGTAGCCTTCTCCTCATTCACTGCACACTCTCCACTGGATAACATACATACATACATAGCACTATTAGCAGTCCTTAAGTTCAGAGAGATTCCAGCCCTGACTGGATAGGCTAATAAATTGTCATTCTTGAATAAAAAATAAAAACCTTAGATTTATATTCATGCTGCACTGAACAATGAAGATAAATAACTATGGATGAGAAGAATTATACACATTTTATAGGGTCAGTTATTTATAACATGTATTATATTATATACTTCATTTTATCTAGACAAAAGTATCAGCCAGCTGGAAATCATGTTCTAAAAGGTGCAAGACAAACAGAGCCTCAGGCAGGAGACAAGCGATTATTTTGAACACTGAACTCTGTCGGTTCTGTAGTCGTTACAATTTACAGATGTATCAATGCACTACAAATTTTTCAATCACAATATAGTAGCAGAGCTCCAGATAAGATTTAGCTTATGTGGGTACTGTACCCACTGTATTTTTTTGGAGTGGGTATTATGAATTTTGAGTGGGTATTTCATTTTCCGTTACCCACTGCTTTCATATATCTGCATATTTCACATATTTCACGTATTTCAGTCATTTTACTCACCTAAGTATTATGTCATTGAGTAAGTTTACTAAGCAGGTATGTTCTGCCTTATGTCATACCGAAGCAAAACCAACTTAAATATAATGGAAATGATTTCATAAAACATCACTCATCCTATACTGACAGTACAACTTGATAGCAATTGATGTCTTTTTCCATTACACGAACGATTTTTATCAATATATTCCGTACGCATTTGTATTAAACTTTTTGCGTATCTGACATTTTAAATGTGTAATTGGTACGCAACAATTATTTTTCAATGCGTAATTGGAAATTTTCTATGCGTATTTTACCCGGATACGCAGCTTATCTGGGCCTCTGTAGTAGATGAGTGCCTATCTATGAACTGATTCAAGTCTGTATTTTGTAATAAGACTGAACAAGTACAAATTCTATGTCTTGTATTAATAAAGCAAGAGATTTCCTTGTATTGTATGGCAAGAAACATTCTATATCAGCAGTCTCTAGTACAAAACTGTAAGAACAAACCTAAATACAGCACAATGTCTTTGAATGGCATTTAGAAGTGATACACATAAGGAAGAGAGTTTTTATGGGTGTGGACTTCTTTATTATTTACCTGATGAAGGAGAAAGGATATACTCCGAAACGTGTTCCTCATAATAAAGAAGTTGACATCCATAAAAGCTCTCTTCCTAAATAAAGCAGTCATGCAAGTTAATTAGGAACTGGTTGATAAACAACTTGTTCATGTTGTTAGCTGACTGACAGGAACATGGAGAATATCATACAAAATCGGCACACACTGTGTCTCACCCTACACTTTATCTTGCCTCACACATAAATGTCATTTTCTGATTGGGTGAGTGCTCTTCTATTATTTTCAATGTACCCCTCTTGCAAGTGAGTAACATTTTCTATGTACCCCGCTGGAAATGCCGAACTCATTTGGTACTTTGTAGTAGCAATTCTTTATCTCGAATAACATTGATGTACGGAAATTACCGATGTTCTGCGAATGCAAATCAATGGGAGAGAGATGACTCTAAATTTGTTTTTCTTGTCGTCTTGTCCTCCATACTATGATCCGATACCCATGCTTCAAACAGTTCAAAATTCCCATTGAGGTGTTCAGTAAGATAAATACGTTGTTCACTGGTCCCTCGGGACCTATGGGTTGATGTACCCTCGATGTTTCTTTATGTTCTCCTCGCCCTTCGGGCTCAGGCAATATAAACAAACATCGATGGTACATCAGCCCATGTCCCCCTCGAGACAAGTGAACAATTTATAATGTATCATGGCACCTCTAATCTGTCAAATTGAAACAGCAACCTTCCTCAGGGCTCCAGATAATTTTTCAACATCAGGGAGTACGTACTCCTTATTTTTTCAATATTGGAGTACTGGATAAACTTAAGAGTACAATTTGAGTACTGAATGGAATTTAATGGCGTGTCAGTAATCTTGTGTTTCGTTTATTATATGCACCACAATACTGCTACTCCTGTGTAAACAGGTCAATCTACAATAAAACAACACTCTTTCAGATAAATATACGTCTGTAAATGATTCCAAGACCGTACACCATTGCTGTGGTGCGTATGTGCTACGTTTTCTAAATTATTTGCTACCGTGTCGTGCATATTTTTTATCCGTACATACGCCGATACGGCCCTTATCTGGAGCCCTGCTTCCTGTTTATGTAAAGGATGTACTAATAATGCTAACACAGTGTAGATGTGACTAGAATGGGACTTAACAAACCAGTCATGGTTTAGTCACCTGGTCCCCGTTTCACAAAGCTCTCGTAGCGCTACGACTATCATAAGTCAATGTTAGAGTATAGGAAGTAAGAATACTACGAGAAAAGTTACGAGATCTTAGCCCTGGACGATGTCTTAATCATGCCGATGTTTACTTTCAGATTATTTCATTGAAAGCTATGTTAAAATAACACTGACTTTCAGAACACAACTAAAAAAAAAATGCAACTGTTAACTAAACAAAATACAATTCCCAAATTGTATTGCCAAGAACGTTTAGTTTGGAACCCTGGATAAATGCCTGAGTGATCAAGTTTGGTTTATCAATGCCTTGAACAGTATTTTAGTTATATACAGGATGTAAAAGATTAAAGTGACACACTTGGGAGCATAATCAGTGCAAAGCAAGATTCAAAGCAACACGGCAAACTGCGACACCCTGGAAGTGAGCAAGTTTAGTTTTATGCCAATTTTAGGAATATTCCAGCAATATCCCGAAGGGGACACCAGAAATGGGCTTCACACATTGTACCCTTGTGAGGAATCGAACCCAGGCCTTCGACATGATGAGTGAACGCCTTAACCACTAGGCTACTCCACCGCCCCCTATTCCCTGGAAGTTGTTCCACTCACATGTATTTTTGGTACAGCTTGTTCTTCAGCTTCACGATACTGTTCTCCATGGTGAGGAATTCCACGGCTTCATTCTTAGGACCCTCCAGGTCATCCTTCTCTTTCTCTACAGCCTTCACACGATTCAACTGAAAATAAACACAGGAAACGTCTTGGATCCCTACATGAATTCAACTCATTATTTGTGATCGCAACAATCAAATGTTCATGAAGTTTCTAAAGGTGAGAGGTTTTACTTGGATTCAGGTGTTATTTATTAAAACAAAAAATGCAAACTAGAATATATCCAAGACAAACAGGATAACAGTCAACATTCTTGTTTGTATGTTTAATATAACAATAATATGGTCACTGGTCATTGCCGTGACAAATGAGTGAGTGAGTGAGTTAATATTTAACGTCACATCGGCAATATTTCAGCCATATCGTGACGAGAACATTTGATATTAAAATGAAATATATGTATATTGTAAAACACCTGCCGACTCTTTTAGCAATATTAATTCAATATCACAGCACGGAACACCAGAAATGGTCTTCACACATTGTACCCATGTGGGGAATCGAACCCGGGTATTCAGCGTGACGAGCAGTCGCTTTAATGATTCATTAGGCTACCCCACCGCCCCCTTTCAACATGATCAAATCATGACAAATTATGTACGTTTTAACAGTAAAACAACTAGAATATCACAGATATGTATGTAAAACTAGTAATTAATCTAAAACGTTTTAACTATAGGGAAAAACAATACACTATAAAAATGGGCTATAAGTCGCCAATAACTGAAGGTAGATCACCATACCAGGGACCATGGGGACTTACATTACTTTTGCTACCTGCATGGACCCTAGTTGGATTTACACCATCCCCACAGCCATTGGCGACAGAAGAGAAATCTAGCCATAAATTAAAAGCACAAATATTCTACGATAAAAAACGTGGCAAGCCTAAATTTACTTTGAAAGTTTTTGGATCTTACGTACCCTCCCGTGACAAATGACACTGACAACATGAGTGAGTGAGTATGGTTTTACACCGCTTTTAGCAATATTAATTCAATATCACAGCACGGAACACCAGAAATGGTCTTCACACATTGTACCCATGTGGGGAATCGAACCCGGGTATTCAGCGTGACGAGCAGTCGCTTTAATGATTCATTAGGCTACCCCACCGCCCCCTTTCAACATGATCAAATCATGACAAATTATGTATTTCTTATTGTGTAAATTGTAAATTCAGCTATATATCTACTCACCAGCATAATACATCCTCTCCTGGCCACTGCCTGAAGTCAACTACCTGTGCCCTTCAATCAGTCTAGTCCACTCAGTCGAGTCCAAGCTAATCAGTATCCAAGCCCATCTATTGTCTTTCTATTACAGTCCAGGTGTTATCAGGTCAGCTGCATTCTAATACTCCTTAATGTTTTAATCTTATATTCTACACATTTTATGCACATATTGTCTAGTGTGTCTCGTTGGCCATCTGGCCTGGTGTCTGTATTTTTCTATGTCTTTTTACCAATGCCATTTTTGACATGTACATTCACGTGACACATAAATAAACTATTTTGTCTGTCTGTCTGTCTGTCTGTCTGTCTGTCTGTCTGTCTGTCTAATAGCCTTATCATCAAACCTAACTTGTGTCATCAATGAACATATCGAATAATTGTTATTGTATTCATTACTCAACAAGTGAGCATCACATGAACATTTTCACCCTACCTTCTCAGCTCTCATCTCGCCGAGAGCCTCAACCCTCTTTGACAATACTTCAATGGGTTCCTTGAAACGGTTACTGCCGATGATGTCCTCCAGAAACTCCAGCATCCCGTCTTCGTGTTCTGTGAGTGCCTTTGGCTTCATCATGGCTATCTGCTCCACCTCGCCCTGCACACAAACAGATGGAATCATTGGGGCAATCATTTCAAACTTGTTCAAGTTGAATTCAGTCAAACATTGCTGTTGTTACATTTGTCTCAAGCTAAAAGTTGGGTCCAGTGTTCACGGTAAGAAAAAAACCTTTGTGTTCCTAAAATGCACAGCCCCAAGTATCTTGCGTGTGCATGCACCACAGATGTATGCCTGAGCTAGAGTGCGGCAAGATCTCTAGACAGGTGCGGGGTCTCCCCCGTAAACTTTTGAAATTTAGACGTCATTTTGTTGCATTTTAGAGCATGTTGTCATCATTAGCAAGTTAAATTAGCTGAGAGAAACTATATTTTATTTAGTTGTTTCCTTGGGGAAAATGTTTTTCGGTTACTTGTTCCCAGAACACAAAATGCTTTGCGCGCAAAACACGCAGGTAGAAAATATTTGCGTGAAGCGCACAGGTTTTTGTGTTAACAAGAACACTGTGGGTCTCTTATTATACCCATATATTCCTTATTTTGTCATCATTTTGCAGTTGTGTGTTTTGTGTCAAACTTTGGACAACTTGAAATATTTACAAAGGTCCATTCAACCACTTTAACTGTCAGTGTTTGAAATTTAGGAATAAATGCATGATATACGTGTTATACTGAAATTAGCTTATCAATATATTTACAAGTCATGGGGATCTTTAGCATTAAAATAGAGTCGCAGGGTGACAACAGCAAACAAAATACAAAGCCTGCGTGATGCCTTGTGCTTATAACAGAAGGTCACTTCCTTGTTTGGATCCAAAATTTCCAAAATCTAAAACCGTGGCTACAATGAAGTCTAAAATGTTCAACATGCAATGCTTTATTAACTTCAGTGAGATACAAAACCAGCAAACCTGTAGAATGAGGAAACGATTGTGGTCGAGGTCTATGCCACTAGATCTGAGAAACTTGGCCACTTCCTTGTACGTGGCTCGCTTCCCATCCACAGAATAGCTGGAGCTGTTGTCCTTCGATGCTGTACGAGATACCACAAACTTGGAGTTGGGGACAATCGTATATTCATCATCTCCTGGCTAGAAAAATAACTCAAACTCAATTTTTCCCCCAAGAAAGACGTAAGATTCCTGAATAATGTTCAACAGGTTTTTTTATGAGTTGTCTAAACATGTCAACACATGATAAAAGCTATTCTGGTTAATAATGGAATATAATGAGGGAATATTCAGAAATCCTGTCCTCGAAAGTTTTGAGTGAATACGCAGCAGTTGATATAGATAACAGGGAAATGTTTCTTTTTTTTCAAACGTGTCACAGGGCACTCACAATGATGACAAGGTGTTTCCTTAGGAGCTAACTAGCCATCGGCTTTCTTCTAAAAATGCAAAATTTTCTACTATAACCCCTGTATCTATGATCCTCTGTAAGTGTACTACTGTCTACTAACCCCTGTATCTACGATCCTCTGAAAGTGTACTACTGTCTACTAACCCCTGTATCTACGATCCTCTGAAAGTGTACTACTGTCTACTAACCCCTGTATCTACGATCCTCTGAAAGTGTACTACTGTCTACTAACCCCTGTATCTACGATCCTCTGAAAGTGTACTACTGTCTACTAACCCCTGTATCTACGATCCTCTGAAAGTGTACTACTGTCTACTAACCCCTGTATCTACGATCCTCTGAAAGTGTACTGTTCCCTGTATCTTTGATCCTCTGAAAGTAACCCCTGTATCTACGATCCTCTGAAAGTGTACTACTGTCTACTAACCCCTGTATCTACGATCCTCTGAAAGTGTACTACTGTCTACTAACCCCTTTGATCCTCTGTATCTACGATCCTCTGAAAGTGTACTACTGTCTACTAACCCCTGTATCTACGATCCTCTGAAAGTGTACTACTGTCTACTAACCCCTGTATCTCTAATCCCTGTATCTACGATCCTCTGAAAGTGTACTACTGTCTACTAACCCCTGTATCTGACGATCCTCTGAAAGTGTACTACTGTCTACTAACCCCTGTATCTACGATCCTCTGAAAGTGTACTACTGTCTACTAACCCCTGTATCTACGATCCTCTGAAAGTGTACTACTGTCTACTAACCCCTGTATCTCACGATCCTCTGAAAGTGTACTACTGTCTACTAACCCTGTATCTACGATCCTCTGAAAGTGTACTACTGTCTACTAACCCCTGTATCTACGATCCTCTGAAAGTGTACTTCTGTCTACTAACCCCTGTATCTACGATCCTCTGAAAGTGTACTGCTGTCTACTAACCCCTGTATCTACGATCCTCTGAAAGTGTACTACTGTCTACTAACCCTGTATCTACGATCCTCTGAAAGTGTACTACTGTCTACTAACCCCTGTATCTACGATCCTCTGAAAGTGTACTACTGTCTACTAACCCCTGTATCTACGATCCTCTGAAAGTGTACTACTGTCTACTAACCCCTGTATCTACGATCCTCTGAAAGTGTACTGTCTGTCTACTAACCCCTGTATCTGACTCGATCCTCTGAAAGTGTACTGCTGTCTACTATCCTCTGAATCTACTAATCCTGTATCTCTGAAAGTGTGACTGTACTACTGTCTACTAACCTCTGAAAGTGTACTGTCTACTAACCCCTGTATCTCCCTCTGAAAGTGTACTACTGTCTACTAACCCCTGTATCTGATCCTCTGAAAGTGTACTACTGTCTACTAACCCCTGTATCTGTCTACGATCCTCTGAAAGTGTACTACTGTTTACTAACCCCTGTATCTACGATCCTCTGAAAGTGTACTACTGTCTACTAACCCATGTATCTACGATCCTCTGAAAGTGTACTACTGTCTACTAACCCCTGTATCTACGATCCTCTGAAAGTGTACTGCCACTGTACATGTGGTGATGCCCTTGTGGTTCTCACTGTTATGGATGAGAACACTGATCTTCTTCGATCGTATCTTATTTGCCCGATATCCAAACACGAACAACATGGAATCTATGACATTGGACTTTCCACTGCCATTAGGTCCAACAATTGAGGTGAAACTCTGCAAAATAACAACAGATTTTAAGAAATGAAGCCCATTGTAATTCAAGACAAAGGCACATAAGTACAAAAGCAGACATACGAATACACAGAGCTATCTAGAAAGTGGTCATGTGTGGATATTTATTGTTAGCAGAAAGAACGATGATTTGGGGATTGAGTTCTTCTGGCTTCCAACACATGCATGGTAGGGGAGAGAAGGGAGGAACCTACAAAATGAGGTTTCTATCTGTAAAATATTTTTAATAGTGAGTGAGTAAGTTTAGTTTTACACAAAGTGTTTTAGCATTATTTCAGCAATATCATGGATAGAGACACCAGAAATGGGCTTGTTACAATTGTCATTAGACAGTTTCAGCAGCAGAAAAAAATGCACACCCCAAGGAAGACCTCTTCTGAAAAAGAATTAATAGTTAAAAGAAATACTTAGTAAAGTGTACAATGATAAAGTGCACAAGTTTAACCAGTCTCCTACCTTGTGGAAAGGCCCCAATGTTTGCACTCCAGCATAGGACTTGAAGTTTTCATTCACAATGTGTGTGATCATCAGACGTGGGCCGTTTATGTCATATGTCGCTACTGACTCCGGTGCATTCGGAATCTCAATAGGAGCAAAATCTGAAGAAAACAGTGTACTGGCTCATTGAAGTCTAGCGAGTGAGTTTAATTTTATGCCACTTTTAGCAAATATTCCAGCAATATCACAGTAAAGCCAAAGGTTTGACAAATAGTATCTGTGACAAGCAAATGCTATAACCACTAGGCCTCTGGCAGTGAGCATGATCATTCTTCGCTTTTAGCAATATTAAAGCTAAATAATGGCATGGAAAACCAGGCAATGGCCTTACACATTGTACCCATGTGGGGAATTGAACCTGGGGCTTCAGCATGACAAGCCAACGCTTTAACTATGAGGCTACCTCACCACCCTGATTCAGGCAGTGAGTGTGGCTACGCATTGCTTTTAGCAACATTCAAGCAGGGGACACTAGACATGGGCTTAACACAGGGTACCCATGTGGGGAATTGAACCTGGGGCTTCAGCATGACAAGCCAACGCTTGTGAGGCTACCTCACCATCCTGATTCAGGCAGTGAATGTGGCTACGCATTGCTTTTAGCAACATTCAAGCAGGGGACACTAGACATGGGCTTAACACAGGGTACCCATGTGGGGAATTGAACCTGGGGCTTCAGCATGACAAGCATAACGCTTTAACAATGAGGCTACCTCACCATCCTGATTCAGGCAGTGAGTGTGGCTACACATTGCTTTTAGCAACATTCAAGCAGGGGACACTAGACATGGGCTTAACACAGGGTACCCATGTGGGGAATTGAACCTGGGGCTTCAGCATGACAAGCAAACGCTTTAACAATGAGGCTACCTCACCATCCTGATTCAGGCAGTGAGTGTGGCTACGCATTGCTTTTACCAACATTCAAGCAGGGGACACTACACATGGGCTTAACACATTGTACCCATGTGGGCAATTGAACCTGGGGCTTCAGCGTGACAAGCAAATGCTTGTGAGGCTACCTCACCACCTATTATATCATATGGTGCTAGTAAACTAATCAAACAAAGAGAGATGAATCCAGCATTCAAACCAAAGGCCACTTTGGCCAACATCAAACAGCTTATTGATGCTGAAATCTATCTAGGGTTCTATGTGAAGTGAGTTAGGTTCCATACCTTTCAACAACATTCAAGTTCTATCATGATGTCAGCTTGACAAGGGAGGAAAGCCTAAAGTGATTAAAGTCACACTTTGGTTACCACCCCACCTCCCAAACTAGGCGTTGTTAATTAAATGAACTGGGAATGGAACCAAAACAGATGTGTTTCTGATGTGCCCAGTGAATTTCCACACCTTAGACAACAGCTTTACATGTACCATCCATCTCTCCACAACAATGCACCCTTGCAGCAAACTGGGGTAAAAATCATGTTTTTTTCAAAATTGTATTATTTCAAAAAAGGTATGATTTTCATAATATTTTAGCAATTGAAAGTTTTTAAATCTAGACATTTTACTGCCAGTTGCAGCAGACTTGTTGGTCAATGTTGACACTGAGCTAGATAAATTCTAAGCATGTTTAAACACTTATGACCTGTTGTTTCTATGGTTACTACTGTGGAGATGGAACAGGGTTCCCACAGGCATGGCATACCATTACCAAAATTCCCTGACTTTTCCCTCACTTTCAGAGAAAAGCCAAAACTCCCTGACTTTTCCCTGACCTGTGGGAGCCCTGTGGAAAACATTTGTGACATATTTCATTTTTCTCAAAGTTACATACCAGCAGGATTGAAAACACGAGAAGCACTTGGAGTGGGTGGAACACTCTGGTCCACCTCCATAGCGTCTTGATCTTCCGCCATGCCTGAAATCAGTGAATTAGTAAATAAACCATAACAAAAATAAAACACACACTGATCAATATTTGCAACAAAAGGTGTACACAAATCAAAGCTCATATATTATGAATACTCAAGGGTGTATCATAGTATTACTTAGGAAAGGACCATTATTTGCATCTTAACACGTTGACTGCCTATCACGAGCATACTGGTGTTATCAAATGTAACAGAATTTGCTTGTTAGCTACATCAGCGGTATTTTAAAACACATGTTGGCAAAATAGCCACAAGAAGCGGTAAGAGTTCCACCCTAACCCCTGCTTGGAATCATAATGTATTCTATTTATTATGTTTATTTCAAGGGGTTAGGGTTTATATTTAGCATTATGTTAGGTTTAGGGTTAGGTTAGGCTTTCTATAAAAAACATCTATTCTTACTATAAATCTTTGGCATAGAATGATAAAAATTGGGGGTTACGGGCAGAAATCTTTCCAGTATCACTTCACTGATCTCTCGAGAATTCTCTAACTTGGTTTGTTGTGTTAGGGTCAGGGATGATTATCCCCAAACCTTTAACCTGGGATCCTTTGACAAAAACTGTTGGTGAACATATTCTTTAGCGGACCCTCTGTTTAAAACTTCAAAGCCAGCGGTTTTCCAAAACAAGCGTTACCGATGGAAGTTAAACTCAACAAAAGTATGAAAATGTTTACCTCAAAACGATTACTGGGTGTTGAACATAGACAATCAATTATTAACCTAATTTTGGGCACACTAATTTTCTGTCATCTGATTTAAAGTGTCCATAACTCGACCCAGGACCAAAACACTCACAGCTGAGTGAAACTGGAGTCTGCGGAAACGTAAACACTGTCGCTTGAGTTTTAACCTATACAAAAGAAAACAACTGTTTCTCAAACAAATGATGTGGAAGGCAGTGATGTGTATCTCAGAATAACTATGAATGACAAATATTTAAAAACAGTGATAAAGACGTTTAGGATGCATTACCTATCGTGTTTTCGTAATGTGTTGTCAAAACTGGCGCTCAAACGTTTGTCGCCGGGCCAAATAATTTACTACAAGACGATTGGTCCAAAATATTCATTAGCCTCCCCCATTGTAACCCGGAAGTAATTGTAAGGTCAAATCGAATTGCAGGTGTTCCCAATCTACTGGATGTTAGTATGTGTTGATAAGATTTGCGTCGAACAGCTGCATTTGGATCTGCGTGACTGTCGAGTCTTGGTCCAAATGAAATATGTAACGATGTGTTGAGATACAAGATGATTGCGCTCAAGAACCGGCAGATGAAATTACCTATCAAGAAAATGCGACAAATTGTGATAATTATTCTTGTTGTTATTATCGTTGCGGGTAAGTAGCAATTTGTATTTCTTGATGACGTATTAGTAATTAGATTGATGAAGTTTAGAGATACCTTGGAGCAGTTGCAGAAACAACACGATCCAAATATAATGTTCCTCACTGACTTCCATCAACTGCAAGGAGACGTCCTGGTTTTGGAAATGTCTCGTGAATTTCTCATACTTTTTAACAGCACGTTTCAGCTAACAGTTTAAATGCACATACAGGTAGTGGTTCTATCGAATGACTTATGAGAACGCTTTCATTATGTGTGTTTGTGTTCAATGTGTTTGTAATGAATGTGTAATAAGAATTTGTTATATAATCCTGATACAGTAGAGGGCAATAATAATAATTAAAAACATATATAATAACAAATGTGGGCTAGAATGCACTTTACCAGGCGCAGCCCTCGCTGCTCCCTTTACGATCTTTAGGGTTAGGGTATGGCACCCTTTACGATCTTTAGGGTTAGGGTATGGCACCCTTTACGATCTTTAGGGTTAGGGTATGGCACCCTTAACCATCCTTAGGGTTAGGGTATGGCACCCTTTACGATCTTTAGGATTAGGGTTAGGGTATGGCACCCTTTACGATCCTTAGGGTTTAGAGTTAGGGTATGGCACCCTTTACAATCCTTAGGGTTAGGGTATGGCACCCTTTACTATCCTTAGGGTTAGGCACCCTTTACGATTCTTAGGGTTAGGCACCCTTTACGATCCTTAGGGGTTAACTAATCGGGAAAAGTGCGCCCGGTAAAGTGCAGTACTCCGCAAATGTGGTGCTTGCATCACACATAAGCTGTCACCAGGGTCCCCATTGTCCTTTAAATTGTGTCGTTGGTTTGCTATATACTGATGTCATCTTAACACAGATCGGGGCGGTGGGGTAGCCTAGTGGTTAAGGCGTTCGCTCGTCACGCCGAAGACCCGGGTTCGATTCCCCACATGGGTACAATGTGTTAAGCCCATTTCTGGTGTCCCCCGCTGTGATATTGCTGGAATATTGCTAAAAGCGGGGTAAAACCAAACTCACTCACTCACTTAACACAGAACAGGAATGTCCCCAGGTTCTCCACCGAGAACACATCCCCTCTGACACTCAGAGTAATGCAGAAGGCTACAGTGTTGGGGAGTCTACATATTCTGAGAAAAGTCAGTACTTGGTGGGTTTGACTAGGCAGCAGTTACTGGGAGACGTCCCATTCACTGACTGGGCTGTGTGTGAAGGTACAAGGCCTTGAGCTGATGATGAGCTTAACCAGTCTGCCTGCCAGGATCACCTGAATCCTCTTTGTTGTATTTATTTATTTAAATCTCCAAAACATAATATTAAATCCAAACAACTTTGGGCCGTCTTTTGTGTTAACGACAGAGCATTCAATGCTTAATGGGTTGTAATAAGCTTCTAAGTATAAAGTGATAACACATAATATCATGAAAAGCCTAGTAACCCTTATAATACCTCATCACACAACCATTCAAGTCAATTTGTACCCATGCATTTGTCTGCATTCCATCTATAAATATCTACCAGAAACAGGAAAGCAGCTATTTTATAGATGCAGTATTTAATATTTACTTTATAAGCTAAAACATCTCTGTGTGTCACCTTAAGAAGATAACCTGGTATTAATCAGAAGTATGATCATTGCCCGACGCCTCAGTCCAGTGTTTTTTTCTGTCGGGCAAGCAAATTTGTATATCACACTGTACTGGTGTCCAGTTGACTTTTCAATGTTAATTATGTTGTTTATTTAAAAAATCAACAACAAAATCGGCCAGTACAGTGGAAAAATTATCAGGGCAAGTGATTTTACTTGTGCCACTGTACCGGAGTACACTAGCAATTTTTAAGATATTTCCACCCCTGATGATACTAATCTGGTAATATACATGACCAGTGTTGAAGGCAAATAGCACTCACTAGTAACAGCAGTGGAACGATATCTTGCCAATTTGTGTACAGTGCAGTAGACAGTACAAGAGTGATGTTGTTTGCTACCAGCACAGGTAACTTCTTTGAGTGGCATTGTCTAGATGTTGGAGAGTAATATACAGACAAACTTTATGGATAAACAACTTCTTTATTCGGTAGATGCGACATTTCTATACACATTCTTGTATCGTCAAGCAAGTATGAGTTAGGTAGAAAACTGGGGACTGTATATACAGTAAATAATTAACGAAGACAACAAGGACGTGAATTGGGATGTACAGTAACAATGTGATGACAAGGGATTATATGTAGAAGCCAGTGACAAGGGATTATATGTAGAAGCCCGTGACAAGGGATTATATATAGAAGCCAATGGGGTTTACGGGTGTTTGTACAAGTTACACAACCAGTTACGGTTGGTTGATGAGGATATCGTACACAGAGGGGATGAAGTAACCTTGGTCTCTGTTGATCAGGGGTCGGTGTCGTTTGATGTGGATTGCTTCGGTTAATTTTCGTTTGGTGAAGTCAGGTTGGTTGGCTGCCAGAATTGTCTATTCTGTCCAGTTGATTTGTATACCAGCACAGGTATTTACATTTTTACATCCCCTGTGAAGCTCCGTGTTAGAGTGGCTGTTCAGCAAGTCATGCTTGTCATAAGAGGTGGCTAATGGGAGGCTGACATGCTTGTCATCATCTCAATGATGTTTGGGTTGACTGGATTATTCACAGGCTTCGGGTGTAGTGGGGTAGCCTAGTGGTTAAAGCGTTCACTCATCACACCGAAGACCCGGGTTCGAATCCCCACATGGGTAAAGCCCATTTCTGGTGTCCCCAGCCATGATATTGCTGGATATTGCTCACCATACTCACTCATTCACACGCTTCAGTCATGTGGGTAGAAATTGTAGAATATTGCTCAGCGCGGTGTTACACAACAAGAGAACTATACAAACATTTTTACACAGCAGTTTTGATATTGGTTATATGTGATAATACCTAGATATTCTCGTGATTTTAGTGATTGACATTCAGGGCTCGATTTAATGCTTTGTTACTTGCACTGGTGCAACCCAATACTACAAAGTGCAACCTAGTTATTAGTCTAACTTGTACCAGGTGCAAGTCAATTTTTGAGACTTTAGCTGGAAAACAGAATGATGAGTAACTGACTTGGAAGAGTGACTCTGATGACTGTATGAGCAGCGACTGAAGGACTTACTGTTCATGACATTTTAGGAAGTAAGATAACTAATCTTATCAGTCCCAGATTTCTTTTGTTATAATGTTCTAAACTATCATTACCAAAACTCAAACCTCATATTTTATACAAGATTTTATATTGAGCAGCAGGTGCAACCTATTTTTATCTGATGCAACAAGGTTTCTACCTAAGGTTGCACCGGGTGCAAGTAGGTTTCATTTCTTTAAATCGAGCCCTGACATTTAAAACTTTGAAGAACATAGAGTGAAACTACGGATAACAGATTCCGAGAGCTATGGGAGTCATTATCTGTCTCTTCTCTCCCCTTCAATTGTGGGACTTTCATATGCTTTGTTGATTGCAACAATAGTTTTTTTTTATTTGGTACAACATATTTGTGTTTCATGGGTATGGGTGCCCATTTATCTAAGGCACCACTATTTGCTGTTCAGAGTTAGGTCCCTTGGGCACAACAGACACCCATGATAGTGGCAGCAAGTCCCAGACATTATGTATCTAAGTTTATCAGCTCCAAAGTGGTGAAGGCTTCAGGTCAGGCTTTCCTCCAACATGGCGCTGACTTGCTGCAACATAGCTGAAATACTCTTCAAAGTGGCTTGAGACTGCCTCCATGGTGTAGTGGTTAGAGCGTCCGCTTGAAGGTCGCAGGTTCGATCCCCGGTGACGTCAAACCAAAAGACGTTAAATTAATGGTACTTGTTGTTCCCTGCCTGACGCTCAGCATTAATGGGTACAACAAGGACTGGTCGGCTCGGAGTCAGTATAATGTGTCTGAGTGGTTTATGTAGAGGGTAATGTCAGAGTAACTCTCCATTCCTTAAAAATAATGGAGTCGAGGCCCCTGAGGGGCCGAGGCACATTATTTTTAAGGAATGGAGAGTTACGAGGATATTACCCTACTTAAATTACATTCGAAGTATTGGGAATATTTCTGTTATCAAAATTAAATGTCAAAATGACAAAATGAAGGTTTTATTTTGAAACTGGTACACATCGCTCCATTCCTGAAAAGTAATGGAGCGAACAGACAATGGAATGACGTCACAAATGTAATTTAATCATGCTTCACTGCAGCATGGTATCTTAGTGGGCTAGCACTATAAAAACAGCATAAGTCAGGCTAGTACTAGCAGCCACACATACACACGCATGCACGTCCTCATATGAGCGAAATATTATTAAGTACAACTTTAAACCCTATTTCACTTCACCTGAAAGTGGCTTGAAACCAAACTCACTTACTCATTGACAATGACGTGGTTCCTTTGTCGTCCATGGGCTAATGTCTTCCATGTTTGATATGATCTCCTTGTACTTTATTTATGTAATTGAAATACATTTTAAAAAAATACATATGTGAACCATTTTTCATGTAAGCTGCTAAATATTAATCCAGTACAACTATTGCAAAGCAAAGCCCTGACATCATGCAAAGTGAAGTAGCTATTTTACACTAAAGACATTATCAATATCATAAGTGGGCTTTATCTGGGATTCAAAGGTACATGTTCTTGGCTGTCAGATAAAGGTGTAATAATAGTTACATTTGTCAAGAAGAGATATCTTTTCAATGTCTTTAAGTGGCATTTAGATTCTGATTCTAACTAGGGGTGGGTATTGCAGGGAATGTTCGTATTGCGATATATTGCGATGCGAAAACATGTATTGCAATATGTATTGCAATATATTGCAAGAATTATTTTTAACAAAAAAAATACTTATAATCGAGTTAATGCTTGATTTATAAAGCAAAAACACAACAAAATCACAATGCTTGATTAGGCTTTAAGAAAACTTTTAATCATGGCAAAATATAAATGTAAATAATGTTTGGCACAAATTAAACAAGGAAAGGAACAATTTAAAAAAAAGAAATATCCGAAGGTTTCCGAGTGTTACGAAGTTTCGATCAGCGTATGCAATACGTATCGTTTCCATGTCAGAACCGACGATATTGCGCAGCCCTAATTTTAACATGTCACCATTGTAAGTTCAATTTACATTCTGGAAAATATTGTAACACCAAGCATTAAAACCTCGCCCTTCTTCACTGGTCGACTTACCAATGCAATCATTAATAACACAAAATGTCACCATGAATTGAAATTTTCATAAAAGAAACAATTCAGGAGCATAAACTGACATTTATTTCGGGTCTGAACATTGGCCTGTGGGCAGATCCAGATGTACTGTAATGAATCGGTTTTATAAAATATATATGGGTTTGAAGCATCATTAAAGCTATACTAGGTTTCACTTGCTGTATTGATTTGCCACATCTGGCTGGTATCTGGCTACGGTACTAAGTCTGTGATACTGGTGTCAGAATATGAGTCAGTCTGTTGTTAGCTTCCATGTATGTCGCCCCACACTCAAGCTGTTACTATTTGTTTTGTTTTTTGATACGACACTCATCTATGATCCAAGCGACAGTCTGTGAATAATTAACAACTAGCTGAATACTGCTTTAGTTATCAGCAGCATGAGCATTGATCTACTGGCACACAATAACAGTGAAAATTAACGCCTGTCAACCATGCCAGCGAGGCGGACTCCACAATCCCGCGAGTCACGTCTTAAGACAAGCATGGGCTGCTGATGACCAATTCTAACCCAGATCTTCACGGGTGGGGTGTCTCACAAGTTGGAAATATTGTTTGAATTCATTTTCTTGATAAGGCCAGACCAATTTTATTTCTTGTTTTACGGATATTTGTTGTCAGAAAACCTGAAGGCAGGAGGAAAAATAAATAAATATATAAATCACCCGTCAGAGTAATATTCCTTTTAAATACTAAAAGTATTTTACTTTTGGCAATTTATGAAGTGTATATGGGGCAAAAAAAATATCTAAAACATTTTCTTGCACATTTACATTTTTGGCCAATAAAAATATGAAAATTGTATGTTTTCAGCGGGGAGAATACATTTTTTTTCTTATTCTTGAAAAAATACGACCGGTGGATCCGTAAAACAAGAAATAACATTGGTCTGGCCTAATGTTGAGAGTAAGGTTGCTTTACAGTAAGTGTATTTGTATTATAACATTGTTATACAGATCGCCTGTGTGGTGTAGTGGTTAGAGCGTCCACCCGGAGAGCGGAAGGTTGCGGGTTCGTTCTCCAATCGTGTCATACCAAAAGACTTTAAAATATGGTACTTGTTGGTCCCTGCCTGGCACTCGGCATTCATGGGTACAACCTGGACTAGTCGGCTCGGAGTCAGTATAATGTGTCTGAGTGGGGTATTCATGCTTCACTGCGGCATGGTATCTCAGTTGGCTAGCACTATAAAACCAGCTTAAGATTGGGCTAGTACAAGCAGCCGCACATACACATACACACGCATGCACGTAGTCATATGAGCAAAAATATTCTCAAGCATGACATGAAACCCACTTTCACCTCACCTCATTGTTATATACTGAACCACAAAAAAAACGTCGCTTTTCAAAACCAAATGCAAAAGTTTGTTCTTGCAAGGTGGTGTTTTTCTTATGAATGTACCGTTTTCTTAAAGAACCACTAAACTTTGTTTTTTGTTACTCTTTTAACCATTACATATGAAAGATTTGTGGTTAGTCTTATGAGGAACACCAAATATATTCTTTAAAAACTTGTGGTTAATTAATACCGAGCGATTAAAAGTGGCCAAAAAGTCGCCTGCTTCCCTCTCGCCCGCCAACGAAACCACAGACAGGTTACGTAACTCTGTCGCCAGAGCACTGCAGTGACGTCATATGAGGAACGATTTTCAGTTAGTTGTATAGAAAATGTGTAGCACGCTCATCATTTTGATGATTTCTCGACATCAACGACGACATGCCGAATCGTTGCTTTGTCGTCAATTGCTCCTATGGGTCGGGCGATGGTGTCCCCATGCACAGATTTCCACAGGACCCGCGAAGTTAAGTGCTAAATGGGTTATGTTTGTGAGTCGCGTAAGCGGCGTTGTGGAAGCCTGAAACGATATCTTACTTGTGTTCAGATCGCTTCCACGGAAGTTAAAGAATCAAAACTACTTACTAGTTGTAGTAAAATATGCATATGATTGATGACCATAAAGATTTTCTATGACACAACTTGTAACATAACGATTTCTTCCTCGGAAGTGAGGTTGTGGTCAAGTAACAATAATATTGTAAGTAGTATTATATTGACACCCACCTCGCTGCCACGAGAGAAATTGTTATGATATACGCTATGTCATGCAAAATCCTATTGGCCATCAATAAAATACATATTTTACTACCAGTAGAAAGTAGTTTTGATTTTGTAACTCGGTGAAAACAAACCTAAATACCATTTATCCTCAGACTGGCGGATGTTCCCGACAGGGCGCCGCCATTTTTAAAAATAAAAAAATCTGTTAGAATTAATGAGATTATAGTTTGTTTTCATCAAGTTAGAAAATCAAGACTACTTTCTACTCGTTGTTAAATATGTATTGGAATCATAACCAAACGGATTTTGCATGACACAACTTATAACATAACGATTTGAAGCGAGGTGGGGGTCGAAGTCACTGCCCCATACATTTCTTGCTACATTCCCATGGTTAATGTCCACTCACCAGTATGTAGATACTAGTCAATGTGCATCTTTATATTTGGTCTTATAATCCTAATTAGTTTATTATCACACTTGTATGCATTTTGAAACTAAATAAAAAGCAGACGATCTGCTGATACTTATAGTGAATTTATAACAGAACTGTAATATCTAGACATTTTATAGTTTGCCAATGTGAATCATAATTCGCACACACACCCTAGTGCATGTTGTCTGTCTCATTACACTTCACGGCGAAAACAAGGATTCTGTTGAATGCTACGACAAATGAATAAAAACAAAATGCAAATATTAAAATTAAAACAGATTTAAGTTATAGGAACAATATCAGGCCATTACCTTGTTTGAGGAATGTATCCATCAATATCCACAAAACTGTTCCAAATGATGTGTCTTTTAACAGTTTAATATACGAAAAAGTGATAAATCTTTTCAGGTATTGGTGTATAGTCTCATTGGTCACCCAAGATAGCACACCTGGCAACTAATTGCATAATGTCCGCCTTTCTTTAAAAACAGTAATTTAGTTAGCCAATAATGGGCAATCAATCAATGTATTGCCGGTTAATCCTTTGAAAGAAGGACGTTGTTTTTACGCAGACACCGACACGACAGAGTGTATTCAGTATAGATTAGTAAATCTACATACATAAACACTACCTTTTGACAATTCCGCTGTGTAAGATAAAAGTAATTAATCAATCAGCGTGTTATGAGATGGAGGTGAGACAGGTGATTGTGAGGAGTCCTACAAAGTCTTGTTCACTAGACCCCATGCCGACCTGGTTGTTGAAGGAGTGTCTCGATGAAACAGTACCAACACTAACCAGTGTGATCAATGCTTCCTTCAGTCAAGCTTGTGTTCCTAGAACCTTCAAGTTAGCATCTATAACACCACTGATCAAGAATCTTCGGCTGGACTCAAACAACCTAAAAAATTACAGACCAGTCTCCAACTTGCCCTTTGCTGCTAAGATCATGGAGAGTGGCAGCGTCAAGGCTTCATGATCATATCATCCGGAACTGGGAAAGAAGAAGCGTTGCAGTCTGCATACCGATGTAATCATAGCACGGAAACAGCTCTTGTGCGTGTGCAGAGTGACTTGCTGCAGGCCATTGATTCAGATGGTGCGGCAGTGTTGGTGTTAACTTCGATTTGTCAGCTGCTTTTGACACAATTGATCAGTCCATTCTTCTCCGCGAGATTGAATGAGAGATTCGGAGTTACTGGTGAAGCTTATTTATGGCTGGAGTCCTATCTGTCTGGACGATTTCAGGCTGTGAGAGTCAATGGGCAAATGTCAGAGAAAGTTAGCCTCAAGTATGGAGTTCCACAGGGTTCTGTACTGGGACCAGTGTTGTTCACAATCTACACATCACCTCTTGGGGACACATTGCTTTCGCCAAAAATCTCTCTTTCCATCTCTACGCTGGCGACACCCAGCTGTATCTGGCCTTCAAGCCCTCCAACAGAACATCAGTAGAGGATACATATCGATGGTTTGATGAACTGTATCAAGGACATCAAGGACTGGATGACCCTAAACTTTCTCAAGCTCAACAGTGAGAAGACGGAACTGCTGATTCTCTCTTCAAAGTCAGCGAGAAGTAAACTTGCTCTGCCCATCTTTGAAATTGGAGGTTGCATCATTGAACCAAGCAAAGAAGCCACGAAATCTTGGACTTGTATTTGACTCATCTATGAATGCAGAGTCCCATGTAAACAAAGTATGCAGACATGCATATTTTAATATCGAAACATTGCCCAAATCGTCGATTTGTAAATCTAAAGACCGTGACATCTCTTGTTCAGTGCTGTGTTGTGTCCCATTTAGATTACTGCAATGCTCTTCTAATTGGACTACCAAAGAAATTGATTGCAAAGCTGCAGCGCGTTCAGAATTGTGCAGCTAGACTTGTAACAAAGACAAAGAAAGACAGCCACATTTCTCCAGTGCTAAAGAAACTTCATTGGTTGAAGGTGGCAGACAGAATCACTTATAAAGTGCTCCTGTTAACCTTCAAAGCAAGGACAGGCCTAGCCCTGTGTATCTCCAGGAACTCCTCCAGGAATACAAGCCAGCCAGGTCTCTTAGATCCATTGGACAAAGCATGCTGTGTGTTCCACATGCAAGGACCACCACCTATGGAGATCGATCTTTTGCCAGAGCAGCTCCACGAATCTGGAATGATCTGCCACTAGAACTGAGACTTATAAATAACTTGGCCACTTTTAAAACCAATCTCAAGACTCACTTATTCTCAAAGACATACGCCTAGACCGAGTGGACTTTGCTGATACATGTGACATGCATTCTCTCAAAGCGCGTTTGAGCAGTTATACTGACTGGATTCTTGCGCTATATAAGTTCCTAGTTGATGATGATGATGATGATGATTATCGGTTAATCCTTTGATCGATGTTTATAATGTTGAATATTTACTCCAGACACAAGAAATGCCAAATGGGAACCTTTGTCGGGTAATCTAAGTGTGTTACCACTAATTATACCTGTTATAAATTCATTAACTGACCATCAAGTGAATGATGACAAATAACATGTGTAGGTTTATACCACCTAACACGGGTTACAACGAGGGAGTATTAATTGCTGTATTGCATGTGGAAACTTATGGGCCGACACTGTTTTGAGAATACAAACAGATTTTTACATGACATGATTAAATATCGAGGTAAAACAACACAGAAATGGGATCAATTTGGATCAGTCATTATACAAATAGGGCCTAACGACACCAATCGATTTTGACAGAATCGTCTATGAAAACAAGTTGTAACTTCGGAAACTAGGCAAAGCAGGAGACAAAATTAAATGACAGTAGATTGTGAGAACATATAGCTTTCATTTTCCACAAGAATTGTCACGATTTCAGGTTTATACAAGCCTGTAAACACGATAATTTACCCCCTAAAATGTAGATGAATTCTGCATCGGCTCTCAAAGCTATTCCTCATATGACGTCACAGAGGCGCGCCGCTCTGATTGGTTGAAATTTCGTTCGCGGGTGAGAATTGTGCACTGTTGTCAAAAAGGTCGATTTAAGTCAATTAAAGGTCGAAATGAGTAGTTTTAATGACAGGGTTTCATTTATAACGATGCCAGTTAGTGATTTATGTATTTGTACCCCCTAGGGTTTATGTGACCTTTAACATGTTTTCCAATCCAAATTGACAGTTATTACCAACATCAGTGTGTTTTCTGATGAAAAAGCATATCGACCAAATGCACCGAAAAAGGCAGACATGGTTAACGGTTCCGTATGACATTCGTGAAAATGAAAATGCACGTGCATGTCGTCATAACCCTACCAATGAAAGCGAGTCCCAAACTCGCCTGAAATCATTTTTGTTTTGACACAATAACCATGGCACGTCTTACAAGAGTTCAGAGGGACCAAGTCGTGGGACGGTTGCAAGTTGTCCAGACTGCATGGAGGGTTGCCAATCATTTTAATGTTCATGTTAGGACATCAGGGATGGTATCAGGTCACTAACAGCATTCAAGACCGTCCACGCAGTGGGCGACCTTCAATAACATCACAACGTCAAGAATGGCAGGCTGTGCGCAATCATCTGCAGAATCGCTTTTCTGAAAGCGACGGAAACAGCACGGCAGACCATTTGGACTCACAACAGACTTGTCAGTGCCGATACAGCGCGTGGACGTTTGCACGGGACAAACCTCTACTGTCACAGACCATATCGTACTCCCGTCCTCACCGCTCATCACCGCCAAAACCGACCAAAATGGGCAACTCAGCAATCGAAATTGGCTTTATTGACAATGGAGAACTGTGCTGTTATCTCATGAAAGCCGATATTGTGTTTCGACAGTCGATGGCAGAGTGAGAGTATGGCGAGCACGTGCTGAAATGTTTTCCAATGAGTGTATTGTTGAAAGAGACTCGTGGGGTGGTCCAAGCAACGTAGTGTGGGGTGCAATCGGTCTGAACCAGTTAGTTAATACTGTGGTGTTCCAGAATCTTGGTCAAGGATGAGGAAATGACATGACAACTGCTCGCTATATTGATTAAGTCACAGGACCCCATGTTGTACCACATTTTCGACGTTACAGAAATCACATCTTCCAGCAAGACAACGGTCGTGCCCACACTGCCAGAGCAACATATGACTTCCTAAGATAGAATAGCATCCAAACCCTACAAAATCTTGCACTCGTTCCGAATTTAAATCCAGTAGAACATCTTTGGAACAAAATTCAAAGAACACTGAATGGCCTCCAACCAAGGCCGACAACTACGGCTTGACTCGATCAGGCATTTCGCAGAGTATGGACCCAAGTGCGTATGACCTCCATCGACCGGCTAATTCATTCCATGTACTGACGATACAACGATTTCATAGATGCCCATAGAGACCACACACGATACTGACTTTTGGGATGTCTTCATGGTACCATTTCTGGTGATTTTGTTTGTGTGAACTCTAAATGTGTTTCCCCAAAATGTGTTAACCTTAGTTGTCAAGTTTGAACTCAGTCCTCCGTTTTGAATGTAAATTAGAGTGAATTGAGCTGAAAACTGACTAAAACAGGTCTAAAAACTTCAATCCAATATGGCTGCCAAACAGTGCCTTTAGCCACATTGGTCCTACAGTCAAAATTTAAGGGAATCTGATTCTGCACCAGTATAAGAAATTTCAAAGTCAAAGGACAAGTAGTATTGTAACATCTGTTATGTTTGGGATTACACTTTCTTAGTGAAGCACAGATTCTAGTACTTTTGTTGGGTTGAGTCCCATCCGGGATTCGAACCAACACCCTTAAAGTCAGGCACCTAATTGTCAGCACACAAAGTCAGTCACCTAACCCGCTCAGCCACCGCAACTTGCACTTGTTACATTTGACTACTTTCCAGGGGTTCAAAATATTTTTGAAAAGCCAGTTGCCACAGGGCAAGTGACTTTAAGTAAGTAACTTGTCCTGACTAATTTTCCACGTGCCCTGATTTTATGACATAATTATGATGATGTAATCATGAAAGAATAAATCAACATGGTATTTGATGTTAATGTTTACTGGACTATTTATTGAAAAGTGATAAATAGCAAAGAAAGATAACTCTACTTTATTATCATTGCCAAATTTAATAGCTACATTTTTTAGCAGATATGAAATTAAATCCAAGTTTATTTGCAGTTTGAAAGTGGAAATTATCTAGTAGCCCATGGACAAGTATGATACCATTATTTGATTGCCCGAAATGAAAACTGACTTGTCCCGGGCGTCGGGGGATGGGATTTTTGAACCCCTGCTTTCTAAATGGCATTGTGTGATTATAATGAGTAGTATTGCTTTTGAAACTGAAAGTTTTGAATTTATTTTGAATTATCTGTCCTTAGTCCTTTAGCCGACTCAGCCTCATGACAGTGTTCAAGTGTCATTTCACAGGTAACCAATATACCTCCTTATAGTTGTACCTCATCAGAATCTTGTCAAAATACAACTGAGAAGGACTGTGTCAGAATCCCAATGAAATGAGAGCTATCCCACAAGCATGAGTCATTATAATCAGCTTTAAATGGCATAGGTTTGATAATTGATCCATCTATGGACACATCTGTTCTTGGGTTAGTGATGATCACAGCTGTTGTATATTACTTGCGGGAATTAAACTTTGTTTTGGTTAGATGTGGCTGTCAATCCATAATTCTGACTCAACTGTATTCCCTGCTGAGCAGATAAAAACCCAATAATGAGGTTGGCAATCACATTTTAGCAATCACAACGAAATGAATAAATCATACTAGTAACTGTACATATTGTGTTTGTTCGTCTTTAAATAGAAGTTTGCTCATCACGCTGAAGACCTGGGTTCGATTCCCCACATGGGTGCAATGTGTGAAGCCCATTTCTGATGTGTCCCCGCCGTGATATTGCTGGAATATTGCTAAAAGTGGCATAAAACCAAACTCACTCACACTCAAATGGATGTGTCCACCTAATTTCCTTTGAGGACATGTCTTTGAATCTGGATGTCAATGGCTCATTGGTAGACGTCAATGATGTGCAACATTTAGGGCTGTCCCCCACTTCAAACACAGAGGAGGGGACGGTGGGGTAGCCTAGTGGTTTAAGCGTTGGCTCGTCACGCCGAAGGCCCGGGTTCGAATCCCCACATGGGTACAATGTGTAAAGCCCATTTCTGGTGTCCCCCAGGCATGTTGCTGGAATATTGCTAAAAGCGGCATAAAACCAAACTCAGCAACTCAAACTGAGGAGTTATCTTTCCTTGGACTCACTTTCCCGCCAACTGATTTTACTTTTTTGCCCTACCCGAGTGTCAGAGCTACAGATAACTTTTTTGGTCATTGAGTTATGTACTCGCTTGTGTTCATCTCAATTGGGTATCCAAATTTTCCTATGAGTAACCTAATGAATTGTACCCACCTCACTCAAACTCAATTGGGTATTTTGCCATTTTCCATTAACTGTAAAATATAATAAAGTTTAAATGTTGGTTTACGGGTTTGTTATTTATATTTGATTTGTAGTATGAGAAACTATAAGAAAGACAGCAAGTTGCCAAGTTCATGTGTTGAAATAGAACCTCTCAATATACATTAGTTATTTTATCTATCCACCGGTACGCAAGCTAAGATTTGACATTTTTGTAAGCATGCATGTAAGATCAAATTTAATGAGTATTTACCAAGCCTCAAGCGTACTTGTATGCACTAGACTTAATAGGAATTGAGTTTTCACATATATATTTTTTTAATTTATGCAGATACGCAGCTTATCTGTACCTCTGCAGTGTTGAAGATTGTTCACACTCTTATCTACGAATGAAACAGAGCATTTCTAATCATTGCAAAACATACTGTTCCAAGCTGCTTATAAATGTCACCTTCTATATCTTTGTATACTGTTCAAAGCAACTTAAGCATATCTGCTCATATATGCTTTCTATACTGTTCAAAGCAGGTTAAACATATCTGCTCATATGGCTGTGTATACTAGACAAAGCAGCTTAAGGGTATCTGCTCATATGGCTGTGTATTCTAGACAAAGCAGCTTAAGGGTATCTGCTCATATGGCTTTGTATACGAGACAAAGCAGCTTAAGGGTATCTGCTCATATGGCTGTGTATTCTAGACAAAGCAGCTTAAAGGTCACATGCAACGTAAAACACAACTTTGCAGATTCTGATACCTTTCGGTATGGACTTACCGAAACAAAGCGTCAAAAATGCAAATTCAACTTATAAAGTTGAAAAATAACGCGATGAAAAAACCCGCGCGAAATCGGAGTTCAAACGATTCACTAATTTTCCCCAGACTTTTCTGGGGAATACGGGTTTCAACAGCTGGGCTGCGCTCATAGCACGTGCGCAGTGAAATAGGTTCGCGCAACTTGGAAGCGGGCTGTCTGGTGAATACTCGGTGAAGGCTTTGGTGTGAGCTATTTTCATAATGTTTTGTTGATATCTCACAGTAGCGAGCTTTTTATATGTTATGACAGTAAATAAACTGTTTATATAATTTCATTTGTCTATTTCACCACCGCGTTCTTCTTACTGAGTCACTTTCTCAGTTCGATGCTTAAAAGCAATGTCATTATTTAGCGTTGACACAATTTCTAACTGTGATATAGATATGTTGCTGCCACAGACAAAACTCAATGTCTTGTTTTATTGACACCTGTGTGTCGGCCTGCCTGCCTGTCTGCTAATGACAATATTAAATACACAACTGCGATCACTGACCACATGCAATTTGAACTTAACACCAATCAGGCTATACACCATAAACAAAACGCATTGATTTATGGCCCGAGTTCGGTCTCTGTCACATTATGTAATTACACAGACAGGCAGGTGTGATACTTGAACACATGACATGTTATGATGTCTGTTGATTGCAAAATGTTATACACAAAAAATGAGCATGTATTTATAAAACCCAACATCTCTATATATACACACACAATGAGCCGTGAAGGCAGCATCTGCTAATGAACCAGCCGTTACACTTGAGTGCACACCCACCCGCTCTGACTGGGTTCGGTATCCCGGCTGCTTCGTTTCGAGGGAGGTAAACCCAAGTACAAAATATTGCACTTTTGATTTGCGATTATACGCTTATAATTTTGTTTATTTGTTTTTTCATAATCAGCAATGCATATTATATGTCATGAAGAAGTGATAATTGTGTTTTAATTATGTTTGATTTTTTGGTTGCATGTGACCTTTAAGGGTATCTGCTCATATGGCTGTGTATTCTAGACAAAGCAGCTTATGCATATCTGCTCATATGGCTTTGTATACGAGACAAAGCTGCTTAAGGGTATCTGCTCATATGGCTTTGTATACGAGACAAAGCAGCTTAAGGGTATCCGCTCATATGGCTTTGTATTCTAGATAAAGCAGCCTAAAGCTACAGCTATGATTGTAGTTCTCAGTGACTTTGCCCTCCCTCCAAGTGGATGGCATAACAGAAGAGGGAATTTCCTGCAGAATTAAAAACTGTGAAGTGCATTTCTATCCGTGGTGTATTTGGATATCTTTTCGACATCAAAGTGAGGGTTGAAGAGGAGGGACATATATTTTAGTATTTTTTATGAATCAATGAAGCACAAAAGATAAATTAGATACTTTTGATATCTGTACTGTTTTGACTATGAATCTACCAGATAGCTAAAATACATGATGTTTATGTTCAGTAAACTGCTCGGAGGGTATTGTATTCTGTTCACAGCAGCTTAAAAATTTTGACTATTGTTTGATGTTAGCGGCAAAACAAAACTTCATTTAGGAGGGGTTTACATAGCACTGGATGTCAGTCTACCACTATTATAGATAAAGCATATTGTTACAATGAATGATATTTCTTATGCCTCTATCCCGGTGTCAGGGGTTTTCGACTATGTAAGACAAAAACGTAACTTTTGTGTTTAATATCATTTAAAGTTTTTATTTTACTAACCTTGAGTGATAAAGGATATATTCATCTATTTCACACAAAAATATCAAGTCTTTCCTAAAAAATGGCATTGATGACATCATATCGGCGAAACCGTTGCCGCTGTCAACATCCAGGGATTTTGTTTGGGGTTTCCACATTGAGCCATACTTTTCGCTCTGCACCACGAGGGAGTGTTGTGAAAACGTGGCTTCCTACATGTGTATTCATATATTGCCTGTCCCAAGCAGACGACTGATCTTACTGAAATTTCGCTTGCTATTTCTTGTTATATAGGCAGTTGATTTTGCATCTGAAGTGATATTAACGATCATGGTAAATAATTTTGATGTTTGTTTGCTTTTTATATAACTTAACTTCCGGATTTCCATTGTCAATAAAACTTCTCAAGACAACCACTAGTCATCCGCCCTTATCGATGAAAGTGCTTGTTCACTCCGATCGCGCACGTATATAGCCCGATATAGGCGAAAGCACTGCAAACGTCGAACGTTTTGGGATATTATTAGGTGTGAATTTGGAGCAGTTATTAACAGTGCAATGAAATATTCACTAACCCTATAATCAGTAGAACCCGTGAAGGTCTGGGTTAGAATGAACCTTCAGTAACCCATGCTTGTCGTAAGAGGCGACTAACGGGATCAGGTGGTCAGACTCGCTGGCTTGATTGACACATGTCATCGGTTCCCAATTGCGCAGATCGATGCTCATGCTGTTGATCACTGGATTGTCTGGTCCAGACTCGATTATTTTCGGACCCCTGCCATGTAGCTGAAATATTGCTGAGCGGGTGTAAAACTCACTCACTCACTCACTCACTAATCAGTAGACCTCCATCTATATATATAGATATAGATATATAGATATATATATATATATACTCTGAGTTCTTTCCCTCATTGAATCAATGACAGAGAGTGAATTTCCACAAATGTTTGATATGTGAGCTTAAAAAACATTGCATGTGTTCATTTATCTTCTACTTTAAGTGTCTTTACGGGTATTTATAAGTCATCCCAAAATTTCAGGTTACTAGGTTGAAACAATTAAGACACAAAATTTACATACTCAGGGATCATTTATGACTGTGCCATTGCGGCATATGTGGACTGAAATATGAAATGACACATTGTAAACAAGTTCAGGGGGGTATAACACATACTGATCCCTCATGGTACAATACAGTATGACCCTGGGCCCTGATTAAAATTTTATGATAAAATGTATTCATTTTCTTTCAGGCTTCAATAATGAGCTTGACAGTGAATCATCATGGCCGTTCAGCCACAAAAAATGCAGAAAAAAATGGATATATATTCACAGCCTCAGATATAATCATTTCATTAAACAAATTCCAAAATTTCCTAAGGCCCTCTCAAAACCTACACCAATGGAGGGTTGCTATACTTATACTATCCTCGACAGTTCTGTGTCTGGTTGGTACCCCGTGGGTCCCGGCACCACTGCTGGGACACAGGATCCACTCATATCTACACTGATGGAGGGTTGCTACTTCTCATACCCTCCCCGACAGTTCTGTGTCTGGTTGGTACCCCGTGGGTCCCGGCACCACTGCTGGGACACAGGGCCCACTCATATCTACACTGATGGAGGGTTGCTACTTCTCATACCCTCCTCGACAGTTCTGTGTCTGGTTGGTACCCCGTGGAGACACCAGTGCTGGGACACAGGGTCCACTCATATCTAAGTCCATAGGCCCTATTCAGATAAATTCCAAAATGATCCCTGATACTTGAAATAATTTTCTTTAATTTCCTGAAGATTTTGAATAGGCAGGATAAGACCTCAATAAAACTGGGGCAGGAAGTTTAAAGAAACGTTTTCAATAGGTTTAATGCTAGTATGTGAAATAATATATTTAAAATGATAGCAACAGATGTGAGTTGGGTGTTTAACATTTTGCTTATTTCTGGTTTGGCTGGAACAATAATACGACTGCTTTTTTCCTTCTTTTACATTTCAGTTTCGAGAGCGGATTTGTAAACCAAGATAAATAAGTCTTGCCTTAGTTTGTGCTGATCGGTCATTTCTTGGAATATTATTGATACATTCCTCGTCATCTCTGTTTCAGTGGTGTACGGCAGTCTGCCTGGCATCGATGATGTACAAAAGAGGTGAGCTTTTACCACCATAACCAACTAGTCTCCTTTGTTGATATCAGAACGGTATGTGACCAAAGGTCCTTACACCTTCCTGTGTTGATATTATAGTTCTACTGTACACCTTCCTGTGTTGACACCCTTCCTGTGTTGATTGTTTTAAAGATTAGATTACCGGTACAGTTATGTTCTTGTACACCTTCCCTGTGTTGATATCAGAACAGTATGGTTCTACTGTACACCTTCCTGTGTTGATATCAGAACAGTATGTGTTATCCACTGTACACCTTCCCTGAACAGTACAGTAGTTCTACTGTACACCTTCCCTGTGTTGATATCAGAACAGTATAGTTCTCAGTTCCTGTGTTGATATCAGACTGTACACCTTCCCTGTGTTGATATCAGAACAGTGTAGTTCTACTGTACACCTTCCCTGTGTTGATATGTTGATATCATATCACAGTGTAGTTCTACTGTACACCTTCCCTGTGTTGATATCAGAACAGTATAGTTCTACTGTACACCTTCCTGTGTTGATATCAGAACACCTTCACCTTCCCTGTGTTGATATCAGAACAGTATAGTTCTACTGTACACCTTCCCTGTGTTGATATCAGAACAGTGTTCTACTGTTCCCTGTGTTGTTCTACTGTACACCTTCCCTGTGTTGATATCAGAACAGTGTAGTTCTACTGTACACCTTCCCTGTGTTGATATCAGAACAGTATAGTTCTACTGTACACCTTCCCTGTGTTGATATCAGAACAGTATAGTTCTACTGTACACCTTCCCTGTGTTGATATCAGAACAGTATAGTTCTACTGTACACCTTCTCTACTGTACACCTTCCCTGTGTTGATATCAGAACAGTATAGTTCTACTGTACACCTTCCTGTGTGTACACCTTCCCTGTGTTGATATCAGAACAGTGTAGTTCTACTGTACACCTTCTCTGCACAGTGCTACTGTACACCTTCCCTGTGTTGATATCAGAACAGTATAGTTCTACTGTACACCTTCCCTGTGTTGATATCAGAACAGTATAGTTCTACTGTACACCTTCCCTGTGTTGATATCAGAACAGTATAGTTCTACTGTACACCTTCCCTGTGTTGATATCAGAACAGTGTAGTTCTACTGTACACCTTCCCTGTGTTGATATCAGAACAGTATAGTTCTACTGTACACCTTCCCTGTGTTGATATCAGAACAGTGTGAAGCCCATTTTCTACTGGTGTCCCAGCCCATTTCTGGTGTCAGAACAGTGTAGTTCTACTGTGATATAGCTGGAATATTGTTAAAAGCGGCGTAAAACTGAAGTCACTCACTCACTGATGTCAGAACAGTGTAGTTCCACAGTATATCTACCTTGTGTTCCTTGTGTAACAAACACACTGTATATACAAGTGGTTGGAGGTTTGCCGATCATTACATGTTGTGACTTGAATAATGTTTCTGTTTCAGAAATTCCAACAGATACATAGAAAGGGAAATTCAGATGCTGGAATCTAAAATCCGAGATCTTGAAAAAGGGTGAGTGTTAAGTATTTCGCATCCATGAATTTTACAAATATATAGGCCTGATATATGTTGAATGTGGAATGTGAGACAAGGATTGGTGTGAGACAAGGTGGGTGTGAGAAAAGATGGGGTGTGAGAAAAGATGGGGTGTGAGACAAGGATTGGTGTGAGAGACAATGGTGGGTGTGAGAAAAGGATTGGTGTGAGACAAGGGTGGGTGTGAGACAGGGATTGGTGTGAGACAAGGGTGGGTGTGAGACAAGGGATTGGTGTGAGACAAGGGTGGGTGAGAGAGAATGGGTGGAGACAAGGTGGGTGTGAGACAAGGGTTGGTGTGAGACAAAAGGTGGGTGTGAGACAAGGATTGAGTGTTGAGACAAGGGTGGGTGTGAGACAAGGTGGGTGTGAGACAAGGGTTGGTGTGGAGGTGCGAGACAAGGGTGGGTGTGAGACAAGGGTGGGTGTGAGACAAGGATTGGTGTGAGAGAGACAGGGGTGGGTGTGAGACAAGGGTGCGTGTGAGACAAGGGTTGGTGTGAGAGACAAGGATTGGTGTGTGAGACAAGGGTGGGTGTGAGACAAGGGTGCGTGTGAGACAAGGATTGGTGTGAGAGACAAGGGTGGGTGTGAGACAAGAGACAAGGTGGGTGTGAGACAAGGGTGCGTGTGAGACAAGGATTGGTGTGAGAGACAATGGTGGGTGTGAGACAAGGGTGGGTGTGAGAGACAATGGTGGGTGTGAGACAAGGATGGGTGCGAGACAATGGTGGGTGTGAGACAAGGATGGGTGTGAGAGACAAGGGTTGGTGTCAGACAAGAGTTATTAAAAATAATAGCTCTTTAATGAAAGTTATCTTTTTCAAGATTTGTTTAAGAATGTGCCAAGAGGTTAAGGCATTCGCTTGTCGTGCCGAAGAACAGGGTTCAATTCCCCACATGGGTACAATGACTGAAGCTCAATTCTGGTGTCCCCTGCTGTGATATTGCTTTAATATTGCTGACTCACTCACTCATTGAAGATTCAGCAATAGGAATGACAAGTCTTAATAGATGATCAACTTCTTTATTGTACAATAACGACATTTCGCTATAGATACTTATACTGTTTTCAAGCATGAAGTGGTGAATGAGTACATTCGTATATAAATAGGGCACATGAGGGTACATGACCCAACACTGGTCATTGGCTCCCTCCCTCTGCAAGCCGTCTGCGTTCTGCTGTTTATTTTGTTGACAGTTACATAGACAGATTCTTTAATACAAATGCATCAAATCGGTGATTTGCAATGTGATTAGGTTGTCTGACAAAACATCCACTTGCACAGTTTGAGATTGATTGGGTCATTGGATGAAGAGATATTTACAAAAAGACGGGTCCACATGCATTTCATGCCAAACTATAGTAGGCGATGGGATTAGTTAGAGAAGCCAGAGAGAGGGAGATTGAGTTATTTGGGTTTGGATTAGGTGGTGGGATGAAATCAACCTGGGTCCTGTTCAGTTTTGGGCGGTGTCTTTTTATGTGTAGTGATAATTGTAAGTTGGCACGGCTCCCATGGCCGAAACCTTTGATTACACAATGCCGTTTAGAAAGTGATCAAAGGTGACATATGTTATATTTGGGATAACACTTCTTAGTAAAGTACAGATTTTTGTACGTTTGTTGGGTTGAGTCCCATCCGGGATTCGAACCCACACCCTCAGCGGGGTACACAATGTCCGCAGTCTAGACTACCAGTTGTCCGACTTTCATTTTGTAGAAGTTGCGGTGGCTGAGCTAGTTAGGCGGCTGACTTTGTTTGCTGGCGATTAGGTGCCTGACTCTGAGGGTGTGGTTTTGAATCCCGGATGGGACTCAACCCAACAAATGTACAAGAATCTGAACTTTTCTAAGAAATTGTAATCCCAAATAGAACATGTAACATTTGACCACTTTTATGACATTGTGTAGTCAACAAATCTAGAAAATGATAATTCTTCCATCATGTAATCTATTCAGTTTAACCATCCATGGAAGTTATAGCCATGTTGACTATATCTTTTGTTTTGTTGAAGATATTGTTGCAGCCATTTTGTCATGTAATACATATTTGTTGTCTACAATCCAAACAAGGGGAGATTCTTGGAGCAGCCGTCATGACGTTTTCCATGCTAAGTTCTACAAAGTCCAGAAATTAATTCACTCATCGTGGTATATGAGGGAAGTGCTCAATCTGATGCACGTAGCAGAAATGGCTTCATTCTGTTGAAACATGCTGTACAAACTTTATCACAAGTCACAGGAAAAAAAGTCACGGATATAAATAGTCACAATTTTGGCTAGGAAAAGTCACAGTAACTGTTTGTGATCCATGTGTCATATGGTAGGGGTGATTAAATTATGATCATAAATCACAGGGAAAAATCAAAGATGAATCACAGTTCCTCAATCAATCATAAATCACAGTTCCTCACAGAGGATCAATCATAAATCACAGTTCCTCACAGAGGATCAATCATAAATCACAGTTCCTCACAGAGGATCAATCATAAATCACAGTTCCTCACGGAGGATCAATCATAAATCACAGTTCCTCACGGAGGATCAATCATAAATCACAGTTCCTCACAGAGGATCAATCATAAATCACAGTTCCTCACAGAGGATCAATCATAAATCACAGTTCCTCACAGAGGATCAATCATAAATAACAGTTCCTCACAGAGGATCAATCATAAATCACAGTTTCTCACAGAGGATCAATCATAAATCACCAATCATGTTATTGGTATGAGGGTCACCTTTCACTGTAGTGATATAGATGTATTCCCTGAAACTATTTTATATTTTACAAAAGAAATCAAATCATGTCTCAGAAATTACTACATTTCAAGTTTGAGCTTTCCCTGTGCAACCCTGTTCACAGTACTTGTATGTGGGTGTAAGATCTCTGCTGGTCCACACCATTCCATTCAACTTAAATATTTTATTCTCTGAGCTGATTAGTGAGACATATTCGCTTTTACCTGTGGAACAGAGAGAAAGGTAATGCCACAGGCATGCTGCACCTGGCATATCTGATATAGTCAAGTGTGCAAATAACATCTCCATATTCCCTCGTCACTCCGAAGGTGAGGTGAGGTGAGGTGAAATTGGGTTTAACGTCGTGCTTGAGAATATTTCGCTCATATGACAACGTGCATGCGTGTGTATGTGTATGTGCAGCTGCTTGTATTAGCCCAGATTTAAGCTGGTTTTATAGTGCTAGCCCACTGAGATACCATTACACAATGAAGCAGGAATACCCCACTCAGACACATTATACTGACTCCTAGCCGACCAGTCCTTGTTGTAGCCATTAATGCCGAGCGCCAGGCAGGGACCAACAAGTACCATATTTTAACGTCTTTTGGCATGACGCAGTCGCGGATCGAACCCGCGACCTTCCGCTCTCCGGGCGGACGCTCTAACCACTACACCACGGAGGCGGTTTCATACCGAAGCCCCCGGGTTCGATTCCCCACATGGGCACAATATATGAAGCCCATTTCTGGTGTCCCCTGCTGTGATATTGCTGGAATATTGCTAAACACGGGGTAAAACCACACTCACTCACTCCATATTCCCTTTCTCTCTTTTCACACTCCCTACCGACCTAATACCTTTTAAAAAATTTTGTAAACCAAGTAATTTAGGGAAAAGGCCTTAGTATGCTTCATAACATGTTTATGTAGAGTCAACGAAGTATTTTGTGATTTTGAATAATCTGTAGGAAGGTGTTTCCTATTTTTGCGGTACTTACGGATATCGGCTGAAAAAATAACATAAACAATTCTTATCGTATGAATGCTTGTTGTTTTTAAATGAAGGGCCTTCTCCTCTAACATCTGCATCTATCAGCTGCCAGATCCATCAGGTGAATTACCACTCGTGAGCCCGGTGATAAACAATGCCATCCGCCATTGATGAAACGAGGCTTCTCCCATTCTCGCGGTATTACCAGGAATTAACGTTATTGAGTGTATGTAAGAGCAATCCTGCCGGAAATGGCAGGAAAAAGTAATGATATGTCCAAGTTGGTATAAACTACCCAATATTTGTGACACTCCACTTCCTAGTTACCAGTCGGTGGTGTAAACACCCGGTAAGTGTCAACTACCGGTCGGGCGATTTCGGCGATTTGGCAGAAAACGTGTTTACCGCGAGAATAGGAAACCCGCGAGAATAGGAGACGGACCTATACCATGATTTGTTAACCTGTCATTGGTGCTGAGATGGTAGGGCAGCCTCAGGGTGAAATTTGTTGTGTTTTGTTGTTGAATAACGCTACCCTCAGCAATATTCCACCCATATTACTGTGGTCTGTAAATAATCAAGTCTGGACCAGACAATCCAGTGATTGACATTATGAACATTGATCACTCATTTGGGATTTGGCGACCTGAGTCAGAAAGTCAGTTGCCTCTTACAACAAGCATGGGTTGCTTGAGACCAGTTTGAACCAGATCTTCATGGTTCCTTTGTGGTGATTCACTTGTTCCGCTAAATTATGAGGAGCTTAGCACATGAGATACCATAGTTTTACTGAAAAGGCACTAAGCCAGACTCACTCATAAAGTGCTGTTATGTAGCTGAAAGTGGCATTTAAACACACTCACTCACTCACTCACTCACTCACTCACTCACCCACCCATTAACTCATGAGGCACTCACTCACTCACTCACTCGTTCCTCACTCACTCACTCACTCACTCACTCATACTCACTCACCCACTCACTCACTCACTCACTCACTCACTCACCTACCCACCCAATCACTCTCTCTCACTAACTCACTCACTCACTCACTCACTCACTCACTCACTCACTCACTCACTCACTCACTCACTCACTCACCCACCCAATCACTCACCACCCAATCACCACCCAATCACCCACTCACTCACTCACTCAATCACCCAATCACTCACTCACTCACCCACCCAATCACTCTCACTCAATCACTCGCTCACTCACTCACTCACTCACTCACCACCCAATCACCCACTCACTCACTCACTCACTCACCCAATCACTCACTCACTCACCCACCCAATCACTCTCACTCACTCAATCACTCGCTCACTCACTCACTCACTCACTCACTCACACACACACACACACACACACACACACACACACACACACACACACACACACACACACACACACACACACACACACACACACACACACACACACACCACACCCTTCTCAAAAAAGCTGTATCCACCCCTGCTTAATGCAAACTTCTTTCATGTTACGTTGCTCATTACTGTACATGTATATGTACATAATATCAATGCTGTGAATATATGTTATATGTTGCTATTGTGAACTTAGCACCTTGTATATAGATATCTTGGATTCATATTGTACTTCGGCCTGTGGCCTTTATACTGAATGAAGTCTTATTTAGTAGTCTTCACAGCTTGCAAACACAGAAATCAAGGACACTCTTTTGTGGAGAAGACAGAAAAATGATTGTGTGCTGTGCATGTACTAGCCAGGTTGGGTCCTATCTTTAATGCCTTAACGCTGAAGTTTGTTTTGTACCGAGCTGTTACAGGTGTACAAAGGTGCAGCATCCACATGCAGGCAAGGTCAAAGGTTATCCATGCCACACCTAACTGAACAAAACCAATATTTCTCAGTGCCATTGGTGAAAACCTTAAAGGTCTCTGTGCCAATTTCTTTTTACAGGAAGCTATGAATTAAAAGTAAATTAACAGCCATCAGATGGCAGTCTCACTTTGTGTGCGTCAGTTTTACAGTTGCTATTGACCAAAGTGTGTTTGGGACTCTGGGTTAGGGTAGAGCCTGTCAAAGAAATTCATCCGAGAGCAAAATACAAATGTACTATGGAATAGGTCCACACTTCAAGCTGAAATAGCCACACAAACTGCAAACAAGGCACAGTGATTGAAACCCACAACATTTTCAATGGAAACAAACACGGTTTTTCACTCTGAATGGAGCAAAGTTTCTGCTCAAACTGAGTTTGTTGTGGTCTCTTTGAAAATGTACCAAGGTCGTATCATTATAGCAGGGTATGAAACTCCCAAAAATTTTAGCCAGACCGCAGGACTGGTTAGATGTAAAACTTGCCAGCCCTGACCAAAACTTACCTGCCCACAAAATATCTTCATATACATGTCTAAATTTTAACCCGACCGTCAGGCAGGTGAATTTGAGAATCTGGCAGTCCAAGTTGAAAATCACCCTTCTGGGTTGGCCGGGCAGGTCGAACGATGATTACAGACTTAAAGGGGATTGTGGTGTTGGTAATTTCTGTTAAAAGTGTGTACATCTTCCAGAGTTGGTTGGTTGGTTGTTTAGCACCACTCAGCAATATTCCAGCTATACGGCGGCGGTCTGTAAATAATCGAGTCGTGACCAGACAATCCAGTGATCAACAGCATGAGCATCGATCTGCGCAATTGGGATATGATAACATGTGTCAACCAAGTCAGCGAATCTGACCACTCAATTCCGTTAGTCACCTCTTACAGCCAGAGTTGTGTCCCTTGGGTGCACCAGAAACCTATCCTTGTGAATTTGTATCGTGATTTGTGTCTATCGTGTTTCTCAGTTTGTCTACACCATCCCTTGCTCCATTCCTTTCCACGGCAAACTAAAGTTTCACAACACACGTTGTTAGAATTTTTAAAGTTGTCAAACTTACGCGTTTTCACACGTCAAACACATGTCAAATTTTCATGTCATTTGAGCACCATGTCTCTATTCGGTGCGGTCCCGTGACAATTTTCTTGACTGCAAATGGTTGTTTCTGAACAACATGAGTTTGACAACACCGAAAGTTTGATGGAAAAGTTGGTGAGAATAAAGACCGATCGTATTTCTCAACAACAGTTTGACAACTCTGAAATTGGTGTTCGTGGCAAGTTGTTGGAATGTTCACACTGTCAAACTCGAGTTTGACAACATTTGTCGTTCTGAGGAGGTAGGGGGGTCATCAATTATTTACACATGAACTAGAGGGGTAGAGCAATTTTGTGCATAAAAATATTTTAAAATTATGGGGTCATTTACATTGTACATGCTTCTCCATAAAAAGCATCATCACGCCACGAGCCATTAATTATGAACGGTCCTTTAATTCCAACTCACTTATTCACAAGGTTGAGGAGAGTACAGCAGATCTGGATCGTTATATTCTCCTTGATATAGGGCTTCAACGAGTCCATTTTTTTGGACTCGAGTACACGAGGGGTGAGACTCGACTCGGACCCGAGTACTCGAAATTCATACCTTTCAAGCAAACGATAGCGTAACCGGCATGACGTGTTCCGATCACACAAGTGAACACTTACTTCTTTCCGACTTCATATCGTCATGTGACTAACATTTCCTATTGGTCAGAATCAGTATTTGGATGTTTACTTGACAAACGTTTTTTTTTCTTCGTACTTCTTGTACTGCCTGCAAAACGCAGTGAGATACCGCACAGGCGGCATTTGGTTATTTTGCTCTTTTCACTATCCAGATCAAGATACGCCCATACATTTGATTTTTTATCTTTCTCCATGTCTATCAATTGTCAAGATAGTTACCTAATCATTTTACAAAGTGAAAACTCAAACGATGTATCATATTTACTCTCATCTGCAGACTTGTAGCAACTAATACCATACAGCCACACCGTGTGAGGAGTAAACTATTTAATCTAGGTGTTAATAAAAACATTATCAGATGGGTTAAAGAATTCAGGGTACATAGAACTCAGTATGTCAGTGTCAATGGCTATCAATCTTCTTTGCTCTCAACCTCTACTGGAGATCCACATGGCTGTGTTCCTTCATCCGTACTCTTCGTTTTGTATACCAATGACTGTTACTTGTCAATATATGACTTGTTCACTGTGAAATTTGCAGATGATGCCACTGTTACTGGCCTAATTTCTGATTCTGAACATTATTATCGTCAAGGCATTGACAAAACCGTAATGACAGTTTTTTATCAAACCTTTATTCAAAGTGTGTTGACCTACAATTTTCTATGTTGGTATGGGGATCTGTCTCATCACAACAAAAACAAACTTTTCAAAATTGTTAATACTGCTTGCAAAATTTCTGGAGTGTCTTTCGAGTATACTCCCTTTATCTATGAGCGCCAGATTGTCAAAAAGGGAGCTAAAATTAGATTTGATAGTTGATATATTTGATCTCACCATTTTGAACTACTTCCTTCTGGACGCTGCTGACGATTACCTTCCCTCAAAACAAACAGTCTCAGCTAGACAGTCTTTCATACCATCAAGTATTCGTGAATGCAACAAATATTTTGAATCACCATCATGTGATTAGAACTAGAATTATTCAGCCTCTTTACCTATGTGGTTAATTGAATTATATCATGTCAGTTTTATTTATAAATAGCATACGTTTTGAGCATGTAATTATTGTGTATATTTTTGTGAACTGTGTATATATTCATTTTGAGACAGTTTGGATGTATAAGAATTTCCTCCGGGATAATAAAGTTATATCTTATCTTAATATTAGACGTTAACGGCCGCTCATGCTTAGCACATGGCAGACAGTCTGTCAACGCCAAATAATCAGAGTTATCTTCCCTTTTCGAGTCCTCGAGTCCTTGAAAATGGACTCGAGTCCAGCTAGACCCGACTTGTCCTCAAGTACTCGAGTACCCGTGGAAGCCCTATTGATACATGTACGTCTATTGTATATGTATAATTGTCAATGTAAGAAATCGATCTGTATGTGTTTATACAAGTTCTATGGCATGGAATCCAAGTGTTGCCACCTGCTGAGAGTAATACAGTTGACATTGTTGAAAGATATATTTTTCTTAGTGGATGTTTATGTAGTACAATGGTTCTTTTCATGTTGAAAGCCAGTAATATTTCAGTACACCTGTCCTTAGATGTTATGGCTGACCATATGATATCCTTAGCACAGCCAGCATATTTTCTCAAGTGGACAACACATTGTTATTTAACTGTAATGAAAAGTTAGCTTTCAGTGTTATGGGCACAGAGCAGCCAATCCAGGATTAAACATAAAAAGTTTTAATCCGCGACTGATTTTCCCCAAAGTACTGAGCATTCTATGAATAGAACTTTGTTGTTCATCACAACAATTTCTAAATGCCACTCGAAGACAGTGTTCCACTATGTCCACACAACAGGGAAAGTTAAATCGATATACAACTTCTTTATTATTAATATATATGTATATCCATAGAACTTTCCCCATTGTTCATCACAATAGTGTCTAAATGGCACACAAAGACAGTGTTCCACTTTGTACACATAGATGAACTATTTGGTTGTGAAATTTGCTTAAAGCACAGGCAGTGTGAGATGGGGAGGATATCATTTACAGGCCTACCAAACAAACTTTCCCACTGTGCAGAAAAACCCTGGCAAGTCCACATTGCTCATGGAAATAGCAACATAAACATATTACCTCGCTACTGAAACAGTGAAAATGGCTACTTTAAATCTCTAAAACTGGATAAAGAACGAAGAGCCTGCAACTTCGATTTTGCGCATGCGCACATGGAAGAGGAAGCCTCTACCGCATGTTGACATTTTCCAGCTTGGACAAAAGTTACATTCTCTTTTTAAAGTATTTCTGTTGTGTTATTTGGCATTTATCATCATCAAACTTGTGTTCTCACTTGTATATTTACTTTTCATTTGTATGAAATGACTGACAGCAACTATTTCGACATTTTCCATACTTTTTCTACTAAAAGGATTCACGGCTGCTCAAAAATTTTAAAAAAGCTTAGATCATAACATGCATGCGCATGTCAAAGTTCGCTGATATAAAATGGTTGCAGTTTCATAGTCTTTTTGTTGCCATTTTTACTGTTTCAGTAGCGAGGTATTATGTTTATGTTGCTATTTCCACAAGTAATGTGGGCTTTTCTGTGTTTTTCTGCACAGTGGGAAAATTTTCTTTGGTAGGCCTGCTTCAGGCATGTCTGTGGATATTGTTGCACCTTGTGAGGTAATGAAGCTGGAGATTTGTCCTACATAAACAATGTCCCATGACCCCTATCACACAAGTGGAACACAGTAGTGACAGTGATTGCGTTTGAATATTCAAGCAGTGAATATGCGGGTTAGAGTTCCTAGATGTTTTCATTTTATGATTAATTATGTCGATATTTGTGACGTTGTGGGTGAACTGTCTAAAGAGTCGGGCTAGTGATCCAGAGAGCTTGAGGTGATGGGATCGAGCCCACCTGTGACTGGGTGTAAAAACCTTGGAGTCAGCTTTGTGTGCAGACTCTTTCGGTGTTGTCACAACCCCTAGTGTACAGTACACAACCCTGTGCACTTATATGGTGGCCACATGAATAAGTGCACCTAGTTGCGGACGTACAGCAACGTGCAGTAAACTTGGACAAAGTACTGTGACTATCTGTCCCAGTCCACCCAGCTGTGAATGGGTACCTTGTAAGGATTGGAAAGCCACGCAAACTCGGTGCGCCTAGTGGCTGCAAGAGTTGTATTGTCCCCAGGGAGTTGAGATTGATAATACGACGTGCCGTTGAGATTGACATCCAGTGATCGAGGAAAAAAAAAAAGAGGTTGTTTGTTTTGAAAATAGGACATAGTCCCTCCACACTAAATGAAACACCAAGAACAAGTAGGGTTGGCTAAGTCAACGCTCATCACATACCGCACGTGCATTTGTTTCACTGTTCTAACTAATGCGCTTACCCCTTGTAATACATACCAATAATAGCGATTTGAATCTATGACTTTATCCTAAGTTGAATTAAATTATGAGATTTAAATGTTCAAATGGCAAGGTAAAATTATGAGGATTCGCAATCTTAATTTCACTTTATTCGATTTACTTTTTTGTTTAAATTGAAATTCATCGGTACATTTTCGCTGCGAAACAGACTATAGAAAGCAAGCTACGATAATCCCTGTACTCTGATTAAAGGTACCGATAATCATCATACTTTGATTCCCCTACTCAGCTTTTCAGTTATAGGGATACAAACTTAAAATGTTTTAATTGTCACGTTTACCAACAAGTATACAAGACCCAGTCATAGAGATTTTGTGTTTTCTATGGCTGGTGTTCAGCAAGCAGAGCTTGTTGCATCTCAGAGAGGACCACAACAAGTGCTGCATGCAGGATTTCGGCTTATTACCTACGGAGGCGAAAATATCGGAGTTCATATTTTTCTAACGATGCCCTAGGGCAAAATATCACTTTGTCATGGCGAAGTGACGTCATGAGCAGTGCTATGATGTTACGTTTCTTCTGTGACGTTGCGTTCAACATACGGCGATGGCGGATAGCCAGCCTGTGTTTGAAAGTAGATCTGGGTTTATTTTCCTCAATTTGACAACTTCATAAATAAACAGAATATTATATTTGTGCCCATATCATACTATGTTTACGACACTTGTGCCTAAATATTGGTATATCCCTCGCTCTCGCTCCAGAAATACCAACATTTAGGCACGAGTGTCGTAAACATAGTATGACATAAACAACAAAGAAACAATTTGGAAAAAGAAATTACATTGGATGAGATTTCAAAAGCAGTAAAAGGAATGAAAAATAACAAAAGCCTCAGGGTAGACGGCTTTCCAATAGAATTTTTAAAGTTTTTTTGGAAAGAACTAAAGGTTTGGGTTCACAGATAACGGCTGTTTGAGTTTGAACATTAACAGAGGAATTATAACATGCCTGCCTAAAGGAAACAAGGATAGGTCCTATCTTAAAAACTGGCGACCAATCACCCTTTTAAATTGTCTGTACAAGATTATCAGCACATGTATCACTAAGAGAATGAAAACTGTTTTGGATCTTTTGATACACGAAAATCAAACAGGATTCATTCCAGGGAGATCTTTAGCAGATAGGTTGTATTAGAAATGAATCTCTATCTTTCAAATCTTTTATTGCTACCTTGAAAGATATTTTTCAAGTTGAGAGATATCTTGCTAGAATAAAAAACCAAATAAATGAATGTATGAGCAAATGGCTACCACTACTCACAATATGGACTGATGCGTCATGACTCTTCAACATGCTTAAAGTAGAATTTTGAGATAGTGAATTACAATATGTGTCGATTCAAGGATGGGAAAAGATATACATATTTATATCCATAAGCTGTATTATAAATTTAATTTTTTCCTTAAAATCCTCCATCGCTTCTTTGAAAGATATGTTGCCAGAATGAAAAACCAGCCAGACGAATGTGGAGTAAACGGGCTCCCATTACACAACATGGTCTGATGTGTTATGACTCTTCAGTGTATACAATCTATGATCTTTGTGCAGTAATACTTGAATGTATCTACTCATGTTTGAAGACTGATGTGTTGTGAACTGTCAACATGTACAAGCTTGTATTAGGCATGACATCTGTATAATAATGTATGAATGTTTCTACCTCTTAGTTACCCAGAATGATATGGTGCTATTATGAAAACAAACCAAATGAACCCAGGAGCAAACAAGTAATATTACCCATAGCACCGACTTACCTCATTGCTCAAGCTTAGACGATCCGAAATTATACAACCTTGATTGTATGATTTTTGTATAAAACGATTGTAACTAGAACTGTCACCTGTCAATGTGTATGATTTTTGTATAAAATGACTGTACCTACTGATGTGAATAAAAAAATGTGGAAAAACAAACAAAAAGACATAGTATGACATGGGCACTTATATATTATCCTCTATATAAACTGAACAAGTCTGGTAATGTGGCTGATTACTGAAAGTAGAAGACGTAGAAGCAACTTGTCAACAATTTCATCAGAACAGTTACTGGAGAGCACTATCACGGGCCAACAGTCCAGACACAGTTAGACTCGTGAGCACCCTGAGAAAAAGAGTCAGGCATGAGTCAACTCCAATGCCCTAGATCTACAAGGAAGAGTTCCGCTAACTGCCTGTTGATGATGCACTCAAGAGCATCGAGGCAATGAACAGGAGAGGATTGCCCAACTGTACAATAGAGCTCCTGCACCACACATGAAAAGGAATTAGCTGAATAAATGTTGCATGAATCTGGCACAGCTATAGTTGTTTTCATATGGCATTTAACAGGGACTACTGCAGGTTATGGATAATAGGGGTGAAACAGTACGCTTTTATCATGGTCTGGTACATATTGCTGTACAAGGCTTTCAGTTCAGTCCGGACCGCCTCCGTGGTGTAGTGGTTAGAGCGTCCGCCCGGAGAGCGGAAGGTCGCGGGTTCGATCCCCGATCGCGTCATACCAAAAGACGTTAAAATATGGTACTTGTTGGTCCCTGTCTGGCTCTCAGCATTAATGGGTACAACAAGGACTGGTCGGCTCGGAGTCAGTATAATGTGTCTGAGTGGGGTATTCATGCTTCACTGCGAGCATGGTATCTCAGTGGGCTAGCACTATAAAACCAGCTTAAGTCTGGGCTAGTACAAGCAGCCGCACATACACATACACACGCATGCACATCGTCATATGAGCGAAATATTCTCAAGCACGACGTTAAACCCAAATTCACCTCACCTCACCTCAGTTCAGTCCGGTTCAGTTCAGTATACGAAAACTTACTTCTCGGAAAAGAGCGGCAGTCAAGCAAAAAAATGCATAGATTTTGACAAAATGATTCAATTTCTAGACATTTTAGGAAAGGTTAATAAAATGACGGTATGAAAACCGAAAATACTGATTTGTTTAGATTGCATGATGATTACGGTTTACCAAACCGGGGACAAAATATCGCGGTTCTGCTAAAACCGTGGTATACCGTTTCACCCCAAATGGATAATATATTTCTTTAACCTTTAGCCTGCTGAATTGTTTTCACACACCTGGCCCTGCCTGATGGATTAATTTCAGCATAAGGTACTTTAAAGAGGGTGGGTATCTTCAAGCAGTTTCAGCTGCAATAAATAGGGGCCTATTGAACCAATATTTTGCATATAAATACTAGATATATAGTACACATCATTATCCAAAAATATCCTGGTGTTTTAAAAAGTACAGAGATTAAGGCCAAAGCGATTATGAAAATATAACTGAATAACTTGATGTAGTGTGAAATATGTTTCATACTAGGAACCTGTATAAATAGTTCAATTTTTGTGAACCTGACTTCAGTAACGATATTTATGATATGCTGTATTTAACTGAGCTAAAATTCAGAGTTTTCAACGGGCAAATATCAGCATGATGGTAAGTCATAAACTGTTTCTGTAAAATAATATTCACAAATGTTTGTCGAAAAGAAAATGGTATTTTCAGTGTCATCGTGTCTTTTGTTCAAATGACACCATAAGGTTTATTAACATGGAATGTCAAAACTAGCAGGATATTGACATTCAAACTCACAAACCCTGTGTCTGATCCCATTACGCTTTGTTCAACCCCTGCATAAAATATTGCTATTTTCATATCAACAAAGTTGACAAACTTCTCATCTGAAATGTGTTTCATTTATAACCTTCAGTTTAATATGACGAGAGAAATGAAAATTTAGATTGCAAAATCCAACATTTTTTCAATAAGTGTCCAATGTCAAGTTTAATATGACGAGAGAAATGAAAATTTAGATTGCAAAATCCAACATTTTTTTCAATAAGTGCCCCAAAATTCTTCTTTTAAGATAGAATGATATTTCATATCCTATTTCATATGTGTTGGATGGAATCAGAAAACCAGGCAGTCTGCAAATGTATTGAGTCGAGTTTAGGATTCTTTAGTAAAACTCTTTAACATGACTTTAACTTGTTGTTCCTCCTGTTTTGTTTCTAAAGGCCTCAACACTGGTAAGTAGTCTTCAGGATTGTAGCATTTTCCCCAAACAGATGATTGCTAAAAGCTCGCCCAAGCTCCTCTCCACATCTGTGACCCTCCTGGTATCATCACTGCCTCCAGTGTAAAGCAACCGTTTTAAGAACCTTGAAACCTTTTAGAAACTATCTACGTAACCTGATATGTTGTGACATTATTACTGATTATTTCTCCCATTTACATTGTTTCAAATCTGCAGACAACAGGCTATGGAAACTTTACACATATAATTGTCACTAAAATAATTGCATGATGTTTGAAATGAAGAAGAAATTCTAATTTGCTAACAAAATAATATAGCTTTACCAAATGCCACTCAGTGATAATTTCATGATTTGTGGACTTTTGTGATACAATTGCTTTGTCAGTGGCAGTGAAAATATATATGTGTAGTTCTTCATGTTTGGGTTTTTTTTGGCTTGGGCTAGTTGGTGTTGTAGGAAGATGTTTATGCTGGTACTGGTTAAATCATCCTCTGCATCTCAAAAATGAAAAATTACAAATATTAATATTTCTTCTTATTGCTTCTTTTAGCACTGTTGTGTAATCCAAGAAAGCAAAAGTGTAACTCTGTTACATTAACATGGTGAAGATATTAACATTGATGTGTATATCTGTAATGTCTGACTGTTGGTTTTCTGATGTCTCTGTGGTGTAGTGGACAGAGCCCCGATCTGAAGAGCTAAAGGTCACTGGTTTGATTCCTGACCATGTCATACCAAAAAGATTTGTTAACTTGCATCAAGCCTTGGTCGGCTCAGGAGTCAGTGTACCGTGTCTCCAGTGGGGTATACATGGCTCAGAGTCAGTGTACCGTGTCTCCAGTGGGGTATACATGTTAACCTATATGCATGATTGAGATGAAACAAGCACTGGTCGGCTCAGGAGTCAGTGTACCGTGTCTCCAGTGGGGTATACATGTTAACCTGCATGATTGAGATGAAACAAGCACTGGTCGGCTCAGGAATCAGTGTACCGTGTCTCCAGTGGGGTATACATGTTAACCTATATCATGATTGAGATGAAACAAGCACTGGTCGGCTCAGGAGTCAGTGTACCGTGTCTCCAGTGAGCTCAGTACAAAAAGAAACTGGTATCTGCTAAGACAAGTACAAGCAGTCACTCGCTCATATGTATGTATGTCAGTATATGAGCAAAACAAACCTCACCTGATCTCACCACCTACTGTGGTTAAAATTAAAGTAGGGGCGGTGAGGTAGCCTAGTGGTTAAAGTGTTCGCTCATCACGCCGAAGACCCAGGTTCGATTCCCCACATGGGTACAATGTGTGAAGCCCATTTCTGGTGTACCCCGCCGTGAGATATTGCTGGAGTATTGCTAAAAGCGGCGTAAAACCATACTCACTCACTAAAATTAATATCTACTTTAAATGGTGACAAACTGGTTATTGTGGATACATTGTCTCTGTTATAGGAGCAACAGCTTGGCCTTAGCTTTTCTTTTCATAAATGAAATATGACACTGTACCCATGCTTTAGCTGGCAACTATATCCTGCTCTCAGATCTAATTCCTCGGTGTGTGGCCAATCCTTCCTACCCTGTAACCCCCAGCCACAACCTTCATACTCCTTCGTGGAGTTTCAGGTCAGAGTGCACACACGTGTGTACATTAAAGTTTCTATATTCGATCTGTTACTATATACCTGTATGTGCATCTGTTTATATGTAACTCTCTGCATGGGATTTGTCAATACGACTGTCTGTGCATGCGTGCGTGCGTGCGTGCGTGCGTGCGTGCGTGCGTGCGTGCGTGTGTAAGAGTAAATATGTGTGATGCCAATACTTCTGTATCCTGTTACAGGAAGAAGACTTATCCTGAGGTGAAGTTCCTGACCTATAAAGACAGGAAAAGGATTTTGGTAAGTTCTTCCATGAAAGGTTCATGTCAGCACTACCACAAAAACACATCCTATAGTTGAACGTGCACGTGCATAAGAGCCACTTTTGTGCTCTGGGTGTTGTTCCTGATTTCAAGGGTTGATATTAATCTCTGTGGACTATTATTTCTGTCAATATTATTGATTCTGCTTATCATACGTTGTGATCAACTTGATCAGTTGTGATCTACATCAAGATCCCCTGATTCTCTGCAGCTGAACCTGGCTATGCACTGCAAGAGGAGTGAGTCAGACTCCCTCAATACGCCACTGGGATCACTTGTACACAGTATGCCTCGTAGACTGAATAAAGTTGGACAAATCATGGTGGTCTACTACCAGCGTTCGAAATAATCGCCGGCACAGAGGCCCAGCGTCGGTTGTTATTGTATCGGGCCGGCAGTTTCAAACATCTGCAGGTCATTGTGGCCTTCAGTAAATTATCGGTCTGTTTTTCAACTGGAATCTTTCCTTGTTTTGTTTTTCTCTATTATCGTTGGGGAATCATCCATGATCCATCATGTTACGATAACTTACAGTTTCACATCCTGGTGTTTCAGCTCTTTGCACATAGGAATGTCAACACCAGTCTTTAACAAATAAAACGTCGTTCTGCGCCATAGGCTTCGCTAATTGGTTTTGTTGAAACAGTGTGAAACTGTGTACAGTGTAGTCTATTTTGATTTTATGGGTTTGACTTTAGCAAAATGGGCCTGCAGATTTCATTCAGGGCCTGCAGATTTTATTCAGGGCCTGTAGATTTCATTCAGGGCCTGCAGATTTCATTCAGGGCCTGCAGATTTCATTCAGGGCCTGCAGATTTCATTCAGGGCCTGCAGATTTTATTCAGGGCCTGCAGATTTCATTCAGGGCCTGCAGATTTCATTCAGGGCCTGCAGATTTGGTTCAGGGCCTGCAGATTTTAAATCCTGCAGGCGGCAGCAGGCCCTGATGGCCAACTGGCAAATTAAAGTATTGCAAACACTGTCTACTACTGATCCCAAAATGTCAAAACATTACCCTGATATTTGACTGTCATACTTCTGTACCAGTAGCAATGTTTCAAATTGGTTCATTATCAACATACAGCTTTTACAAGAAACTAAAGGTGGATGTGATATGTCGGAGACCCTTAAAACTCTGTGTGAGTTGAGGTAAAACCCTGTAGGTGTTAGTGGGAGAGTAGTAATTGTAGGTGTGTCATTGCACAGGTGGTAATGATGTCAGTACACAGATGTTGGTGGCATCATGACAGATTGACAGCACAGTTTGATTTGTAAATGTTATTTGCATACAGAGAGAGACATCCATGCATGGAACCCTCTGGAGATAGACATAATGGGTTTCTGTTACCTGTAGATCAACCAGGCTAAACTGGAGTGGGTGTTTTCAAATGTTAATATGGTAAGGTTGGATGTACAGGTAACCTGGCTGTTAATGAAAAACAAATGTTAAACTCCTTTCAACAATTGACAAAATTCATTGCAGACTCTTTGGGGTTTCAGAGAATATACTGGGCAAAGCAGCATGGATTGTGTCCATTGTTTTGAATTGCTTTGATTCAGGAAACACTGACATGAACTTCAAACAAATAATGGTGCTTAATGTGCTCGAATGATATATTATGTTGAAGTCAATGTGATTTACTTGCATACATGGCTGGCATGGAAAGAGTGATGCACAGCATGAAGTGGGCATGCTCACTGAAGAGTAAGCAAGTTGAGGAGGCTGAGCACTGTACCACATGTCACTATGGTACTGTCATACCCTTCATTGTAATGCAGAATCTGTAATCCTACAGAAAATAGCAAAAGTTCAAGCATTCAGATTTCCCTTGAAGGAAAAACTTAAAATGTACTGCCCAAATTATGTTGCCTTTCCTCACTCGTCTGCTAGTTCCCAGGGATAGTCATGACCACTAGTCTGCTAGTTCCCAGGGATAGAAACAACCGGTAATCTGCTGGATCTCACTGCTAGTCATGACCACTAGTCTGCTAGTTCCCAGGGATATTCACGACCACTAGTCTGCTAGTTCCAGGGATAGAAACAACCGGTAATCTGCTGGATCTCACTTCTAGTCATGACCACTAGTCTGCTAGTTCCCAGGGATAGAAACAACCGGTAATCTGCTGGATCTCACTGCTAGTCATGACCACTAGTCTGCTAGTTCCCAGGTATAGAAACAACAGGTAATCTGCTGGATCTCACTGCTAGTCATGACCACTAGTCTGCTAGTTCCCAGGTATAGAAACGACAGGTAATCTGCTGGATCTCACTGCTAGTCATGACCACTAGTCTGCTAGTTCCCAGGGATAGAAACAACCACTAGTCTGCTAGTTCCCAGGGATAGAAACGACCGCTAATCTGCTGGATCTCACTGCTAGTCATGACCACTAGTCTGCTAGTTCCCAGGTATAGAAACAACAGGTAATCTGCTGGATCTCACTGCTAGTCATGACCACTAGTCTGCTAGTTCCCTGGGATAGAAACGACAGGTAATCTGCTGGATCTCACTGCTAGTCATGACCACTAGTCTGCTAGTTCCCAGGGATAGTGCTAGTCATGACCACTAGTCTGCTAGTTCCCAGGGATGGAAACAACCACTAATCTGCTGGATCTCACTGCTAGTCATGACCACTAGTGCATAGACCATATAAGACTTATTCTGTGTTAGCACAGACATAAGAATCGAGGAAACTTTGATGATGTGAATTTATTATCAGGTGATTCATAGGTGTTTAGCCGATAACTGTAAAAACGCTTTAAACTGCTAATAAGGGCTCATTATTGAGAAGCAGATGCCAAGTTCAGCCATCTTTGTTTCAGATCACAGGCGGCGCTGGCTTTGTGGGGTCTCACCTCGTTGACCAGCTGATGCTCCAAGGTCATGAAGTTACCGTTGTTGACAACTTTTTCACTGGCAGAAAGCGGAATGTTGAACACTGGATGGGACACGAAAACTTTGAACTACTTCACCATGACATCGTCAACCCTTTGTACATTGAAGGTCAGTTGTGAGGGATTGAGTCCACTTGTTTGGGGATTCTTTTGCAGTTTAGGCCCCCTGCATCCCTTGTTTACGAGAGATCAAAGCGATCTTAGAGCTAAGGTGACTTCTACTCCCACACTTTAACATTGGCTTGTGATCACTGTAGCACTAACATGTCTGGGATCTCACAGGCCTCTGTTCCGTAAAGCGATCTTAGCGCTAAGGTGACTTCTACTCCCACACTTTATCATTGGCTTGTGATCACTGTAGCACTAACATGGCTGGGATCTCACAGGCCTCTGTTCCGTAAAGCGATCTTAGAGCTAAGGTGACTTCAGCTCCCACACTTTATCATTGGCTTGTGATCACTGTAGCACTAAGATGGCTGGGATCTCACAGGCCTCTGTTCCGTAAATGCGATCTTAGAGCTAAGGTGACTTCAGCTCCCACACTTTAACATTGGCTTGTGATCACTGTAGCACTAAGATGGCTGGGATCTCACAGGCCTCTGTTCCGTAAAGCGATCTTAGAGCTAAGGTGACTTCAGCTCCCACACTTTAACATTGGCTTGTGATCACTGTAGCACTAACATGTCTGGGATCTCACAGGCCTCTGTTCCGTAAAGCGATCTTAGAGCTAAGGTGACTTCAGCTCCCACACTTTAACATTGGCTTATGATCACTGTAGCACTAACATGTCTGGGATCTCACAGGCCTCTGTTCCGTGCCGAGCGATCTTAGAGCTAAGGTGACTTCAGCTCCCACACTTTAACATTGGCTTATGATCACTGTAGCACTAACATGTCTGGGATCTCACAGGCCTCTGTTCCGTAAAGCGATCTTAGAGCTAAGGTGACTTCAGCTCCCACACTTTAACATTGGCTTATGATCACTGTAGCACTAACATGTCTGGGATCTCACAGGCCTCTGTTCCGTAAAGCGATCTTAGAGCTAAGGTGACTTCAGCTCCCACACTTTAACATTGGCTTATGATCACTGTAGCACTAAGATGTCTGGGATCTCACAGGCCTCTGTTCCGTAAAGCGATCTTAGAGCTAAGGTGACTTCAGCTCCCACACTTTAACATTGGCTTATGATCACTGTAGCACTAAGATGTCTGGGATCTCACAGGCCTCTGTTCCGTAAAGCGATCTTAGAGCTAAGGTGACTTCAGCTCCCACACTTTAACATTGGCTTGTGATCACTGTAGCACTAAGATGGCTGGGCTCTCACAGGCCTCTGTTCCAGTCCCAAAACATTGGCGATCTTAGAGCTAAGGTGACTTCAGCTCCCACACTTTAACATTGGCTTGTGATCACTGTAGCACTAACATGGCTGGGATCTCACAGGCCTCTGTTCCGTAAAGCGATCTTAGAGCTAAGGTGACTTCAGCTCCCACACTTTAACATTGGCTTGTGATCACTGTAGCACTAAGATGGCTGGGATCTCACAGGCCTCTGTTCCGTAAAGCGATCTTAGAGCTAAGGTGACTTCAGCTCCCACACTTTAACATTGGCTTGTGATCACTGTAGCACTAAGATGGCTGGGATCTCACAGGCCTCTGTTCCGTCAGCAGCTATCTTAGAGCTAAGGTGACTTGGCAGCTCCCACACTTTAACATTGGCTTGTGATCACTGTAGCACTAAGATGGCTGGGATCTCACAGGCCTCTGTTCCAGAAAAGCGATCTTAGAGCTAAGGTGACTTCAGCTCCCACACTTTAACATTGGCTTGTGATCACTGTAGCACTAAGATGTGCTGGGATCTCACAGGCCTCTGTTCCTGTCTGAAAGCGATCTTAGAGCTAAGGGATGACTTCAGCTCCCACACTTTATGTACAACCCTATGGGCTTAAAATGGGATATTTTTCCCAGATTTCAAATTTTATTGTTTAGAGTGACGTCCCTTTCCAAAAGCACATGGCAAACTTCAGCATATATAACGTTTGTAGTGCAGTTAGAGCTTTTCACATGTACATAACATTTTGGAGTCCCAAGCGAGGTCAGGTACTCTATACTCAAATAGACAATCTCTAATGCATATAACTCATACGCAGTCGCAATAAAATATGATGATATCATAGGACACGTTCCCAAAGAACAGAGTAAAGTATGTAAATATCGCATCAAAAGACGGGGTGTCATTCATATAGTTTAGGGCCTAGATTTTCGAAACTCTCTTCCAGACATTAAAGATATGTCGTAATAAGTGCCATACATTAACATTAACTTACGACTATCTTAGCACTAAGAAGCTTATATAATGAGTTATGTCAAGGTTTATATAATTGAGTTCTATAATGATATTGTTCATGGTTATGTCCAGACATTCATAATTATTCTGTTTATATATACAGTTCATTCCATTTATATTGAGTTATGTCCAGAGAATTGAATTTGAGTTATGTCAGTTATATAATTGAGTTATCCCAAATTTAAGCAGTGGGCTTAACATTATGGGTTTTCATTTGTGGTGAGAATGTCCAGACATTATATAATTGATTATGTCTGACATATTTGAGTTATGCCCAGAGCATAAATTGAGAAGATCGCGTTAAGAGATTATATGATTGAGTTATGTCCAGACATTATATAATTGAGTTATGTCCAGACATTATATAATTGAGTTATGTCCAGACATTATATAATTGAGTTATGTCCAGACATTATATAATTGAGTTATGTCCAGACATTATATAATTGAGTTATGTCCAGACATTATATAATTGAGTTATGTCCAGACATTATATAATTGAGTTATGTCCAGACATTATATAATTGAGTTATGTCCAGACATTATATAATTGAGTTATGTCCAGACATTATATAATTGAGTTATGTCTAGACATTATATAATTGAGTTATGTCCAGACAAGCCAGTGGTTTGTATCATGAGCTGTGGTCCATGTCACTCTCAGCAATATTCTGGACGTTCTGTGACAGAAGCATGTAGATAAATGAGTCTTAGACCAGACAAGCCAGTGATTGCAATAGATCACGGCACTTGTGACTGTCATTTACCATTTTCTCTTTTCTGAGATAGTGTTAGGGTTTTGTACAAGAGAACCCTTCAGTTTAAGAAGTTATCCCTTTCATCTATTTCTCCAGGTCTAGCTAAGAGGGTGCGAGCCCGGCTTCTTCTTGCATCCACATCTGAGGTGTACGGAGGTGAGTGATGCTCCGTGTATTCGAGAGAGATAAAAACATGTTTGTCCCTGGCTTTAAAATGCTGTTGGTTAAACAGAAATTCGGGATTGAAAACAACACAGATGGGGTATGTAAACAATGAATTGGGGATGGTAGCTGGTGACCTGATTAGGAGAGTTGCATCTCTTAGCCATGCCAGGATCTGCTGTTGAGTCTCACATTCACCCTGCTTATGAACCCCCATCTGTCTTGTTCCACAAATGTTGTAATAATGGCAACGCTCATGAGTAAGTTTGGGCTTCCTGAAATAACTGATGTACTGTTCAAAAACTATTTGACCAAACTCTCTCTACCGCTCGTTTCACACTTTTCTCCACTGATATTGCAACTGTTTAAATAATCAGGGATTTACCTTGAGTCCTATATTTGAGGGTCCCTGGGACTCATACTCTTAATTTTCAGGGGCCCCAGACACTTAAATATTATTATTAATACTATGTTGTAATATTGTTGTAATTCAGTTACTGTTATTGTATTGTGTATCATGATCATCACATTGTTACAGTATCCTTGTGTATTCGGTTTTCGGTCATGTAAGGATTGTCGACCAACGTAACATAAAGTGCATAAATAAATCGATAATAAACAAACTTACCTCGTTTGTTTGTTATTTATTTATGATATTCAAATATCTGACGGATTAATCCCACGGTTCACCCGCACAGCAGGCCTCAGAGTTCGCTACGCAAAGATCGTGAATGCGGAAGTGACGTCATCTGTTTTCGTTCACTTCATTGGTTCTCCGTAAAACTGAAATCTAATAGCAGTATTCGGGTGGCTATGCTGATATTTTTATAATATAAAGTTGATAAACATCCAGTCCAAAAATAATATTTGTAATAGTTCCAATACTAATTATTAGAAACTATGGTCAAATAATTTCATGACAAAGTTAATCATGATAAGACTTTGCATAGTTACAGCCACATGTCCAGGCATGTTTCTTTCTTACTTCTCCGGGTTCGCTGACAAGGGCACCAAAACTCATCAGAAGATCTCACTACACATACGGGGTGCACAGCTTGAGGTGGACCCAATGACAGCATGCAGGATGAGTACACTAGCTGGGCCCATCGCATTAGAAATATTCATTGCAGTTTCAAAATTAAATGAGTATTTTGAAAATCGTAATAAGAGATGACCCTATCCAGTTTCCATATATATTTTACAACGGCAACGCCTACGTGATATGTTATGTGATAATGATACGTCATACCATAAACAAGCAGAGACGACGCTTATACTGAAAAGGTGGAGCTGACGATATTTTAGATATAGCATTTTGATTACATGGAAATTTATGCATTAGTAAACTCGGTTCTAAAACGTAACATTTACATGTGTTTGCAATCATGTACCTTACTAAATTTGACAAGAAGCATTTTGTTACTCAGAGCTGAAGCAGTCGACCTCCTGCTAAAAAAAACCTGTCTGGTGACGTAATATCTCGCTAATAACCGTGAGAAATGAACACGCAAACGGCCGACCGAAAACAGATGTTGAACGAAAACAGATGACTCGAGGATAATTAAATTGCAAATGATACCATAACCCGGCTAGTAGCAGACTCAGTGATAACTTATTGTTACCTGATTGGAATTTTGACAAAAAGTATTTGTCCAAGATATTTTTATGGATTAAACTTCTTTTTAATTCACGACGTCTCACAACATTCTCGGTCCCTTCATTCCAGGTCCCTTCATCAGAGAAATTAAAAAAGAAGTTTAATCCATAAAAATATCTTGGACATCAATGTACAACTTCTAAATGCCACTGAAAAAGTATTTGGACTTTTTCTGCATCCCTGTGGACGCGCTAATAAATTTTGTTTCGTCCATTGTCAATTTTTATGTGTATAGGACGCAGGAATCCCTGTAATAATGTTACCTGAAATGCTTAAACTCCATTCACTCCGGTGTCCACCCAAACAACACACACGCACACACACACACACACACACACACTTGCCCAGAAGCCACCACTCACTCTCTACTTGTGCCTGCAGACCCCGAGGTGCACCCACAGACGGAGGACTACTGGGGCCATGTGAACCCCATCGGGCCCAGGGCGTGCTATGATGAGGGCAAGAGGGTTGCAGAGACCACATGTTACGCTTATGCTAAACAGGTATTCATGGACGTATTGTATTCACACGAACTTTTGAACAACCATGATGCTTCACTTTGGCATTTTGATGCAGATGATTAATCATTCGACATTGGTCATTCAAGATCTAATTCTGTAAATATGGCAGTTAATTTGAAGTTTTCTAAAGGTGATTGATTTTAACATATACTACCCATCAAAAGTTTAGACTCACTAGTGTAAATGTAGCCACTTACTTGTCCACTGTTCTAAACTAGCTTTTTGCAAAATATTCCATACTGTTTAAAGGTACTGTTTAGTTATGAACTGGTGTATTGTAAAACATATTCGTAACATTGAAAAGATTATTGTCATGAGTTCAGTAAATGATTAAAATCTGTGAAAATTGGCTAATTCTTAACAAAACTTTACACCAAAACGAATCTGTTCACATGCACGACATTTGCTCATGCCTTTCGCAATTTGAAGCATCATCCTTGTGCAATTCATCTGCATAAGGTTTTCAGTTGGTTCCCCAAGTTGGTGTGCTTGTCTAAACTTTGATGGGTAGTATAGTTCATTGAAGAAAAAGATTGGGCACAGGTTACCCAACTTAATGAAGACCTCTCCCAACATTTACAATTATATTTACATGATTTAAATCAAATATGCATAAAACAGAGAATATATACATGAGAGATCTTGAGTTTGAGAATATAACAGATTGGGATGAACAGAGGAATGGTTTAGTTTGATTGATGAAATGATGGACATGTTTGAAGATATTCTAAAGGTCGATGCCATGAACCAATTGTTGTATTTGAGGCTAATAAATATGATCTATTGTATTACAGGATGGTGTGGAAGTGCGAGTTGCCCGGATTTTCAACACATTTGGTCCCCGTATGCACATGAATGATGGGAGAGTGGTCAGCAACTTTATACTACAGGCTTTACAGAATGAATCCTTGACTGTAAGTTGCCCCAATATGTACAAAACACACCTTAGCACATGAATGATGGGAGAGTGGTCAGCAACTTTATACTACAGGCTTTACAGAATGAATCGTTGACTGTAAGTTGCCCCAATATGTACAAAACACACCTTAGCACATGAATGATGGGAGAGTGGTCAGCAACTTTATACTACAGGCTTTACAGAATGAATCCTTGACTGTAAGTTGCCCCAATATGTACAAAACACACCTTAGCACATGAATGATGGGAGAGTGGTCAGCAACTTTATACTACAGGCTTTACAGAATGAATCCTTGACTGTAAGTTGCCCCAATATGTACAAAACACACCTTAGCACATGAATGATGGGAGAGTGGTCAGCAACTTTATACTACAGGCTTTACAGAATGAATCCTTGACTGTAAGTTGCCCCAATATGTACAAAACACACCTTAGCACATGAATGATGGGAGAGTGGTCAGCAACTTTATACTACAGGCTTTACAGAATGAATCCTTGACTGTAAGTTGCCCCAATATGTACAAAACACACCTTACCACATGAATTTCCTGAAGATCTGGGTTTAAACTGGTCTTCAGCAATCCATGTTTGTCGTAACAGAAGACAAAGAGATCAGATAGACAGACTCACTGACTTCGTTGATGCGTGTTGTTATATTCCCATCCTGTACATTGATCAGTGTTTAAAACTCTCAAAACTCCAAGCCAGACAGCTGGACTGGTCACTTTAAAAACTTACCAGTCCAGATACAAACTTGCCCGTCTGGTTGTCAACAATAATAAACTGTGACTGCCATTTCCAACTCGCGCAAGCTCCATTCACTGTTTGTAGGCATCACAATGAACTACATAGCACTAACAGGCAATGCACCGAGTTTAGGTAAACTGAAAGTGCAGGTGTTGTGATTGGTTATTGTAACATGAACTGTACAATCGTAAATAGTTTAACATAATTTTCATAATACCTTAAACACCTTAAATGGACGACAAGAGAACCTGTCTGATATTGTGAAATATTTACTCTTAGGGGTAAAAATATCTACCAGACCACCGGACAGGCTGCTTTTGAAATTTGACCGTCCGAGATGAAAATAGACCGTTCCGGACGGTCGGACAGATGGGATTTTAAACGCTGCATTGATGCTGTTGATGTCAGTCACTGGATTTTCTGGTCCAGACTTGGTTATTTACTAAGGCTGTTGCGATTCACTCGCATATTCGGTGAATCAAACCTTAGCCCTTCATGAATTCAGTTCGTTATTCGTGGTCACCAGAACCGAATATTAACGAATATTTTTAAGGAGTGTGTTTTACTTGAACCCTTATGTCCTTTTTCAAAGTGAGATATGCAAGGATGGAATATGCACTAGTCATGCAATAGCGCAAGTCATGTTAGTTTGCCAAGGCCGCACATGGTACTGTCGACTATAACTATTACATACCAAATGTGAGTGTCATGAGATAACTGGTTATTGCTGTGACAAATTAACACTGTCAACATGGGCGTTCCATGTTGTGCATCAATCACTTAACGACAATATTGTATTTGGGAATAATTAATCGTTTTCATTACCCAATATTCGTGATACACATCATATTCGCCACATAGTGTATATGTTGCATCCATATTATTTACATACCACTGTCACATGGCATTAAAAAAAACCATGTACAAACAAAACAAGTCAAGTCACCCATGTACAAACAAAACAAGTCAAGTCAAAATGCATCTCAGCTATACTGAGATGAACACAATATCGAAGGAAACCTAACAAGTAGGAAAACATGCTCAAAGTGAGTTTGCCTTCTCTTGTCTGACGATTAGAAGGTTGGGTCGGATGTGTCGAACCCTGCTGTAAATGTTCTATTTTTTCTTGATCCCCAAACCGCCTCCGCGGTGTAGTGGTTAGGCGAAACATAGAGAACGGAAGGTCAATTAACAAAATCCCCGAAATGGCCATACCAAAAGAGGTGAAAGTGAGGTGAAATGGGGTTTAACGTTGCACTTATGAATATTTCACTCATATGACGACTTGCATGCGTGTGTATATGTGTGTGTGGCTGCTTGTACTAGCCCAGACTTAAGCTGATTTTATAGTGCTAGCTCACTGAGATACCATGCCCCAGTGAAGCGTGAATACCCCACTCAGACACATTATACTGACTCCGAGCCGACCAGTCCTTGTTGTACCCATTAATGCTGAACGCCAGGCAGGAACCAACAAGTACCACATTGTAACGTCTTTTGGTATGACGCGGCCGGGGATCGAACCCGCTGCCTTCCGCTCTCCGGGCGGATGCTCTAACCACTACACCACGGAGGCGGTCCCATTCGTTTGAGATGTTGGGGTTCAACTTGTTGGAAATTCCATTGAAGGCAGCGTAAATCACTCCCTCTTGTCTTGCTTGTTTTGCCAGGTGTATGGGCAGGGTACCCAGACTCGGTCTTTCCAATATGTATCCGATCTCGTGGATGGGCTCATTGCTCTCATGAACAGCAACTACTCCCTCCCCTGCAACCTCGGCAATGCAGAGGAACACACTATCATGGACTTTGCCAAGATCATCAAGTCACTTGTCAGTAAGTATATCTTCCATGAGTTGACGATACTATGCTTCCACTGAATAGGTAGCAATGAAACTTTTCAAACATAGAAAGGGATTCTTAGTCAAAATTGTCCTCTCAGCTTTTGCTTTCTCCAGAAGTGACTGATATGATCAGGTGAGTGAGTGAGTTTAGTTTTACGCCACACTCATAAATATTCCAGCTATGTGACAGCAGTCTGTAAATAATCGAGTCTGGACCAGACAATACAGTGATCAAGAGCATGAGCATCGATCTACACAATTGGGATACGATGACATGTGTCAACCAAATCAGCGAGTCTGACCACCCGATCCCTTTAGTCGTCTTTTACGACAAGCATGGGTTACTGAAGATCAATTCTAACCCCGGATCTTTACGGGTTGATATGATCAGGTGACATGGTTGATTGCATGTACTCATACCCTGCCAGTGTAAAGCCTGCTCATAACATCAATCACTGGTATGTCTCATCTGGACCTGATTGTTTACAGCTCTCGTCATATAGATGGAACATTGGCGACTGTGGTGTGAACCAATACACGCAAACAACCAAGAAGATCAGTTAGATGGAGTACGCAGAAATTGTTTTTGGATTGGTGGACATATTTGAAGATCTCTCATTCATTGCCTTCAAATCCTTAGTTAATCGTAGCATATATGTTATTTTAATTTATGGCTAGATTATCTCAAATTGCCAATAGCTGAAGGGATGATGTAAATCCAGCTTGGGTCCATGCAGGAAGCAAATGTACTGTAAGTCCCCATGGTCCCTAGTATGGTGATCTACCTTCAGTTGTTGGCAGTCTATAGCCTGTTTATATCGTATCGTCTTGTATAGTTTAAAATGTTTTAAGTGTAATTACTAGTTTTTAAATTTCCATCTGTGATAAACTAGTTGTTTACTGTCCTTCGCTGAAAGACTTTTATAATGTACCTATAGCTATTATAAATATATAACTTGATATAGTCACAATATGGCTGAAATACTGCCGATGTGACTTATAATTTTAACTCACTCACTCAAAACCTTAGTAAAACATTTTTTAGTGTGTCAGGTTGCATACCTCCTGTTCAGCAGGATGAGATAACATGGCCACTCACAGACTTGGGTTGCATGTAACCAGGAAGCTTAGAATCAACTACACACTGATCTGTTGAGCAGGGTAATCATTTTGTGCTGTGAGTATTATTAGGTTGTGGATTTAGTGAACTAGGAATATGTACAATACTTATCACTGTTTGTGTTTATGAGACTAATTTCAGCCCCAAACTATGTTTGCAGAATCCAGCACGAGTAAGATTATTACGAAACCAGCAATGCAGGACGATCCAAAGCGTGCGTCGCCCAGACATCACACGAGCCCGGAAATATCTCAACTGGCAGCCTGTGGTAAAATCCTCATTTTGATTGCGTGATTTTTTCTTTGGTTTTGTTAACAGTTACTTCAAGAATCATTATTATAAGGCTGGTCACATGACTGTTTACGCGGGAAAAGGGAGGTAACTCGTGGGTGAGTGTATTTTTACGTCCGCTTCGGGAAATTCAAGGGATTCAAGTGTTCCACTACCATTCGCAAAGGGACGGGAAATAAGCAAAAGATCATGAGTCAGGATGAGTATAAAAATATCAATTTTACTTGAAAAATTACATATTATTGAACCTTATACATAAATGTATTTGCCACATCAAGTTCACTTCTCAAATAAGCACCCTGGAACAAGCTTTTAACATTTCTGTAAGTAATCTGTATATGCACCTTGGAAGAACTCTATAAATGTATCTAAAGTAATTTGTATATGCACCCTGGAACAACTCTATAAATGTATCTAAAGTAATTTGTATATGCACCCTGGAACAACCTGAACATGGGGTCCTAACAAGAGGCGTTCCACTGTTTCCACCTACTGGTTAAAGTGTTGGCTCATCACACCGAAGACCCAGGTTCGATTCCCCACATGGGCACAATGTGTGAAGCCCATTTCTGGTGTCCCCTGCCATGATGTTACTGGAATATTGCTATAAGCGGCGTAAAACTAAACTCACTCACTCACTCTTAAAAAATGTCGATGTTTAATGTGAACCTGAAATGAGCTGTGGACTTGCTGGAAATGACCAGGTTTATAATATCATATTATTACCCATATGGTGAAACATAACCAGTGTCCTATATATATCATATGTGCTCATATCACTTTTACCTAGCTACAATTGTTTCTGTATTTCATCGTCTGTGACGTCATTAAACAATTGAACATGACGTCAATGAAGAGGGCCTTCACACTTGCATACCGTGTTTTACTGATCAAATGTACCTGAATAAAATGGATTATAAAGCAATTATTACACTCAAGCAAGTGTGTCATATGACCTATACGAAATACATGCAAAATTATGTATTGCCCTCGTTCTAGCTCGGGCAATACAAAATTTCACACTCGTCTCGTATAAGTCGTATGACACACTTGCTCGTGTAATAATCTATATGTATAGTCAGCTGGAGTAGGCACATGCAGTCACACTCATTTCGTATAAGTCGTATGACACACTTGCTCGTGTAATAATCTATATGTATAGTCAGCTGGAGTAGGCACATGCAGTTACACTCGTTTCGTATAAGTCGTATGACACACTTGCTCGTGTAATAATGTATATGTATAGTCAGCTGGAGTAGGCACATGCAGTCACACTCGTTTCGTATAAGTCGTATGACACACTTGCTCTTGTAATAATCTACATGTATAGTCAGCTGGAATGGGCACATGCAGTCACACTCGTTTCGTATAAGTCGTATGACACACTTGCTCGTGTAATAATCTACATGTATAATCAGCTGGAATAGGCACATGCAGTCACACTCGTTTCGTATAAGTCGTATGACACACTTGCTCGTGTAATAATCTATATGTATAATCAGCTGGAATAGGCACATGCAGTCACACTCGTTTCGTATAAGTCGTTTGACACACTTGCTCTTGTAATAATCTACATGTATAGTCAGCTGGAATAGGCACATGCAGTTACACTCGTTTCGTATAAGTCGTATGACACACTTGCTCGTGTAATAATCTATATGTATAGTCAGCTGGAATAGGCACATGCAGTTACACTCGTTTCGTATAAGTCGTATGACACACTTGCTCGTGTAATAATCTATATGTATAGTCAGCTGGAATAGGCATATGCAGTTACACTCGTTTCGTATAAGTCGTATGACACACTTGCTCGTGTAATAATCTATATGTATAGTCAGCTGGAGTAGGCACATGCAGTTACACTCGCTTTAGATAAGTCGTATGATGACACACTTGCTCGTAATAATCTATATGTATAGTCAGCTGGAATAGGCACATGCAGTCACACTCGCTTTCAGATAAGTCGTTATGACACACTTGCTCTTGTAATAATCTATATGTATAGTCAGCTGGAATAGGCACATGCAGTCACACTCGTTTCAGATAAGTTCGTGATGACACACTTGCTCGTGTAATAATCTATATGTATAATCAGCTGAAATAGGCACATGCAGTCACACTCGTTTCATTATAAGTCGTTATGACACACTTGCTCGCTTAATAATCTATATGTATAATCAGCTGGAATAGGCACATGCAGTCACACTCGTTTCGTATAAGTCGTATGACACACTTGCTCGTGTAATAATGTATATGTATAGTCAGCTGGAATAGGCACATGCAGTTACACTCGTTTCGTATAAGTCGTATGACACACTTGCTCGTGTAATAATCTATATGTATAGTCAGCTGGAATAGGCACATGCAGTTACACTCGTTTCGTATAAGTCGTATGACACACTTGCTCGTGTAATAATCTATATGTATAGTCAGCTGGAATAGGCACATGCAGTTACACTCGTTTACATTATAAGTCGTATGACACACTTGTGTAATAATCTATATGTATAGTCAGCTGGAATAGGCACATGCAGTTACACTTTCGTTTACAGATAAGTCGTATGACACACTTGCTTGTGTAATAATCTATATGTATAGTCAGCTGGAATAGGCACATGCAGTTACACTTTCGTTTCATTATAAGTCGTTATGACACACTTGCTCGTGTAATAATCTATATGTATAGTCAGCTGGAATAGGCACATGCAGTTACACTCGTTTCGTATAAGTCGTATGACACACTTGCTCGTGTAATAATCTATATGTATAGTCAGCTGGAATAGGCACATGCAGTTACACTCGCTTTACATGATAAGTCGTGATGACACACTTGCTCGTGTAATAATCTATATGTATAGTCAGCTGGAATAGGCACATGCAGTTACACTCGTTTAAGTATAAGTCGTATGACACACTTGCTCGTAATAATAATCTATATGTATAGTCAGCTGGAATAGGCACATGCAGTTACACTTTCGTTTCAGATAAGTCGTATGACACACTTGCTTTCGTGTAATAATCTATATGTATAGTCAGCTGGAATAGGCACATGCAGTTACACTCGTTTACATTATAAGTCGTGATTATGACACACTTGCTCGTAATAATCTATATGTATAGTCAGCTGGAATAGGCACATGCAGTTACACTCGCTTCCATTATAAGTCGTATGACACACTTGCTCGTGTAATAATCTATATGTATAGTCAGCTGGAATAGGCACATGCAGTTACACTCGTTTCGTATAAGTCGTATGACACACTTGCTCGTGTAATAATGTATATGTATAGTCAGCTGGAATAGGCACATGCAGTTACACTCGTTTCGTATAAGTCGTATGACACACTTGCTCGTGTAATAATCTATATGTATAGTCAGCTGGAATAGGCACATGCAGTTACACTTTCGTTTACAGTATAAGTTAATTATGACACACTTGCTCGTGTAATAATCTACATGTATAGTCAGCTGGAATAGGCACATGCAGTTACACTCGTTTCGTATAAGTCGTATGACACACTTGCTCGTGTAATAATGTATATGTATAGTCAGCTGGAATAGGCACATGCAGTTCTATTTCCACAAGTGTGTTGTGACAGTCTAGTGAGTAAAAGTCTTTTTTTTTGCCATGACTTTAAAGATCTGGTTTGGTTTCTCTCGTGATTACAAATTTGTTCTCATCCACAGGTACCAATGATGGTTGGGATAAACAAGACAATACAGTACTTTCAAAATGAGCTCAGACGATCTCGCCACAGTGAAAGAAATTTTCATCCACCCGAGAAGCTCTTGTAAAAATCAAATCAACCTGCAATAAAGACTTGAAGCATCACATCTCGAATAAGCATCTAACAGCTGGAGGTGGAAATGAAGATTTATCTGATCATGTCAGTGATTTGAGCTGAGAAACATTTTTAATTATTTATGTCCTGAAATAGAATCTGGCATTAAGTGGCACAACTCGCTGAGCATGAGGGGGTAGTGGGGTAGCCTAGTGGTTAAGGTGTTCGAGCGTTGGCTCCTCACGCCGAAGACCCAGGTTCGATTCCCCACATGGGTACAATGTGTGAAGCTCATTTCTGGTGTCCCCTGCCGTGATATTACTGGAATATTGCTAAAAGCAGCGTGAAACCAAACTCACTCACTGAGCATGAGTTCCTTGGGTGTCAAGCTTTTCTGGCTTAAGATGGTTATGATCCTTCGACATCGATGACAGATTCTGAGCTGTTTCCACCTTGTGTTATGGATATCGAAGATAAGAAGCCATTTTCACACTATCATAACAGACTACATATTCAGTGTACTACCCAGATTCTGTTAGTTTATCCAAGTGCATAATTACAAAGTATTTATGGACTTTAGAAGTTAATTATCATCAGTTCAAGTTATCTTTTAACCAAGACTGACTGGTTTAAAAACCATTTAGTCCTTGCATTCAATGACAATCAGTTTCCAGTTGTAATATATGCATATATTGGTATTTTACCTTCTGTTTACATAAATATCAGACCTAACAATGAATGAAAGCCTAACCAATGAACACTAAAACACCAACTTAAGACTTCTTCAAAACACAAATTTAGCACACTGGACTAATTTAGTGTAGACTTTTAGCATACTAAAACACTGACTAATTTAGCACACTAAAACACTGACTAATTTAGCACACTAAAACACTGACTAATTTAGCACACTAAAACACTGACTAATTTAGCACACTAAAACACTGACTAATTTAGCACACTAAAACACTGACTAATTTAGCACACTAAAACACTGACTAATTTAGCACACTAAAACACTGACTAATTTAGCTTACTAAAACACTGACTAATTTAGCACACTAAAACACTGACTAATTTAGCATACTAAAACACTGACTAATTTAGCACACTAAAACACTGACTAATTTAGCACACTAAAACAAACAATGAGTGTCTATTTCATTTCTATGGTTTTGAAAACATAAGTTTTTGTTTTCTTTGTTAGGCCTGTGAATATTAAGTGTCTTTTGAAATATACCTTGAAAGTTCACTAGCCTGAATTGTGATAACACATAGAAAGGTATCCTCCCAAAACTTCCACATCCCAAAACTTCCACAGCTTATAACAACAACATTTCTGGTTGACTGCACACACTTTAGCATACTGATTACCTCAGTCTGTAATGGTTTAACCCATTAATCAGTAATGAATACAAACAATCACTTCGTAATAAATTATTACCTGATAAGGGGTGATGAGGAGTTGTTGTTTTAACAATGTGTGGTAGGATTGGGATGTGGAAGTTTTGGTATATAACCTGTAGAAACATCCCCAAACGCTAGTCCTTTAGATACCCATTACATTGTGGAAACTGTTTCTGATTAGTGCTAATAAGTATCTCTAGTTTTTCTCAAGTTTTTTAACATTCAGGGGGCACAATTTATTCCTTATTACCATTCCATGACTTCTAGTGAATAGCAGTTTAGACACCTAAGTCACTGTACAGAGTTGTGGTCCTTAGATGTTCAAGGATCTGCTACATGCTGTTTTGCCCAATTCCGTTCAGTACATGATGCTGGCACTTAAGTGTTTCCTCTTGCATAGCGTTGACAGTAACACTTTGATATAATGCCAGCTGTCATCTCTACTATCAATATGATTTGTTTTTAACAGCATTGACATCAGTGTATATTGTGTACGCTGACATGAACTTATTCATGAACATTAAAGGGCTCTTGTCAAAAGCCAGTGTAGCTGAATGGTTAAGTTGGAATAATATTAAAATAACATTATGTATCTATGGACACCCTAGCAGAGGTGCCAACCCTAATTGAGCCCAATTAGTATTTTGGCCAAAACAGATGCAAAAATTAGTATTTTTGGGGCCAAAATTAGTATTAACTTTTCCAAAGAATTTCATATTCAATAAAAACATTTAGATATTCTCACCTAAATCAGTAATAAGTATCTACATATAGCTTTATACTGAATAAAATATGGTTGAAATTTATTGTGTATGGTACGTATGCTATTTGATAATTTTATTAAATGTCTTCTTTGAAAAATTCATTCATTTTTACCGCTATTGTAGTTGCGTATTTAGTGTTGTTTTTTCATAACGAATACGATAAAATTGTATCGGTTGGCATCTCTGCCCTGGTATGCTTCCATCACAGACCATTGTACTTTTTCAAATGTCAAGTTTCTTTTGGATAGAAGGGAGAGCTGGAATCGTGTAAGTTTCTGTTGAAGTTTGGGTGCTGCTACGGGAGTGTGTTTCAGGAGATATAGAGCGTAGTGATGCTTTGTGGTGGATATTATGGTGATCCTGTTCAAGATGGATGCTGGAATATGTATGTGGGCAGGGCTGTGAACTCTGGCATGTTGATGCAGGAATGCTTTTTTTCTGGCTGCATGTATTAGAGACCACACAGTAAGACTTTTTCACATGTTTTGAATATTGTTATGTTTTGTCTCCCTTCCTCACAATTCATTTTTATATTTTCACTACCTCATTACAGAAACATGGAAACCCACACAGAACACAAATATTCCAGACTCTTATTGGTCTGCAAGAGCTTTGCTCACTCGTACCAAGAATTCAAAAGTCTCAACTCAGATTAGGCCATACCAATTTTGTTTCTTGTTTTACGGATTTTTGTCCTCAGAAAACCTAAAGGCAGGAGGGTAAAAATAAAAAAATAAAAAAAAGTATTTTACTTTTGGCAATTTATGAAGTTTATATGGGGCAAAACACAATCTAAAACAACTTTTCTTGTAAATTTACATTTTTGACCAATAAAACATTAGGATTTTATTTTTTGAGTGGGGAAAATTAAGTTTTAATTTTTTCTTATTCTTGAAAAAATATGACCGGCAGATCCGTAAAACAAGAAATAAAATTGGTCTGGCCTTAGCTTAAAATATATTCACCTGTAACAACCTTTTCCTTTTGCGGTTGGGTTGTCATATATTCAAGCAGAGAAGTATCATATGGGAGTAAAACATTTAGATGAACATATGGACCAAGTTCCATGGTGCTAATGCTTTTCCATCTTTGAGTTACATCGACCCAACTCTTGCCCACCTACAAGCTCCACCGCTGGTGCTGTTATGGATTATGACAATCCACGTGAGCAGTAGGGCTGCATTGATTCACCCGGACCTCGATTTGATTCGATTTTCGATACTTGACCCTCGATTCGATCATTTCCTGTTCGATTCTGCCCACAAGTAAAAACATGAGATTTCATGTAACTCTTAGGGTCTGCCAGTCTAAGTAAACTTAGGGTCTGCCAGTCTAAGTAAACTTAGGCTCAGTATTATTCGTTGCACTGCTATACTGAATCTAACAAAACCTAGTAGAAGGTCGCGTCAGCTAACCTTTTGGACTGACCAATCAGAACACAGCTTACCAAATCGCGAAAGTAAACATTCGCACATACCGTTTGAACCTTTACCTATTCCGAATTCTATTTTCCGCACGATCGCATCCGAGTGATACACGCAATGAGTAAACAGTCGCCGAAAATAGCGTTTTTGTCAATATTCAAGGATGTCATCTTGCGAAAATATAAGCAGATAGTAGCCATGTTATTAGAAACCCATAAGCGTTTTTCTGCAGGTCACAAATTTGTGTTTTATGCGGATTTTCGTTTGTTGATAGATCAGTGTCAGCGACCAGGGAAGATAAAATCCCAAAACATTTTGTAGGTCCCCCGAACCCTAACAAGTAGTTGTTGTCTGATTGGTTAAATCCGTTCGGCCGTCTCGCGTTTGATTGGGCGATCATAGGTCGCTCACAGGTTAGCTGATGCGACCTTCTACTAGGTTTTGTTAGATTCAGTATAGCAGTGTAACGAATAATACTGAGCCTAAATTTACTTGGACTGAGAGTCTGCTTTTTTAGCGAGAAATCCACCGTCAACTTGGCGATGTCTTCTAACAACAATTCATATTGGATATTTAGCCTGGCGTCAACCAATCACATTTCGCCTTATTTCAGCGCTCGAAACTGCTTGTTCTGGCTATGTGGAAATAATTTAAATAGATATTTAAATATCGAATCAAAATAATGATAATGGTTATCAAAAATCAAAACTAAGGTGTCAGATTCGATTTTCGATGAATCGAACCGAATCGTTGCAGCCCAAGTGAGCAAGTATTAGGTGTCGATGTGTGTTAAGTATATTTAACATTGCGTACACGTAGGGGCTTGTGTCGCTGCAGCCCTCACAAGTCAATACCCAGTTGTCTGTATCCTAGCAACACCAAATATAGTGTATCAGTAGACATAACGTATCATTACACTTCTCTTTATGGATAATTGTGTTCATTAGTTCCTAGACGGCAAGCTGATGGAAGTTTTTACAGTTGTTACACTGTTTATTTGTATGGAATTCATTTGCATAATGGTAAGGATTTGTCTGTGATTCTCATGAACAAGTTGGAATTGGTCATTTCGCAAACTTGCAGGAGTAATAACAGGTCTACAAGATCTTCACCCACATTGATTTCATTGTAGTCCTTGCTTGCTAAAAGTGTAGTGGGGTATGGATAGGTATGCACAGGTAGATAGTTTTTAAAAGGTAGCTCATACCGTCCAAGTCACTAAGTGATATGGGCGAGGGCTCTGTTAAGATGTCTGAATAAAGGGATGGTTTGCAGAGATGCCAACCCATACGATTTTATCGTATTCATTACGAAAAAACAACATAAAATACGAGACTATGATAGCAGTAAAAATATACTAATTTTTGATAAAATACATTAAATTAAATTATTAATAGCATATGTACCATACACAATAAATTGCAACCACTTTTTATTCAGTATCAAGCAATATGTGGATACTTAATACTGATTTAGGTGAGTACAATGTTAATAACAAGTTCTTAGAATATCTATATATTCTGTGTTAAATATGAACATTCTTTGGAAAGGTTAATACTAATTTTTGCATCAGTTGGTGGCCAAAATACTAATTGGGCTAAATTAGGGTTGGCATCTCTGGGTTTGCACTCCCTGCTCCAGAACAGCCAGTGGGGTTGGTGTGAGTGTGTCTTTGGTATTTTTCTGAGATATTACTTTTATTGTAAGGGGAACATTTCATATTGTGTCATAAATCTAACATCTTGATATGTTAGGATGCAATTTAAGATGGGATGGTGTTGGTCATATTTTTGACAAATTTGTTTTATTTTTGTGAAAAGTAAAACATTGTATGTTGATGTTTAATTTCAGCTTGATTTTAATCCTTCACATACAGACGTGTGATGTTTAAATACTGGTTGACTACTATGTTGTGTAGGTGTACCTGTATGCAAAATATACTGAATATATTATTCCATAAAGTGGCTGATTCATATTTATTGCATTTATTAAGTTTGTACATAATTTGAATATGATTCGAATATATATATATATATATATGTTTTATTGATTATTGTTGATGTTAGTGTTATGATGTGATGTTACAAAAGATTTGAGCAGTTAATGGTTGAAAGAAATCAAATACTGAGTAATGGTTGTCAGTGATCACTTGAACATAGAAAATGAAATATGAAATTTTAAAACACGAATTCTTTATGTAATATTATACATTACTTGGACGACTTTTTCAGGAATGGTTCCATTTAGAAGAAATTTTCTTTAAATGAACCGTCTGTGTGGTTATTATACATAATTCATAAGTCACAGGTTCGTCTGCACTTTGCTGCTCCATGACATCATCATCAGTGTCCTTGAACCTTCTGGGAAATCCTGCCATTGTCTGCCATTAGAGCAATATGTAGAGCAAACAGCCACAAAACCATAGGTCATGGTGTATGCTATGTCAGTCATGGAATGTTGCTGTTTGTGTGATGTATAGAGGAATCAAGCCCACGAAGTATTGATGATAAGGATATTGCTGTCAGCACAAGATGTACTTTGTTAGCACCATGTTGTAAACACAAACTAAGTCACATGTTTTCAACTTTCTGAGCAGTCATTCCAGTTAATGTTTGTGTCACTCTGGTTACGGTGTAATATTTTCATGAAAAAATGCTGTATGTAAATCATATGTACATGCCCTGCACACAACCAACAACTTCGCCACCACAACTCACAACTACCCCTGCAACAGTCACTTCTACCTGCATGGCCAGTAATTATACTAGCGGTTCACTGGACCACACAAATAGAGAATATTATATGAGTGCCCATGTCATACGATGTTTACGACACGAGTACCTAAATGTTGGTATTTCCCGAGCGAGAGCAAGAGATATACCGATATTTAGGCACGAGTGTCGTAAACATAGTGTGATATGGGCACGAATATATATTCTGTTTATTACCGAAATCGTCAAATTGTGGAAAATAACGGCATGTAGAACACAACGTCACAGAAGAAACGTGATGTCATAGCATTGTCCATGACGTCACGTCACCATGACAAAGTGATATTTTGCCCTAGGTCATCGTATGAAAAATATGAACCCCAATATTTTCGCCCTCGTAGGTAATAATAGGCAATATGTAGACCCTTGTAGTGATACAACTGACGATACAATACATGATAAACTAAACCATGTAGCAATTCAATTGGCCATACAATACACAATACACCACACATAGCAATTCAGTTAGCAAGGGTTTCGGCAAAGTAGTTAAGTTTTCTCCCTCCATGTTTACTTGACACAATATTCTGTCAAACAAGGGGGCACTGTGGGTGAGCTGGCTAAGGCACCAGGCTAGTGATCCAGCGAGGTTGAGGTGTCGGGTTCGAGCCCACCTGTGACCGGGTGCAAAAACCTTGGAGTCAACTTTGTGTGCAGACTCTTTCAGTGTTGTCACAATCCCTAGTGTACAGTACACAACCCTGTGCACTTAAAAGAACCCACGAATCCGTTGGTAGATGACCAGATGGTGGCCACATGAATACGTGCAAACACCTAGTTGCGGGTACAGCAACGTGCAGTGAACTTGGACAAAGTACTGTGACTATGTGTCCCAGTCCACCCAGCTGTGAATGGGTACTTCATTAGGATGAGAAAGCCACAATAACTTGGTGCCCCAAGTGGCTGCAAGAGTTGTATACTCCTCAGGGAGTTGAGATTGATATTATGATGTGCCGTTCAGATTGACATCCAATAACCGAAGGAAAAAATACCTTGAGCATGCACTAGTTCCCTGGATATGTTCACTATATAAATATCCTATAATAAATAAATAAATAAACTTTGAACCCATCTGCAGTGATTATTATATATACCATACCATGAAAATTAAGATATGATTGTTGGAAGATAGTATATATTTCTTTTGTATTCAGTTTTATTTGAAGTGGTTGGCATTGCATGTTCATAAAGTGTGTTTTGATTTTGAGATTTGAGAACATATCACTAAGTATGTTTGGGCTATTTTAACTGTCTTTGTTGAGTCATTTGTGTTCATATTTATTTAATTGTTAATAAAATCATTGCATCATAATCAGAATAGAATTGTTAGTTGTCTTTCTGTCGTTCCTGTCAGCATACATTGTTTTGCATCTGCTCGACCTTGAAGGCTCGTGTTTAATTCCCTTCATGGATACAATGTGTTAAGCTCATTTCCAGTGACCCCAGCTGGGACACTGCTGTCAGACAGCAAACTTTCATTTATGGAATGTTGGAAAAATTCGCTCCTACCCAACAAAATCATCAGCTGAAAAATTACTGCTCTCTTTAATTATTTCACACATTGACTACTGCATCAGCCTTCTGACCAACATCTCCACAGAACACATCACACGTATACAGCATATACAAAACACAGCTGCACGAGTGATCTACAAAACTTCTAACTTTGACCATATCTCTCTGCTACGACAACTTCACTGGCTTCCAGTTGCTGCACGCATTGACTATAAAGTCCTTGTTCTTGCCTATAAATCTTTTACCAACAGTGCTCCTTTGTACTTGACAGAAGTTCTACCAGCCTACTGCCCACAAAGGACTCTAAGATCACAAGATAAATGTTTATTCTCAACCCCTAGAGTGAAAAGTTCAACTTTTGGCAAAAAACATTCTCCTACGCTGCAGCATCCAAATGGGAAATCTCCCAGAAAATTTCAAATTGGCCTCCAGTCTCTCTTCCGTTACATCTCAACTGAAGACCCACTTGTTTCTACACTGCTACCTTTAGAATTATTGGTTTCTTTAAGCGCAAAGAGCACATTTATGTCAGTGGTTCCATTCAATGGCCAGGTTATACCAGATGACCGTTACAAAATCAGACCGCCTCCGTGGACACTTGCGCCTGTTAGCAGGACTGTTTTTGCTCTCTCATAAATCTGTATTTTCAAGCATGCAGCACAGCTGTAGATGAGTGAAATTTGGCACACACGTGGATGAAGGGACTGAGAACACATACATGCAGATGTATTTTAGCATATCATTCATTTTGATCAGGAGAGATCAGGAGGTACCAAACCAAGGGCACCGAGAACAATGGGGAGCCTGACGACAGGAGGTACCAAACCAAGGGCACCGAGAACAATGGGGAGCCTGGCGACAATGTACTTGGGATGCAAGCGAGACATTTTAAAGGCGAGTTCCGCATATTTATCATGCTTTTCCTGAATCTTGCCAATCACACTGGTGTCAAAAGGGACAGGAAATTCAATGATATAAATAAATTCATTAGCTTTATCAAAAAGAACAAGATCAGGTTTGTTAGCTGGAATTCTTCTGAGGCTGTGTATTGGCCTATTCCAGAGAAGTTTGAAAGCATCATTTTCTATGACGCCCTGGACATGTTCAGGGTCGTACCATGGATGAACCTCGGAGTCAAAGCCACAGGCATGTCGGAGATGGTAGTAAAAGCAACGAGCCATGCCATCATGTCGTTTAAGATATACTGTTTGTGCCAAGCAAGGGCATCCACTGACAAGGTGTTGGACAGTCTCTGTGAATTCATTGCAAAGTCGACATTTCATATTGATATTTTCTTTAAGAATCAAAATTTTGGCGATTACGAGTGGGAAGTGACTGGTCCTGAGCAGCAAAAAGAAAGCCCTCAGTTTAACATTTAAGACCAGCCGACTTCATCCAGGCGAAGGAGTCGGTGGGATTGCTATTCTGTTCCCCACACTGCATGTACACACGATGCAATGGCTTGTCAGAAAGCTTCTCAACAAATGACCGACTCTGGGCAGACTTGGTGAAGGACTTCACCTGGTTTACTCCCATCACAGTACCGTCCAGCACTACATCGCCATCAACAAAATCAACCTGAAATTTCAGATTCTGTCCAACAAAATTCTATCATGAAGAGCCTCCACATTAATCAAACCCCGACCTCCAGAATTGATTGGCATGTATAAACGGTTAAGAGAGGAACGAGGGTGGTGGGCTCTGTTATCAGACATGATCCTTCTGGTCAGACGGTCAAGACTCTGGATGTCCTGTTCTATCCAATCAACTACTCCAAAGGAATAGGAAAGGACTGGCACAGCAAATGTATTGGTGGCTTTGACTTTGTTTCGAGCATTTAGCTCTGAGCTCCAGATCTTCTTTAAACGAGATTTGTACTCGGCCCGAAGTTTGTCTTGAATCTGGGCATTCTGGATCTTGTCTCGAACTTGCATTCCAAGATAGGTGTAGGCCTGATCTTCCACAAGATGCTCAATAACTCCTCCCCCTTGTTACCTGACTGATCCATCATTAACTACCTTGCCACGTTTCAAATGAAGAGTATTACATTTGTCGAGTCCAAATGTCATGCCAATATCATTAGAAAAGGACTCGACAAGGAGAACCTGCTCTTTCAAATTGAAATCCCCTTTGGCAAGGAGCTCGATGTCATCCATGTAAAGGAGATGAGTAAGAGGTGTTGGGGATCTGTGCTGAGGAGGTCCGGGATGGTAACTCTCCTCTTTATTGAGCAGAAAGCTCAAATGATTTAGAGACAGACAAAAAAGCAAAGGACTAAAAGAATCCCCCTGAAATATTCCCTTCTGATTGGAATAGATTCCGAAGTCTGCACCTGCCCTTGCGAGTACATCTCAAGTTGAGTCGACCAGCAACTCATTAAAGACTTGAGTAAATCAAGTAGTCGCTCAGGGAGGTCAATACAAAAAAGAGACTTCAGAATCCATTCGTGCGGGACAGAGTCGTATGCTTTTTTTGTAGTCAATCCAGCACATGGAAAGGTTGCGGTGATATGTTTTAGCCTCTTCCAAAATCATTTTCTGTACAAGAAGTTGATCCTTGCATCCCCAACATCCCTTTCTTGCTCCCTTCTGCTCTCTGTAAATGATATCATTGGAAGAGCAGTAAGATGACACGAGGTTTGTCAAACACCCTGTGAATATTTTTTTTGTGTATTCAAACATGTGATAGGGCGGAAGTTTTGGGATCAGTCAAGTCTCCTTTCTTGGGGAGAAGTATTGTGCGACCTTTGCAGAACCATGGAGGAACATCACCTGTGTCCACGATAGTATTAAAACAGTGTAGTAATGGTGTTTGGACACAGGGGAACAGTTTCCAATACCGGTTTCGAATGCCATCAGGCCCTGGAGCTGTATTAGATTTGGACTTTTCAGGCAATCTGGTGAGATGTAACAGACAAACAACCTAGTTATCTTCTCATGCATTGCGGCTGCTTGTACTAGCCCAGACTGAAGCTGGTTATATAGTGCTAGCCCACTGAGATACCATGCCGCAGTGAAGCATGAATACCCTACTCAGACACATTATACTGACTCCGAGCCGACCAGTCCTTGTTGTGCCCATTAATGCCGAGCGCCAGGCAGGGATCAACAAGTACCATATTGTAACGTATTTTGGTATGACGCGGTCGGGGATCGAACCCGCGACCTTCCGCTCTCCGGGCGGACTACACCACGGAGGCGGTTCCTCGGTCGTCTAGGTGTAATAACCTCTTGGGTGAGGATACTACACTACCGAATATATATTCAGATAGGGAAGTGGCCAGATTTGTGTATTTAAACCCTTGAGACGAACAGATAAAGACCATTACTAAGTTGATCCAAAATTTACTTTCGGATAATGCCAAACTCAGATGAAGATACAAATTTGAAACTCACTACACCAAAAGTAATTTCCTATCACAGCCGCAAAAACTGACAGTGGTCCTTCAGAGCCCGAGAGCAAATTTAACATGATGACTAGCAGATCATTTTAAAGATTTTTTCTGTATGTTATAAATACCAGCTGGCTAAAACAATTAAGCCTTAATATGGTGACCTACTTTTGATCGGGATAGTACAAAGAAATATAGAATCAGTGATGCTTCGATTCCTTGCACAGCAAATCCCAGAGATTAGCCAGTGATTTTACATGTGCTTCAGATATATCTTTTACTGCCTAAAAGATGGATAATCAGAAAGTATCGTCCATGAGAAGAATTTGTAAAAATTATCAATATGAAAATTGTGTTATCGATAACCTTGAACTTTAACTTTTGTGATGAAATATAGTTTGAAATTACTAGTGAAATTACTATGTTAATTTTTTAAGACTGTTTTGCCATTTTTAGTCAAAGTACATTTTCAAATATTTATATTTACAAAACGATTATCAATCTCTGTGATCTATATTGATAGCCAGGCCTAGGTTTAACGCTACCGATAGTTCTTGCTGAAGTGTTGGTCAAAGCACATATCCATATCTTTAGCATTCAATCCAGTCAGTGGGAATGTATAGGTACGGTGTTAAGTGAAAGTAGTGAAAATATTGATGTCCCGTATGTGACAGTCACTGTTTAGGAATTATCGTATCCCAATTACGTAGATCGATGTTCATGACGTTGATCACTGGATTGTCTGGTCCAGGCTCAATTATTTACAGACTGCCGCCACATGGCTGGAATATTGCTGAGCGCAGCGTTAAACAACAAACCAACTCCATTGGCATACACAACACTGAGCTGTAACTTTATATCAACTGTCAGATGATCCCTATACGTTTGCAGAAATTCTGCTACACATTGTTATTATTGAGACACATCGATTGCTATGCAATGAAGGTGAGCCGCTGTACCTCTAGTTATACTGCCAGATATTCCCTGTAGGTTAAGATATTATGCTTAACACCCATATTAATGAAACACATCGATTATCATGTATAGCAAGTGAAATTGTATCTGAAGAAACTTTCATTTCCACTAAATAATTTAATCGAATATTTCTGGTTGCCATGGAAATGAGGCATTTTGTCCTCTCTGGGCTTATATTCCTTTTAAAGGAGGGCGGAGGATATACTTCCAGATCCAGCCACGACGATTGTTTAAGGTTAGAGAGAAACTTGTGCATCCTCTAACATTTGTTGCAAGAGAAGGTAAGAAAATTATATACTTATGTTTATATTTAAATATTTGTGTTACTATTTGCACGATGTTCATTCACGTCCCCACCTACTGTGTTGTCGACCCGTGAAGGTCCGGGTTAGAATTGATTTTCAGTAACCCATGCTTGTCGTAATAGGTGACTAAATGTATCGGTGGTCAGGCTCGCTGACTGGGTTGACACGTGTCATCGGTTCCCAATTGCGCAGATCGATGCTCATACTGTTGTTCACTGGATTGTCTGGTCCAGACTCGATTATATACAGACCGCCGTCATATAGCTGGAATATTTCTGATTGCGGCGTAAAACTTAACTCACTCACTCACTAAGAACTGTGTTGTCTTTACTCTGTTTCCTCCTCACCTCGGGATCTGTTCCTCCACAGCTGGAGGGGCGGTTGGGTAGTCTAGTGGTTAAAGCGTCCACTCGTCACGCCGAGGACCTGGGTTCGATTCCCCACATGTGTCCCCCGCCGTGATAATGCAGGAATAATGCTAAAAGCGGCGTAAAACCAAACCAACCTGTTTGTTTGGTGAACATTCTACATTTTGTCATCCAAAGTGGAGAATGCAGTGAGATTCAGTCCCCCATGAGTAAAATGTGTGAAGCCCATTGCTGGTGTCCCCCGCCGTGATATTGCTGGAGTATTGATAAAAGCGGCGTAAAATCATATTCACTCACCCACTCTCCCCAAATCTCAGACTTCTTGTTCCAGGATTCCTCAAACCAAGACAGTAACAAATATCAAACTGGCGATCAAAGTGACGAGTGGCTGGGAACATATATACATATATTTCCATTGAAAATACCAGGTGTCCCCAAAATCAAATTATTCGCTTGATAAGAAAATACTTAATTCCTGGAATTATCAAAACAGTGCCGTCCCACCCGATCTTGGACTATTTAATGTTTATGCATATTGGTATCGACTGTTGCAGGCCGTCAAGGCTCCACAAAATGGCCGCGTCTTGGAATGTCCCTGTGTGGGTGTTTGTCGCTGTCGTCTGCTTCGTGTCGGAGTGTCATGGCGGGAAGCAGAAGCCAACTTGGGCTGGTTCGAGCTCTGATGCCGGTAGTATTTTCAAGCTGGACAAGAAGCTCGCCGGGAAGTATGTCAGCTCTGACCTTGGCAGAAGCCCGAGGGTATCAAAGAACAGGTGTTCCATGGAATGCGAGTTGACCGCCAAGTGCAAATCGTTCTTCTACCACGACAAAAAAGGGATGTGAGCTGAGCACCCGCAAGTTCACCAAATCAAGCGATACTAAAGACGGCAAGGGTTGGAACTACTTCGTCAAAAAGGGTTAGACCATGAACGACCTCTTGAACCCAGACTGAGGAACAACGTCCGCTATCCTTTACAAGACCAGCTCTATTTCCTGTTACGCCGTGTGTTTGTTTGTTTGTTGTCAAAAAACTCCACTCTGAGATATAGAAGCTAAAGTACGAAAGGCCTGTAAACGTGTCTAGACAACGTGTTGGGGACAACACCACTTAATTGTTTGTTTGTCGGGTTAAATTTGTTTGTTTGTTGGTTGGTTGGTTGTTATTTAACGCCGCGCTCAGCAATTTGTCGGGTTAAGATGAAAAACGTTTACGTCGCCTTATCTGACAGCCTCTGACAGCCCCAGTACCCCATATACCTACCCCTTGTCCCCAGTACCCCATATACTTACCTCTGGTCTCCAGTACCCATGCACCTACCCCTTGTCCCCAGTACCCATATAATGACCCATGGTCCCCTGTACCCATATACCTACCCCTTGTCCCCAGTACCCCCCATATACCTACCCCTTGTCTCCAGTACCCCATTTACCCACCCCTGGTCTCCAGTACCCATATACCTACCCCTGGTCTCCAGTACCCCATATACCTACCCCTGGTCCCCAGTACCCCCATATACCTACCCTGGTCTCCAGTACCCCATATACCCACCCCTGGTCCCCAGTACCCCATATACCTACCCCTGGTCCCCAGTACCCCCCATATACCTACCCCTGGTCTCCAGTACCCCCATATACCTACCCCTGGTCTCCAGTACCCCCATATACCTACCCTGGTCCCCAGTACCCCCATATACCTACCCTGGTCTCCAGTACCCCCCATATACCTACCCCTGGTCTCCAGTACCCATATACCTACCCCTGGTCTCCAGTACCCATATACCTACCCCTGGTCTCCAGTACCCCATATACCTACCCCTTGTCCCCAGTACCCATATAATGACCCATGGTACCGAATACCTCATAAACACACCCTTAAAAGCCACTCACTACCTATGGCCCTAAGTAAATAATATAGCAACCCCAACGTACCAACACGTACCCGTTTTGCCAATACTACAACCTGGATATCGATCATGTTATGTGCCTTGTATGTGCCTCTGTGTAAAACTACTCCTGAATTAAATTTTTGATGCCAGCAGACACCGTAGTTTTATTTTAAGTTTTGTTTTGGCCATTGTCATCGATATTCGTACTACAATTTTCTTTTTCTCTTTTTTTTTAAAATAGTGTATTAGCTGAATAAGCCTGTTGTGCTGAAACAACTGTGTTTGTATTTATTGACAATGAGAAGTGTTCGGCTTCTTCTTTCACAGAACACCGCCTCCGTGGTGTAGTGGTTAGAACGTCCGCCCGGAGAGCGGAAAGTCGCGGGTTCGATCCCCGACCGCGTCATACCAAAAGACGTTGAAATATGGTACTTATTGATCCCTACCTTGCGCTCGGCATTAAAGGGTACAACAAGGACTGGTCGGCTCGGAGTCAGTATGATGTGTCTGAGTGGGGTATTCATGCTTCACTGCGGCATGGTATCTCAGTGGGCTAGCACTATAAAACCAGCTTCAGTCTGGGCTAGTACAAGCAGCAGCACATACACATACACACGCATGCACGTCGTCATATGAGCGAAATATTCTCAAGTACGACGTTAAATCCAATTTCACCTCACCTCTTTCACAGAACATGTAGTCATCAATATCCCAACTATACTGATGTACAAAAGAAAGTACACACCTGGTGTGTTGAGTCTATTAAAACAACGTAAATATTTTGCTAGTAATGTTCCAATTGGGTACGATATCTGTGGTGTTATTGCAACACGTACACAATATTTGTGACTTGTGAGTCACAATCAAATCACTTTCCTAAATATTACGCTGTTTTCAGGAAAGGATCAGGTGTGTAGTTTCTTTTGCACGTCAGTATACTAAATCTCTATGGTTACACGTTTTACAACTTGTCCGAATTTATCACGTGTTTCTCTCCATCCTCAACCTACAAGAGAGTGATAAATATGGATAGCAAGAGACAATTAAATATACAAAAAGTGTTTTTCAATGACTCTATAACTTTTCCATCAGTTGCAAAATATATTTTGCATCATTTGGTAATAGTTTTACTTCAATTTATGGAGTACATCGAGTCACTTTGAAAAACAAATTTTTACTAAATGTAGGCTAGATAACCGTTTTTCTTTCATGCGTGTGCATGGGGAAGACTAAGAGTATATTTTTATCACCCCAGTATATATATTTTTATCACCACAGGGTATATATTTTTATCACCCCAGGGTATATATTTTTATCACCACAGGGTATATATTTTTATCACCACAGGGTATATATTTTTATCACCCCAGGGTATATATTTTTATCACCCCAGGGTATATATTTTTATCACCCCAGGGTATATATTTTTATCACCCCAGGGTACATATTTTTAGCACCCCAGGGTATATATTTTTAGCACCCCAGGGTATATATTTTTAGCACCCCAGGGTATATATTTTTATCACCCCAGGGTATATATTTTTATCACCACAGGGTATATATTTCAACGGCGGTGGGGATAATTGGGATAAGCAAACCTATTTCACGTCGGAACGAAAGTTCGGGGAAACGTTTCACAAAGCGATCTTGGTGCTATGATGACAGTAACTAAAATACTTCAATACAGACTTACGACAGCCGAGCTAAGATCGCTTCGTGAAACGGGACCCAGGAGTGGCGAGAGATGGTAAGTACAAGGATATGGACATCTTGACAAGATATCCTCTAGTTCCAGCACAAGGACACTGCAGTTTAATGGACACCTCCCACTTCAAGAAGTTGATTAGTTAACAAGTACAGATAGTTTAAGGACAGTTCTGTGTTGCCCATCCAATGCCTCCTTCACGGAATGATGGTTGGTGTGGTTGGTTGTTGTTTAACACGGCACTGAGCAAAATCTATATGGTGGCGGTCTGTCAATAATCGAGTCTGGACCAAACAATCCAGTGAGTCGCCTTTTACGGCAAACATGGGTTGTTGAAGACCAATTCTATTCCGGATCTTCACAAGTGTTTGACCTAAAAGCTAGAATGGTCTTAAGTGTAGAATAATCATGAATATTCATGAGTGAGTCGCCTTTTACGACAAACACATGTTTCTGAAGACCAGTTCTAACCCGGATCTTCACGGGGGTGTGACCTTAAAGCTAGAATGGTCTTAAGTGCAGAATAATCATGAATATTCATGAGTGGTCACATAATATCCGCCCACTCATGAATATTCATGATTATTCTACACAAGACCATTCTAGCCTTAAGGTCACAACACACGGGTATTCACAATATGAAACGTTTCCGTGTAATGAACCATACGGAACCATGAACCCATCAGCCATCGGCGGTATGGTGCCACTGATCCAGCTCAACTGCTTATCAGAATATTTTATGCATTATCATATTTTGATTTTCTCCGCGTCTGCACGGAACCTGATTTTACAGCCGACCTTTAGCGCCGCAGATACGATGGATGTTCTAGTACCTGTAACTATGGAAACGAATGATTTATTCATTGAGATATGATATGAAAAATTGAAAAAGTAAGCTTGGAAGTTTGACTTTCAACCTTACGCAGAACATGTACACATTAGTACAGAAAACGGCCACTACACAAGTTGTATTTGACAGAACGATATGCAGTTTGTTTTCTTTCATTTCCTGCAATTACTTTGTTTATTTGTTGTTTAACGCCGCACTTAGCAATATTCCAGCTATATGGCGGCGGTCTATAAATAATACGCTGGGACAGACAATCCAGTGATTAACAGCATGAGCATCGATATACACAACAGGGATACGATGACATGTGTCAACCAGGTCAGCGATCCCGTTAGTCGCCTCTTACGACAAGCATGGGTTACTGAAGTCAAATTCTACCCGGATCTGGTGCCATTAAACTCATAATTCCCTACCTTGCCCAACCAGCACACGCTGCCCAAACTATAGTCCGTTTGGCTCAAAAGCGGACCGATGAATTGCAATCTAACTCGAAAACTAATAAACATACTCAATGAAACGCTGGTCATAATCAAAACATCATACCCACTCTGTGGGTTTTTTGCAGAATTTTAAAAAAAGTTGTTTAACAAACTATCATTAAAATATTGACCCAGTTCACTGTTTGTTACGAGGGAGGAGTGCAGAGAAAGGGACAGCCAGGTGTTCGAGAAGCACGTTCACAGACAAAGTTATTTATTCATTAACCTGTGCTGTGCCGTCTCCATCCGTTCTCGAACACCTGGCTGTCCCTTTCTCTGCACTCCTCCCTCGTAACAGTGAACTGTGTCAATATTTTAATGATAGATTGTTAACAACTTTTTTATTTTTAGGACAGAGTGGGTATGATTTTTTTTATTATGATCAGCGTTTCATTGAGTATGTTATGGTTATTAGTTTTCGAGTTAGATTGCAATTCATCGGTCCGCTTTTGAGCCAAACGGACTATACATGAGCAATCCCCATAGGGCTGGTTATATGTATGGCGCTTAGAGACCCTGGATCAGGATCAGGGTGAAAATGGGTTTTGAACTTGAATCCTTGTGCTACTAACGGACGCAGTTCTACGTAGATGGTATGTTGCCTTCGACCACTGGGTCACCTCGACCAACGATGGTTTGACATGGCTAGTTCATGGACTGTTATGTAGCCTAGTGGTTAAAGCGTTCGTTCGTCACACTGAAGACCCGGGTTCGATTCCTCATATGGGTACAATGTGTGAAGCCCATTTCTGGTGTTTCCCGCTGTGATATTGCTGGAATATTGCCTACTCACTCACGCATCCCGCACTGGACATAGCTACCATTAAACAGAAAGGCGACAGAGAACCAGCGCAATAAATGACGAAATAGTAAATACGTTAATTACCAAATTACTCCAAAAGAGCAAATCAACACCTATATAGTTATACGCGACGCAGTAATGTGCGTCTGGTACGTACAAATGTATAGAATGAAGGTAGAAAAAACTATGTATTAACATCCTGGGGGACGCATAATAGCACTCAGCGTACCAAATTCTCATGAACAAAGTTTCTAAATATAGGTAATGTTAATATTAGGGGTGGGTATTGCAGAGAATTTTCAGATTGCGATATATTGCGATGCGAAAGCATATATTGCGATATCTATTGCAATATTGTATACACCCCAGGGAGTTGAGATTGATAATGCGATGTGCCGTTGAGATTGACATCCAATGATCGATGGAAAAAATACCAGCGCCTTGAGCATGCACTAGTTGCGTGTACATGTGCGTTATATAAATATCCTATAATAATAATAATAATAATAATAATAATAATAATAATAGTACGCCTCTTTGTGGTGGGCCTAGATAGGGGAATTTTATTCCTTGAACTGAACGTACATCACCCAGTTAGGGCTGACCCCCCGAAGCTGGTTTTTCACTGTGTTACAAATAGCCATGAAGAATTTTATCTTTCAACTCCGCAGCCCAGTCAGCCTTCCTCCGGTAGTGACACTAACCATACTGGAGATGGGAGTTGCCCCAGGGGAAGGCACAGAACCCGACAAAGAATATCTTGGTCAAACCACCTTAAAACCACACTGCTTGAGTGTGCGAGAGCGACAGGATGGCCTGAAAATCCACGTATCAATGGCAAGTCGCTGAAGCTGCATTGGGACAATGCCATGCCCATGTATGCTTACCTGACGGAGCAAAATCTCCGAAATCAATTCCGGCGGCTTAAAAATCTCTTGCCCCGTGAGCCAGTTCAACCCACAATGGTGCCCGTCAGGAACCTTTGCATGAACAGAATGCTCAAGTGGCAGCAGACCCAAAACTTCTGATGGACGTCCATGTTAACCTCTCTCCTCTTCCTGATGGAAACTCTTTCGGCACTGAGCCAGTTGGCCCCGAAATTTCGGATGCTCACTCTTCCTCTTCCTCAGTTGCAGATCTTTCCGAAAACCCTGTGTATATTTTGTTTCATTCTATTTATGATGAAATATCTGGCATACCTTTAGAAAAGCGGAGGCCAATTAAACAAACAAATGAATCTGTTCCCAAAACTGAAATCAATTTATTAAATGATATTATTTCTATGAAACTTTCATCGGACTGTTCATTACATGAAGTTAATTGTTGTGTCTATGCTGCCGCTCGAACCTTGGAGGAAATTCACACAGTTTCCAAAGAAAAATCATCTAATACTAAGAACAATACACCAAAGAAAAACCGGTTTCAAGTAAAACTAACGGAAACGAGAAAATACATTTCCTGGATAGAGCTGTGCCTGAAGTTAAGATCATCAGGGAGTCCAATGTCAAAACGGCAAAAGTCAATTTGGAGAAAATTAAAATTACAATACAAGACAACAAAAGAAAAGGTACTTCTCCAAATTGTCGATTCCCTTAAGGCCAAAATAAGGGTTTGGACTGAAAGAAAGAAAAAATGGGAAAAGAAAAATAAATTTATCAAACAAAATAAACTTTTGAGAAATAATGAAAAGCATTTCTACAGGCAATTGAAAACAAAGGGTGATGGTGAACATGATAAACGGCCTCCCATGGATGCCAATGAAAGGTTCTGGAAACAGTTGTGGTCTGTACCCGGCAACTGTAACCTTACGCACCATGGGTCCGTGATTATGACCATGCAATGCATGAGAAAGTAACTAGGTCGTTTGTCTGTTACATCTCACCAGATTGCCTGAAAAGTGTCATCAAAAAGTCCAAATCTAATACAGCTCCAGGGCCTGATGGCATTCGAAACCGGTATTGGAAACTGTTCCCCTGTGTCCAAACACCATTACTTCACTGTTTCAATTCTCTTGTGGACACAGGTGATGTCCCTCCATGGTTCTGCAAAGGTCGCACGATACTTCTCCCCAAGAAAGGAGACTTGACTGATCCCAAAAACTTCCGCCCTATCACATGTTTGAATACTCAGTATAAAATATTCACAGGGTGTTTGACAAACCTCGTGTCATCTTACTGCTCTTCCAATGATATCATTTACAGAGAGCAGAAGGGGGCAAGAAAGGGATGTTGGGGGTGCAAGGATCAACTTCTTGAACAGAAAATGATTTTGGAAGAGGCTAAAGCATATCACCGCAACCTCTCCATGTGCTGGATTGATTACAAAAAAGCATACGACTCTGTTCCTCACGAATGGATTCTGAAGTCTCTTCATTGTATTGACCTCCCTGAGCGACTACTTGATTTACTCAAGTCTTTAATGAGTTGCTGGTCGACTCAACTTGAGACGTACTCGCAATGGCAGGTGCAGACTTCGGAATCTATTCCAATCAGAAGGGGAATTTTCCAGGGGGACTCCTTTAGTCCTTTGTTTTTTTGTTTGTCTCTAAATCCTTTGAGCTTTCTGCTCAACAGAGAGGAGGGTTACCATCCCGGACCTCCTCAGCCCAGATCCCCAACACCTCTGACTCATCTCCTTTACATGGATGACATCGAACTCCTTGCCAAAGGAGATTCCAATTTGAAAGAACAGGTTCTCCTTGTCGAGTCCTTTTCTAATGATATTGGCATGACATTTGGACTCGACAAATGTAATACTCTTCATTTGAAACGTGGCAAGGTAGTTAATGATGGGTCTGTCAGGTTACAAGGGGGAGGAGTTATTGAGCATCTTGTGGAAGATCAGGCCTACACCTATCTTGGAATGCAAGTTCGAGACAAGCTCAAGAATGCCCAAATTCAAGAAAAACTTCGGGCCGAGTACAAATCTCGTTTGAAGAAAATCTGGAGCTCAGAGCTAAATGCTTGTAACAAGGTCAAAGCCACCAATTCTTTTGCTGTGCCAGTCCTCTCCTATTCCTTTGGAGTAGTTGACTGGACGAAACAAGACATCCAGAGTCTTGACCGTCTGACCAGAAGGATCATGTCTGATAACAGAGCCCACCACCCTCGTTCCTCTCTTAACCGTTTATATATGCCAATCAATTCTGGTGGTCGGGGTTTGATTAATGTGGAGGCTCTTCATGACAGAATTTTATTGTGTACTTTTGCACATATTTATTTATCGGATGATCCTCTGGTGATGCATGTGAAGACTCATGATGAAAGCAAGGAATTCCACAGCTATGTTAAGCGTGCCAAGGTTGTTGGACAGAATCTGAGATTTGAGGTTGACTTTGCTGATGGCAATGTACTGCTGGACGGTACAGCGATGGGAGTAAACCAGGTGAAGTCTTTTACCAAGTCTGCCCAGAGTCGGTCTTTTGTGGAGAAGCTTTCTGAGAAGCCATTGCATCGTGTGTACATGCAGTGTGTTGAACAGAATAGCAATCCCACCGACTCCTTCGCCTGGATGAAGTCGGCTGGTCTTAAATGTGAAACTGAGGCCTTCCTTTTTGCTGCTCAGGACCAGTCACTTCCCACTCGTAATCGCCTAAATGTGATTCTTAAAGAGAATATTAACATGAAATGTCGACTTTGCAATGAATTTACAGAGACTGTCCAACACCTTGTCAGTGGATGCCCTTCCTTGGCACAAACAGCATATCTTAAACGACATGATGGCATGGCTCGTTGCTTTTACTACCGTCTCCGACATGCCTGTGGCTTTGACTCCGAGGTCCATCCATGGTACGACCCTGAACATGTCCAGGGCGTCATGGAAAATGATGCTTTCAAACTTCTGTGGAATAGGCCCATATACAGCCCGAGAAGAATTCCAGCTAACAAACCTGATCTTGTCCTTTTTGATAAAGCCAATGAATTTATTTATATCATTGAATTTTCTGTCCCTTTTGACACCAATGTGATTGGCAAGATTAAGGAAAAGCATGATAAATATGCGGACCTCGCCTTTGAAATGTCTCGCTTGCATCCCAAGTACACTGTCGCCAGGCTCCCCATTGTTCTCGGTGCCCTAGGTTTGGTACCTCCTGATCTCTTGGCGCAGATCAGGAGAGTGCCCGGGTTCTCCGCCAAGAGTACAGCCCTTCTGACACTCTGGGTAATGCAGAAGGCTGCAGTGTTGGGGAGCCTTCATATTCTCCGGAAAGTTCTTGGTGGGTTCGACTAGGCATCGTTTCCTGGGAGAAGTTCCATTCGCTGTCTGGGCTGCGTGTAGAGGGGGCAAGGGCCCTGAGCTGATGATGAGCCTTACCAGCCTGACTGTGCCAGGATCACCCGAACCCTCTCTGCTGCATACTATCTTTAATCTGTAAAACATAATAATATATTGCAAGAAGTTTTTTCAACAACAAAAACAACTACTTATACTCGAGTTAATGCTTGATTTATAAAGCAAAAACAAAATCATCATGTTTGATTAAGCTTTAATAAAAAACTTTTAATCCTGACAAAATAAAAATGTAAATAATATTTGGCATGAATGAAACAAGGCAATATCCGAAGATTTCCGAGTGTTACGAAGTTTTCCGAATGCATGTCAAGATACCGGTTTTCGATCAGCGTATCGCAATACATATCGTTTTCATGTCTGAACCGGTAAATACCGGTAAACCGGTTATATTGCGCAGCCCTAGTTAATATCTTACACTACAGTATACAACGCAATAAATGACTTTACCGGGCCCTCATATATGTATTAGTCAACGGTACAAAGACTAGCTAACTTCCTAAGAAAAGAGGACAGTGGTTTAGTACCGATGTTACTATATTCACACCGAAAACATGGACAGTCTCGCTTCATCGTCCTATTGTTTTGCTTGTTTGCTTGATTTCCTTTATCCTGATGCGCCCATAGCGTCCGTTCCCCACCGAAGGTCTGGGATCGAAGCCCACATCCTTTGTCCCTCGCCCTGACAGACATGTATAAATTGCTAAAACAGCGTAAGACTCTTATGCCCATCGGTTTATGGTGAACAACATGTTTATTGTTAAACGATAGATACGGTGTTTATGTGGACAACTCGGTTGAAAAAGACGTCTTCAGCAACCCAGGCTTGTCGTCAGAGGCGACTATAACGGGATCGGATGATCGGGCTCTCTGTTTGATGCATGTCATCTTATGCCTAATACGGAAATCGATGTCCATGATGTCGATCACGTGATTGTATGGTCCGGACTCGAATATTTAAACACTGCCATCATATAGTTAGAATTTTGACTTGAACAACATTTTCATAAAATACAAAAAATTCCAAGGATATGCGAAAAGATTAAGGACTAGTTGACAGACGAGACACGCTAAAGAACCCAACAGGAAGTCGATTTAACACCACGCTGTACTTGAATGTTTTAATCTGCACAGTGTGTTTAATCTATGAGATAATCTTTAGACAGGTTACCAGAATCAATATTCACCTCAACTAATCATGAGGAAATCTTGGTTTACAATGCTGTGATAAATAATGAAACTAATGCGGCACCAAATCGATGCCAGTGGCAAAATAAAACTTTTACTTAAGACAGATAACGTTCAAAACCAGAATTGGAAGTTCGGGATGTATGAAATATAAATGGGATCTCGGGTCATGGTGTATAACATTTCTACCGGATCAAATCTTTAAAGGACAGTTATAAGTGGAATACATAAGAAAAGCAAGATTTATGGATGTCAATATCTTCTTTATTGTGAATAACAAGACGTTTTCCTTCACTGTAACAATAAGTAAAGAATGAATAGCGAAGTTTATACGTAAAGGGGCGAGTGGTGACAATTGGACGATACAGGTGGGCCAGCATTCGTAACTACTCGTGTCATTCCGGCAAGGTCACGGAAAGAGGCGAGTAGTTACAAAGGTGGGCCAGGTGATTTTACGTGCGCTTGACAAGCTATACCGATTTCATATAATAATAATAATAATCATAATAGTTCCATTTGTATAGCGCTTTTCCACACATCAATGCACACTCAAGGCGCTTTAGCAAAGAGAGTCCAGACTCAGAGATAGTTGTTGAACAGATAGGTCTTCAGGAGGGCTTTGAATGATGGAAGAGAGTCAGAGTTTTTTTAAAGAGTCAGGGTGCTGATTCCATTTGACAGCTGCTGTCACACTGAAAGATCTGCCTCCGAATGTCACACGCATTGTGGGGCAAAGTGTCGCAGAATAGTGGTATTATTATGACATCCCTATATAGCATACCGCTTAAAGTGCGTTAATCCCTCATTCGTTCTTTCACTCACTGATCTCTAAATGGTACATTTCATTTTGAAACTTGCAAATATGTTAAACATTATAGCCTTACAACGTTCCCTCAATGGCCTCAGGAGGGCAAGAAATCAGCTGAAAGCTGGAACTGAGATTGCCAAAAGATTAATCACTGCGGGGCGTAAACAGTGTCATTCCTTTTGCCGTTCACCAATGTGACCATGTATATTTTTGCGTTTCCAAGGTTACAAGTGGAACTAAGGGAGCGTTCATAATTTATGGCTAGTTGGGGTGGGGTAGGTGATTAAATAATGTAAAAGCATGTATAATGTAAATGACACCCCCCCCAAAAAAAAATAATAATAAATAAATATAAAATTAAAAAATATATTAAATAATAAATAAATAAAATAAATAAATAAGTAAAATAATAAAAATAAATAAAAAAGATACAAATTTATGAACATTATGAGTATCGATTTCCGGAGTTTATGTCCAGTTGTCTTCCAGGTCCTGAGGTTGCTAAAGAGCCAGTGATGAAATTATACCTTTTGCTGCTCATGACTGACTCGGTGCTGATGTTGTCCGGGTTAAATTCCGGAACATAACTCAAATAAACAATTCAACAATTTTGAATCTTCAAAAAGACAACTTCTAAATTCTCACCTTTTACGATTCCCTGGTATATGTTTCATCCGTGTGTACAGGGCCAAACTTTAAAACATTTCAGTATTTCTAAATTGTATTTCACATTGTGAGAATTGGCCTTTGATTCAAATTAAAGTTTGCTTATTTCCAGGAGAATAGCAATCATTCTGTACTGCTTAATGAAGGTGGGGAAGCCTAGTGGTTAAAGCGTTCGCTCGTCACGCCAAAGATCCGGGTTCGATCACCCACATGGGTACAATGTGTGAAGCCCATTTCTGGAATATGGCTGGAAGTTTATTGAAAGCGGTATAAAACCGAACTCACTCACTCACTTGGGGAAGGTTTACACATATATCAAGCTACACTACGTGTTGCTATACCTCTTTCAGTTCTCTATAGGTGGTTATTGCACAGATTGAGAGAGGTGGTAGGGTAGCCTAATGCTTAAAGCGTCCGCTCGTCACGCTGAATACCCGGTTTCGATTCCCCACACGGGTACAATGTGTAAGGACCATTTCTGGTGTCCCCCGCCGTGATATGGCTGGAATATTGCTAAAAGCGGCGTAAAACCATAGTCACGCACTCAAAGAATGAGTTTCTGTCCGTCTATAATATGACGGCCGAGTGTTAAAAACCTGCTGAAAGGTACGGTGTAGTACATAGAGAACTTCCATTGGCATAATTTGTTCCTGATTATGTTCCTGAATATATATCTTGCTAACTGTACTGATGCCGAGCTGATATTTAGATTCCGTTCTCTGCATTGTTTCATGGCGGATACCCTGAAGATTTATTCTCAATTACATTTTCCCGCCTCCGTGGTGTTGTGGTTAGAGCGTCCGCCCGGAGAGCGGAGGGTCGCGGGTTCGATCTCCGACCGCCTCATACCAAAAGACGTTAAAATATGGCACCTGTTGGTCCCTGCCTGGCTCTCGGCATTAATGGGCACAACAAGGACTGGTCGGCTCGGAGTCAGTATAATGTGTCTGAGTGGGGTATTCATGCTTCTCTGCGGCATGGTATCTCAGTGGGCTAGCACTATAAAACCAGCTTAAGTCTGGGCTAGTACAAGCAGGCGAACACATACACATACACACGCATGCATGTCGTCATATGGGCGAAATATTCTTAAGCACGACGTAAAACCAAATTTCACCTCACCTCACTTCAAATACATTTTCTGTTGTGATAACATTTGTCGTGAAAACACGTGACACGTGATAACTGCTTGTTAATTGTGTTAGTCTCTCAGTTTTGTTCAGCTATTTGAAGGCGGGAGAAAACTTGTCCTTTCTTCACAATGCATAATCCCTCAACACAGACAAACACACAGGCATAAACACACACAGAGACCACACAGGCACACAGACAGACATAGATACACACAGACAGACACACACAGGCACACAGGCACAGACAGACACACACATGCACACAGACAGACATACAGATACACACACAGGCACACAGACAGACATACACACACACACACACACACACACACACACACACACACACACACACACACACACACACACACACACACCATGAGTTGGGCTTTATGCCGCTCTGAACAATATTCAGGTAATATCACATCAGAGGACATAACAAACTTCCCACTGCCCCAAGACACATTGAGACACATGCATCTACAGACCCACATTACACACGCACACGCACACGCGAGCGCACGCACACACACACACACACACACACCATGAGTGTAATAATCTGAACGTTAAGCCTCACTTCACCTATCCTGATATCTTTATATCCCTCCCTAGCGAGCACCGTGCACAGACTCGATTGTTGTATCGCAAGCCTCAGTGCTACAAGATGGATGTCCCGTCAAGATGACTGACGATAATATTGACGTATATCAACCCTTTTAACCCCCAGGATTAATTTCGCCAATCAACATTATCACAACGTCTCCGTGATGTCTAACTCAGATCCCTTTCATTCATGTCTGTTTCATTACCGTCAATAACTAGGATTAGCAAAGCAGCCTTGGAAATCCTATTTCGCCGCAATTTCCTTACGCCTTGTACATTCCGTCGCCTGTGCATTTTGATCAATCAGTGATCGATATATCGATTATCTCCCACATGTATGACCACCCACTCGCTTTTGGACCAGCCTGGTTCTCGTCTTCTGCTGCGCTATGCGTGTCGACGCACACCCGAACCAGACTAGGCCCCGTTTCACAAAGCTATCGCAGGGCAACGACTCACTCTCCTACCCAGAGTTCCATTACTGCAGTCATAGCGCTACGGTAGCTTTGTGAAGCAAGGCCCTGGCTTCTAGACTGGAATATGACGTTACGTATTTTTTGAAATTCATAAACGAACGAATTTTGTAGTATTTACTTTCAGTAGTTCATCAGCGAAGATTAAGACTGGTTTTCACAAACCAGTGCGTGTCAAAAGATGTGACTATCCTTGTGAGATGCGACTACAGTACTGTCGGAAATGCTAGAAAAATGCTTTTTGACTTATATTTAAAATTCAGAGATATTCCTGTTACTTAAATAACAAATATCACTTTAAGAAACATCTACCTAATGTAGACCGAGGGAATAAATTTTGAGACATGCCCTAAAATGCGTTTTTACTGATGAAAATACCAAAAACTTAGAAAAATAAGGGTTAGTGGGACGTTATTTGATACAAACATTAACTGCCTGTGTTACGTCATCAGCATGCACGGTATCGACAGGTGAAATTGACACCTGAGCACACGCGAGGGGTCATCTCAATAGATGTTTTCTTCAAAATGTTGAATATGTGTACATATATAATACGTATTGGTTATGTAAGGGATCATTTGTGTATGTGTGTTTGTTGTGAAATAAACATACGAATTACTGTAAATTGGAAAGAATCCTATCACTTGTGTTATCTTATCGATTGATTGTAGAAATGTGCAACGTTTTAATAAATGTTTTGCATGTCAACAGTATATTTCATTGCAAAAATATGGATGTAATTCACATTAAATCTAGTTGTGAACATTGGCCATAGATTTAACGAATTCACTAGTGTAGCTTCATTAGAATATATATATTTTTCTTCTCCTAAAGTTTGTAGACCGCCCGTCTAAGTACTCCCTTGTCAAAGTTGTCAGGGATGGTTTTACGTCCCGGTTTTGCTTTTGAGACGGTCCCTGTCTTGTCTGATTTGTTTACAATATTGTAAACTTGTTGGTAGGCATACCAACAGCTCTACAAGTTCTGTAATAAACCATTTCTATACTAATGAAAGGTTTACCTCTGTCTTTTTCAAGCACAAAAAACGCTGTGAAAAAGATATGCATGCATGACGGGAAACTTATTTATCAAGACTTAACATTTATATTAATATTTCCTCAATAAAGATACGATAATTAAGTAAAGTAACACAAACATTCAACATTTATTTGTTTAAGAAAAACGTTAAGTTATATTTTACACCACCTGTATTATTAACATAAATGTAAGGACTATTTCAGATTTCTGTTGTTGAACTCTGAAAAAATCTTAAGTTGTTGTTTTGGTACCAATTTCTCTCCTGTAAACTGCCCTTTAAATGCATGGGAATGTTAAATCAATTGAAATAAAAATTAGGTACACTATAGGTGAGTTGATATATTGACAACATAATACATTTATCACCTTTCTAAAGATATTAAGGCTAAAAAGCATTTTTCTAGCATTTCCGACAGTACTTTAACAGGATAGGTTTAACTAACAGGGTTGACCGCTGGAATATTGCTGGGTGCGGCGTAAAACAACAAGCAAACATAATTAACTAGGTTGAAGCAAGTCATAACGTCCTCATAACTGGAGTTGGTGCTTTTGATGTCAGTGGATTGTCTGGTCCAGACTCGATATTTTATAGACCGCTCTCATATAGCAGCAACGCTGCTAAGTCGAGAAAACAAGAAGCAAACAAGCAAAACAAAGATTAGGCGAAAAGGTAAACGACAGACCTGGATCATGATGACGAACAAGGGCGCCACGCTTAAAGCTCACGTTATGAAAACATATACTTGCCTTTACACTTCTTAAATTCTGTTACTACATATTAGTGAACATCTGTGCCAAGAATGGTGCTTTTATCACATTCTGCACAAATATTTTGTTAAGTAGCCTCACTATAGAGTCAATCTTGCACGGGTAAATTTTGGTTCTTCAGTCTGCAAAACGAATACAAACAACAGTAAAAATACAAAACAGCAAATCGTAATCATATTTTATGAACGCTTCCATAATATCCCGAGACGTTTCAAAGGGCTTTGAATACTTGAGGTTATCTGTTTATCATACGTCCATGGCATACCTATTATTTCTGCCACGTATATGTTTTAAATCTCCTATCCAATCACCTAATTCTTCCACACTGTAGTCTGAAGCCCGTTATTGTCAATAAACTGCTAAAGAAAACGTTTCGGCTGATCTTGCCTCAGGTCGTTCCATCTACAGTGGTGAGAGCTATCCTTCTCCCAGTTAGTCTTGTGTCAGCTCCCCTTCCCCCTAGTTAGTCTTGTGTCAGCTCCCCTTCGCCCAGTTAGTCTTGTGTCAGCTGCCCCTCTCCCAGTTAGTCTTGTGTCAGCCACCCTTCTCCCAGTTAGTCTTGTGTCAGCTATCCTCCCAGTTAGTCTCGTGTCAGCTATCCTTCCCCCAGTTAGTCTTGTGTCAGCTATCCTTCTCCCTGTTAGTCTTGTGTCAGCTATCCTTTTCCCAGTTAGTCTCGTGTCAGCTATCCTTCTCCCAGTTAGTCTTGTGTCAGCTATCCTTCTCCCAGTTAGTCTTGTGTCAGCTATCCTTCCCCCAGTCAGTTTTGTGTCAGATACCCTTCCCCCTGTTAGTGCTGTGTCAGCTATCCTTCCCCCAGTTAGTCTTGTGTCAGCTATCCTTCTCCCAGTTAGTCTTGTGTCAGATACCCTTCTCCCAGTTAGTCCTGTGTCATCTATCCTTCTCCCAGTTAGTCTTGTGTCAGCTATCCTTCTCCCAGTTAGTCTTGTGTCAGCTATCCTTCTCCTCGTTAGTCTTGTGTCAGCTATCCTGCAACCAGTTAGCCTCGTGTCAGCTATCCTGCAACCAGTTAGCCTCGTGTCAGCTTTCCTTCTCCCAGTTAGTCTTGTGTCAGCTCCCCTTCGCCCAGTTAGCCTTGTGTCTGCTGCACTTCTCCCAGTTAGTTTTGTGTCAGCCACCCTTCACCCAGTTAGTCTTGAGTCAGCTATCCTTCTCCCAGTTAGTCCTGTGTCAGCTATCCTACTCCCAGTTAGTCTTGTTTCAGATACCCTTCTCCCAGTTAGTCTTGTGTCAGCTATCCTTCACCCAGTTAGTCCTGTGTCAGCTACCCTTCTCCCAGTTAGTCCTGTGTCAGATACCCTTCTCCCAGTTAGTCTTGTGTCAGATACCCTTCTCCCAGTTAGTCCTGTGTCAGATACCCTTCACCCAGTTAGTCTTGTTTCAGATACCCTTCTCCCAGTTAGTCCTGTGTCAGATACCCTTCACCCAGTTAGTCTTGTTTCAGATACCCTTCTCCCAGTTAGTCTTGTGTCAGCCACCCTTCACCCAGTTAGTCTTGTGTCAGCTACCCTTCACCCAGTTAGTCTTGTTTCAGATACCCTTCTCCCAGTTAGTCTTGTGTCAGCCACCCTTCACCCAGTTAGTCTTGTGTCAGCTATCCTTCTCCCAGTTAGTCTTGTTTCAGATACCCTTCTCCCAGTTAGTCTTGTGTCAGCCACCCTTCACCCAGTTAGTCTTGTGTCAGCTATCCTTCTCCCAGTTAGTCTTGTGTCAGCTATCCTTCTCCCAGTTAGTCTTGTGTCAGCCACCCTTCACCCAGTTAGTCTTGTGTCAGCTATCCTTCTCCCAGTTAGTCTTGTGTCAGCTATCCTTCTCCCAGTTAGTCTTGTGTCAGCTATCCTTCACCCAGTTAGTCTTGTGTCAGCTATCCTTCTGCCAGTTAGTCCTGTGTCAGCTACCCTTCTCCCAGTTAGTGTTGTGTCAGCTATCCTTCTCCCAGTTAGTCTTGTGTCAGCTATCCTTCCCCCAGTTAGCCTCGTGTCAGCTACCCTTCCGACAGTTAGTCCTGCTCTGAGGTAAATTGTGACAAAGATGCAATGACATAATGACAATTCCGACACGAAGAACAGAAACCAAACCGTTTTAAACAATAACACGGGAATCGAACCCGGGTGTTCCGCGTAACGATTGAAAGCTTTTAACCATAGAAGGCTCATCGCCAGTAATTACCTATAGTGAGTGAGCAAGTGTGGTTTTACGTCGCAGATGGGTTTCAAGCACTTTACAACTGTTGGGATTCGGACCCGGGTCTTTGGCGTGACGCGTGAACGCTGTAGACACTTGTCTACCCTGCCAGTCTTTAATGCCTATAAACACATGCTTGCGTTACATTGTGAGTCACTATCACAGCCCCAACCTTTGTGCGCGGACAGGGTTGGGACAGTACGCTATCACACGTCCTAAACGGGCATTACAGACACAAAGGCCTGCTAGACAGGGATTAGAGTGTGAAAAGGTTGGAATGGAACCATGAATTGCAATGACAAAACAACTCTTCCTTATATTCAATACACAATCCTAATCCGCATTTAATGCCCGATAATCCTACTTTTTCGACACACCGGATTACATTGGAGTCGCAATGGCGGTGTAGGTAACCAAAATGAGCTTGTGAGTGAGTTTAGTTTTACGCCGCTTTTAGCAATATTCCTGCAATATCACGGCGGGGGACACCGGAAATATATAAACAACAGATGAGCCTGTGCGAGGAGAATCACAGGTCACAGGATCTTGATCTGGCTTTGAAGATGGCCGTCACACCGGCCTTATTGGAAATGTACTTTTTATCCACTATACAACCAATACTGCATGTATTATTATGAAATGTGACTCAGTGAAGACTTGGAATAAAGAATATCGTATGATGTTTTTGCTGTTCATTTGCACCGTTCCGATCTCGGAGTTTCACTTACTCCTATTTTTCTACATGTACTCTATTTCTTTATTTCGGCATCTTCTCTGAAACCTCTTGGATTTTGAAACTGAAGTTTTTGTACATATGATTCCGGCAATAGCGTCCCAAAACTGATCAATATCTTCTGATCTAAGCGCGGTGGAGTAGTCTAATGGATAAAGAATCCGCTCGTCACGCCGAAGACCCGGGTTCGATTCCCGACATGGGTACAACGTGTGAAGCCCATTTCTGGTGTCCTGGGCCTCCTTTCACAAAGCCCTTAGGTGATCGTAAGTCACTAAGGTAACCTTAGTACAGTGTTAAAGAATGGGAGTTAAGGTTAACCTTGGTAAAGGTTGCTTCGTTAAAGGATCCCCAGGAATATTGCTTAAAGCGGCGTAAAAGTTGACTCACTCTCTGTTCAGATACAGGATTAAACAAGGCCGCGCGGGGTGACAGCCATATTGATCATGTTAATTTACTGTGCAATTGCTTCTCTTATTGCGAAATATTTATGTTTTATCATATCAAAATGCATTTATTTATAATTTCATGGTTTATAACCATCAAATGCACACACTTCAGCCCTTCCAGTTGTGCCAATAGCCCATATAGAGCCAGTCTAGATTTTCAGCCGGCTCAGAATCTCCCATCTCGCTGGTGCTGCTTTTCAATGTAAATAAAGATATTTGTTTATATTGTTATGTAACGGTATTATCCCCTGTAATAGGTTGACAGTGTTGTGATTGTACTATACAGTTTCTGTTAGATTCTGTAGAGAGCAGCGGTGTGCCAGTCGCAGTATTTAGACTGTTCTGGATCAGCCGGGATAATCCAGCCTAGAAACAGACTTCTGGGAGCTTTTCAAATAAACATATTGGCACGCGCTTGCCTCTGTCATCTCACATTAAGTCACAACCAACAGTCTGTGAAGATCATTATCTTCACCCTGTCTATCAAGCCTTACCCTTGCTCCAAGGCTGTATTGAATGCTGAGCCCATGCATGTATAATAATTCTATCCTTCGAAGAGGCAAATTATATGATTTATATATAGCGCACATATCCGGGCAACTAGTGCTTGCTCAATGCGCTGGTATTTTTTTCCCTCGATCATTGGATGTCGGTCCCAACGGCACATCGTGTTATCAATCTCAACTCCCTGGGGAGCATACAACTCTTGCAGCCACTAGGCGCACCGAGTTATTGTGGACTTCTCATCTTAACGAGGTTATTAAATCCTGATATAATAAACGGACCCCAGTCTTTTATTTATCATTTTAAAGAAATTATCATTTAAACTGTTAATTTTTACCTTACAGACTTGTGCAAGTCTAATCAAGCTTCTGAATGCCTGTTTTGGAAGCTTGGCCGCTGTTGCTGTTTGGTCACTGGCTTTGCAAGACATGACAAACGGGGTCTCATGGTCAGGATGGCTGACTTGGTTGATGCATGTTATCGTATTACATCATACTGCATGGAGCAGTGTTGAGGGCGGAAACAAGGTACAGACCCGTGCCAGTTATATTCGGACCCTTGACGTCATTTCCATAGACTTACATGTTATTTCAGTGTAGCATAAATAATGTTCATGAGGTGAGTTCAGGATAGATCTTTGTAAAATTTGACAGGCAAATTTGAAATCATCTCTGCTCTGCGCACCTTATTTCAGTTCAATTTTCCGACCACTATAAATCTAATGACATCACACTCATCAACCTACGTATGGTTCCACAATACACAATCCCATAGGCCGCCATGTTAAAGGAGTTCACGGCACTGTACATGTTGATTACATTGTTGCCACTCGATAAATAAGCAACGGAAAATTAAACAGAAATTATGTGATTGTAGGTAAGATGATTCCTCACAAATGTGCAAAATATGACTTGGATCATACGAAAATTAAATTAATGAAAATTATTAATGCTACACTAAATTAACATGTAAGTCTACGGAAGTTACGTCAAGTGTCTGAATATAACTGGCACTGGTCTGAAATTAATTTTGATACAGTCCTGAGGCCAATCCAGTCCCGCAGTATATAACTGAAATATACCAAAGTATAATTTCACGATATAATTGCTAAGACTGACAACTACACGAGTTAAGTATTTCATGTAAAATCATTGTGTCGGAGGGGTGGTGGGTTAGCCTAATGGTAAAAGCGCCCGCTGGTCACGCTGAAGGCTCGGGTTCGATTTAACCAACCTGTTTCTTTGGTGAACATTCTACATTTGTTTTATCCAAAGTGGAGAATGCAGTGAGATCCAGTCCCCCATGAGTAAAATGTGTGAAGCCCATTTCTGGTGTCCCCCGCCGTGATATTGCTGGAAAATTGCTAAAAGCGGCCTAAAACTAAACCCACTCACTATGTCGGAGTCCCGAACTTCATCTGGGTATCTCTCACAATACAACTCAGATTTTTTTCCGGGTGTCAAAGTATCGATTACATACATTAGTTTCTTCACAGGCTTTACTGCCGTGCCAATCATTCATCGCCACGAGAGTTAGTGAGTGAGTGAGTGAGTGAGTGAGTGAGTGAGTGAGTGAGTGAGTGAGTGAGTGAGTGAGTGAGTGAGTGAGTGAGTGAGTGAGTGAGTGAGTGAGTGAGTGAGTGAGTGAGTGAGTGAGTGAGTGAGTGTTACGCCGCACTCAGAAATATTCCGGCTTTATGGCGGCGGTCTGTAAATAATCGAGTCTGGACAAGACAATCCAGTGATCAACAGCATGAGCATCTATCTGCGCAAATGGGAACCGATGACGTGTGTCAACCAAGCCAACGAGCCTTACCACCAGATCCCATTAGTCGCCTCTTACGACAAGCATGAGTTTCTGAAGACCAATTCTCACCCGGATCTTCACGGGTATCGCCACGATGGAACAATCTTGGTTCTTTTATTTCTGAAACACCAAAAGCCCATATACAACTTACCTATAATGTGTCTTTAAATTTTGAAATTACACTCAAACCAGCAAACCCAGCCTATTACCAAGTTTCTTGGGTCCTAAACTAAAAGCGAACCTCTTCCAAATCACGGTAATTGCCGTCACTATTGTTAGCTGCTAATTATGTTCGCGTGCCGACATTGTATTTTGTCTTTACATAGTCCTCTCTAACCCCCGAGATACAATCTCTCGGGGAACACGATAACCCTCCTCGACAATCATTCGTTCCCTACCCCCTAAGGCTGTCCACACGTTGACAGGTGCGTGTGTTTATTTGCTTTACTAATGTACGAATCAATTCAACAGCGGCTGAAGGGCCCAATCCAAGCCAACATTTCTTACAAATTAATCGAGTAGCTTTTAAAACGGCATGTGTGGAAAACAGCTTGACCGCTTGCCGAGATATCACCGCGCCGCCATTTGTAAACAATTGCTGACACCATGGTGACACGAGATTAGACGGTACGTCACGTGACTCGAATGCACTGCCGATCGGTCTGATAGCCAAACACCCGAAGAGGTTAATACCGGGCTTGCATTCAAGTGATATTACCAGCTATAGCTTGTCGTGGAAGTCTCGATTGGATATTACTGGTGTAGTGGACTGGGGCAGTGAAAACGGTTCCCTTTGTGAGAAGTGAATGACAGCACTGACGCTATTCTCTGAAAAGGTGAGATAGTTTAAAGTCATTATTAACTTGGTAAGCGTGTTATTAAACAAACGGATAACATCCGTGAGTGAACACCAGGCTGATTGTGCGGTATTTCTGATGCACATGACAATAAAATGGGTTTTAAATATGTTCAACACACCCCATACATCTCTGCTCGGCTGTAGTTCAGTTCAGACCCGCGATCCGGGAACAATTTGGGGCGTGATCGGGCAAAGGAAAACCATTTAATCTTGTACTTCCATGAAGATGACACAACTATATTTGCCCTTGTGAAATGTACTGGCACGTTTTACTCAGGCATTAGTATAGAATAAAGTCGCACGTGTGATGTTCTAAACTCATTCATGGATTTGCATGTGGATATGCATATATTAAGTATTAATGGCCAACTCGACGGCACCCCTCCCCCCTTTCTTCACCCCCCCTTTAAACTATCTTCCACCTCCTACAAGTACACACAGTGCAATGTAAATTAACAGCTGTATGTATATATGTATGCATGTATGTATGTATGTATGTATGTATGTATGTATGTATGTATGTATGTATGTATGTATGTGTATGTATGTATGTATGTATGTATGTATGTATGTATGTATGTATGTGTGTGTATGTATGTATGTGTGTATGTATGTGTGTGTTTGTGTGTATGTATGTATGTATATATGTCTGTCTGTATGTGTGTGTGTGTGTATGTCTGTCTGTATGTATGTCTGTCTGTATGTATCGTTTTCTGCTTACAAGTAATAAGTATTTGTTCCCTAGATGTTAATTACCTGTTTAATTACATCAAACTATATATATATAATTAATTTACATTATATTCTACTTGTTTGTATTATAACCCCGTGTTATTGGTATTATATTCTGTACGTGTATATATGGCCAATGATTAATCACCGCTTTCTAGTAGTAACAGTTGTTTAAGTTCGTATCCAGTATTGTCTTTTACGACGAAACCTAATCGTTTTTAAACACTTGCTTGATAACGGTGTTAGCATATACACCGACACGTCGCATCTATTGTAAGGAAGAAGTTGTATGTATATAGAACTATATCCCTTGTTGATTACACCAACTTCTAAATGCCACTGAAACATACCCAGAGTCAAAGACAAAGCTCCATGTGGTATAGAGTTGACACCCAAATAATTATGTCCTATATATTGAATGAAATGACGCTCACAATGGTGAGGTGAGGTGAGGTGAAATGGGGTTTAACGTCGCACTTGTGAATATTTCGCTCATTTCACAAAGTGCATGCGTGTGTATGTGCAGCTGCTTGTACTAGCCCAGACTTAAGCTGGTTTTATAGTGCTAGCCCACTGAGATACCATGCCGCAGTAAAGCATGAATACCCCACTCAGACACATTATACTGACTCCGAGCCAACCAGTCCTTGTTGTACCCATTAATGCCGAGCGCCAGGCAAGGAACAACAAGTACCATATTTTAACGTCTTTTGGTATGACGCGGCCGGGCATCGAACCCGCTTACAATTAGAACAATACTGTTTGTCACAATATCAAAATAACGAAAGTCGAAGGTTTCAGAATAAATTTCACTACTTGCCAAAGTTGGTTACCAACAGTTATCTTTGTAATCTACGTGTCTACAGGGCATCAGCATCAAACACAGACCCTAAACATGAGAACCACAAGAAGCAAGCGCAAGAAGAATTAATTCAGATATGTCCAGTATTTAGGATAAACAACGTTTATTTTAACAACCACAGGATACTCAATGTCAAAGCGTTGTCATCATAACAAGATATTCCCGAAGAGACAAAATTAATTTCACACTGCTTTAAAATTTCAAAACGGTGTCCTTTTCAATAAATCAAATTTGCACCGTACAATCATGATCAAACTAATACTGTGTAACACTTTAACACGTAATGGAAATATGGTTCACCTGTTCGCGAATACAGAGCCATATAAGAATTAATATTGGTAAACCAACAAAGTTTCGCTAGCGACGTAACACTTTCACAAAGGTTGTGTAATTTTTTGCAGTTTTGTAAATGTTACATGGTATTTACACTTTTCTACCAAATCTAAACTCGTTTAGCAATGTCAGTTCTGACAAACATTCCACTCTTGTTAGTAACACTTGTTTATAAATCTGTTGAAGATCATGATCTAAATCAACCGTATGTCTTCGTTATGGAATTGAAATGTGAGCCCACATCGTCAAACAGCTTGTGGTTGCTCGATAACGCAGAGGATATTAGAGGAAGGGATCAGGGTCCCAATAAACAAAGCGTTCGTAACGTTACGACCTGTCGTAAGTCTATAGGTTATTGTAGCTTACGAATGTAAAAGAGATATACGAACGTTTTGTGGAATCATGACCCAAGACCATATATTCTCTCCTAGGACAATTGTAATGACGTAAGGAATGGCATGACGTCGCCTGCATAGCTGATGTCAATCATCTTCTGTCCACATCTTCTGTGATGCCAACACACCACTGATATAGTAAAAACATTGCAACGTATTCGCCATCGAGTGGCGGGACTGCCTGATTTCATGCTGAACGAGAGCGGCGGGACTGCCTGATTTAGTGCTGAACGAGAGCGGCGGGACTGCCTGATTTGGTGCTGAACGAGAGCGGCGGGACTGCCTGATTTGGTGCTGAACGAGAGCGGCTGGACTGCCTGATTTGGTGCTGAACGAGAGCGGCGGGACTGCCTGATTTGGTGCTGAACGAGAGTGGCGGGACTGCCTGATTTGGTGCTGAACGAGAGCGGCGGGACTGCCTGATTTGGTGCTGAACGAGAGCGGCGGGACTGCCTGATTTGGTGCTGAACGAGAGTGGCGGGACTGCCTGATTTGGTGCTGAACGAGAGTGGCGGGACTGCCTGATTTGGTGCTGAACGAGAGTGGCGGGACTGCCTGATTTGGTGCTGAACGAGAGAGGCGGGACTGCCTGATTTGGTGCTGCTGAACGAAGCGGCGGGACTGACTGATTTGACTGAACGAGTGGCTGAACGAGACGGCGGACTGACTGGAGAGGCGGGACTGCCTGATTTGGTGCTGATGGACTGATGGTGCTGAACGAAAGTGGCGGGACTGCCTGATTTGGTGCTGAACGAGAGAGGCGGGACTGCCTGATTTGGTGCTGAACGAGAGAGGCGGGACTGCCTGATTTGGTGCTGAACGAGAGCGGCGGGACTGCCTGATTTGGTGCTGAACGAGAGTAGCGGGACTGCCTGATTTGGTGCTGAACGAGAGCGGCGGGACTGCCTGATTTGGTGCTGAACGAGAGCGGCGGGACTGCCTGATTTGGTGCTGAACGAGAGCGGCGGGACTGCCTGATTTGGTGCTGAACGAGAGAGGCGGGACTGCCTGATTTGATGCTGAACGAGAGCGGCGGGACTGCCTGATTTGGTGCTGAACGAGAGTAGCGGGACTGCCTAATTTGATGCTGAACGAGAGCGGCGGGACTGACTGATTTGGTGCTGAACGAGAGCGGCGGGACAGCCTGATTTGGTGCTGAACGAGAGTGGCGGGACTGCCTGATTTGGTGCTGAACGAGAGCGGCGGGACTGCCTGATTTGGTGCTGAACGAGAGCGGCGGGACTGCCTGATTTGGTGCTGAACGAGAGTGGCGGGACTGCCTAATTTGATGCTGAACGAGAGCGGCGGGACTGACTAATTTGGTGCTGAACGAGAGCGGCGGGACTGCCTGATTTGGTGCTGAATGAGAGTGGCGGGACTGCCTGATTTGGTGCTGAACGAGAGCGGCGGGACTGCCTGATTTGGTGCTGAATGAGAGTGGCGGGACTGCCTGATTTGGTGCTGAACGAGAGTGGCGGGACTGCCTGATTTGGTGCTGAATGAGAGTGGCGGGACTGGCTGATTTGGTGCTGAACGAGTTGCAGCTTCCATGGCAGCAGTTCACAAGGAAACAGCTGAAGAAGAAGTGGGCTCCTTGACATCAACAGATGTTGGCTGTGTAACCTGCTCGGCTAGAGGATCACTTTTTGTTTTACCTGCAATCAAATAAGTAAATCAATCAAACTAAAAAAAATATGTAAGAAACTGACTGTGTTGTAATCTGTCAACACTGATTGGTGACAATACACATCCCGCCGACTCCTCGCCATGCGCCGGATTAGACAGCGCTAATTACTGTATTAACCCATATTCGGGCGGCTCATTTCATGCCGAGATCCGGAATTGACAGCTGCCAGATTGCAGAACTCTTAAAAGAAAAATGTACTAGCCACGGATGGGACTGAGATTTTATGCCGGTGTTGACAACTTGCCGGATTGGACAGCTGCCGGTTTTGACAACTGCCATGGTATACTTATTGCTGGTGTCACCTATTATGCCCTTCCGTACTTCAGTTATCTGAATGGGTTGGAAGAATGAATGAAATGTTTCTCTTGAAAGCAATCCTGGACACGCTTTCAGGTAATTCACGTTAACTGACCTATCCTGACCAAAATCAGACACTTTTTTAATTTGCTCTGAACATTTTTCGATCAAACTAAAATAACCATAGCTGTTTCCCTCACATGTTACAAAAAACCCAACAACAACAGTGGTTATCATTCACAAATAGAAGATGCATTCAGTTCAGTTTGCAACTTATGTGTAATCACGTATATTTCAGAAATAAGGGTATTTATGTCTTATTAAAAATATCCCAGGCTCTATATTGAGGTCATTCGAAAATATATTTTACATACAAATACAATGCTTTGTCAACTTTGGACGATTGTTTGACTCTCGGAAAACCAATTCAAAACTTCAAGATGTCGGCCATTCCACATGACAACAGTGCTTCATTTACTTCGCAAATCAAAACGTACACCAGTTTAGTGTATTTGACATTAGGAACAAGAACTCGGGTAGCCAGATCAGTAAAAATCTACTGGATTGTAAAATTATGTTTTTCACATATACTTACCATCAAAGTTTAGACTCACTTAAAACACTCACTGTATGGTTGATTGATTTCTCCACTAACTTGGGGGAACCAACTGCAAACTTTATGCAGATGAATTGCACGTGCATCATGCATCAAATTGCTGAAAAGCATGTGGAAATATCGTGCATGTTAACAGCTGCGTTTTGGTGTACAGTTTTGTTAAGAATTCGCCAATTTTCACTGATTTTTATCATTTATTAAACTCATGACAATAATCTTTTCAACATTACGAATTTGTTTTACAATACATCAGTTCATGTGTAAACAGTACATTTAAACAGTATGGAATATTTTGCAAAATTTAGTTTAGAACAGTTGCCTGAAGTAAGTGGCTATATTTACTCTAGTGAGTCTAAACCTTTGATGGGAAGTATATATTATACAGCAAATAGCTAGCTGTATCATAGTTAAATGTTCGGCAAAAACAGTTATGCTTAGACCTTTAGCATGTAATGAAGCATGACCCTAGTCTTGGTCAGTGTAGGTCTACCTAAAGCGGGGCGTCAGCTCGTGTAAAGCAGGGTCTGTGATACACCGTCGTTACAGCGTTCGCTCGTCACATCAAAGGCCTGGGTTCGATTCCCCACATGGGCACAATGTGTGAAGCATATTTCAGGTGTCTCCCGCCGTGATGTTGCTGGAATATTGCCCACAGCGAAGGCAATCCCTACTCACTCACTCAATCCGTGCATCTCGCATTTGACATAGCTACCATTAAACATACGGGAACGGGTCACTTTACGTGGTCTTTAGCTGATAAAACGGTTTATCCTTTCTGGATTAAGTGGTTGTAGATTAACGTATTACAGGAGCTTACCCGACTTGCGCATATGCGTGTGGGTGAGAAAAGTCATTTGGTTGGACAAACGGTTCACACTGTATACCCTTATGGGGATTCAAAGCCAGGCTAGCAATTCTCCAAACGTTCGTAGCCCTACGAACTTCTTAAGCCCATTCTTAACACATTGGCTACGATCAAAGTTAAGAATTCTTAGAGCTACGAACGTTTCGAGAATAAGGGCCCAGGTCTATTGTGAACGCTTTAACAAATTACAGGTACTATACCCATTTTCTGCAAATTACATTGAAATTAGCCGGGAAATATTTCCTATAAATCGCTGCGGGCATCACTCTGTAACAATTTATCGTCAAAGCCTTTCTATTCGGACGGTTTGAACTGGGGAACACTTCCATTTTATTGAAATTTATGTAAATTAACGAGGGTTACTGAATGTTTTATTTGGGTATACAGGTGGTGTGGATATCAGCTATGTGTACGTAACATGTGCATTGTCTTAACAATGTTTTACGTGTAAATCGTTGCCACATTTGTGATATATAGACGGTGTGGATAACAGCTAAGTGAACGTTACATGTACAACGTCCTCAGTATGTTAACGTCTCAGGCGTTGGTGTGTTGTTGATACCCGTGGCCATGGTGCTGGCAAACCTAGAAACATAATCAGGGCGAACCGGGATTCATAGGATTCTGGCTTGACCAGGGGACGCAACTCTGCACGTGTTTTCCTGCGCATGAGATTGCGTTCCTTTGCTCCAACTGAACTAAAACCTGATGTTTTTTCACAATTAGTTTCATAACACCGATATAAACTGGGATAACAAGGCCTGACGTAAGTTCTATTGTTTTTAACCATGAAGATATTTTCTAAATTTAAGATGACTATACGTCTGTCATCCGCGGGCAGCGTCAGTATGAAACGCCATAACGCTAGGATTTACCTGCGGGTTTAGCTTTCTGTCATATGGTCCGGGTAAACGAGTTCACGAAACATGTGTTCATAGCGAGGTGTTCCCGAGTGTAAAGATCGTGAGGTGTCCAATTACTCGAGGATTTTCCGTATAAGGTAGATATATCTACTCTTACATTGAAGGAGAACTTGAATAGTTCCAGATGGAATATTAGTCGACTCCTACGTTCATAGACTGAGAAATGGGTAAAGTTCACACCCGACATGTGTACAGCAACATTCACATGTCGACATGTGTACAGCAACATTCACATGTCGACATGTGTACAGCAACATTCACATGTCGACAGCAACATTCACAGGTCGACATGTGTACAGCAACATTCACAGGTCGACATGTGTACAGCAACATTCACATGTCGAAATGTGTACAGCAACATTCACAGGTCGACATGTGTACAGCAACATTCACACAACAACATTCACATGTCGACATGTGTACAGCAACATTCACAGGTCGACATGTGTACAGCAACATTCACAGGTCGACATGTTTACAGCAACATTCACAGCAACATTCACATGTCGACATGTGTACATTAACATTCACAGGTCGACACGTGTACGGCAACATTCACAGGTCGACATGTGTATAATACCTTTCACACCGCACCAGTACACGGGGGGCAATATGTCAGCACACAGACCGACTTCTCCCATTGAGACAGGGTATAGAGTCAGTCCAGGTGAACACAGGTAACGTCTATTGTCGGCATTTTATCGGGCGTGCAATATACTTCTGTAGGCGTTTAAGAAGACCTTTGTACAACCCGGAGCATAAAATATGAAATATGTGTCTCAGAAATATTGAAACGTACACCTTTGATGTCTCTTAAACATTCTTGGAACGCAAGGTTTGTTTGTGTACGTGAATTATAAGGCTATGGTGGTTTAGAAATGTGGCAATAAAGATATATTAACATATGACTTTACTGTTCGCGTTCTGCCCTTTGTGCAGATTGGATAGCAACACCGCAATCTGAAATGTTTTTAATACAGTAGATTTGTTATGCGCCAAAACTCCAGGCACTTGGTGTCTGCTCATGGCGCTACACAAAATTGAAAAAACACCGCAGTAGAGATGCTATATTTTCACTGGTATATCAATCTTTATAGAACTTTTGGAAGAGATGAGTCTTTATGCAGCTTTTAAAGATTGTCACTGATGGGGATTTCTTTATTCCCAAGGGAAGATCGTTCCACAGAGTTGGGGCCATGTAAGCAAATGATCTCTGTCCATACTTTTTGAGGCGGGATTTGGGTACTTTAAGTAACTGATCAGCAGATCTTAGTGTCCGAGAAGGTTCATATTTCTCAATCAATTCTGTCAGATAGGCAGGAGCTGTTTGATTGACACATTTATATGTCAATGTGAGAATCTTGTATTGGACTCGAGCTGGGACTGGGAGCCAGTGTAGGGAAGTTAACACTGGTGTTATATGTGCACACTTCCTCGTTCGGGTCACGATCCGAGCTGCAGTGTTTTGGACCCGTTGGAGTTTCGCAAACTGTTCCTGGGTTAGGTATTTTTGGGAGAGTAAAAGCTCTAAGCCATTACGTTATACCACCTCTCCCTCCTCTTGTGACTGTGTGCTGCACGTGCATGTCATGCGAAACATGATATTTTGTTATATGTGTACAGTAAGACAGAGGGCGTATTCTGAATGTCCCTTCTTATGCAGCCGTTCTAAAAGGACAGTTTGGCAGCAGTACCTTCAATTCATAAACCAGGTTATTTTGAAAAGTGTTGTTTGTGTGTTTGTTCTTTAATACCACATTCATTAATATTCCAGCAATATTATGACATTTCAAAAACAATCGAGACCAGGCAATCCAGTGATCAACAGCATGAGCATCGATCTTTGCAATTGGGATACGATGACATACTAGTATGTCAACCAAGTGAGCGAGCCTGACCACCCGATCCCGTTAGTAGCCTGTTACGACACGCATTGGTTGTTGATGATCGATCCTAGATCTTCACATGGATGTGTGAAAAGAGAAGGTTCAAACACACTCACAGTATCAGCCAATGATAAGATGGAGGGGCTGTTGACTATGCTTCTAGTAGAACTCGTTGTGCCTAATCTATTCCGTGACTGTATATATATTTGACATAAAATAAATTAATATTGCCAAACAGGGCGGGGAACACTGTTTAATCTCATGGACTAACCAAATCTGCAAGGTTCTATTTCTTTGAATTTCTGTATTGCCGTTAACATCATTCTTGTTGAGGTGCCACTGTTGACTTCTATTTCTGATGGTTCTCAAGTGTCTACCCCGTGACTCGATGATTTATTCAAATTGTCTGTTTTAACGTGCCAAACGAACCACTGTGTTCAAACAATAATACACCATTTGTAATTTTTGATGGCCACGGGCCAAAGGGCCAGCAGTTAGTCACATTAACTTCCACATCGCTGATTTTGAGTGATTGCGATATGTAGACGGAACCTAGTCAAGTGTGTCAGTCTGCCGTCAGATTAGCTTTACTGTTACGCGATCCCCTATACCGCGAAACTCCACACACATGCTATTTCAGCCCTTTTTTCACTTGACTAAACAAATTCTTTAATTTTATTTAACTGACTTGTTGACATCAACAAAGCAATCATATGGGTGATATACATTTGTCAGATGGGTATAGGAAGTACATGATTACGAGTATCAGTTGTCAGACTTCCATTTTTGTTGAAGCCACAGTGGCAGAGTAGGTTAGATGGCTCAGGTTGTGGGCTCCCTTTGAGAGTGTGGGTTCGAATCCCGGGTGTGACTCAACCCCCAAAAGTACGAGAATCTGTACTATTCTGAAAAAGTGTAATCCCAAATTTAGCATAAGTTACAGATTGAGGGGATTTGTGTTTGAACTTCAGCGCGATCTTCTGTCGATAATGGCAACTACAGTGACACATTTTCTTGTTTCTCCAACCTGGCCGACCGTTAGGCGGTGGGGTAGCCTAGTGGTTAAAGCGTTCGCTCGTCACGCCGAAGACCCGAGTTCCATTCCCAACATGGGTACAAGCCCATATCTGATGTCCCCGCCGTGATATTGCTGGAATATTGCTAAAATCGGCGTAAAACTAAACTCACTGGCCGACATTTAAATATCCGTTTGTTTAGAAAAAAATATCTTTGCACTCTTGGTCTGTTTGGGTTCGAAACACCTCCGTTGTCTAGTGGAATTAGCGTCTGTCTGATCAGTTGAAGATCGGCCCTTCTAACAAAAAGGCTTAAAGATTTTTCTTGTAATACCCTGTCTGGCTGTTGGCTTTAAGGGATAAAACAAGGACCGGTGGGCACGGAGTCACCGTGGGGGTTCTGAGTGGGGTACCCACGTTAGGGACCGTTCATAATTTATGCCTAGCGGGGTGATGATGATTTTAAGGGGGTCACCCATTTTGTTCTGGGGAGGTTCATCAGTTTTGTACACACGTACTTTTGTACATAAAATTTATGCTTAAAATTATGCTTAGAAATTATGGGAAGGGAGGGTCATTGATTTTGTACATGACATACAGGGGGGTCACTTATTTTGTACATAAATTTTAGGGGGGGTCATTCACACTGTACATGCTTCTCCATAAATATCATCATCACAACACACACACACACACACACACACACACACACACACACACACACACACACACACACACACACACACACACACACACACACACACACACACACACACGCCAGTAATAAATTATGAACGGTCCCTTACACCACGTGGAATCCTAGCCGTTTAGCACCGTAACACTGGCATAACTCTGGACTAATACAAGCAGCCATACACACGAAGGCATGCACGTGCATGGCTATGTAAGAAAAATAATCTTGATCGCGACGTTAAATCAAATTTCACTTGCGCGGTTCGGGTGTCTTATGTACCATTCCGAAGTTGCAATATTTACACAACCCGTAACGTGAAAGAGGATTGTTTTCAAAGGGGCTTAATCCAGGCGGTGTACCAGGCGCTGACAGAGGGTGTGTAACGAGTGGAAACCTTGTTTATTCGCACCCGATAGTCTGTTCTTAGGTGGATCCCGTCTAGGACGTCTACGTGTATATACGGGTATTATTCCTAAACAAGTGCTTGTCGGTTCCACCAAGGTGAAAAACATCTGAAACCCACCTGACTGTTCACACACGCACGCGCACGCAGGCACGCACGCACACACACAAAGCGAGCAGATACAACTGGAATGCTCAAAGAGACGCCCATAGAGACGTTAAACACAACTTGCTCACTCACTCACTCACTCACTCACTCACTCACTCACTCACTCACTCACTCACTCACTCACTCACTCACTCACTCACTCACTCACTCACTCACTCACTCACTCACTCACTCACTCATTATGCTGTGCCGGCACGCATGGATAAATGGAGACCAATTCTGAACAGAATCTCTTGAAATCTAAGTTGACATAGTTGCCGCAAGCAATTTCTGGATTCGTGACAACCACTGTCGACTATAAAAATCCATTAATTCCACATTGCTGTCTAATTTATTTGACAAATCCAAACTTCAAAGCAAATCTCATATACCGATCTGGTGTTTTATGCCATGGAAAAGGCTATCAAGATCCAATCCTACTAAATAAGTACCCGGAGAGCCTGTTATCAGAAAGCCACCGGGTTATCACGCTGATAACCCCTGCCGACCTACCAGTCGCACGCTGAGTTATTACTCGCCATTTGTAAAGGACAATTTCCCTACTACCTGGTCATGATTGTAGCCAGACCCCAGGGGTCATTAATCGCGGAGATCGATGGTTTCGACTGATCAGCACGCCTGGCAATGGCCAGGTCACTCCAGCCGACGATGGACATCGATACCGAAGGCTGGATCGGGTGGTCAGGCTCGCTGACTTGGTTGACACATGTCATCGTATCCCAATTGCGTAGAGACCCGTGAAGATCCGGTCTTCAGCAACCCGTGCTTGTCGTAAAAGGCGACTAACGGGATCGGGTGGTCAGGCTCGCTGACTTGGTTGACACATGTCATCGGTTCCCCATTGCGCAGATCGATGCTCATGTTGTTGATCACTGGATTGTCTGGTCCAGACTCAATTATTTACAGACCGCCGCCATATAGTTGGAATATCACTGAGTACGGCATTAAGCAACATCCAAACCAAAACCAAATTGAGGCATATTTTCATCTTGCAAAATTTCCTTGACAAGTGACAAGTCGAGGTGAGATTATGACACTCAATTGCGTAGAGACCCGTGGAGATCCGGGTTGGAATTGTTGTTCAGCAACCCACGCATGTTGTAAGCATACCATCGTATCCCAGTTTCGTAGATTGATGCTCATGTTGTTGATTACTGGGCTGTAATACAGCTGGAAAATGTGTTGAGTGCGGCGTTAAACAACACGAATAAACATTGGATACCGTAGCCCTTAGTGGGGTGGGGCTTTGAACGCTATTTCTGTCATAAGACCGATAGTCAGCTTGGCGTACAATGGTAGAGGTATGTCACACAGTAAATTACGTTTATAACGAACCCAATGGGATCACTGATGTTAGTTCATTATAACCATGTTTTGTTATATGAATTTTGACTAAAATATGCAGCAAGCAGTTCGTAGTAACCGTCAGTTCGTTATAACCGTCAGTTCGTTATAACCGTCAGTTCGTCATAACCGTCAGATTGTTATAACCGTCAGATCGTTATAACCGTCAGTTCGTCATAACCGTCAGATCGTTATAACCGTCAGTTCGTCATAACCGTCAGATCGTTATAACCGTCAGTTCGTAATAACCGTCAGTTCGTCATAACCGTCAGTTCGTCATAACCGTCAGATCGTTATAATCTTTAGTTCGTTATAACCGTCAGTTCGTTATAACCGTCAGTTCGTCATAACCGTCAGATCGTTATAACCGTCAGTTCGTCATAACCGTCAGATCGTTATAACCGTCAGTTCGTCATAACCGTCAGATCGTCATAACCGTCAGATCGTTATAAGCGTCAGATCGTTATGATCGTCAGATCGTCATAACCGTCAGATCGTTATAAGCGTGTTCGTTCACTGTACATTTCAGTTACGCGAATATAATGTTGATTGATCCAAGCGGTATATCAGGGAAAAAGTGGTATTCGAGCAGTGGATCCTAGCTCGCCAAAGGGACGTAACTCGGTCAATTGCGGCACCGCTCTTGGCTTTTTGTTGTCTTTGTAGATGGACTATTTTTGAGAAAAAGAGTTGACTTTGCATTTTTATTCCAGGGAAGTTTAGCATAGCTTGGTAGTTGCGAAGGAATTAAAGTAAATACATGACAATGTACACATTAAGATGCAATAACACACACGCTCGCACACACGCACGGCAGCCTGTTGTAGTGACAGATCTATGTATATTTGCGGCGTAAATTCAATTTCTGTTGATATTCATAGAGCTGAGTCATTTCAGACTGGGGTTCCATATTTATTAAATTCTCATGGGTCTGGGAGACAGGATATCTGCGTACTTTTGTTTGAATCTCCCAATTCAGCGGACACATCCGATTTACAGGGATACTGTTCAAAGCGGCGCTGAATCAATCTCACTCACTCACTTTCTTTCCATATACCCGACGCCGTATAGTTTCTTGCGGGGTGGTGGGGTAGCCTAGTGGTTAAAGCGTTCGCTCATCACGCCGAAGGCCCGGGTTCGATTTCCAACATGGGTACAACATCCGTGAAGCCCATTTCTGATGTCCCCCGCCGTGATATTGCTGGAATATTGCTAAGAGCGGCGTAAAGCTCACTCACTCACTCCCTCCCTCACTCACCATAGTGTCTTGCGGAGGGCCACACTTATTGGGGTATTATTAACCTCTCAAAATCGTATAGGCCGCTATTTGCTCTACCAGATGATTTACACCCCAACGAGCGGCACGTAAACAGTGGCTCACCTTATATGGTTGTAGCAGACAGCCGCTAGAAGCTATCGGTGACATTTCTGACATTTCCTGTCGACGTTGGGTCACATCTCACGCTATACGCAGAATCGCCTGCACTTATGTGGGATTAAGATAGAGACACGTAATGTCTCATACAATTGATGTTCAATATATATTGATTAAGACAAGGAAGAATTGGTAAAAAAGGTGCCGCTGATTAATTTGGACGTCTATGTGGTATCTAAAACTAGCTCAGTAACTAACCGGAAATCAGTACGTAAAAGAACTCGGCGTGACTTGAGATGTAATGTGAGATGGGAGGCAAGAGTTAGCTCCCCTTATATACCTAAGGAAAAAGTGAGTGAGTGAGTGAGTTTGGTTTTACGCCGCATTTAGCAATATCCCATCAATATCACGGTTGGGGACACCAGAAATGGGCTTCACACATTGTACCCATGAGGGGAATCGAACCGTGTCTTCGGCGTGACGAGCGAACGCTTTAACCACTAGGCTACCCCACCGCCCCCCTAAGGAAAAGACTCCAGAAGATTCCCCAACTTCCTGGGTATGAGTATAGGCGATAGACCCATTGGGTTGAAAGGCCCTGTAGTACCTTCCAGAACTCTCTGTCTAAATGAAGCACACCGTTGAGACCCCACCATACCCACTTACCCATCAAATTATTTATTTATCCACCCACCCACATATTCATCCTATCGATCATTCATTCCTCCAAGGAAATATCGTCACGCCGAAGACCCGGGTTCGATTCCCCACATGGGCACAATGTGTTAAGCCCATTTCTGGTGTCCCCCGCCGTGATATTGCTGGAATATTGCTAAAAGCGGCGTAAAACTAAACTCAGTCAGTCAGTCAGTCCAAGGAAATATGTTCACTGCATTTGCATTCATGTTACATTGTACAGGTAAGCGTTTTCGCATAAATGTTGCATATTAAAGAGGCAAGTATTAACATTGTATCACTGCATTCTTTGGCACTCAGCCTGTTGACGGGTCGTACGACAGAGCACATAGCGACCGCTATAGCTTGTATTCAGGCACACAACTCAGGTAAATAAAGAACCCAGAGGTTAAAGGGGGCCTCGGTTGGGTCTCATTCCCGGTCCATGTCTAGAAAACGCCATGCGTTACACTGGGACATTGATACTTATCACTTACCCACAACTAGATTGACATACATGATGGAATTACAGCAGAAAGAGTGGGTAGAACCTTGCTGGGCCTGTCAGTTTAAACTCAGCTTAGTGCCCCTTTAACTTCATCGATTCATTGTGCACAATGCATTGCAGATATCGACCACCACTCTCTGCATGGCAGGTCGTCTATCAAATAAGGTCGCGGCATAGGGTTCAGGTAGATCGCGTCATTTGTTGAATGCACAGTGCAGGGTGTTTACAATCACATATTACACATCATTTATATCTGTAATAAAAGTGGCGATTATTGTGTTAATGTTGACACGCGTCTTTCACCAAACCCCCAGAGTGGCATTGGCATGTAAAGTAAACACTCTAGAGGGTTAGGTACTTGGCGTTTTATATCAGTTAAAGTGCCCTTAATATGCACTTGCATGTATCAAACGACGTGTTGATAGACGTTGGTGGGCACGATTGGAATATATCTGCTTACGATGTGAACATGGGGTGTGTTTTTAAATGCCTAAAAATGGAGACACACAAACAATTGATTTCAGTACTTTTTTCAACATGCACCGTATATAAGTTACGTTATACCGAACACGCTTTTAACGAGTGAGTATTGTTTTACGCTGCTTTTAGCAATATTCCAGCAATATCACGGCGGGGTACACCAGAAATGGGCTTCACACATTGTGCCCATGTGGGGAAAAGAACCCGAGCTTTTGGCGTGACGAACGAACGCTTTAACCACTAGGCTACCCCACCGCCCTGATGAATTGTGATAGGCGTGTAATAGACCTGTCAAACTATCGGTGGTCGAGGTGACCCAGTGGTCGAAGGCAACATAACGTCTACGTAGAACTGCGTCCGTTAGTAGCACAAGGATTCGGTAATCCCACCGGCCCCACCTTTGACGAAGTGACGGATATAACGAACTGTTTTTTTCGGCTCCGGGTTTTTGTCGAAATGCGTATAACGAAGTACGGTTATAACAAACTAAAGTTAGTGGTACCTTCGAGCTCGTTATAACAGGAGTTCTTCTGTACTTATATGAAATTATTAATAGAAATTCAGACCAGGACAGGACAGAACAACCTTACTCAGTCTCACATCCATATGTTTGGTAAATTTAAATAAATAAATAAATAAATAAATAAATAAATAAAAATAAATAAATAAATAAATAAATAAATAAATAAATAAATAAATAAATAAATAAATAAATATGGTGTTACACTGATAACTAAACTGACGTACAAAAGAAAGTACCCATCTATTGTTTTGTGAGTGTTTTCCAAAAAACGACGTAAGTATTCCGTTTTCACTGTGACTTAAGAGTTCAGGGCCTAGATTTTCGAAGCTTTCTTAGCGATACGATAGTCGTAAGGTAATGTTAATGTATGGCACTTACGACTATCTTAGCGCTAAGAGAGCTTCGAAAATCTAGGCCCAGATTTCTAGTCACAACGGCAGTATTTCAGCAATATAATACAGAAAGGTTGGTCACAATAATTTAACATGTGTATTCAACTATACGTATCTCCTTGTGACTATCAAATCACAGACGTGTTGCCAAGCACATCACAAATACTTAGTTGTGAAGATCCGGGTTAGAATTGGTCTTCAGTAACCCATGCTTGTGAAAGGCGACTAACGGGATCGGGTGGTCAGGCTCGCTGACTTGGTGGACAATTGTGTAGATCGATGCTCATGCTGTTGATCACTGGATTGTCTGGTTCAGACTCGATTATTTACAGACCGCCGTCATATAGCTGGAATATTGCTGAGTGCTGCGTTAGCAACAAACCAGGCAACCAGTCACAAATACCGTACCCAGTTGAGACGTTGCCAACGGCTTTTAATTGAGTATTGGAATTAGGTGGTTTCCTAAAAGACTAAATAATAAAATAACAGAATTGAAAAACTGTTCTAAGAGTAACTTACAAACACTTAGGTTTTTATGACACCAACGCCAACAATCTTGTCTTGTTTAATCAGATAAAGGTCATAAACATAGAGTAACATTCGTCACCACTATTGTCAATGTAATATGGTTTTGAATGAAACGAAATATTGACATTACCGTAAATACCCCTGACACTGGGCGATACAAAGGCTGTTTCAGAGCATGACGGGTTTTGGAAAGGAATTCTAATCGGAGATTTTTGTGCGATATTTGTACGTGTGTGTCTAAGGCTGCTTGATTAGACACAGGTGAGGCGGTGCGTCTATTCACCAGGAAGCAATAAGGCAACAAATAAACATAGTATACATGTATGTGTAATAGACGCATCTACACAACAGACAGACTATTCAGCGTTGCTATGCAATTAACACAATTGGAAGACCACGCCCACATGATAGACAGATAGATATTAGGGGTGGGGTGGGGGGTGGGGCACCATAAATGGGATTCATACAATGTACCCATGTGTGGAATCGAACCCGGGTCGAGCGAACGCTTTAACCACTAGGCTACCACACATCCGCAGATAGATAGATAGATAGATAGATAGATAGATAGATAGATAGATAGATAGATGGACAGATAATTTTGCACAAGTTGTATTTCTTGTTATATTTAACTTGACCGGGCTTTATTTTAAAGGGGAATTAAGCGCGCGAAAAGCAGCAGCCCCTGCAAACTATGCCATGTAACAATTGAGATGTAGACCGAAATTTTGCAGTGACAAAGTCTCAGAATCACTCATGTCTTAATTATAAAATCTAATATAAGGCAAGACCTGAGCACCAGCCGTTTGAACAGTGACTCCCTTTAAGACGATGTGAGTGAACGATTTGACAGTGCCATGCCACAATGCTGAACGAACACTCAACAATCACGTCCACGGCACATAGGACTTCTCCCATGCTATAATGTAATTCCGCAACACTCCACAAATCCCGCATCGCTCTAATGAGCTTGTTTTTTAGATTAAACACTTTTACTGCAGCATTGATGTTTGAGGGATTGCGTGCCAGCCCTCGTAGAGGTGTGCCTCGTTACCATACCTTATTGTGCAGACACCGAGATAAAGAGAGTGCGCCACTGTGGATTCAAAAAACATGTTGGTATTCAAAAGCGCTGTTCTAAATCAAATCACAAGCCCCCACACAAACAATATATTTGGTTTAATTTCCCCGTCAAAGACATAATACTTCATTGAAAAGCAACGACAGTTATGATATTAAGACTACTTTTAACAAAATAACCTTATCGGTAATATTTTTTAATCAATTATTCGCGTTGATTTGAAACCTGAATGCATAACACTCTGGTGTTATTACGATAGATCAATATGTCAAACTTTGCAGTGAAGTCGTGGTGAATACCAAGTACGTTATTGCTTAAACTAAAACCGCTCTGACATTCATCTACACTTATACAATTGAATTTAACACGATATAGGTTAACGGAGCATATGTCATTCTTTGTATTGTTGTTTAAGTGGTTAACCATCCATGTCGACGTTCCGTGATTTGTGCTGCAGTCGGAAAAAATCGCCTTTTGTTGTAGGGCTTTACCGCGTTATGTTGATACAAAACTGAATAGGTGGGTATCGTTTTATGACAAATGTCCTATGTAGGTTAGCTATCTAATTACATTTTGTTACTTGTGACCGTTGATAGGAATCGCTTCAGTTAACAGACACCGATCAACGGGTTACAATATAGCAGAACAGGAGGGACAATTTCCCAGTCGATCAAAAAGGATTTCAACCGATATCAAAGTTATTCGGTAGATAGAAGGATATGTCACGCATATACAGACCTAACAATCCCAGCTGGAGAAACATTGTCAGACTTGGCAGTTATCTGGGTTATTAAACAATGGTGGGGGTATTGGCTTACATATTGGCATATTCGTGAGTGGTATTTTCCATTAGTAGTTTGCCTTCTGCTGGAAACAAATAGAAGGAGAAAGGGGGCTGAATATAGCAACTAGTTCTGGAGGGTTGGTGTCAGTGCAGGGATTTACTTACAGGATACAGGAGAGAGATTAATGACTGGGAACAAGTGACTTGTAACTGTCTGGTGGATGAATGGGAGAGAGAGAGAGAGAGAGAGAGAGAGAGAGAGAGAGAGAGAGAGAGAGAGAGAGAGAGAGAGAGAGAGAGAGAGAGAGAGAGAGAGAGAGAGAGAGAGAGAGAGAGAGAGAGAGAGAGAGAGACAGAGAGAGAGAGAGACAGGAGAGAGAGAGGGTGAGAGGCGTGACTGTAACTGTCTGGTGGATGAATGGAACGGAGAGAGAGAGAGAGAGGGGTGAGAGGCGTGACTGTAACTGTCTGGTGGATGAATGGAACAGAGAGAGAGAGAGAGAGAGAGAGAGAGAGAGAGAGAGAGAGAGAGAGAGAGAGAGAGAGAGAGAGAGAGAGAGAGAGAGGGAGAGAGAGAGAGGGACGAGAGAGAGAGAGAGGAGAGAGAGAGAGAGAGAGGGGCGAGAGAGACTGTAACTGTCTGGTGGATGAATGGAACACAGAGAGAGAGAGAGTCAGAGAGAGAAAGTGAGAGGCGTGAGGGTCGGGGTGCGAAAACAATACGCATACACTGTCACAGAAATGATGACGGTATTCTAATTGTTCTTAATATAAATGTCTATAAATACTTCATACGTACGTATATATGGCGTATCATTTCAGATTCCAACACAAAGGATGGAATATGGATAACTCTTCAGACATCGGATAATGGCTACAGCCATGAAAGCTCACAATAGAAGTAGAAACAAACAGACCCTTCCGAGGTTCCAGAGCCCCTATGGCCCCAGGCCCCTCACCCACATGGGCTTCGAACAGGCCCGGCATCTCAACCCAGAGAGACTGCCCACCCCCAGCCGAGAGAAGGCAGTGTCCGTGCGACTCCTCGAGGTCAGCAAAGACACGCTGGACCAGGTTCAGAGGCTCTCGGACACCATCAGACGTCTGACCATCAACGGCATGAAGCTGAAGACGGTTCCCGAGACACTCGTGGGCTGTCTGGTCCACCTGGAGAAGTTGGACCTCGGGAACAACAGTCTCGGGGACGCCGGTTTTCCTGACAGCATGAAGATGCTGGAGAACCTTCTTGAACTTCGACTGAATGACAACCATTTGACGAAGATTCCTACTTGTCTTAAAAGGTTGAAGAACCTTTGCAGAATCGACCTTAGCAACAACAAGTTGGAGAGCTTGAAGGGCTTGGAGAAGCTGAGGAGGATTCAGATCTTGGTCGTGGACAATAACAATCTCGGTGCGGTGTTCAAAGACATTGGACATATGCGGAGGTTGGAGATTCTGCGTTGCAGCGACAACAACATTAGAGATGTGACCAATGATATACGCAACCTAAGGCTGCTGAATGACCTAGATATATCCAGTAACAGAGTGTCAGTTCTCCCCACGGATGTGTTCCTGCTGCCGCAACTGGAGGCGCTGAACGCTAGTCATAACCAGGTTACCAAGGTGCCCACGTTCACTGTGAAAGTCCAGAGCAGGCATCTGATCAGTGAAATTGATCTCTCGGGTAACAATCTGACAAAGTTCCCCGGTCACTTGCTATTCATGTGTAAGAAACTCGACCTCGGAAGCAACAGACTCAAAGTGCTATCATGGAACATTATCAAAAAGTTAGAATGGAACACCGACCAGGAGTTGGTGTTAGAAGGGAATCCCCTCACATACCCACCCTTAGATGTTTGTGAGTCTGGTCTCAGGTCTATAATGCAGTATTTCCAGGAGTCACAGGCAGAGGCTAAAGTATTCCAAGGAATAAAGATTCTGCTACTTGGGTCACACAAGAGTGGTAAGACAAGCTTCGCTCACTCTTTGGTCGACGGGCAACCGCGGATTGCAGAGGAGGTGTTTGAGAGTTCTGCTGGAGTTGATGCCTACGAAACCAGTTTTGACTATGACGTTGAACAAGGAAGACCGGGCAGGTCTCTGAATCTGTGTATTTGGGACTTTTGTGGTCATCCTTTCTACCTTTATCCACATTACATCTTCTTTGAGCTTCCTTCAATCACGGTTCTGACTTTCAACATGGCGGAGTACACCACTTCAAAGTTTGAGGAAATGATCGGGAGTTGGTTTGACTGGATGGTAGCCAAAACCAACAAACTGGTGGTGATCCTGGTAGGGACTCACAGCGATCTCATCTCCAGGAACAGGATCAAAGAAATTTCCACGGAGGTTCCAAAACAGCTACAGGATCATCTGAACCAACAGAGACGGATGGTTCAGGAGAGAATCAAGGTCATTGAGGAAAAGCCCAACATCTCTCCAACATTGTCCGAACAACTCAAGTCCTACATGAAACTCCTGCAGGCCAAGTTCACGGTCCAGACAGACGTGATAGTCACCAGTTCGTTCAAATACACAGGATTTGATACCTTCCGCTCCGCTGTGGAGACCCTGGCCGGGGAGGAGAAGTTGTTCCCCAACGTGATGCGAGTGATCCCAACGTTCTGGGTGGAGGTGGAGACGTACATCGAGGAAAGGGGGAACAACATGCCGGTGCCAATCATGACATATGAGCAGTACACAGGGGAGATAACTTCCAAGTTCGGGATGAAACATCTCATTGACGACATCTCTCGATACCTCCATGACACCGGCAAGATCATCTGGTTTTCCCAGATCCCAACCCTGAAGCAGTACGTGTTTGTCCGACCGCTGTGGCTCTTCGACATCTTCAGACAGGTATTCAGACACGACATTAGCGAGAAATACGGCTACCACTCAGAAGACAGTTTCAAAAACGTTGGTATCAGTCCTGTGAGGTTCGAACGGCTTAAACAGGAGGTCTTAACTGAAGGGGTTGTTGATAGGGACTTCCTCAAAGGGGCGCTGTTGTACCACCTCCCGAACAACTTCATTGCAAGCTTCAACCAAGTCCTGCACCTATTGACTGAAGCGTTAGAAATCGGTTACCCTGTGAGTAAAGGATCCACCGAGAAGACCTATTCCTTAGTGTGTGAACCGGACGAGGAAGGTAAGGTCCGGATATCCAAGCTTCTGATTCCTTGGTTCAGGAAGTCCGGTGAGCCCAGCGAGCTACGAGAACAATGGGAAGGTATTGCTAACAGAAGGAAGGTGGCAGTGCTATTCCAGTTCCCGCGCTATATGCCCCCAGGTATGTTCGAACTGCTTTGTGTGCGAGCACACAGAGAAAAACATAAACTGAATTTTTTGTCACATTGGGGCGGAGGGATACACGCTCTACACAAAGTTCATTCCATGCGGGTGTTGATTATGTACTGTCAGTCCCGAGCGGAGGGAGACGGGGTGGTGCTGAGGTTCGAGGTCCGAGACGACAGTTCCGGAGAGGACCAGGTGCCCGCCTCCACCATGTGGAACACGCTCTTGCCCCTCATACTGGACTTTGAAGAAATCATCAAGAGCTACCTGGGTAAGTGAACTACGCAGAACCTAGAGAATAAGTGTTGTTTCACTAAAGATATTCCATCCACTAGGGCATAATCAGTGGTTGATATTTTGAGCAACAGCTGGTTACAATGAGTCGGTTTCACAATAAATATAACCAATCTTGACAAGTGGGGTTTAATGAACAACGTGGGGTCCTAAGGAATTATTCTTCCCTGGGATCCAGAAAGTAGAGCGTGAAAGGATAAAACACGGGAAGGAAGGACAAACGAAAACATAATATGTCATAGAAAGGGGTTCGAAAACAGATTTACGTTATGTGTATTAAATACGTTTTTGCAGATGAATTATGTATATTATAAATTGTTTGATCGGCATTCTAGACGTTGGTGAGTCAATAATGAAGCATACAACGTTATGGATAATAAACAAGATGTATAACAACAAGAAGTGACATTTAGCTTAATAATTGTGTAAGAATCTGCACAGAAACGTCGATCTAAGTTCAATGCTCTATTATGTAGATTATTGCCACATCGTCTCTGGCGCCAAAGTTAGTTCTTCGGAGTTGCGTCCCTTGGATATTGAGGATCTGGATTATAAGTTAGAAATCCCAGTAACATCACTGAACGATCGTTCAGTCATATAACTGAACACGATTCAAAGCAGCGTTAAACCTAGACTAACGCTTAGTCTCTGAATATACATAATTTTAATAGAAACAAATAATCCCATTTAAATTGAAAAGGAGCCCCATTGAGATGGGAGATTCTGAACCAAGGAAATCTAGACTTGCTTCATTTACGGCTATTGCAGGAAGGGCTACCCAGTAGAGAAAATAATATGGTTCATGGACTGTGAGACAAACTACGTTAAACCAAACTCATTATTTAATATCCGGCAGGAGTGTGGGTTGAACGTCTGGTGGAGTGTCCAATGTGCAACGAACCGTCATTCATGGGGGAATGGCTCACGCCCAAGGATACACAGAGTCTTCCCACAAAGCCGTGCGAGGTCTGCGGCCAGCAAGTTGACACATCACTTATCGTGCAGCCTCGCGAGAAGAAACGAGGTTTGTATTCTGTTGCTTGTTTAGGTAAACGATAGTGCGGAAGATCTCGTTCATAGCAATTTACGCTGAATAAAGTGGATTCAAAATTCGAAATTTATTTAAAATAACAATTCACTTGAAGGGTGGATACTTTTGCACAGACGATCTTTTAGGAGCCAGTATAGATGTCGCCATGGAAACGTAAGAATGGATTCTTGGATTCTAAAGAAAGCAGAAACCTTTAACTTGAAACCCCCCCAAATAGTCAGTCAAAGTTGTCACCTCTGGTTTGATTCTAAGCGTTTGGCGCCATTGTCTTTGAATAGAATTAAGGGTTGTCACCTCTGGTTTGATTCTAAGCGTTTGGCGCCATTGTCTATGAATAGAATTAAGGGTTGTCAACTCTGGTTTGATTCTAAGCGTTTGGCGCCATTGTCTATGAATAGAATTAAGGGTTGTCAACTCTAGTTTGATTCTTAGCGTTTGGCGCCATTGTCTATGAAAAGAATTAAGGGTTGTCAACTTTAGTTTGATTGTTAGTGTTCGGCGCCATTGTCTATAAAGAGAATTTAGAGTTGTCAACTTTAGTTTGATTGTAAGCGTTCGGCGCCATTGTCTATAAAGAGAATTTAGGATTGTCAAATCTAGTTTGATTGTTAATGTTCGGCGCCATTGTCTATGAATAGAATGAAGGGCTGTCAAATGTAGTTTGATTCTGAGCATTCGGCGCACTTGTCTATGAATAGAATGAAGGGCTGTCAACAGTCTTTGAATGGCATTTGAATGGCAAGTATTACGTACAATGGGGGAACACTTATGGATGTCAGCTTCTGTCTTCTGAGGAACGTTTTGCAGTGAGTTCTTATTCCTTCATAAGGTGATTAAGGTTAAGACTACACTCCGAAACGTCGTGTTCCTCATGATACACGAGATGTCATGCATATATTACCTCCCTTTATCTGGAGTGATTGTATGAGTTAACGGTGATGCACACTTTGTTTACAGGACATCTTAGTCACGTGGTACTGAAGCAACATTGGTATATGTTCGAGTACTTTAATTCTAATCTACGGCAAATTTTGAATAATACATTTTTATTTTCAATGATAACAATGTGTGACATATTTTTTATTGTTATTTTCATTTTTTGTTTTAAATATCTAAAACTTTTAGAGTTTTACTGCTGCATGTTTCTTGAATTTGGTTATTGGAAAGGTGATAAATGCATTTTCCTCTTATTGTTTTTAACGTGTTTGAGTTACAATTTGACCTTTACAGGGACTGCTTATCACCTTGAAATGACCTTTGAGGTCATAAACGTATTTAGTGAAATACTTAACAACGATGAGGACGATGACGACAACGATACGTCATCGGAGAGTGTGAGTACTAGGTCACGTGACGTGTAGCTAGACTGACCTAGTCACATCAGAACTAACATCAGTACTTCAGATTTTAGAAGGCTAATGATAATAATAATTTTGCGATAGCTTTTTATATGTTAAATTGTAGATTCTGTTGATTAGTTCACTCAGCAAGAATTCTGTAAATAATTAAGACTGGACCAGACACAGATAGTTTGGCACCTATCTTTACCATCGTCAAGCATGATATGTAAGACGTATGATATTCAGGCTACGGTATGACAATGCTATCCAAACTTCAAATTGTATGAGGGGCGGTGGGGTAGCCTAATGGTTAAAGCGTTAGCTCGCCACACCGAGGACCCAGGTTCCATTCCATACATGGGTACAATGTGTGAAGCCCATTTCCGGTGTCCCCCGTCGTGATATAGCTGGAATATTGATATAAGCGGCGTAAAACTCACTCAAAGTGTATGAAATCCAAGCTACATTAAACATACGGTATTCAGGATACGTAAGACGTATACTATTAAAACGAAGTTACTTATCCAAACTACGTTAAGACGAGTGACATCAAGGCTACGTTAAGACGACATCAAGGCTACGTTAAGACGTATCGTATCGTACCCAGGCTACGTCAATACGTATCGTATCAAGGCTAAACAAATCAAAGTCAGCGAGATTATTTTTCGTATCCATGCTACGTCAATACGTATCGTATCCAAGCTACGTCAATACGTTTCGTATCCAAGCTACGTCAATACGTATCGTATCCAAGCTACGTCAATACGTATCATATCAAGGCTTCGTTAAACAAATCAAAGTCAACGAGATTATTTTTTCTTTTATCACATTGCCAAACCCCTTTCGTTTTCACTTTTCGTGTGTTTTTAAAACAATATTCATAGAAGGTTTAAAATGATTGTAGGGAAAATCGATCAGTTATATGGACTGTTGTATTATACTGAGGTTCAAACTGGACCGCCGTCGTCAATGCGAAGTCGGACTCAACGAGAAGTTAATATTAAGTTACTCGTCATTAATTTTAGTGTTGGTGCAGTTGTTAACATAGCATGTAAGTAATTGAATCTGAGCCAACCAAAATCCCCTTTAAGGTATTAGTCACGTTCCTTCGGGTACTTGGAACCTATTCTGTTGTGAAATATTTCTTTGGATTTTTTAAATTTGAAATCATATTTTTGGTGTGTCAAGAGCAAACTTATAAATATCTAAGACACGCTGTCACGTGACTGAAATACTGTTAAAACAGGCGTTAAGCCAAATTCATTCACTCACTAACAATACAAGGGACTAGTATAGAGGTTTTGTTTTACGTTACTAGAAATAATAGTTAACGATACTTTATTTCAGTTCTCATCATTAATGAAATTAGACGCAGACGCCTTGCTCAAAAATTGCAATCTGAGTCGAATGACCTCATCAGCGTGAGTAAGGTCAAGGTTGCATGTGTGACGTCATCATGACGTCAACTGACACAAGTTTGTGTGATGCACTGCTCAAACACGTGTTTCATCTTGGTTTATATTAATGATATGGTTTGCTTATTAATTTAACTTTTTATAGATGTGGCTTGTTTCTTATTTACTTTATTCGTTACTAATACCTGTTACATTTTCTTTCAGGGCTGTTAATGTATTATTTACCCAAACAGGTGAATCTGTTAGTTGATCTCATCTCTTGGCCCCTGGCGGCCATATTAGATTCCCCCTCTGTAGGATCTCTAGATTATCTCGTGGACCGTATGATAGAATCTGTCTGATTTCGGCAAAGCGATGTCATCTTTATCCCCATCGACTTCTTTATTGCCGTGTTCAAACTTCTCGTTATCTCCTACCCACTTATCTCACAGGAATGGCTGTCATGAAGCTCCCCTAGGTCCTGTTATCTCCATCACTATGGTAACAGGTAACCTGGTACCGTTATCTCCAAAACTGCTTTCTCATACGACATTGTTACAATATAGCTACCCGAACTCTTGTTGCATATATCACCATAGCAACGGTAACCATGGTAACGTTATCTCACAGGAATGGTTACCTTGAAGTTCATATTCATATTGTCCCTATCACCACAGTAACGTTTAACATGGTTCAGTTTTCACCCAGAAAGGGTTACCATGGATATTCCCGCGGTCCCGTTATCTCCGTCACTACAGTAACAGTTACCACGGTCCAGTCATCTTCACCAATTTCTTCGTTAGATTCCTGTTGTGAATTGATATGAAATCCTCTCTTGTGTCGTTTCTTTATCTGATACTTAAATTCTTAAATTAAATAAATTCTGAAATTGTTTGTTAAATGAGCTAGACGTACCGAATGCTCCTTCTGTTTATATTCGTTACCGTGCTAAGTGATGGTCCATCATCCTGCGCACCTGTTACAAATATTGTCGACATTACAGTCTTCACAACATTCTTCTTTCTGATCGATGTTTTAGTGAACTGTTCAGTTCTTATAGAGCACTTTTACACAACTGTAAAACATATTACCCGTGTAAATATCAATTATAAAAAACCCTCGTCAAAATCAAATCTGTTGACTCTCTTTACAGTTACTTTCAAATAAGTTAGTCGGATGAGCCAGCGAATCATTTAGATCAACATGTCTGGTTTATGATCAAAACAGTAAACGAGCAGGTCCGAATGGAATATAATGACGGCTGCACCATATTATCGTGGACCTTTAGGATGACAGATATCTGTTGGAGATGAAGCCTATTGAAATGTGAACTCCGACATATGGTCCCCTGAATGACGTCACGACTATACTGATGCTGATCATCTCTATGCCATACTTGTCTGTACTCATGGTGAGGTTGCCAGCCTCTTTTTGTACCTGGCATTTAGGAATCTGCTTACAGGGTATTCGGGACTCTGCAGCGAGGCACCCGTAGATAAATCGTATTCGGTACACACATTCGACCCTCCTTTGATTCATGGGAATTTCCCAAGTGTCGAAGTGGAGACTGAAGGTACCCTATTGCTTGGAAGAATCGGTCTTCAGCAACCCATGGTTGTGGTAAGAGGCAACTAACATGATCGGGTGGTCAGGCTCGCTGACTTGGTTGACACAAGTCATCGTATCCCAACTGCGTAGATCGATGCTCATGCTGTTGATCACAGTGTTGTCTGGCCCAAAACTCAATTATTTACTGACCGCCTCCATATAGCTGGAATATTGCTGAGTGCGGCGTAAAACTCAACTCAACTCACTCAATTTAAACAAATGAGCATGACATACTGCCAGATACGACCATACATCGTCAATACTTCAGAGATTTGTCCATACTTCCTGACTCAGTCACCCGTGAATTCCCGGATGTGTTATTTGAACCTGCGAATCAGGTCACCGCATGCTTTCAGCCACAGGTGAGATGTGCAATGGGCGTCCATTTTGCATTCCTTAATTTACAACGCGACATCGTGACCACTCGGACAATTCCGGGATAAGCCTTGTTGAAGGTTACGGAAACATGCGAATGGTGACGATTTGGTTCACTGTCGACTCCGCAAATAGCAGTCAACAGAAGGTTCCGGTGAAGACTCTTGCTCATTTGCCTGCCAAGAGTTATGAAAACACATCCCAACCACGACCGTAGGTATTCACGGGTGAGTGAGGGGCGTGGTGTAAGCGAGGCCGTGATGTGTTGACAGACAGACAGGCAGGCAGGCAGAACAGTTTATTTCTCAACCAACCAACGGGGTTACATGAGAATATATATATGCACATCAATAAACAGATATGTACATGGCAAGTGATTGAACAAGATCATTTGAATATTACTTAAGCAATTTAAACAATACAGTCAGAAATGAATTTAAGTTCTTTAAATGCTTAGTGGTTTTATTTCATAATATTTTCTTTAACATTGAATGTTTTTGGAGATCATATATATGTGTCTAAAGAGAAAGTGAAACTCATCTCCAACAACGTTAGCGTTACGCAGTTCACATAATATTTCTTCTTTTGGAATAGAATGCCATCGGCTGGTTTCTATTGGTAGATTATTGATACAATGATGGTCTTGTATTTCTGTCTATATGCAATATCGCTCAATCAGTGCATGCCTTCTCGACATCTTTCTCGACTACATCTGGGAGACCTCTGTTCCCTTCTGTAACGCAATACAGCATGTGTCAACGCTTCTCGACTACATCTGGGAGACCTCTGTTCCCTTCTGTAACGCAATACAGCATGTGTAAACGCTTCTACCTCTGTGCATGGCAAGTCTTTCGCACTTCTGGAATTATAGAACGTAATAACGCGAGTCAGAGGCCATATACCGGTCTCTGCGTGGGTAGATCAGGTAGATGGCTAACAGATAGGTAAGCGTGATGCAATGTCGTTACTATAGAACACATAGTTGGGCGTGTGTTATAGAATGAGGTCATATAGCATATATATGTGACATAATGTGTTATGTAACAAGAGTGGGTTTGATGTAATTTGGTTTTATAGCAGATGTGTGTGATATAACAAGGTTATATACCAGAAGTATGTGACATAATATGGTTATATGACAGATGGGAGGGTGTGTTCGATAATGTGGTTATATAGCATATGTGTGTGACATGGTGTATAACGTGTGTGTGTGATATAATATGGTTATATAACACATGGGAGTGTGTGTTCGATAATGTGGTTATATAGCAAATGTGTTGTATAACGTGTGTGTGTGAGAGATATATAATGGTGTCATGTAACAGATGTTAGTGTGTGTGATATAGTGTGGTTATATAGTAGATGTGTTGTATAACGTGTGTGTGAGAGAGATATAATGGTATCATGTAAAAGATGTTAGTGTGTGTGATATAGTAGATGTGTGTATAACGTGTGTGTGTGATATATAATGGTATCATGTAAAAGATGTGTTGTGTGTGATATAGTGTGGTTATATAGCAAATGTGTTGTATAACGTGTGTGTGTGAGAGAGATATAATGGTGTCATGTAAAAGATGTTAGTGTGTGTGATATAGTGTGGTTATATAGTAGATGTGTTGTATAACGTGTGTGTGAGAGAGATATAATGGTATCATGTAAAAGATGTTAGTGTGTGTGATATAGTGTGGTTATATAGTAGATGTGTTGTATAAAGTGTGTGTGTGAGAGAGATATAATGGTATCATGTAACAGATGTTAGTGTGTGTGATATAGTGTGGTTATATAGTAGATGTGTTGTATAAAGTGTGTGTGTGAGAGAGATATAATGGTATCATGTAACAGATGTTAGTGTGTGTGATATAGTGTGGTTATATAGTAGATGAGGGCCAGTAAGGTGGTTATATATACTTCCAGTTTTCGTCACGATATGGCTGAGATATTGCCGATGTGACGTTAAATATTAACTCACTCACTCACTCATTATATATACTTCCTTTCAAAAGTTTAGCTTCACTAGTGTAAATATAGCCACTTACTTCAGGCAACTGTTCTAAACTAAATTTTGAAAACATTCCATACTGTTTAAAGATACTGTTTACACATGAACTGATGAATTGTAAAGCAAATTCTTAACGTTGAAAAGATTTTTGTCATGAGTTCAATAAATGATAAAAATCTGTGAAAATTGGCGAATTCTTGACGAAACTTTACACCCAAACGCAGCTGTTAACATTCACGATATTTGCACATACTTTTCAACAATTTGATACATGATCCTCGTGCAATTCATCTGCATAAGGTTTGCAGTTGGTTCCCCCAAGTTAGTGGAGAAATCAATCAATCATATAGTGAGTGTTTAAGTGAGTCTAAACTATTAAAAGGAAGCATACTTTGGAAAAGAATGGTAAAAGGTGGTCACATGTGAGATAGGGAAGACATTCTGGTAATATGACATGGGAAAGAATTACATAAGGTGACTTTTATAACAGGTGGGCAAACGTGATATAATAAGATTAAATATTAAACTGGGACTTTTATTGGGAAGGACGGATGTGAGATCGTATTGAAGACACGCCTTGTGGTCTGGGGGTGGCTGGTTATAGGAGAGGGTTAGCAACCGCTTGGACAGCTGGACATTGTGGGTGGGTGATGTGTGATGGTGGATGGGTTCGGTTTGATAGTTAAAATGAGGGTATGTGGATAGTCGACATTGAGTTGATGCTTGTATCCAACACGTGGGGGGGGTGGGGGTGGGGGAGGTGTTTAGCCTAGTGGTTAAAGCGTTGGCTCGTCACGCCGAAGACCCGGGTTCGAATCTCCACATGGGTACAATTTGTGAAGCCCATTTCCGGTGTCCCCCGCCGTGATGTTGCTGGAATATTGCTTAAAGCGGCGTAAAACCAAATTCAGTCAGTCAGTCCAACACGTGGGTACGGGTGGCCCAGTAGAACCTGCTATGGATCGTCAAGGTTTCTGGTCCTGGGTTTATAAAAAAAAATTTCACCTGTTATAAATCTTTGTCTTTCAGCATTACCTGTTTAGCTGACAGCGCTAATTTAGGCGACACGCCTAATTGTATCTGAAGGAAGATCACTTACCCCAAAGGATTTTGTAATTACAGTAAACGTGTCATGTATCAATTTCATTGTGCAGGTGTATATCATCTATATAACCACGAATAGCGTAACAGATGTTAATTTTTTCATGTCACGCATGTAAATATAATTCCAGTATCACGCCATTAAGGTAATTTTTATCATCCGTGCGTAACGTAAAGGTCTGGATTTACGTAATAATTTGTCAAATGTTATTTGAACCGCAAGTTCAATATGTCCACAGAAGCTGAAGCGATTTCTGTAATCGTAAGATTCTATGTCATCGATAAATATAGGTAAAGGTCTTGAGTTTTGTAGTAATTGGGTAAATATTGATAGATTGCAACTTCTATACGTTCTCCGAAACTAGACGAGGGTGGGTCAACAGCATTACCGTTCATGTTGTAATTCAAGGTCATTGAAATTGCAGACGATGTCCTCTTAATGCTTCGAAGACGTACCGGGCGACGTCGTGGAGCTGCTGTGACGCAAGACATTGACGCCATATCCAAGATGGCGCCGCCTAATCCGAGGCGCGTGGCAATTGTGATGCCGGAACTGGAGATACAAGAGGGGCTGAGGGGCTTGCTGGGATCACGTGACTCTGTTACGTCACTAGCAAGTGACAACTGACCACCATTGAAATAACGCTTTTGTTTATTCGTTATACCTACTGTATAAACGTAAAGCCCCGAACGCAAGCTGTGAATATCTGTCAAATGGGTACACTGCAAAATCTTCTTCCGTTCTTTTCTTCTGTTGTGTGACGGCTGATTTGCATTTGTCTTTCCAAGATAATTTAAGAATTTTTATGTTTTGGACATCCTTGGCGTTCAACGGACGTTGTACTCTTCCAGTCAAAAATGAAAAGGTTTTGACGTTCACGGATAATATCTAGCTGAAGGGGGAACCTTTGAGAAATTAGCACATTTATTCTTAATATGAGATTATCGAGTGAAATAACATGTCCGGTGATGTCAGTGCTGCTGACATTCAGATCTGATTCTTTATATAAGAAACAAATACATCATTTAGACGCCATAGTAACTCAAGTGTCCCCGTTTAAACACTGAAACCCGTGATTACCTTGACTATCTGCATTCGGGTCAAGGACAAAGTCATGTGTGAGAGACATGTCGCTTGTGTTTTGTTTATGGACATGTACACAGTTCTATGAATGGAAGAATTCTTGTTCTTTAATGGTTATGATATTTATTTATTTTCGTCCTAACATAATTACGTGACTTATTGTACACGTTGACGAAGTGCTTTGCCACAGAGCGTGCTATTGAATGCTATAACAGACAACCTTCTTGTCAATATATAAAGCATCTTCTCGAGTCATGGGAATTAACTGAGTAAACGTCCCGTTTCCACTTGCCAAATTAGACTGGGGTTTCGTGAATCGATCGCAGCGGCACCAGTGGCTATTGCGAGTTACTCGCTGGTATGCACTTTCTATGTCATTGACCAATCAAATTCCATCTAGAATGTGCTTCAAACAGAATGCCATAATCCATGGCCGACTGATATATATTAATCAAGATCTATTTTGTTATAAAATGTGTCTGGCCTCGCGAAGTGGAGACAAGAAAAATGTGTGTTGCGGACTATTTGACAATACAGAGTGTTTTGCAAAAGCTGCAGTCTAACGAAATTGCCCGACAGTCGCCATATTGTTTATGGATGTCGATTCCGATTTTCATTTGACTACGTAGAGACTCGTTATTCCTGCCAGAATATTCCAAACTTGTTTTGTTAGGGTTAAAACTGGACGTTCATTTCCAGTTACCTCCCTTGCTTCGGGAGGTTGTAGGTAAAACAGTGTTTCTGGGTAGATAGAGTTAATAAATATATCATTTGTCAACTTATAACAGATTAGTCAAGAAAAAGGCTCATAAAAAACAACTTTCATCAGGGATACCTTTGATGCCTCGTTTATCCGATCTTAACGTTATGGATTAACGACGCTTCACTCTATGATCCAGTCAAGAGACCAGCATTACGAACATATTTTGTCGACTGCATATATTGTACACAAAGTTATTTTTGTTCCATATTTAGAACAAAATTCCGTAACAATGCCAGTGCTTTATGAAAAGGTCTGTGCCTTATGTTTACACATGTCATTTGAATAAACATTAAAATGTTATTGAAAGTATTTGTTGAGGTCAAAGTATGTTTTGAGATGTTTTCAGCATAGTAACAAAATGTTCTCTCATAAGCCGTCCAGGGATGATTCTCAGAATATGACAAAACATTGGTCATAATCTAATCACTCAGAGTCGTCAGGCTACCATTGGTTGAAATCCATATTAGGACTAGATTCTCAAGTTTCACGTGGTTAATCATAACGTTTCCTGAGGAATCGCACGAATGGTAGCGATTTCATATATGGTGGCGTCTGGTGGCGACTTCACAGCATATATGACGTCTGGTGACGACGTCACAGCACATATCACGTCTGGCAACGACTTCAAAACATATATGACGTATATTAACCGCCTAACAAACATGTATCACGTCTGGTGACGACCTCACAACATATATGACGTATGTTAACGACCTAACAAACATGTATCACGCCCGGCTGCGAAATGTGGATTTGTCCAACCCCGCATCTTTTCGAGATTCTTGAGAGGCATTTGGAAGTTGGTGAATATATAAGACGAGTATATTGATGGCAACTTCTTGTTTATTGTATATCACAACGTTTCTGGGCTACTTCTTGCCCGCATCTTTCCGTTATCTTCTTGTCCTTGAATGGCACGGATTAATCCCTAATGGGCGATCTTTTAGTTGCGAGGGGCGATAACTCTCCTTTTGAAATGATGTAAGCGACGGTCCAACGACGATGGTTCCTCCCCCACAGCTTGCCTCTTTCCCTTACGTGGAATTACACAACTGATCAAGAGAGTGTCTGGCCGCTTAATGACATGATGCTAACAAACCCCTTCAAATGAGTCAGTTTGAACAGTATTCCAGTCATATTGCGGCGGCAGAAGAGACAGGGTCACTCATCGTCTACCACATCCATACATGTAGACTTCTAGGTGGCCACAATCTGTGGAGTGTGCTGGTAAAGCTGCAAAACGCTGCTCACTATTGATCAGAAATATTCCAGCAACAGGGGCGGATCCAGGATTTTGGAGAAGGGGGTTGGGGGTGCACATAAATCATGAAGTCCAAAGGTTAGGGGGAAATGCTCCTCAGGGAAAAAGATAAGCCGTGGTTGCGACCTCACAGCATATATGACGTCTGGTGACGACTGCAAAGCATATATGGCGTCTGGTGACGACCGCACAGCATATTTGACGTCTGGTGACGACCGCAAAGCATATATGACGTCTGGTGACGACTGCACAGCATATATGACGTCTGGTGACGACTGCAAAGCATATATGACGTCTGGTGACGACTGCACAGCATATATGACGTCTGGTGACGACTGCAAAGCATATCTGGCGTCTGGTGACGACCGCACAGCATATTTGACGTCTGGTGACGATCTCACAGGAAATATGACGTCTGGTGGTGACGTCACAGCATAACTGACGTCTGGTGGCGACTGCTGGTAACAATAGACACATAAACTGGGACCCCATTGAACAATGGACACACTGTTGGTGGACTTGGAACAATGGACACGTTGGTGGACTGGGAACAATGGACATACTGTTGGTGGACAGGGACAATGGATACACTGTTGGTGGACTGGGAACAATGGATACAATGTTGGTGGACTGGGAACAATGGATACATTATTGGTGGACTGGGAACAATGGATACGCTGTTGGTGGACTGGGAACAATGGACACGCTGTTGGTGGACTGGGAACAATGGACACACTGTTGGTGGACTGGGAACAATGGACACACTGTTGGTGGACTGGGAACAATGGATACAATGTTGGTGGACTGGGAACAATGGACACACTGTTGGTGGACTGGGAACAATGGACACACTGTTGGTGGACTGGGAACAATGGACACACTGTTGGTGGACTGGGAACAATGGACACACTGTTGGTGGACTGGGAACAATGGACACACTGTTGGTGGACTGCTTGAACAATGGACACACTGTTGGTGGACTGCTGGGAACAATGGACACACTGTTGGTGGACTGGGAACAATGGACACACTGTTGGTGGACTGGGAACAATGGACACACTGTTGGTGGACTGGGAACAATGGACACACTGTTGGTGGACTGGGAACAATGGACACACTGTTGGTGGACTGGGAACAATGGACACACTGTTGGTGGACTGGGAACAATGGATACGCTGTTGGTGGACTCCGAACAATGGACACGCTGTTGGTGGACTGGGAACAATGGACACGCTGTTGGTGGACTGGGAACAATGGATACACTGTTGGTGGACTGGGAACAATGGATACACTGTTGGTGGACTGGGAACAATGGATACACTGTTGGTGGACTCGGAACAATGGACACGCTGTTGGTGGACTGGGAACAATGGACACGCTGTTGGTGGACTGGGAACAATGGATACACTGTTGGTGGACTGGGAACAATGGATACACTGTTGGTGGACTGGGAACAATGGACACACTGTTGGTGGACTGGGAACAATGGACACCCTGTTGGTGGACTGGGAACAATGGAACAAAATGGAACTGTTCCTGGACATAGAACAATGGACACAGACTCTACTGTACTGGCATCAGTTGTGTCTGACTAGAGGATGGATGGAGAACAATAGACACATAACCTGGGAGGCCAGGGATGGGCGTAGAACAATGGACACAAGACTCTACTGTACTGGCATCAGGTGTGTCTGACTAGAGGATGGGTGGAGAACAATAGACACATAACCTGGGAGGCCAGGGATGGTCAGAGAACAATAGACACACTGTTCGGAGAATACAGAACAATGGACACACTATTGATGGACAGCGAACTATGAACACACTGTTGGTAAACAGAGAACAATAGACACAGCCTCTTAACAATTTATTTATTCCCAAGGAAGTTTAAACATTCACACCATCAATCTCATAACAAAAATAGCCCAGAAAATAGATCTTCTGATGACAATATTCTAAACCTCAACACAATACAACATCATACAACAATATTACCTCAATGAAGCAACAGGACATTTATGTACATGCAACCACACAAGGCTTGTTCCACCTGAAAAACATTTGACACGTCATATTGTGTTTTGTATTGTCAAATCAACAGACATGGATTGGCTCTACTCTCAGCAAATGAGCTTGATTTTTTTCCTCTTCAAACACTGGTTCAGTGTTTCCCTTGTTTGGTGTCTACTGCTACAGTCAGCAGCATGTTAGCCACACCATGGGCGGACAGGAATTTGATCCATAAACAATCATGTATTGGCTCTGCCAGACATTTTCAAGGGGTTCAACCCCCTGAACCCCATGTATTGGCCAGACAAGCCTGTGATAGAATTACAAGTAGCCAGTACAGTTTAAGGATACCTTTGCATTGACAAGGCTGAATAAGATTTATTGAGATATATTTTCATGCTAATAGTATCTGATACTCAAGAGGAACTGAATCATGTTTTGCTTTATTTAAAGTTAGTTAAATAAAAGTACATGACTTGATAATACTTTGCCCACAAATTTTCAAAATATACTCAACAAAAATCGTTAAGGACCACACCAATATCCAATATTTAAGTATTCTATGGATCGTAATATGAACTATTAAATACTTTATTACGGAAAGTCATGGTGATCCTTAACTTTTTTGGTTGAGTGTAGATACATAGTTCTAGTACCCCCATCAAAAGTTAAGATATTTAAAATTATAGTTATAATGTATTTAAAATGTAGAAAGACACAATATACCTAAGATCTCTATGCTGATGAGTCCTGAATATGAAATATCACAGAAATACTGTCTGACACATTAAACATACACAAGCTGGCAGCAGGAAAAATACAATGAGTTCTAGCTTCATGTAAACTCAACTGTCACAGTTTTATCCATGATTTTGTTACTCATGCAGATTTGAACTGAATTCCCTTCAATAGTGTTTACATTCTTGTCGGTCAAATCGTAAGGGGCAAAACTGCTATATGGACAAAAATTCAGTTGCCTACACATAAGTTTGTGGCTGTAAAAAATGTTTGCTCATGAAAAACTTCTACATTCTAATGCATTGTTATTAGAAGATATTCCTGTCAACTTGTAATCTTTTTTATGTTTGTAATCGCCTGTTACATATTTTGTAAGCTTTCAATTTCTGCTTAGCATCGGGCAAACATCTTTATCCAAATGTTGCATCAGAATATACAAGATGTTTTCATACTTAAAACATATACTTTAAGCAAATAATATTATCCAAACTCAAACTATAATGAAAATGTATTTTAGAGACTACATATTTAAAAACATTCTGGCTCTGAACAATTCTTTCCAACTTTGTCAACACATGGATAGGTGCTCAGTTACCACCCTGACCAGTACACCGACAAATAGATTGTTTTACTTTACTGTTATTTACTGTAATTACAACCAGAGTACCACTATTCACCCTTGATACAAACCTTAGTTGGCAGACGGTGGACGTTTATAATGCATCCCATACTTTGTCTCCTTAAAATGTCACATTTCTTGTATATGAGATAGATCAGTATAAGGAAATGTGAGAGTGTGGATGGGTGAGTGAGTAAGTGTGTGAGTGAGTGTGTGAGTGAGTGAGTGAGTGAGTGAGTGAGTGAGTGAGTGAGTGTATGAGTGAGTGTGTGTATGAGTGACTCTCAGCTGTTAACAATAGACCAGTTACATCACAGCAGGTCAGCTTCATGTGGAAGGACAGTGATCGAGGTCTCGGCTCTGGTGGAACCTACCAGCATGAGAACAGCGCCAACCAACCCAGAAACAATCGCGGTGAACCCTGATTCAAAGCAAACACAGGTCCCTGCTTCCGAGGAACACAACTCTGCTTCCTCCACCAAAAGGAAAAATGTTTAAAATAACTGAAGATGAAAAGACCCAAACTTACAGAGTGAATAAACTCAATTAAGCGATACTCCAGCAAATTTTGGTCTTTGACACCAAGCATGCTCTTCTCATAATGTACCCATATATGGAATCAACCAACATCTGTGTTATGGAAACAAACCCTGGAACTAAAACATCCACCGCCAATGGTTCTGAATGATTACAACCAAACCTTTATGATCGCAAGGAGTCAGAACTTGTTGGTCCTCTGAGGACACAATTGAACACATCAACATAACCCTGAACCAACTTGCCCTGGATCACACCTGGATCATGGTCCAAGAGGCTGACCACCTGATAATCACTGGAAATCTGAAACTATTTTCCCCCAAAATTATTCTGTGCCTTAAAAGGCTAAAAACATATCCACTGTCTTCATACTAAATGGTTCAAAATGTACTTTGACATGGTCCCCAAAACAATTTTAGCTCAATTTTTCAGAGAATTATAATTTTGAATGCGCATGTATTGTTGTGTTTGTAAGTGCTGACTAAATCAATATTCTGTCTCTCCAAGTCAATTCCCAGTCAACACTTCCTGACTGAGCTGGGTTTGAGGCTATTTGAACTGTAGTCTAGTCGTATCATGAGGTGTAACCTGAAAGTGGGTGAAAGCCAGACCACTTCCTTGATTATCAAATGGTGCGGTAGTTTTAAAGATTAAAATAACAAAATAAAGAATTTGAATGCTACAACAGATAACATAAAATCACATACATGGTTAATATATACTGAGAGAAACAAATAAACGAACACAGGAAAATTCAAGCGTTCCTATAATATTTTCCAGTTTTCAGCACCAGCTTTGAATAGCGCTGTGGGAGGACATCTGAGAATAAATAAAGGATCACTCCTATGAAGTGGTGTTACCTTATTTGTTTCCCTCAGTATATGTATTGTTACACAAAGGCCACATAGTTGACGATTATCTTCATCACTGGCATGATTATGATGAACATTATTTACATAATATGGTTGTTTTTGAGTCCGTCCACACAGACATATATGTATAGAGCCACACACAAGAATGTTTGGTTAAAGATATGCATAATTGCTCTCTGAAACTAAGACAATGAATTAAACTATTCACAAAATAAATTGCAACTGATTTCATGGACCACTGTTCAATCTATACATCACAGATCACACACAGTATAAATTACCCTTCAAGGCTCCTTGACACTGTGGTGAAACATTTCATCCTGACACAGGTGAAATGCCTTCTGACACTGCAGTGACACACAGCCTTCCAAATGAAACGGCCATCCCCATGAAACACGTCCTCTGACACTGCCAAGATTCATGTCCTCTGACACTGCCATGATATATATCCTCCAGACACTGAGGTGATAGTTATCCTCCCAACACCATGGTGATACATGTGTTACACATGGCAATATCCATAGTAACCCTTTTACTGTAGATGAGCTGTTTTAAATCTTTTAACAACATTCCAGCAATATCATGGCAAGTGACACCAGAAATCTGCTTCATGTATTTGTCCAAATGGGGAATCAAACCCAGGTCTTCATTGAGACAAGTAAACACTATAACCGCTGGCTACCCAACCATCCCTAACCCTTCAGTAGTGAGCATACTACACCAACAATCTCCCCTCATTCAGTACCCCTCCCACACAAGTCCTAATCTCTCCCTCACATGGACAGACAGACATCTATCTACACAGAAATTAAACACATCAACAATATCGGACGGTCAACCTCGAATCACATGAAGACATTTAACCCCAGAGTAATGTTTCTACATGGTGATAAAATATACAACACATACATATATACATCTACATAGAATTTATCAAAAAACAAATCGGTGCAAGTATCTGGGTCTACAATGAAAGACTATAGTGTTCAAAACAAGCACATGCCCCTAGGCTGATGGATCATGTATTGGACTTGTAGTTTCAGACTTGTATGGGTCCTTGTCATCTGTTAGTTTACATAAGTGGGAGATATTTCTAACAATAAGCTGTAGTTTATCAAACCAGGACCTGAGGACATCTTCTGTGTTTGTTTCCTTGTTTGTTGTTAAACGCCACACTCAGCAATATTTCAGCCATATAGCGGCAGTCTGTAAATAATCGAGTCTGAACCAGACAATCCTGTGATCAACAGCACGAGCATTGATCTATGAAATTGGTATACAATGACATGTATCAACCAAGTCAGCAGGCTGACCACCCGATCCTGTTGGTCACCTCTTACGACAAGCATGGGTCGTAGAAGACCAATTCTAACACGGATCTTCAAGTGTTGCATCTTTTCCGGTTCCAAATCGTAGCCTGGTATTTCATTATATTGGAAGTTCTGAAGTCTGTGGGTTATGGTGACTGCCTGTTCTTTGCATATATTTCAAATAAAATACTCATTAATGGCCATAAGAATAGCATCCCTCCTACCACACATCCCTCCCTACCTTGTATAATCTCATCCATGATGTCAAATTTTCATCTATAATGCAAAAATAGAGACATAATAAAGAAAGGTGTGTCTTTCAGTGTAAGCCTTACTTGTCCTGAATTAGTCATGAGAATGAGACAAAAATATTTAGTATGTTTGAAATTAGTGTCATTTTTATTCAGTTTCAAATAGTAGTAAAACTGGAGCACTGAGAGCTGGTTTAGAATTACAGCCCACAAATGGTGCTAGTCAGTAAAGACCACCATCAGATTTGAACATGATCCATTGGTAATACCGTTTGTGTTGGGACTAAGGTGATTGCAAATTGTGGAATGTAGGGATTCAAGGAAGCCTTTCCTCCTCCTCAAAATAGGTGATATCCCCTCAAAATACCGGGTGATATCCCTCAGAAAATCATGTAATATCCCTCAAAATATCGGGTGATATCCCCTCAAAATATCATGATATCCCTCAAAATATCATGTGACATGACCTTAAAATATCACACGATATCCCCTCATATTATGTGATATCCCCTCAAAAATATCATGTGATATCTCCTTAAAATATCACATGCACCCCCTGAAAGAATATTCAACCAATAGAAAACATCCCCTATCTTCTACTGTAAGAATATTCAACCAATAGAAAACATCCCCTATCTTCTACTGTAAGAATATTCAACCAATAGAAAACATCCCCTATCTTCTACTGTAAGAATATTCAACCAATAGAAAACATCCCCTATCTTCTACTGTAAGAATATTCAACCAATAGAAAACATCCCCTATCTTCTACTGTAAGAATATTCAACCAATAGAAAACATCCCCTATCTTCTACTGTAAGAATATTCAACCAATAGAACACATCCCCTATCTTCTACTGTAAGAATGCATGGGAAACCCTGATATACTACACATGCAATTTCTGAACATAAATTCACACACACACTCAAGATCCAGTCAACTCGAATGGTCACTTTCTCTCAAACACAAGCTCATACAGTGTATGCACACATCATATGTATAGTTTAAAGGCCAAACAAACTCAACACTAAGCTATATAAAGGCATGAATGTACTGATGTCAACGTCTTCATCTGACGGGCAGAATAACCCACAGACATCCATAAATTCTTGACTTTATGTGTCTCACTTCTTAATGTTGTTCAAAGACACTTAGAAACATGCTTTCTTGAATGACAACCTTGTCAGATTCCTGATATGTACAACTGTTTATAATGCGCAATGCACAAGTGAAAATTCCATGTTGGTATTGAATACAGTCAGCCATGTTGTTTGATAACATGTGACAGTCACATGGTCTGTCATGTGACACTCCAAGAACGTAGATGTGTTTCAACATTCAGTCATGTGACAAGAGGACCCTGATACCGACAATCCTAGTTTAGTGTGACAGTTCCTGGCCACTGAAATAAATACTATTCCTTCTTCAAGTCATGTGACAGTCACATGGCCTGTCATGTGACTACAAATGTGTTTCAACATTCAGCCCAGACCAGCCATGTAGATACTATTCCTTCTTCAAGACCCCATCCTGCTGCTTGCTTGGCCTGCCACAGCTACCTCCTCACCTGAAGACAGAAGAGCCACAGTTGAAATACTTCTCAGTATAAATGAGTGAGTGAGTGAGTTTAGTTTTATGCCACATTTAGCAATATTCCAGCAATATCACAGGGGGGGGGGACGACACCAGAAATGGGCTGCACACATTGTACCCATGTGGGGAATTGAACCCAGGTCTTTGGCGTGACGAGCGAATGCTTTAACCACTAGGCTAACACACACACACACACACACACCCAGTCTAAATAGGGCTAAATAGGTATAGATAATACAGATCCACAATAGTTAACAGAATATTGATTGATTTTCGATAAATATCAGAGAAGTTGATCAACTGACTTATTGTGAAGGACTGTGTTTTTGATATTGGGTTTGCAGAGTCTGGGATAATTTAAAAAAATAAATATATTGTCCCAGAAAATGCTTGAACAAAAAATTACAGTTCTTCAGAGTTTTAAAAGAGTGAGTGAGTGGGTATGGTTTGATGCCACTTTTAGCAATATTCAAGCAATATCATGGTGGAGGACACCAGAATGGGGCTCATTTAAAAAATAAATGTGCAACAAAAACTGAAATATCATTGAATATTTTCTGCGGATTCTATCCCGTGCAGCAGTACAGATTCCAGACATACCCTGAGCAATGGCGTTGAGTTTGTCCATCTCCTCCTTGCTGAGTTTCAACATGGTCGTGAGGACCGGCACCAGCTGCTGTCTCTCATCCCCCACCTTCAGCGACAGGAACTGCAAGGTGAGTTGATATTGGTCAAACATCTGATGTGGCATCATTGAAGGTGCCTGTGTGAGCACATGTGTGTTTGTATTGGTCCAGACTTAAAGTTTGTAGTGGTAGCCCACTGAGTCCTTATTATCTCCCCTTGAAGCCAGGCCCCTACCTCATTCATAACTACTTGTCCATTTCCGTAACCTGAAAGTAGACTCGCACCCCTCTCGTAGCCATTTTATTGAACGTGGCTCTGTCTGAGTGCAAAACAGCAGAGAGAAAGAAACAGTCTAGTCACTGAACTATTTTCAAGGGCATGTAACTCTAGTTTACTTGGAAAAAACACATGGCATCCACGCCAAGGAAATTACCTCAAAGGGTGTGTTTAACATGCTTAAATACTTTCCTATGGCATAATGTTAATATATCCTGGTTATAAAAATTCAGGAAACCCAGGAGGACTATGCAATAATTAGAATATATTTGAAGTGTCTGGGAAAAAATTATGCAAAGCTGAAATGAAAAATATTTCAAAGACCTATTTTGACTCAATTTCTTCTCTACATACGCTGGGGGAATATTTCTCCCTGGCATGGCTACGAGAGGGGTACGAGTCTACTTTCAGGTTACTGAAAGGGACGAGTAGTTACGAATGGCCCCTACCTCCCTCCTGAGCTCAGAGTATACTGACTCCAAGTTCTTATTATCTCCTCTTACAGCCAGCACCTTGGTGGGTAACCCCTCCCTCCGTCCCCTCCCTCCCTTCTTCCTGCCTATTTGCTGTCTCACCTTCATCAGGATGTTCTTGAGGTACTCCAGATTGCGTGTCTCAGTCTCACGCTCCTCATTCCGCTCCAGTCTGCGGATCTCCTCCTTGAGAATCTTCACCTGCTCTGTGTAGAGGTTCACGGTCTCCTCGCTGTCATTCAGCAGCTGCAGCAGCAACAACATATACACCATCATCGCCGGTCAACTCAACAACACACAAAAGATCGTCCCATTACATACAGATATTTTTCTTTTGAGTGTAACATGGCAGTAAGACTACGCTTCTGGTTACTAAGTGATAAATGTAATCACTGCATTAACCTCGGTGGGGTGCTAAATAGTAGCAAGATTACAATTCATGCAGCTGCATAACCATTGTAACCACTGCATGTCTTAACTCCATGACGTGTTCTAGTATGCCCAGGAGTATAAACACTGGGTGGTTAACTGGCTAAAGCGCCAGGATCCAGCGATGAACGAGGGAAAAACAAAGCGCCTTTGAGAAGCTGAGCTGGATATCGGCGCTATACAAATGTTAGTATGTATGTATGTATGTATTTGTCAGACGCTCAATAACAAACAAAGCTAGAATTCATGTTGCTAGGCAAACAATGTAGTCAGTGCATGAACTATTGGTGAGATGATCAATAATAGCAAGACTTCACGTTGCTAGGTAACCATTGTAGCCATGGCATCTCCTACCTCCGTGAGGTGCTCGATCCTCTTCTGGGCTGTGACAAGACTGGTCTTCAGCATTTCTTCATCAACACCTGGCTCTACCTTCATCACTGGAGAAAATATCAGTTTGTAGTCCATGGTATGAGTATTGATGTAAACTGCCAATCTTATAAACCAGTTATGGAATAAAATTGCATTATGATTTAATTCTAGTACAGAACTTATATATGGTAGGCAAGGTTATACAGAAAAACAAGGAGACTGTAACACTATCGCTTTTGGGACAATTATGATGCAACAGTGTAATCAATTATTCCTCTGTCGATTATCCATAAATACCGACTTACAAAAAGTAAAAGTTAGCATCTGAAAACAATAAATATCTGATGGTCTCGGACAAGAGTACCTATATTTCAAACTGTAACGTTTGTTTGTTTGTTTGTTTGTTGTTTAACGCCGCACTCAGCAATATTCCAATTGCATGGCAGCGGTCTGTAAATAATCAATTCTGGACCATACAATCCAGTGTCATCAGCATTGATCTGCGCATATTGGGATACAATAACATCTGTCGGTCAAGTCAGTGAGCCTGACCACCCGATCCTGTTAGTCGCCACTTAAGACAAGCATGGGCTGCTGAAAATCAATTCTAACTCAGATCTTCATGGGTTTGGAACCCATCTAGCTCTGACGACCTCATCGAGGTCACTATGTTCCAGAATCTTACTTTGTCCTTCTTCCAGGGGATTCTTTAGCAGCTGCTCAAAGGAGACGGAGCCTGCAGAACTCACAGTCGTCTTGGCACATGGCTCAGGATCATTGATCTCAGATCCCTAAAGGTAAAATGTCATACATTAAACATTAACTACACTTTCCTTGTTTCACAACTACCATAAACCCTATATTTTCATTCTGATGTGAGGGGCGGTGGGGTAGCCTAGTGGTTAAAGCGTTCGCTCGTCACGTCGAAGGCCCGTGTATGATTCCCGACATAGGTACAATGTGTTAAGCCCATTTCTGGTGTCCCCACTGTGATATTGCTGGAATATTGCTAAAAGCGGTGTAAAACCCAACTCACTCACTCACTCATTCTGATGTAAAGTTAAGAAGATTTCCTATTTCTATTTTCCCCACTGCTGTGAAACTTGAGAACACCATAAATGGGCTTCACATATTTTAACCATGTGGAGAATCGAAACTGGGTCAAGATGAGTGATGGCTTTACCCACTAGGCTACCCTACTGCACCTCTTGAAAAGGCTATCAAGTTGAATATGCGAAGATTGATAGTCCAGTTTTAGCAAACAGTCAATATGTTTTTGCCAGTTTTAACAATATTCCAGCCCAATGACTGCCTGGATAATAGAAATGATCTACACACAATATACTTCGAAATTTTTCCAAACCTGCAGAGGTTTTCAATTCTTTGAAGAGAGTCGTCCTTGGGGTACATATTATGCATTTTCCGGCTGTAAAATGTCCTGTGACAGTTGTATCAATGTTTTTTGAATAAAAAGATTGTACAATAAATAAACTCTTTTACTTATTATACGGACCCTACCTCACGGAGTTACCTCCCTTAACGCATGCGCACCAACTGGGTAGGCTCCTAGACCCGTATCATCATTCCTTCTGCTGAATTCTCATCAGTGAACAGAATTGCGGGGAGGTGGGTGGGCCCCTACCCAAGGGCGACTCTCTTCAAAAGAATTGAAAACCTCTGCAGGTTTGGAAAATTCTTTCAGAGATCGTCGTCCTTGGGGTACATATTATGCATAAACACAGACTCCCAAAGACCGGAGGCCAGGGAGGAGGGAATTCTGTCAAGCACACACAAAATATAGCGATCATTATCATGGAAAAAAATTGAACAGGCATGCCATAACACTCACCTGTCACTTTCGACCCAGTTTAAGCTTCGCGAGAGGCATTATGGGAGGGACGGCAGGGAGGATTTGTGCTCAAAGGCGACCTCTAGCATAATGAGACATTGCGTAGTGCGAATGTCAGTGAAATCCGACCCACTAAGTGGCTTCTTCATTGAGAGCACCGTGAGGGAAAAAAAATACCACTCACTAACGATATCGTAACTCCTTAGAGAATCGAAGGGGTACAGGTTCTCTGAGTGCTTTCGTTAGCAGACATGTCAATAATGGAATCATTGTACAGGGCGTCAACACAAACCAATAAACCAAGACTCACTTGGTCAGGGTGGCAGGACACTGTCCACTGGAAGACGATGCGACCAAAGCTCGCCGCGATTGCGTGAATGTGTATCGAGCTGATAATGGCGTATAAAAGTGCTTGGCGGCTCCAAATAGCGGCAGAGCAGATCTCTTCAATGGGGAGTGCGGCTGCAAAAAGCTTTGATCGCGGCTACTGCCTGACCGAATGAGCCTTCAACCCCTCAGGGGAGGCTTGCCCTTAGCCTGATAAAGCGGCACAAATACAGAAACAAGCCAGCGAGACAAAGTTTGCTTGCTTTCGCTGGCAGACCAACCTTCCATACGTAACAACAGAACAGCTGGGTACCGTCACGGATCCCCTGCGTTAGTTTGATATAGACTTTGGCGTCTTCACGGACATCCAGCGGGTGAGTGCTTTCGTAGGAGTGGTCCCGATGTGGAAGGCTGGGTAAGAGTAGGAAGTTCGATAGGAGCTGTCACATGGAAAGCGTGATCGACCTTCGGTCGGTAAAGTATCTGGGGCGAATGCTGACCGCGATCCGTGTGAAACACAGTCAGCGCCGGTTACGGACGACATAGCATGTATATCGCCCGACTCTTCGACCAGATGTTACCGCCACCAGAAACACAGCTTTCCAGGTCAACAACTGAATGGAAATAGCCGATAGGTGTGAGAAAGTGGGACGGACAGCCAATCGAAAGCACGATCGACAAATCCCAAAGGTGGACTGGTTACCCTGCCTGAGCAGGTCGAATCCGTTCCGCGCCAGCTAAGCGCTGTCTGCGAGAGGTGCTGCCCCAGAAAGAGCACCATCGACAGGGGTGTGAAAAGTGGAAATAGCGGTGGAGTAGCCACGAATGGTCGAAGCCGCCAGGCCTTCTTCAAAGCGAGCTTGCAAAACTCCAATACTGGGACTAAATCCGCCAGAAAAGGGATCTGCAATGCCCTATCTGAACACCAGCGGCGCGCATAGCGGGACCACCTATCCTCATACTGAGCGTTTGTGAATCCATACCGAAGCCAGAATTGTGTCTGCAACTGCTGCAGGAATTCCAGCGTGCCTCGAGGTTAGACCTGACAGAGGCCAAGCCACCCACTGAATCCGTGGATTTGGGTGGAAGCTCCGTTCTGAGTGAGAATGTCGATGCATAAGGTAATAGAACAGGAGGCTGAGCCAGAAACCTGAAATTACGGAAACCAGCTCTGTGACGGCCAAAGCGGTGCCAGTAGCACAAGTAGCCGAGCTGGCTGGGTGGACAGCTGTGAAAGGACCGCGGGAATGAGTGGTAGCGGCGCCCAGAGCACTTTGCCCGTCCAATCCAGCAGGAAGGCGTCGGCAGCCAACGCCCTCTGGTCGGTATCGAGAGCAGAACACGGGTGTCTGATGCGTCCCGCCGGACGCAAACAGATCCACCTCGAGCGACCCGTACAACTGGGAGATTACTGTGAATATCTGCCTGTCGAGCATCCACTTTCGTCGCGGGGCCAGGATCCGGCGAGAGAGGCGCATCTGCTGTACGTTCTCCAGCCCCGGAGATAAACAGGGAGTACCTGACAATGCGTACTGGTGGCTCCAGAGGAGAAAGTCCCACGCTTCGGAGGCGCTGGGAACCCACCGTGCCTCCCTGCTTCAGGATATGCGACATACGCCCGTCCTGGTTGTCTAACTGAAAGGCGGACTACCTGGCCACGGACATGCTCTCTGAAGCTTCGAATACCAACCGCACAGCTCTCAGCTCCAACACGCGTGATGTGAAGGTGAGCTTGACCGGACCAGAGTCCGGGAAGCCGACGAACTACCAGAACGCCCCCAGCCCGTGAGGGGGCGCATCTGTCTGAACTGTGAGAGCTGGCGTCGGGGATTTCCAAGGGGAACCCCTGGTGAGATTCCGACATTTGTCCACCACTGAAGGTGAGGTGTCAACCACTTTCGGGGACTGTGAGACTGCGCTCCAGATCCTCCGTGTGAGTCCACAGCCCAGCCAAAGCTTGCTGTATGGGGCGCATCCTCAACCGCGCCCGCCACACTACAGAGATGTCGCCGCCATATGGCCCAGTAAGCCGGAGCCAAGTCCGTGCTGGTGCCTGGGGCTGGGAGAGGAATGAAGATACCATCTCGAACTCTGGTGACCCGGTCGGGCGACAAAGGAAGCGAGATCCTTGTTACGTTTGGAATCGCGCTCCAAGAAAAACCAAGTCCTGGGTGGGTACCAGGTCGGTTTCTTGAGGTTGATGATCCACCCCAGTCGAGTTAGAATGTCTATCACTGTGTGAGTAGCATCTTGACTTCGCTGGCTGTGTTAGTGCTCCGAGCAACCAGTCGTCTAGGTAAGGGTAACAACGCCTTCCTTCGCGGCGAGCTAGGGTAGCTGGGACTAACATGAGCTTGGTGAACACCCTTGGGGCAGTCGATATGCGAAGGGAGCACCCTGAATTGGTAATACATCCCGTCGTGAAGAGAACCGGAGGTACTGCTTGAGCGAGGGATGTATGGGTACATGCTGAATCGCATCCTTTAGGTTCGATTGGCGTGAGCCAATCGCCCGGGCTGAACAGATGAGATCACCGGCGCAGTGTCTCCATCTTGAAGGATGGTACTTGAGCATCGCGATTCAACCCCTTGAGGTTGAGAATCGGGCGGAACCCGCCGTCTTTCTTCGGAGACGAGGAATGCGTGGAGTAAAATCCGCCTGTTCCTCTCCCGGTGGAATGCGCTCGATTGCGGACTTGTCCAGCAGAGCCTGAACTTCGTCGGCGCAATATGTCCGCCCTGGCAGCATGGCGGCACGGAGTCGTCATTATGCCGGTGAAGTCGGGCGGACCTCGCTTCCACAGTGGGGAGATGGCCTATGCTGACCGTGGCCAGCACCCAAAGCGTTGTTGGTAGCCTTCTCCCATTCCGGCAGGAATAGAGAGAGCTGACCTCCCACTGGGATATGGGGTAGGCGGCGTCGTGGACCCTAGTAGCCCGAACTGACTGGGTGTGACACCGCGGCTTGGCGGCAGCCTGTTGGGTTAGCGGGAGGTCGGGGCAGACCTCCAGCCACCGCCAGGCTAGGCTGGGAGCTGGTCGAGGACTGCTCCTTGCCCCTACCCTTGGCGGACCTACTCCTCCGCCTACCCTACCAAGCGGCCGAAGCCAGCCCGGCAGACTTCGGGTGTAGGCTGCACCCGGCGGAGGAAGGTGGCGTGCAGGGGCTGGAGGCGCAGAGACACCCGGGTGCTCAACAAGGCCTTAGAATCGCCCGAAGGAGGTAGCTGCAGCGGCAGCCTCCCGTATGACCTGCTGTGCCCGGGAAGAGGGCGGCTCCCAGGCGGAAAGGGAGAGCCAGCAAGGTCTGCTGTGTTGCTGCCGAGTACCTGGGCGTCGACAGCCACAGCCTCGCGCATCCCATGACTGCGCACATCACCGTCGGCGCAGCAGACCGCAAAGAGTCAGCGAGTGAGCCTGAACTTCCGACAGCTGGCGGGAGTAGCGACATCGCGGCGACATCGTCGCCAGCATGCCCCTCCGCCCTCCAGGGCCGACCTCTGTATCGAGGAGAGGTAGGCCTCATGGACCACCACCGCACCTGCTGCGCCGGCGTTCCGGTAGAACCTCCTGCGTAGGTCCGATGCGGCGTGCGCGGAGCCGCCAAGCGAGGCAAAAGGTGGAGTGGCCCTTGCCGAAAGCAGCGGAGCTGCTCGGAGGAAGCCGAGCCTCCCCAGGAGGCGGCGGAAGTGAAAACACACTGCGTCCCACGATCGGGTCTGACGAACAGGGAATCCTCCCCAAGCTGGTAGCGCCGCCTCGAGTTCAGGTAAGTCAAACCTGACTCGGGTACCAGACAAGAGGGATCGACCGTCCGCGTACCAGCGATGGCAGAATCGCGGAGCTGCGTCTGTGAGGGTTGCCTAGGGGCAAGCGCCTCACCAGGCAAGCGGAACTCAGTCGAGTCCACGCCAACCAGCAGGCACCCGCGGCCTGGGGTAGGCCCTCGGCAATTCTCTGCGGACCTCCCGCAAGGCGAAGCAAAGCGAAGCTGCCGTCATGCTCCTCGACCTCCCGAGCTCCATTGCCTCCGGCGTCCGAGCCCCGAGTCAGAGGCTGGGTCTCCTCCGTAAGAGGACCCTAACCCGACCCGGTGGACTGCCTAGCGCTGGGCACCACAGGAAGGAGGAACAGACCGACTGCTCCACGTCAGCGCCAGCCCGGCGTCGTGGACCCCGGTCGAGGCGCAGGAGGCAGGCCAGGCAGAACTGGTGCCTCCGCTCTCATGGGGGCGGGTGTGCGCCAGGGACCCGGAATACCAGGAATACTCAAGCGGCCCAAAGCGCCAAGCTCCGAGAGGGGACTGGGAGCACCTCCCTCTCCGGAGCAGCCGAGGCGTCCGGACCGAAGCCAGAGGCAGCGGATGCGACAGAGCGCCTCAAGGCTGAGGGATCTAGCCGAGGCGGCGATCCCACCCGGACTCTCCGCCCCCGTCCGAGGTGGGCGAGAACTCCTGGCGGAGACCTCCAACCGACTCCCGAGCGAAGGACTTCATTGAGTCCATCTGCTTCTGAAACATCGACTCCATTAGAGACATGTCAAAACCACTTTCGAAGTGGTAGGAGAGGGGAAGGGCCGCGGGATTTTTCCTTTTTGGGCCGCCCGTTTAGATTTTGGCCGGGGAACCTGCGTCAGGTCCCCTCCGCCTCCGCATCTCGCGGTAAAACAGGGTGTCGGCCGCCCGCCTCTTCTGTGCCGGGGGAAAAGGCCAGACAAATTGAACATGTATCAGCCACATGGCCCGTCTTCTCCAGACAGGCCACGCATTGGGAGTGACTGTCAGCCCGGGGAATACTTCCCCACAGACCCGAACAACAGGTAAAGCCTGAAACAAACACGTAAACATGTTAGTTAACTTGTGGCCAGAAGCAGAGAAACCGCGTGAAAACATTGAAAAATACGTGAAGGTTACCACGGAAAGTAATAGTTGGTTTTAAAAGCGCCAATATTACGACCCGCGCGACGCAGCTAAACTTCCACGCCATGGCAGAGCAAACTTGCGTGTAAACCACGGGGAAAGTTTAGCGTGTTTTGATAGTACTTATACAAAGTCACAATTATGAAACAACCACTGTAAGGCTTTACTGTTATTGTTTTAAACAAATAAAAACCAAACATACAGGTGGTGTCTCAGACATCTTAAAATACAGCGCCGTACGGCTCATGAAAGGTAATCACAACGAACGTCTGTTCAGGGCCGTGACAGCAGAAGGAATGATGATACGGGTCTAGGAGCCTACCCAGTTGGTGCGCATGCGCTAAGGGAGGTAACTCCGTGAGGTAGGGTCCGTATAATAAGTAAAAGAGTTTATTTATTGTACAATCTTTTTATTCAAAAAACATTGATACAACTGTCACAGGACATTTTACAGCCGGAAAATGCATAATATGTACCCCAAGGACGATCTCTCTGAAAAAGAATAAACCATGGCATTTGACAGACAATCAGATGTTTTAACAATCAGACCCCCATCCTATTGTAGTGTGAATTGGTATATGTTAATTACCTCCCCTTCCTGTCGCTCTTCAGGATGCATATAATCTGCCACAAACTCTTGGGGCGAATCTCGTGTCTCGCTGCTGTCCTTGACCCTCAGTGACCTTTGTAGCTGTTGTTGCAGCTCCCTCTGGAGGCGGAGGTTCTCAGTCTCTGCCAGGTCGAGCTGCTTCTGCAGGAACTCCTGGGCCTTGTTGTGGTCATCCTGCATTGCACGGATCTGCTCCTGCATCACAAATCAACGAGTTTTATAAATCAGCCTGGTACTAGGGTGAGTGAGTGAGTGAAACATTTTATTCTGTAGCCAGGAAATATTCCATGACATAACAACAACAAAAGATTGTGTCACTGAGGATATTCGATAAGGTTTGACCATATTTCTAGTGGTCTCCATGTCACACCATTAACAAGATTATCTGATTATCTCCCTTTGCATTCCTTCTGTACCTTAATCACACACACACACACACACACATACCCCACCCCCACAAGACACGGTGTGCTCCCTAGGATCGAACTTATTGTATTGTCTGTATGTTATTGTCTCCAGTCTCCAGGCTGTACCGAACAATTCATCATTCTTGAATGGATATTTATCATTTACCACGCTTATTTTCTTTTATGTTACTCATTCATAACATTCACTGCAAAATTGATAAGTGATCACTCAATAAAACACATTGAAACACAGATCAATGACTTAAGTGAGATAGTGGCTGTTCTGTTTCACTCACTCAACACACATCACAAACCTTGAGTGAACCCATGAAGATCCGGGATAGAATTTATCTTCAGTAACCCATGCTTGTCATAAGAGGCTACTAACGGGATCGATGCAGTTAGGCCGTTAGCGGTTATCATAGTGAGATCGATGCTCATGCTGTTGATCACTTGATTGTCTGGTTAAGACTCAATTATTACAGACTGCCGCCATATAGCTGGAATATTGCTGAGTGCAGCGTAAAACTAAACATATTCACCTTGAGTGAGATGGCAAGTGACTCGTTCTGTGAGGTAAGCTGTGATATCAAAGTCAAAGGTTTGTGTGGTTGGAACATACGTGTTTTGACCATATTTTCCAGTTGTCTCCATGCCAGGATTATCTCCCTTTGCATCCCTTGATTATCTCCCTTTGCACAAACCTTGAGTGAGACAGCAAGTGACTCGTTCTGTGAGGTGAGCTGTGAGATGAGTTCCTGCTGCTCCACAGCACTGCTGGTCTTCTCTGCCGACACCTCCTCCAGCCTGCAGGCAACACACATTAGTCACTTCCTTGATGGGCAATTAGAAGTTGGAAGGTAACATAACAAAGTAAGGTATGGATTTACAACTTCTTTATTATTCACAACATGACGTTTCTGGGTTGCTTCCGTTCCTTTATCAGGTGAATGATGATGAAGGGGCAAGAAGTAGCCCGGAAACGTGTTGTAAATAACAAAGAAGTTGTAAATCCATAACATACATTGGTATGACACATCAGTCAATACTTCACTAACTTCTGATCACAGTCAACACATAGGTGTCAATGCCTTACTAACACCTGCCTGAGGGCAAAACACAGGTGTCAATAAAGTACTGTCCAATACTTTGCTGTTGATATTAACTGCTCGGGCAATCTATTCTTCGGGATGAAGTTACCCTGTGTTCAGGGCCACAGACTCAGCTTCTACTCCAGCCTGACAACCTCACCTCTTGCGGTAGTTGGCATCCTTGGTGTCCATGTCCTGTAGCAGGCTGTCATGTCGTTGCTGAAGACGCTCATGTTCATCCTGTAGGACCTCCAGATCTGCCTGGGACGTACTCAGGCTCTCGCTGAAACACGGAATAAGTGAGAGGTAGGGTCAGCCCAAGTCTGGTTCTAATGTATTGTTGACCGAGAAAAGTATCAACACAAACAATGAGAGTTACAGCCCCTTGTGTCTGTCCTGAGCATGAAGGTCATCAATGGTGGGTGTGCAGGATAGGATCTCACTTACCTGACCTGCTGCAGTTTGAACTTCAGTTGTTCTACAGCGGCCTCAAGCCTCTCTCTGAAACCAAACAGAACACTGTTACAAAACATCCCAAGTCTCATGTGGATGGAGACTGATGATAAAAACTCCTCCTACACTTTAATCTCACATCATTCCATTCAACTGCCCTGATCTAACTTCATGTGGTTTCCATGTGCGTAATCCTACCCGAGCCTTTAGTGTAACAAGCAAACACTTTTAACCACTGGGCAACCCAAACGCCTCAGACATTATGGTGTTCAATTGTTCAAAGTCCTTTTTAAATGTCCAACTTACTTTTCCTGCTTCTCAACTTCTTTGGCTGAATCTTGTGGAGACTTCGTCTTCTGTTGTCGCAGGACACTGTGTGCTCGAACCTGCAAATCAGCACATGTGTAAAATCATTCGTTGTTCTGCAACACTGCACAGATACCTGTTTGGACCAGGTTGGTTGATTGTTAAATACTGCACTCAACAATATTCTAGCTATATGGTGGTGGTCTGTAAATAATGGACTCTGGACTAGACAATCCAGTGATCAACAGCATGAGCATCGACTTGCATGACATGTGTCAACCAGGTCAGCAAGAATGACCACCTGATCCTGTTAGTCACATCGTATGGCAAGCATGGGTTACTGAAGACCAATTCTAACCCGGACCTTCATGGGTCAGTTTGGACCAGGATAAACACTGACTGTGGTCACAAGTCACAATAAATAAAATCACTTGTCGACACTCAAACAGACAAGCCACTCTCCAGTAGTGCTAACAGCAAGCAAAGGATTCTGGGAACCTATCCTTCAGTACCCCTGTGGGGACATAGCCAATAATCATAGTTACCTCCCTTACTCTCCAACAACACTTACACAACCTTGGAGTGAGTGAGTTAAATTTTACGCCGCACTCAGCAATATTCCAGCTATATGGCTGTGGTCTGTAAATAATCGAGTCTGGACAAGACAATCCAGTGATCAACAGCATGAGCATAGATCTGCGCAAATGGGAACCGATGACATGTGTCAACCAAGTCAGTGAGCCTGACCACCCGATCCCGTTAGTCGCCTCTTATGACAAGCATGTAATTTTTGGAGTAAAATTGATATTTTATACTTATCCTGACTCATGCTCTTTTTGCTTGTCTTCTTCTTCTTGCGAACATAGTGGAACACTTGTATCTCCCTAATTGAAGCTCCCTTCAATTTAAAATCACTAATTAGTATTCACCACGAGTTACCTCCTTTCCACAAGCTCGGGAACGAGGGCGCCACCTCTACCCATGTGCCTCACTCTCTCCTCATATACTGAGCCCAACATTTGAATTTACAGGGAAATCCAAAGTGTTATTTGGGGAGGATGGGAGGGCTGACCTCATGAGTCAGGATAAGTATAAAATATCAATTTTACTCCAAAAATTACATATTTTTCCTTATCCTGACTCATGCTCTTTTTGCTTGTAGCATCCTACAGAACGGAGGTGGGAATATCTAATACTTTGGATTTTTAATAATTAGTGATTTGAACTGTGATGATTGTAATAACCCTATGGGAACTTCATAAAGGCACTGAACTGATGAATTCCTGCTGCTAGTGCTAACTTATCAGCTGCCATATAAAAGGTTATTACCATGTACTTATTATGATAAAGTATATATAACATTAATACAATGCTTAAGACTAATAGACTTAAGCTTGTTAATATGCTAGTATAAACTCCTTAGAGTTTGTTAGCTAAAATACTTTAAGATATAACATAGTACTAAGCTTAAGATATGATTAAACTTAAGCTAATTATATAATAGCAAACTCTTTAGAGTTTGTTAGTTAATATACTTATATGATATAGATATAATGCTGAGCTTAAGATATGAATAAGCTTTAGCTACATATATAATAGCAAAACTCTGTAGAGTTTGTTAGCTAATATATTTTTATAATATGAGTATAGTACTGTGCTTAGCTATAATTAACTTAAGCTACATATATAATAGCCAAACTCTGTAGAGTTTGTTAGCTAATATATTTTATAATATGAGTATAGTACTGTGCTTAAGCTATAATTAACTTAAGCTACATATATAATAGCCAAACTCTGTAGAGTTTGTTAGCTAATATATATTTATAATATTAGTATAGTACTGAGCTTAAGATATAATTAACTTAAGCTACATATATATAGCAAAACTCTGTAGGGTTTTGTTAGCTAATATATTTTACAATATGAGTATAGTAGTGTGCTTAAGATATAATTAACTTAACGCTACATATATAATAGCAAAACTCTGTAGAGTTTGTTAGCTAATATATTTTACAATATGAGTATAGTAGTGTGCTTAAGATATAATGAACTTAAGCTACATATATAATAGCAAAACTCCTCGTAGAGTTTGTTAGCTAATATATTTTACAATATGAGTATAGTATTGTGCTTAAGATATTATTAACTTAAGTTACATATATAATACAGCCAAAAACTCTGTAGAGTTTATTAGCTAATATGTTTATAGTGTAACCATAGTACTAAGCTTAAGATAAGATTAGATTTAAGCTAAAAGTATATAGCAAAATAAACTCCTTAGAGTTTATTAACTAATATACTTTTATGTTAAAAATATAGTACTGAGCTTAAGTTATGATGAAACTTAAGCTATATATATATAATAACAAAACTCCGCCGAAGCCTTGTTAGCTATCTCCTATAATGTAAACATACTGCTTAAGATATGATGAAACTTAAGCTAATTGTATAATAGCCAAAACAACCCTTTAGAGTTTGTTAGCTATGATATAAACCTAGTATTGAGCTTATGAAGGAAAACTTAAGCTACATATATAATAGCAAGAACTCCGTGAGAGTTTGTTAGCTAATACATGTTATAATGTAACCATAAAGCTTTAAAATATGATGAAACTTAAGCGAAAATATATAATAGCAAAACCCTCTTTAGAGTTTTGATAGCTAATATACCTATATGATATAAACATAGTACTGCGCTTAAAGATATGAATAAGCTTAAGTTACATATATAATAGCTAAAACTCTGTAGAGTTTGTTAGCTAATACATGTTATAATATAACCATATTGCTTAGAAATATGATGATACTTAAAGCCAAATAGCAAAAACTCTTTAGAGTTTGTTAGCTAATCTACTTATATGATATAAACATAGTACTAAGCTTAAGATATGAATAAGCTTAAGCTACCTATATAAATAGCAAAACTCCTTAGAGTTTGTTAGCCAATATATTTTAATAATATGAGTATAGTACTATGCTTAAGGGTATAATTAGCTTAAGTTACCTATATAATAGTAAAACTCATTAGAGTTTGTTAGCTTAATTAACTTAAGCTATGTATAAAATAGCCAAAAACTCTGTAGAGTTTGTTAGCTAATGCATTTATCATGTAACCATAGTATTACTCTTAAGATATGAATAACTTAAGGTAAATATATATAATAACAAACTCTGTAGAGTTGTTAACTTATATATTGTATGATGTAATAATCATAGTACTGTGATGATAAAAGGAACTTAAGTAAATTATACATAGCATGAAGCTATTTAGTATTGTTATAAGATAAGTAAAAATCTGTTAGATTGACTTATCTTCTCGAGAACTGTCAGCTGTTGTCTTGCGAGGACCATGGGGATCGAATTGGTGTATACCTGAGACGCCCTCGATTGGTGATATCTCTCAGATAATGGTTTGCAACCACCATATCGGATTTCAAAATAAACCCTCCATTATTTCAATCACATTTGTGTAGAACAATTGTAGAAGTTAGCGCTATAATATCATGAGTATTAAGCTCATGGAGGGTCGGAATAGGTCCATCCGCATATGCACGTGAGTATGACAGTTCTGATCCAAATGGAGATATAGCATGAGACTTCACTCTGCGTAAGTTGATGATAGAGGAAATAATCTGTTGCATTTTTCCTCCTGTTTGGTTTGGTGGAGATAAATTTACAGTGCTCTTGCTGGCCAACTTGATAGAATCATCGTATCATGGGGTCCAAGTATGTCATCCAGGCGTGTTCATAAACCTCACTTGTGAGGTGTTGGAACTATATTCATATCCCAGGTTGGGCGTGAAATTTCCGTTTTATTCTCCAAACAGAAGTTTAGTAGGTTTACTAACCATCTAGTTGTGTTAGTCGCTTGATGAAATTCAGCTGTAGTCTGAGCGCTGTGGATTTAAGATCCACTTGTATCTTCGTCTAGGTAATTAATTAAGCAGAAGTCCTTGACGATGTAGAGTGCACAACCAGGTGTGTCTGTCCTCGTTGAACTTTATGTAAAATCAGCCTGACTGCCCGATCCCTCGTCTTAACTTGACAGGGGAGGTCTCTAACTTTGGCTGAAGAAAGGCAGTCTAATCATGAATGTTCAGGTTAACTGGACTTACTGTAATGAGGCTTGCTCGTTCACTGATATATAGTTGTCACTTGTGGCGTAAGTCTTGAACTGTGAATTGAGATCGACCTCTGTGTGGGTCGGTTGTCCCTCATGGTCCAATCAGAACAAGGCATTTTGATTCTGTATAATACCAGCTGTGATGTCACCGTGTAGCGGGAAAAACCCACCTTGAATAAATTCTTGTAGGCCGCCGATGATATTAGCATAAGCGGCGGTCTTCACCGTAGCTTCCAAGTTATCCGGTGACCACGTGTTTTGAGGTTTAATGGTAACAGCTGAAACCTCCGGTGAAATATCTAAACCTGTAATTTTATGCTGGGTAGGTTATTTTCCTGGTTGTCGTGAAAGTAATTTCAGTTTTGAATATAATTCCGACTTCCTTATATATAAGGGTATAAACAACTTGCAAGTTGTGAGCTTGTAGACTGTATACATGAATGTATGCGTCATAATTGTAGAATTAACGTTGAACTTGTTGTACATATTTCTTCTCAGAAACTTTGGCGATTAAAGAGTTATACCGCTGTAACAAGGCTGCTGTTCAATTTCGATATTGAATTGTCTGCAGATATGCGTAATGGTCACGCATGTAGATAATCGTATCGTCGTCCGGGATTGTATATTAGCAATTTATACGGAATAGTTGATTTCTGTGAAGATCTATGAAATGTCGTTGACTAATAATACAGCCGGCGTTCTGTGTTGTAAATAGCCTGAGCAATTATCTTCGGCGTATAGGCTTATAGGCGGCATCTGGCATACAGTTGATAATCAACTTATCGCGGCGTCTTGAAGCGGACCGACGCAGTAGCTATATATGACGAGTGGCTAGTATATGGAAACCTTGGAGGAGACTTCCTCGGTGAGCGCCGGAGACTTAGCGAGTTCTCGGTATCCTTCTAGATCTTCTGGGTGAAGTAGACTTGGAGCCACTTTAGCCTTAGCGACCATCGCAGGCGAGTGTCGAAATCAAAGTCCCGATTAGTATATATATATATATAATAAATATATATATGAGCTTTAGCTTCGTGAACAGCCTCTGTGTTTAACAGGATGTGGGATCGTGAAGCGCTTACCTAAGTAAGGGACGCATGGATCATCTTATCATATTCAGAAGTCGTGTTCACGAAGTCTGGTGATAAGTGTCTAATTGATAGTTCTAGATCTATTTAGGCCAGCGAACATACGTCTCGTCATGGATTCAACAGAACCAATATACGATTGTAGTTCTTATACTTGATATCGATGATCAACTTGTCTATGGGTTGATCTTCGAGAGACTTGTGAGGGGAACGTTGATAGTTTAGCAAGCTCTTGTATAGTCCCTCGATGTCCTTCTAGATGATGATGATCTGGATTCAGGTGTCGCCATGCCTTATGCAAAGCCTCTGGCGTCGGTCCGGAGAACGACGATATGACCTTCAGCGAAGGCTTCGTGATGTCTGATGGTCCGAGTCCACATCTAGGGGGATGAAACGCATAAGGTGATGATCTATCCTGCCTTCGCGAAGTCCTTCCGAAGGCTATGTACATCTAGGTTCTTTCCGCCGCTGGCTGTACATCTAGGTCCTTGCGTCCAAGGTGGTCCGTGGACTTCCTTGGCGAAGGTGACATCGTCCTGGCTGCTTTCACGTTGGACGGGGTGCCTCTGGGTTACTGTCTCACGTTGGAGCCTTGGCTTCTGGACCCTGCTACCGCAGATATAGTGGTCCTCCATGATGTTCATAATTTGTCGCGCATCATGTCTTCTGGGATGGTCTGCGGCGAAGGTGCGTCGCCGGGTGCTTTATCTGCGGTGTTAATGGAGGGGTCCACCGGAAAATCGTCCGACATCAGTGTAGAGGCATCAGGCTGCATGGTGATCTCTGCTGATATGCCGTTGTAGCTGTCACCGGTCGTTTCTTGTGAAATGCGTCGGGATGATGATCAGCTGATCATCGTAGAGGTCCAGGTCATCGGCTGGAACAATCGCCGGTTGAAAGTCCTAGTAGACTTCGTTGATTTTCCCTCAGAATTCGGCGCTGCCCTGGGTGTCGCGGCGTCTGCGTTGAGTGTTGGTAATGATGGGGACCCTCAGGGCGATCATCGCATATCTCGCGTTGGTACATCAGGCTGCATGCTGATCTGAGCGACATCGGTCAATCTTTGATGTACATCTGGTATGATGACGGCTGATCATCAAACAGGCCCAAACTGCGATGGGAGCGGTCTGGCTGCTGTTGAGATGTGGTAGAAAAACCCTCTAGTCTTCTGCTGCGGCGATGGGATGTCTGGTGAAGCAGGATGCTTCTTGGAGATGGCGGACTACGTCCCCACACCTCTCCACCACTCTAGCCCGGAACACCACACCACCGCGAGGAGTCGACCAGCAGCAGTAGACTGGCGAGGGGTTCGGTGTATCAGTCATACTAGAGTCTGCATCACGACCTATCTGCTGTGCGTGCCAAACGCAAAGTAAATATTAATAAAAGGTAGAATAGGATAAATTAGTACCGCCAACTGCAATGTGAATATAATAAACATGGCCGTGCATCATATTAAAAGGCGGATCAGCAGCAGCATAAAGCGTAATCTGCAATAGTACAGAATTTTCATCAAGCGTAATCCACTGAAACAAACCACGTCCATTGAATAAACTGTAAACGACTAAATATCAATATATAATCGATTGGAAGGATACTAGCTAAACCTCTATAGATGTCTATCACGAGGTAACTAACTAAATATATTTCAAAGGATATGGTGTGTCGGAGAACACAGAGCTCTCGATCCAGCTCACTGGTAGAAGAAGGAGAGATGAGGCACATGGGTAGAGGTGGCCCTGGATTCCCAGCGCTTGTGGAAAGGGGTGCTAACTCGTGGTGAATACTAATTGGTGATTTTAAATTGAAGGGCTTCCAGTTAGGGGATACAAGTGTTCCACTATGTTCAAGCAGAAGAAGACAAGCAAAAGAGCATGAGTCCAGGATAAGGGCAAATATGCCTCCCTCCCTCTCCGACTGACGGATGACATCTCCTGTCGTTCCCTCCCTCTCCTGTCATCTCCCTCTCTGCCCATCCGTCCTCCTTTCTCCCTCTCCTCTCTCCTCTCTGTCCTCCTCCTCTCTCCCTCCTCTCTCCTATCTCTTCCTCCTCTCTCCTCCTCCTCCCTGTCTCTTCCCTCCCTGTCTCTACCCTCTCCCTCTCCCTCTCCTCCTCTTCCATCTCTCCTCCCTGTCTCTCTCTCCTCTCCCTCCCTCCCTCCCTCCTGTCTCCCCTCCCTCTGTCTTCCTCCCTCTCTGTCTCTCTCTCCTGTCTCTCCTCCTCCTCCTCCTGTCTCTCCCTCTCCTCTCTCTCTTCCTTCCTCCCTGTCTCTCCATCTCCTATCCTCTCCTCTCCTATCTCCTCCCTCCTCTCCTATCTCCCTCCTCCTCTCTCTATCTCCCTCCTCTCTCCTATCCCCCCCTCTCCTCCTCTCCTATCTCCCTCCTTCCTCCTCTCCCTCCCTCCCTATCTTCCTCCCTCCCTCCCTATCTCCCTCCCTACCTCTCCTATCTCCCCTCCTCCCTCTCCTATCTTCCCTCTCTGTCCTATCTCCCTCCCTCCTACCTCTCCTATCTCCCTCCCTCTCTCCCTATCTCCCCCCTCCCTTCCTCTCCTCCTTAGTGAGATTTGTGAAAATTGTATTAAAGTGAGATACATGTACACTGATATGGTATTATTTGAACTTTTTGGGAGGATTTGACATTAGTGACATTTGTAAATAAGTGAGATACATTGATATGGTATTATTTGAATTCTCTTGGGGTATTTCAGGAAATGCTCAATTAGTGATATTAGTGAAATGATTTTAACTAGTCCAAGATTATTAATGTAAAAATAATTATTATTGCAAGCACTAACATTTAGGCCTCTGGTTTCAAAAAGACGCAAATTGGACTGCACAGATAAATTCTGTACTTGATAAAGTTTCACCAATGATAATTTGTTTAAGGAGTTACAAATACCGATTATCAAGAAAAAAACTATCCATTATTATAAATCCTTTATTCTGCCATTATTTGAATATTGTAGTTGTATATGGGATAACTGTACAGTTAGTCAGGCATAAGTGCTTGAAAAATTACAGTTTGGTGCACACTATGTGGGGCTACAAGGGGAACAAGTCATAATAAATTAGAAACTGATCTCTTCCCTCCGGTAGAAAGAAGGTGCATTAAGAAATTAACTATCACTATCATGAACTAACATTTTTACCCAGTACTACTGGACTTTGGAATTCTTTTGCTTGAAGAACTCAGACGTATTCAATCACCAAGTGAATTCAAGAATAAGATTACATCATATTGTAATACTTCATTTGGGTTTGATATCAACACTGGAAACAGGTTCTGTCAAAAAATCCACTGCAGACTCCAATTAGAATGCAGCGATTTAAATGCCCAAACACGGATATAACATAAATAACGCCTGTATGGTAACCAAGAATGACCTAGATCTATAAATCATGATATTATCAAATCAACATAATTTTATTATCACTTCAAGAAGATTTAATCAATCTTAAGTTTTCATCTAGCCCTTTGCAGAATAAATACGTTTAAACCGAATTTTCATATTACAAACAAACGCACAGATATTTGCATACTCTTAAATCGTGTTGCATTGTAGATATAGACTATAGCAGTGTAGGAAAGATAGCCCGTCCCAACGTCCGAGACGGGTGAATTTTGTGGAGGACAGGTTAAAAAAATATCTAGTCCGTCCTCATGTCGGGTCAATTTTAGCAAACCAATGACATATATATAATGATTATAACCTTTTTGAATATTTACTGCCGAAGGTGTTTTATTTATATTTGGAGGACAGGCTAGATTTTGGCAGGACTGGTAAAAAATTTGACCTGCCAGTCCTGTGGACAGGCTAGATATTCTACATCTTTCCTACACTGACTATAGCCCTTAAACAAAGGTTCTCGCTTCAGTGGCTAATGCTAATTACCTGGCTCGCACCTCTCACCTAGCCATAGAGCAATGATGTCTTAACAAGACCTTTTTGGTTAGACTCTCTCCCTCAACCCACCCTCTCTGCTTCCCTCAATCCCTCCCTCGGTCCATCTCCCTGTCCCCTGTCTCACCTTGTACTCCTCTGTCTGCTGGTTGAGGTGCTCCATCTGACCCTGTAGTTGAGCTGAGGACGTCCTCTGCTCCGACTCCTGGAACACACACCAAACACCTCCATACAACAGTTTGGCCTCTGTAAAACTTCCACTTTCACACAGATCATGTATTAACCCTCGATATCGCGTATTCCACACTGCAAGCTGGTTAAAGGAACAAACAAAGTCAATGGATGCTACTTTCTATCCTTGTTATTCCCGCCATCACTCAATTTTATACATCGGCGAAAGTAATTACAGTTTCTGTATAAAATACTGGAGACGAGACTCAATCAACGAGTGAGTGAGTGAGTCTAGGTTTATGCCGCCTTTAGCAACATTTCAGCAATATCACAGCGGGATATACCAGAAATGGGCTTCACACATTGAACCCATGTGGGGAATTAAACCCAGGTCTTCGACATGACAAGCGAACGGTATAACCACTAAGCCACCCCACCACCCCTACTCAGTCACTGAGTCAAGACATTCATGAGGCGAGGTGAAATTGGGTTTAACGTCGTACTTGAGAATATTTCGCTCATATGACGACGTGCATGCGTGTGTATGTCTATGTGCGGCTGCTTGTACTAGCCCAGACTTAAGCTGGTTTTATAGTGCTAGCCCACTGAGATACCATGCCGCAGTGAAGCATGAATACCTCACTCAGACACATTATACTGACTCCGAGCCGACCAGTCCTTGTACCCATGAAAGCCGGACGCCAGGCAGGGACCAACAAGTACCATATCTTAATGTCTTTTGGTATGACGCGGTCGGCGATCGAACCCACGACCTTCCGCTCTCCGGGCGGACGGCTCTAACCACTACACCACGGAGGCGGTCCAAGACATTCATGAAACTAAATAGTGAACACATGAACCAACAATACACTGCAGATGCCATAAATGTATACAACCATCATGATTTTAATTTTCCGACTACATGTCATACCATCTACTTTCATTTTAGATATCATCTTTTCTTGTCATGATACTGTTTCATATATCTATGTATATTGGAGCTACAAAGTGTGAAGCCCACTTCTGGTGTCCCCCGCCGTGATGTTGCTGGAATATTGCTATAAGCGGCGTAAAACCAAACTCAGTCAGTCAGGCAGTATATTGGAGCGGTCTTCATATAAGTTCTTTTGAGCTTGTTGACCAATCCAACTCATGAAAATTCTGTGGTTGCTTTTTCATGAAATAAATATGTTTAAACCACAATACACTGTAAGTCTAAGGTGTTTAGACCGGCCATTTATTGAGTAAGTTTTGTTTATGCCGCACTCAGCAATATTCCAGCTATATGATGACAGTCTGTAAATTTTTTATGACTCCCAAAAATGTAATTTTTGGAGTAAAATTGATATTTTATACTTATCCTGACTCATGCTCTTTTTGCTTGTCTTCTTCTTCTTGCGAACATAGTGGAACACTTGTATCTCCCTAATTGAAGCTCCCTTCAATTTAAAATCACTAATTAGTATTCACCACGAGTTACCTCCTTTCCACAAGCTCGGGAACGAGGGCGCCACCTCTACCCATGTGCCTCACTCTCTCCTCATATACTGAGCCCAACATTTGAATTTACAGGGAAATCCAAAGTGTTATTTGGGGAGGATGGGAGGGCTGACCTCATGAGTCAGGATAAGTATAAAATATCAATTTTACTCCAAAATTACATATTTTTCCTTATCCTGACTCATGCTCTTTTTGTTTGTAGCATCCTACTAACGAACGGAGGTGGGAATATCTAATACTTTGGATTTTTAATAATTAGTGATTTGAACTGTGATGATTGTAATAACCCTATGGGAACTTCATAAAGGCACTGAACTGATGAATTCCTGCTGCTAGTGCTAACTTATCAGCTGCCATATAAAAGGTTATTACCATGTACTTATTATGATAAAGTAAATATAACATTAATACAATGCTTAAGACTAATAGACTTAAGCTTGTTAATATGCTAGTATAAACTCCTTAGAGTTTGTTAGCTAAAATACTTTAAGATATAACATAGTACTAAGCTTAAGATATGATTAAACTTAAGCTATTTATATAATAGCAAACTCTTTAGAGTTTGTTAGTTAATATACTTATATGATATAGATATAATGCTGAGCTTAAGATATGAATAAGCTTTAGCTACATATATAATAGCAAAACTCTGTAGAGTTTGTTAGCTAATATATTTTTTTATAATATGAGTATAGTACTGTGCTTAAGCTATAATTAACTTAAGCTACATATATAATAGCCAAACTCTGTAGAGTTTGTTAGCTAATATATTTTTATAATATGAGTATAGTACTGTGCTTAAGCTATAATTAACTTAAGCTACATATATAATAGCCAAACTCTGTAGAGTTTGTTAGCTAATATATATTTATAATATTAGTATAGTACTGAGCTTAAGATATAATTAACTTAAGCTACATATATATAGCAAAACTCTGTAGGGTTTTGTTAGCTAATATATTTTTACAATATGAGTATAGTAGTGTGCTTAAGATATAATTAACTTAAGCTACATATATAATAGCAAAACTCCATGAGAGTTTGTTAGCTAATATATTTTACAATATGAGTATAGTAGTGTGCTTAAGATATAATGAACTTAAGCTACATATATAATAGCAGAACTCCGTGAGAGTTTGTTAGCTAATATATTTTACAATATGAGTATAGTATTGTGCTTAAGATATTATTAACTTAAGCTACATATATAATAGCCAAAAACTCTGTAGAGTTTATTAGCTAATATGTTTATAGTGTAACCATAGTACTAAGCTTAAGATAAGATTAGACTTAAGCTAAATGTATATAGCAAAATAAACTCCTTAGAGTTTATTAACTAATATACTTTTATGTTAAAAACATAGTACTGAGCTTAAGTTATGATGAAACTTAAGCTATATATATATAATAACAAAACTCCGTCGAAGTTTTGTTAGCTAATACCTTTATAATGTAAACATACTGCTTAAGATATGATGAAAACTTAAGCTAATTGTATAATAGCTTAAAAACAACCCTTTAGAGTTTGTTAGCTATGATATAAACCTAGTATTGAGCTTATGAAGGAAAACTTAAGCTACATATATAATAGCAAGAACTCCGTAGAGTTTGTTAGCTAATACATGTTATAATGTAACCATAAAGCTTAAAATATGATGAAACTTAAGCGGAAATATATAATAGCAAAACCCTCTTTTAGAGTTTTGATAGCTAATATACCTATATGATATAAACATAGTACTGCGCTTTAAGATATGAATAAGCTTAAGTTACATATATAATAGCTAAAACTCTGTAGAGTTTGTTAGCTAATACATGTTATAATATAACCATATTGCTTAGAAATATGATGATACTTAAGCCAAATAGCAAAAACTCTTTAGAGTTTGTTAGCTAATCTACTTATATGATATAAACATAGTACTAAGCTTAAGATATGAATAAGCTTAAGCTACCTATATAATAGCAAAACTCCTTAGAGTTTGTTAGCCAATATATTTTAATAATATGAGTATAGTACTATGCTTAAGGTATAATTAGCTTAAGTTACCTATATAATAGTAAAACTCCATAGAGTTTGTTAGCTTAATTAACTTAAGCTATGTATAAAATAGCCAAAAACTCTGTAGAGTTTGTTAGCTAATGCATTTATCATGTAACCATAGTATTACTCTTAAGATATGAATAACTTAAGGTAAATATATATAATAACAAACTCTGTAGAGTTGTTAACTTATATATTGTATGATGTAATAATCATAGTACTGTGATGATAAAAGGAACTTAAGTAAATTATATATAGCATGAAGCTATTTAGTATTGTTATAAGATAAGTAAAAATCTGTTAGATTGACTTATCTTCTCCGAGGAACTGTCAGCTGTTGTCTGCGAGGACCATGGGATCGAATTGGTGTATACCTGAGACGTCCTCGGTGGTGATATCTCTCAGATAATGGTTTGCAACCACCATATCGGATTTCAGAAATAAACCCTCCATTATTTCAATCACATTTGTGTAGAACAATTGTAGAAGTTAAGCTATAATATCATGAGTATTAAGCTCATGGAGGGTCGGAATAGGTCCATCCGCATATGCACGTAGTATGACAGTTCTGATCCAAATGGAGATATAGTACATGAGACTTCACTCTGCGTAAGTTGATGATAGAGGAAATAATCTGTTGCATTTTTTCCTCCTGTTTGGTTTGGTGGAGATAAATTTACAGTGCTCTTGCTGGCCATCTTGATAGAATCATCGTATCATGGGGTCCAAGTATGTCATCCAGCGTGTTCATAAACCTCACTTGTGAGGTGTTGGAGCACTATATTCATATCCCCAGGTTGGGAAGAAATTTCCGCTTTATTCTCCAAACAGAAGTTTAGTAGGTTTACTAACCATCTAGTTGTGTTAGTAGCTTGATGAAATTCAGCTGTAGTCTGAAACGCTGTGGATTTAGATCCACTTGTATCTTTCGTCTAGGTAATTCGCTGCGAAGTCCTTGTCGATGTAGGTGCACAACCAGGTGTGTCTGTCCTCGTTGAACTTTATGTAAAATCGCCTGACTGCCGATCCCTCGTCTATACTTGACAGGGGAGGTCTCTAACTTGAAGAAAGGCAGTCTAATCATGAATGTTCAGGTTAACTGGACTGTAATGAGGCTTGCTCGTTCACTGATATATAGTTGTCACTTGTGACGTAAGTCTTGAACTGTGAATAGAGATCGACCTCTGTGTAGGTCGTTGTCCCTCGCGGTCCAATCAGAACAAGGCATTTTGATTCTGTATAATACCCGCGCTGTGATGTCACCGGTGTAGCGGGAAAAAAACCCACCTTGAATAAATTCTTGTCGTCGTTGATATTAGCATAAACGCCGGTCTTCACCGTAGCTTCCCGGTTATCCGAGTGACCACGTGTTTCGAGGGTTAATGGTAACCGCTGAAACCTCCCGCCAAAATATCTCGCTCTGTAATTTTATGCTGGGTAGGTTATTTTCCTGGTTGTCGTGAAAGTAATTTCAGTTTTGAATATAATTCCGACTTCCTTATATATAAGGGTATAAACAACTTGCAAGTTGTGAGCTTGTAGACTGTATACATGAATGTATCGTCATAATTGTAGAATTAACGTTGAACTTGTTGTACATATTTCTTCTCAGAAACTTTGACGATTAAGAGTTATACTCGCTGTAACAAGGCTGCTGTTCAATTTCGATATTGAATTGTCTGCAGATATGCGTAATGGTCACGCATGTAGATAATCGTGTATCGTCGTCCGGGGATTGTATATTAGCAATTTATAATGAATAGTTGATTTCTGTGAAGATCTATGAAATGTCGTTGACTAATAATACAGCGGCGTTCTGTGTTGTAAATAGCCTGAGCAATTATCTTCGCGTAGGCTTATAGACGGCATCTGGCATACAGTTGATAATCAACTTATGCGGCGTCTTGAAACGGACTGACGAGTAGCTATATATGACGAAAGTGGCTAGTATATGGAAACCTTGGAGGAGACTTCCTCGGTGAACGCCCGGAGACTTCGCGAAGTTCTCGAAGTATCCCTTCTAGATCTTCTGGGTGAAGTAGACTTGGAGCCACTTAGCCTTCGCGACCATCGCGAAGGTGTCGAAATCAAAGCCCGATTAGTATATATATATATATATATAATATATATATGAGCTTTTGCTTCGTGAACAGCCTCTGTGTTTAACAGGATGTGGGATCGTGGCGCTTGCCTAAAAGTAGGGCCGCATGGATCATCTTATCATATTCAGAAGTCGTTATTCACGAAGTCTGGTGATAAGTGTCTAATTGATCGTTCTAGATCTATTTAGGCCAGCGAACATACATCTCTCGTCATGGATTCAACAGAACCAATATACGATTGTAGTTCTTATACTTGATATCGATGATCAACTTGTCTATGGGTTGATCTTCTCGAGACTTGTGAGGGGAACGTTGATAGTTTCACAAGCTCTTGTATAGTCCCTCGATGTCCTTCTAGATGATGATGATCTGGATTCAGGTGTCCTTCGCGCATGCCTTCGCGAAGCTTCCTCTGCGTCCGGTCCGGGGGAACGACGATATGACCTTCGCGAAGGCTTCCGTGATGTCTGATGGTCCGAGTCCACATCTAGGGATGAAACCGCATAAGGTGATGATCTATCCTGCCTTCGCGAAGTCCTTCGCGAAGGCTGTACATCTAGGTTCTTTCCGCCTTCGCGAAGGCTGTACATCTAGGTCCTTCGTCAAGGTGGTCCGTGACTTCCTTCGCGAAGGTGACATCGTCCTGGCTGCTACGTTGACGGGGGGTGCCTCTGGGGTGCTGTCTACGTTGGAGCCTTCGCGAAGGCTCGGACCCTGCTACCGCAGATATTGGTCCTCCATGATGTTCATAATTTGTCGCATCATGTCTTCTGGGATGGTCTGCGAATTTGCAGGGTCGCCGGTGCTTTATCTGCGGTGTTAATGGAGGGGTCCACCGAAAATCGTCCGACATCAGTGTAGAGGCATCAGGCTGCATGGTGATCTCTGCTGATGTCGTTGTAGCTGTCCCCGGTCGCTTTCTTGTGGCGCATGCCGGGGATGATGATCAGCTGATCATCGTAGAGGTCCAGGTCATCGGCTGGAACAATCTCGGTTGAGAAAGTCCTAGTAGACTTCGTTGATTTTCCCTCAGAGGTCGACGCTGCCCTGGGTGCGCGGCGTCTGCGTTGAGTGTTGGTAATGATGGGACCCTCAGGACGATCATCGCATATCTGCGTTGGTACATCAGGCTGCATGCTGATCTGTGCCGACATCGGTCAATCTTTGATGTACATCCGGTATGATGACCGGCTGATCATCATACAGGCCCAAAACTTCGATGGGAACGGTCTCGGTTGTTGAGATGTAGTAGAAAAACCCTCTAGTCTTCTGCTGCGGCGATGGGATGTCTGGGGAAGCAGGATGCTTCTTGGAGATGGCGGACTACGCCCCACACCTCTCCACCACTCTAGCGGAACACCACACGGGAGGGGAGTCGCCAACAGCAGTAGACTGGCGAGGGTTCCGTGTATCAGTCATACTAGACTCTGCATAATGACGACCTATCTGCTGTGCGTGCCAAACGCAAAGTAAATATTAATAAAAGGTAGAATTGGATAAATTAGTACCGCAACTGCAATGTGAATATAATAAACATGGCCGTACATCATATTAAAGGCGGATCAGCAGCAGCATAAAAACGCGTAATCTGCAATAGTACAGAATTTTCATCAACGTAATCCACTGAAACAAACACGGCGTCCCGTGAATAAACTGTAGAAAAACGACTAAATATCAATATATAATCGTTGAAGGATACTAGCTAAACCTCTATAGATGTCTATACGAGGTAACTAACTAAATATAATTCAAAGGATATAGTGTGTCGGGAGACACAGGCGCTCTCACGTCCAGCTCACTGGGCGAAGAAGTAGAGAGTGAGGCACATGGGTAGAGGTGGCGCCCTCATTCCCGCGCTTGTGGAAAGGAGGTAACTCGTGGTGAATACTAATTAGTGATTTTAAATTGAAGGGAGCTTCAATTAGGGAGATACAAGTGTTCCACTATGTTCGCAAGAAGAAGAAGACAAGCAAAAAGAGCATGAGTCAGGATAAGGAAAAATTATATGTATTATGTTTTATGACTGTATGTTAGAGACTGTCATATGTTTTGGTGACCTTCCCAGATTCAGTCTGACCCGACAATGTACCCTGTATACCCGTGAACATCAGGGTTAGAATTGGTCTTCAGTGACCCATGCTTGTAGTAAGAGGCGACTAACGGGATCGGGTGGTCAGATTCGCTGACTTGGTTGAAACATGTCATCGTATCCCAGCTGTGTAGGACAATGCTCATGCTGTCTAGTTCAGACCTGATGGCCATTTCATAATGAAGTGTAATGTGCATTAGTATGAACAAAAAGTGCAAGGACAAGGGTAAGGCCATCTATACATATGACAAGTACTAGGGCAGCATTTTTATTTTTGATGTTTCTCATCGCCCGACCGACCCTTCTAATATTATTGCTGACACCCCCCACCCCCAAACTTTTTTATTCATTCCAACACCGCTGACTCAAACCTACAACGTACTGCCTTGTCATATAAAATGTTTATCTTTAAACCAGTCACTGCCACAAGTCCAAAGAACGCGAGACATTCTGATAAGAATTACAATTAATGAGAATCAAGAACATTATTCAGATGTTGTTTTTTCTTTCTTTGTTTTCGTTTTCCCGACCGACCGACTGACCCATGTTAGAATTTGGTGGCTACGTGAAACACACAAAAAAAATGATGCCCTTAGGGAAAGGTCGTGATTTTCACTACATTCGTGTATCAAAGACCTCTGACCCATACACACCTGTAATAAATGGCCGGTCCCTAAAACAGGTACAGTCCATTTGAGTCAGAAACGGACCGATGAATTGCAAATTTTATCATTGTACAAAATTGCCACATAAATATAAATAGTACACATGTTTATCATTTACTAATACCCAACAGCTTTCTTATATTTGAAAATTTTCCGGACTCCACCAAATAAGTTCTTTAAGAAACTATCATTAAAATTTTGACACAGTTCACTATTTGTTACCAGGGAGGAGTGCAGAGAAAGGGACAGCCAGGTGTTAGAGAAGCACGTGCACAAGTGCCCACCAAGTTATTGATTCATTAACCTGTGCTGTGCCGTCTCCATCCTTTCTCGCACACCTGGCTGTCCCTTTCTCTGCACTCCTCCCTCGTAACAAATAGTGAACTGTGTCAAAATTTTAATGATAGTTTCTTAAAGAACTTATTTGGTGGAGTCCGGAAAATTTTCAAATATAAGAAAGCTGTTGGGTATTAGTAAATGATAAACATGTGTACTATATTTATGTGGCAATTTTGTACAATGATAAAATTTGCAATTCATTGGTCCGTTTCTGACTCAAACGGACTTTAGTAAAAGTTACTGTCGATGTGAGTGCTTGATGTAAGAGTGAGTAGGGTTTTATGCCACTTTTAGCAGTATTCCAGTAAAATCACAAGAGGCTTGTCATAAGAACGACTGTAAGACCACTCACTACTTTCTTGGCATCAGCCAGATCCTTCTTTGTCTTGACGAGGAGCTGCTTCAGTTTATTGCCTCGATCCTCGGCCTGGAGACGTAGTTCCTCCACCTTCTCTGTCAGGTGACATAAGTGAGTGAATGTTATTTTATGCTACCATCACAATCACTGTTACATCAAGGCAGTTGTGCTAGCCAGTTTTGGGCCCGATTTCTCGAAACAAACTTAAGTCCTTTTTGTTTTGTTTTGAGTTTTTACTCAAATTTGAGACAATGCAGGAAAATGCATTTCCCAGAATAAACTGAAATCGATATTAAACTCAAACATAGTAAACAATTTGAGTTTGTGGATAGATTACTTAAGTTCTTTGGGCTTTTTATTTTACAAATACACTTGAGTTAAAAATTCAGCTGTTTCTAATTGACAAACTCAGTTTGAAATTTGAGTAAAAACTTAAGTTTGTTTCCAGAAATCAGAGCCTGACCAGGCACCAGAAGTTGAAAGCAGTGACTCAGGTCAAATATTGTTGATTATCAATATTCATTTTCGTTGTTCTTCTATCTTTGCTATTATTGCTAACATTTTATCAGTCACATTCCAGTTATATCATAGCAGCATCACAGATCATATTTCCACAAAATGCAGTGAATTTGCATTTGATGAAATTGTGTAGAAGAGCCATCTTCATTTCATCTGACCCTTTCATCATGTTTATTAGTCAAATACATGTGAAAACCACCCAATAAATTGGAACCATAATACATGTAATTAGAATAACGTTTTGAATGAAAAAACTCGCAGATACCGTGACGGCTTCTAAGAAACCCTACTCAAATCTCTACCCTGATCCACACAAGTATTACGTTACAGTCATACTCGTCACAACTTGAAAGTTGACATAGGTGGGTGTACAGCTAACACTATTCTCCCAACAGAGATCAACAAGCACTAACCCATCTGTTCCTTGAGTCGGGCTGAATTCTGTTCCATCTGTTCCACCTCTGACTTCATCTTCTCCATGGAGGAGTCTTTCTCCTTCAGCTGGTCGTTGAGAGTGCGGATCGTCCGCTCGTAGTCTGCCATCTCAAGGTCCATCATGTTGCTCTGGCTGGCTTCCTGACATGTGCAGAAACAACGAGATATCACCCAGGAACACAAACCGACTCACTTCGCATATTTAATTCTTTGTCAGTATTTTCAGTTTCCATTAACTCAACCATCATATGGAGCCTCACATCATACGTTCTTCAAAGATTTCTATGATGCTTCACCCCAAGCTCGCCTCTCTTTCAATCCATCTCTAGCCCTCGCCCTGCACACTTTTCCCTCCTTTCATACGTCAACCTCCTCTGAAACCTCACTCTTCGAACCCCATCACCACCACCTCTCTAATTACTCTATCAATTTTGACCTCTTCTCATATCCTCAGCTCTCACATTCCTCTTTTCTTTTCTCCTCCCCAGATCTCATCTCTCATTCTAACCGTCCTCATCTTCTTCCAAATCACCTCTCATCCTCACCACCTTTCTGCTCATCTTTTCTCACTCTTAGCATACACTCCAAATACAGTCTTCTCTTGTCCTCACCTCTTATCCTCACCACCTTTCTGCTCATCTTTTCTCACTCTTAGCATACACTCCAAATAGTCTTCTCTTGTCCTCACCTCTTATCCTCACCACCTTTCTGCTCATCTTTTCTCACTCTTAGCATACACTCCAAATAGTCTTCTCTTGTCCTCACCTCTCATCCTCCTCCGTCTTTCTCTTCTGTGCCTCTCCCCTTTCAACCACATCCTTACTTTCAACCTCACCGCCTCTCTCGCCCTCATAATCTCACCTTCATCAACCTCCCACCTCTTCTTCTTCAAACCTTAAATCCCCTCTCAACCTCACAGTGTTCTGCCAATCTCACCTCTCATCTTCCTCCCCCTCTATTCCTGTCAGTTTCACCCTTCTCCCCCTCTTCTTCTCCCTACTCTCACCTGTTTAGCTGTGCCGAGCTGCTCCTGCAGTCTCTTGATTTCTTCCTCCTTCTTCCCCACCATCTTCTTCTGCTGTTCTATGTCTGCCTTCAGCTGCTTCTCCTTCTCCTGGTGGTCCTCGTCGGCCTGGAGACAATCACCACTCGGGATGTCACAGAACAAACTCACATTTACAGTTCTTAAAACAAGAGACCTATTCCACAAAGTGACCATCATTATCTATGTGAGTGAGTGAGTGAGTGAGTTTAGTTTTACGCTGAAACTCAGCAATATTCCAGCTATATGGCGGCGGTCTGTACATAATCAAGCCTGGACCAGACAATCCAGTGATCAACAGCATGAACATCGATCTGCGTAATTGGGAACCGATGACATGTGTCAACCAAGTCAGCGAGCCTGACCACCCGATACCGTTAGTCGCCTCTTACGGCAAGCATGGGTCACTGAAGGCCAATATTCTAAGCCGGACCTTCACGGGTAGTGAGTGAGTGAGTGAGTTGAGTTTTATGCCACACTCAGCAATATTCCAGCTATGTGGTGGCAGTCTGTAAATAATCGAATCTGGACCAGACAATCCATGGATCAACAGCAATGAGCATTGATCTACGCAATTGGGCATTATCTATGTTAAAGTATGGGAGTTACAATCACCCTACCACTAACAATGCTCAGAGGAATGTGTACCCGGACAATGGATATTCTTGATCAATATGCAAGAAGCAAGAAACGAAATACGAAACTGAAAAATGTTGTTATGACAGGTTAATTTGGTTTCAGATATATTCCTGCGATCAGCTTGAAGAAGGTGGAAGCCACAATCGATTTTGGACTCAAACACAGCATCAACGGATCCACACCCAGTATTGACTGACCTTCTGTTTGTCCTTGACAACCTCTTCCAGCTGTATTCGCAAAGCAGACGTCTCACTCTCCATGGCCTTCATCTTGGCCTTCTGCTCCTCAAGACCAGCCTCACGAGTCTGAAAAGGGAGATGATGGTGTCAGCCAACAAACAATTAACTCAATCTTCACAACTTCTTTGAAAATTCATTCTGAGTTAAGCAGGTTCTGTTGATAGTCTTTAGGAATGAACACTTCCTGCAGATAGCTCCATGTGTAGATCATGTACAGCTGGTTTATACTCTGTTACAATGGATGCTAATAACATGTACAACAGTTGTAAATCTAGGCTGAAAGTGAGAAAGTTACAATAATTGTAGCCTAAAATCGGACTGTGTTTTGATACTTTTAAATTCAAGGTCATGTAACGGGAGGATTTGCTGTTCAATACTCTACTGACCTTGACATCTGTGGATGCCGACTCGATATGTCTGTTGAGTCTGTCCTTCTCCTCCTTGGTGTCGGCCAGCTCCTGCTTGAGAGTGGTCAGTTGCTCCACGGCCTGTTGGAGGTCTGTCTTGGCCTGGGTTGACCGCTGTTTCTCCTGGTCAAGCTGGTCCTGGAGACGGTCAAAGTCTGCCTGAAGGCTCTAGGGAAAACAGAAAGCATTAGGAGAATGACTAAGTATGAATACAGTGCCATTTAGTGAGTGAGTGAGTGAGTGATCAAGCGATCGAGGGAGCAAGCGAATGAGAATGGTTTACACCGCTTTAGCAATATTCCAGCAACATCAAATTAGGATACACCAGAAATGTGCTTCACATACTGTGCTTGGCGTCGAATGCTTTAAGCACTAGGCTACCCGACTGCCCCAAATTTAAATTTGAAGGAGCCTTCTGGGTAAAGTCTCGGGTACAACTGGTATAGTCGGTAAGCCCATTCTGGTGTACCATGCCGTCATACTGCTGGCATATTGCTGACAGCAGTGTTCAATTATAATCACTCAGTCATTTTTGAAGTCTGTGGAGACTTTGTATCTCACCCGCTTCATCAGCTATTTTAGCAATCTTAGTTAAGGTGATGATGTGTTGCTGTTAACCTACTAGGCACAATAGAGACCAATTCATGAAGATCCAGGTTAGAATTTGTCTTCAGCAACCCATGCTTGCTGTTAGAGCGGATTAACAGGATTGGGTGGTCAAATTTGGTTGACACATCATCTGATCCCAAGAGCTTTCATCAATGTTGAAGATGTGAATCTCTGGATTTTCTGATCCAGACTCAATAATTTACAGACCGCTGCCATACAGCTGGACTATTGCTGAGTGCAACCATGCAAATCAATTTAGTTTTCCTGAACCTGCTTGGACTCAGACAGCTGAGTCTGAAGATGTTGAGCTCTCAGTCCAGACAACACAACTGACCATATAGTTCTCCTGAACCTGCTTGGACTCAGACAGCTGAGTCTGAAGATGTTGAGCTCTCAGTCCAGACAACACAACTGACCTTATAGTTGTCCTGAACCTGCTTGGACTCGGCCAGGACGTGCTCGGAGGAGCTAGTGCTCTCAGTCTGGACATTCTGCAACTTCTCTTCTGTTTCTGCCAAGGACTTCTTTGTTAACTCAAGCTGCTTTGTTACATTATCAAGCTGAAAACAACAGAACAACATTTTTTACAAATGTTTGCAACCAGCAACAGTTTGGTAGTGCAACCCAAAGGCCAAAAGACCTTAGTGTGATGCCACAATAGGCCAATTGACTTTATTGTGCTTCAAGGCCATTAGACCCTATCGTGCCAACATACAAGGCCCACAGACTGTCAGTCTGACATAATATTCTATAGGGGGTCATTCTTCAAGGCCATTAGATCCTATAGTGGGTGAAGCTACAAAGCCATTAGATCCTATAGTGGATGAAGCTACAAGGCCATTAGATCCTATAGTGGATGAAGCTACAAGGTCATTAGATCCTATAGTGGGTGAAGCTACAAGCCCATTAGATCCTATAGTGGATGAAGCTACAAGGTCAATAGATCCTATAGTGGATGAAGCTACAAGCCCATTAGATCCTATAGTGGATGAAGCTACAAGGTCAATAGATCCTATAGTGGGTGAAGGTACAAAGCCATTAGATCCTATAGTGGACGAAGCTACAAGCCCATTAGATCCTATAGTGGATGAAGCTACAAGCCCATTAGATCCTATAGTGGGTGAAGCTACAAGGTCAATAGATCCTATAGTGGGTGAAGGTACAAAGCCATTAGATCCTATAGTGGACGAAGCTACAAGCCCATTAGATCCTATAGTGGATGAAGCTACAAGGCCATTAGATCCTATAGTGGATGAAGCTACAAGGTCAATAGATCCTATAGTGGGTGAAGCTACAAAGCCATTAGATCCTATAGTGGATGAAGCTACAAGCCCATTAGATCCTATAGTGGGTGAAGCTACAAGGTCAATAGATCCTATAGTGGGTGAAGGTACAAAGCCATTAGATCCTATAGTGGACGAAGCTACAAGCCCATTAGATCCTATAGTGGATGAAGCTACAAGGTCATTAGATCCTATAGTGGATGAAGCTACAAGGTCAATAGATCCTATAGTGGATGAAGCTACAAGCCCATTAGATCCTATAGTGGGTGAAGGTACAAGGTCAATAGATCCTATAGTGGGTGAAGGTACAAGGCCATTAGATCCTATAGTGGACGAAGCTACAAGCCCATTAGATCCTATAGTGGATGAAGCTACAAGGCCATTAGATCCTAAAGTGGATGAAGCTACAAGGTCAATAGATCCTATAGTGGGTGAAGCTACAAGCCCATTAGATCCTATAGTGGATGAAGCTACAAGGCCATTAGATCCTATAGTGGATGAAGCTACAAAGCCATTAGATCCTATAGTGGATGAAGCTACAAGGCCATTAGATCCTATAGTGGGTGAAGCTACAAAGCCATTAGATCCTATAGTGGATGAAGCTACAAGGTCATTAGATCCTATAGTGGATGAAGCTATAAGGTCAATAGATCCTATAGTGGGTGAAGGTACAAGCCCATTAGATCCTATAGTGGATGAAGCTACAAGGCCATTAGATCCTATAGTGGATGAAGCTACAAGGTCAATAGATCCTATAGTGGGTGAAGGTACAAGGCCATTAGATCCTATAGTGGACGAAGCTACAAGCCCATTAGATCCTATAGTGGATGAAGCAACAAGGCCATTAGATCCTATAGTGGATGAAGCTATAAGGTCAATAGATCCTATAGTGGGTGAAGCTACAAGCCCATTAGATCCTATAGTGGATGAAGCTACAAGGCCATTAGATCCTATAGTGGGTGAAGCTACAAGGTCATTAAACCCTATTGAGGGTCATGCTTCAAGGCCATTAGACCCTATTGTGGGTCATGCTTCAAGGCCATTAGACCCTACTGTGGGTCATGCTTCAAGGCCATTAGATCCTATAGTGGGTCATGCTTCAAGTCCATTAGACCCTATTGTGGGTTATGCTTCAAGGCCATTAGAGCCTACTGTGATAAAATACAAGGCTCACAGACCATCAGTCTGACATAATATTCGATTGTGGGTCATGCTTCAAGGCTGTTAGACCCTTTTGTGGGTCATGCTTCAAGGCCATTAGAGCCTACTGTGATAAAATACAAGGCTCACAGACCATCAGTCTGACATAATATTCGATTGTGGGTCATGCTTCAAGGCCATTAGAGCCTGTAGTGGGTCATACTTCAAGGCCAGATAAAAACAAGAGCCTGAAAAAAGGATGTCGATCACAACAGAAGCACCACCCATGTTTAATTCTCACTTAAAGCTCCCTTTCAACAAACTCTGTATACATAATCCGAAGAAGTTAGATAAGGAGGAGAAAGGTTTAGGCATCATGAAAACATTTTATGATTTGTAGCCAAAAATACGCTGTGAAACCTACACATTGGCTACACGGTGACCTTTCTCACAGTGCAATCCATAACCTTCAGTTGTGACTGCTATTAAACAAGGAATGGATGTGGGGATAGGGTAACCACAGCTACCCACTATGTGAGAGAATGGGGTTATGTTTAACATCACAAGATTTGGCTCTTGAAGTACTGTACCTTGGACTTGGCATCACTGGCCTCCTTCTTGGACTTGATGGCGAGCTGCTTCAGCTTGCTGCACATCTCCTCCTTAGTCTTCACCTCGGCCTGCAGTCGCCCGACCTCGTCACCCGAACTCTGCAGGAGACAACAAACATCAGTGGAGGGCTTGTCAGGTGTGTGTCAAGGATAAGTCAGGAGCTGGACAGGTGTGAGTCAAGGATGAGTTAGGGGCTGGTCAGGTGTGAGTCAAGGATAAGTCAGGGGCTGGTCAGGTGTGAGTCAAGGATCAGTTAGGGGCTGGTCAGGTGTGAGTCAAGCATAAGTCAGGGGCTGGTCAGGTGTGAGTCAAGGATAAGTCAGGGGCTGGTCAGGTGTGAGTCAAGGATCAGTTAGGGGCTGGTCAGGTGTGAGTCAAGGATAAGTCAGGGGCTGGTCAGGTGTGAGTCAAGGATCAGTTAGGGGCTGGTCAGGTGTGAGTCAAGGATAAGTCAGGGGCTGGTCGGGTGTGAGTCAAGGATAAGTCAGGGGCTGGTCAGGTGTGAGTCAAGGATCAGTCAGGGGCTAGACAGGTGTGAGTCAAGGATAAGTCAGGGGCTAGACAGGTTTGAGTCAAGGATAAGTCAGGGGCTAGTCAGGTGCGAGTCAAGGATAAGTCAGGGGCTGGTCAGGTGTGAGTCAAGGATCAGTTAGGGGCAGGTCAGGTGTGAGTCAAGAATCAGTCAGGGCTCAGTCAGGTGTGAGTCATGGATCAGTCAGGGGCAGGTCAGGTGTGAGTCAAGGATCAGTCAGGGGTCAGTGTGCTATGAATCAGGTGTGACTAAGGGGTCAGTCAGGTCAATCAAAGGTGAGTCAAGGATTAATCAGATGAGAGTCAGGAGTGATTCGAGCAGTTGTGAGTAGGGTTTTCAGTCAGAAGTGAGTCAGGGGTCTGTCAGGTGTTATTCAAATAGTCAATCACTCAGGTTTAATTAATTTGGGAAAGTAAAACAAATGCCAGGTTTCCAAAGCCAAATGAGTCAGTTATACATCTTAATGTCTCAGCTGTCTTTTGTCATACTTACACTGCTCTGTTGCAAAGCTGCAGTTTCCTTGACTGTAGTTTCTTGAACCTGAACCTGTAGGCTGGAGTTCCTTTCCTTTAATTCTTGAAGATTGCTTTCAAGTTCAGTGACTCTCTCCTTCATGTTCCGCAACTGGTCGTCAGCCTGCCCCTGAACCTCCTCCAACTTCCGGGACAGTTCCTCCACCACAGACTTGCCGGTAGACACCTCCTCCTCCTTCAACACAAGGGACTTCTGGACATCCGACAGCTTATCACCTGTCTCCATCAAAGAAGTCTCAACCGACTCCTTTTCTCTCTGTAGTCTCATAATCTCCTCTGATGATTTAGCTTGTGAATCAGAGGTTACTGCTTCAAATGCTCTGTCTTTCTCAGCTATCTCTTTTTCAAGCTTTTCACACTTAGATTCTAGTTCTACCATCAGTTCAAGTTTAGAAGAAAGGTCACTATTAAGCACATTCTTTTCTTCTTTCAAAGTCACAAACTCTGACCTCACTGAATGTAATTCAGTTTCAAGGTTTTCTTTTTGAGTTTTAAAATTTTCAAGGTCAGAGTCAAGTCTGTTTTTGTCAGATAAAACCAACTCATGTGATGCCTTCAATGAAGCTAATTCCTGTTCCAAAACCTCCATTGATGAAACTTTTTCACTCAAACACTCATTCAGGTCAGCACTGTTCTGTTCCGCTGCTGTCACTATTTCTGCTCTTTCTTTCAAGGAAATATTCAAGGATTCTTTCTGATCTTTAACATTTTCCAAATCACACTGAAGGGTAGACAATTCCGACAACAAGCTTTCCTTTTCATCACACACTTGTTTAAGATTTTCACTCAAATTTGAATTTGCCTTTCTCAAATCATCCAATTCAACTGTCATATTTTCCAACCTTTGATTCAATGAAGCAAACTCAGCTTTAGTCTCAGCTTCTGCTGATTGTTCCCCTGACATCTGGTCCTTCAACTCAGAAACAAGTTTCACATTTTCATCCAACATCCTCTCCAACTCTACAACCCGATCACTCTTGACACTTAGATCACTTCTCAAAGTCTCAAGTTCAGAGTTCTTTTGCTTCTGAGAAACCTCCAGCTGTTCACATTTATTGTTCAATGTCTCCTTTTCTTCCTGCACCTGAGACAATCTTTCATCAAGTTCATTAACCCGAGCTTGTATTTCTTCCTGATCTCTGGAACTTGTATTACTCACAGCTTCCTTCTCTTCTTGAAGTTCCACCAACTTGTCCTGAAGTTCCTTCACCCTCTCACCATCAGTGTATTTCTGATCTGATACTTCTGCTCTCAGCGTCTCCAACTCACCCTGCAAACCTGTGACTTCTTTAGCTGACTCAGACAGTTTCTCCTGAAGTAAGACACCTTGCTCCTCAAGTTCCTTAACCCTTGCATCAACCTTTTCCCTTTCCACTGAAGCCGCTCCACCAGCTTGTTTCAATGCTTGAATTTCACTCTGCAATGATGCAATCTCTTTCTCTGTCTCAGCCAGTTTCTCCTGAGTCATCAGAAACTGAACCTGCAGGTCGGACTTCTCCGCCTTGAGCAACTCCATTTCCTCCACCTGTGCAACATCAGCCTCAGAGGTCGCCTGTTGTCTCTCACTCGCCTCAGTCTTCATTGTTTCAATTTCTGTCTCTTTGCCTTCCTGAACTTGTACCAGGTCATCACACCTCTCTTGCAGACATTTCATCTCAGAATCCTTTCCCTCCAATTTACGCTCCAAATCAACCTTCTCATTTTCCAAATCAGAAACCTTAGTTTTCAGTTCTTCACATGTCGATTTCATTGCCTCCTTTTCTCTTTGACTTTCATCATTTTGTTCAGTCACCTTACCCAGTTCCTCTTTGACATGTTCAAGTTCTTCAACAGCTTTCATTTTCTCTTCAACAACAGCCTGAAGATCATGTCCAAGAGTGTCAACCTTTCCTTCAAGGTCCATCTTCTCTGTCTTCAGCTGTTCAAGTTGTGTCTGAAGCATGTCCCGTTGACGGGCTACCTCATCTCTCTGAGAACCCAGCTCTTCAATCTGTTCACAGTAAGTAGCGATGTCAGAACTGTTCTCAGTCAGCTTGTCAAACTGTTCCTTCAGTACTCCATACCTGGTCTTACTGTCAGATAAAGAGTTGGACATGTCCAGAATCTGACCTTCTAACTCTACTGCATAATTTTGTCTCTCTTTTATCTGCTCCTCCTTTTCAGCTGCACCTGTGCTCAACCCAGCTACTTCCTCTTCCAGTTCTCTGACTCTTGATTCAGCCCCTGTTGCCTTGGCAATCTCTTGATTCAGCTTCTCTTCATATTCTACTACCAAAGTGTCCTTCTCTGTTAATTCTTCCCTCAGCTGTCTCTCTCTCTCTTGTGACAGTTCCATGACTACAGCTCCTGATTCTTTCTCTCTTTCAATGTTTTCTTTCTCCTGCTTTTCTTCTTCTATCTGTTTCTTCAAAGTTTCCATAGCAGCATCATATTCTTTCTTGGTTGCTTTGGCTTCATCCCATTTCTTCTGAAGGTTGTTACGTTCGTTGATGATGTCCTCTATCATCACCTTCATCTCCTTAATCTCATCCATCAAAGGATTCTCTGCCATCTTGAACACCTCGTCTTGAAGTGTGTCCCGCTCCGTCAAAGCCTCATGCAGAGATGTCATCAGGAACTCCAACTCCTTACGACACAGTTCCTCCCTTTTCTCGGAATCTTCCAGTTCCTGAAGTGCCTGATCTTTATCGTTCTTCAACATCTCCATCAGACTCTCCCACTCCTGAATCTGACCCTTCTGGGAGTCTGGATCAGAGTTCCCGGACTCCACCTCAGCCCTCAACTCTTGCACCTCGAAGTTCAGCGTGTCCTTGATTTCATTAGCTTGAGCCAGTTCCGCACACAGTTTCTCCTTCTGCTCTAACAGAGCCTGAACCTTCCCTCCAAGCGGACAACTTTCTCATCAACAACGTTCTGGGCATCTTCTGAACTGGATGCAACACTTCCCTCCAACTCATTACATCTTTTTCTTAATTTCTCAACAGTCAGTTCATATTCTTTACCTCCCTCTTCCAATTCTGTTATCCTAGAATTCAACCTCTGAGCTTCTTCATTCAATTTCACTTTTTCAGTTTCCAAATCCTCAAACATGGAATTACTTTCTTTCAGTTTCTCAGACAGACTCGCCACTTCACCTTCAGCTGCTTCTAGCCTGTTTCTATAGCCTTCAATTTCAGACTTTTGAGAGTCAATCTGTTGACTGAGTTCATCAATCCTTGCATCCTTCTCCTGCTCAGCACCTTTAGTTTTGTCGCTGACATCCTCACATTTCTGAAACTCCACCTTTATTTGTTCAATTTCAGCATCCTTGGCTTCAAGAGATTTATGAATGGCTGCGATCTCTTCATCTTTCCCAGCAACATCCCTCCTGAGTTGCTCCAGATCCCCCTCAGCTGCTTCCAGTTGCTGCTGCAGCTTCTGTGTCAGCTCCGACTTCCCCGTCTGCTCTGCCTCCTGCTGTGTGAGGTTCTGCATCAACTCCGCCTTTTCCTTCTCCCAGAACTGCCTCTCCTCCTCAAACTTTTCATTTGCCTTCTGTAGGGTAGAGAGTTCCTCCCTCAGCTCGTTCAGCTGGATCAGCTTCTGAAACAGTTAGACAACACTGATCTTAATGGCATGTTTTGCTACCCTAAAACATGAATGTTTTCCCACAATCCCAGCTGATACATAGAACGTAACGATACATATTGTCACCATGATACATGTTGTTTTCCCACAATCCCAGCTGATACATAGAACGGTAACGATACATATTGTCACCATGATACATGTTGTTTTCCCACAATCCCAGCTGATACATAGACCTCTAATGATACATATTGTCACCATGATACATGTTGTTTTCCCATGATACATGTTGTTTTCCCACAATCCCAGCTGATACATAGAATGGTAACGATACATATTGTCACCATGATACATGTTGTTTTCCCACCATCCCAGCTGATACATAAACCTCTAATGATACATATTGTCACCATGATACATGTTGTTTTCCCACAATCCCAGCTGAAACATAGAATGGTAACGATACATATTGTCACCATGATACATGTTGTTTTCCCACAATCCCAGCTGATACATAGAACAGTAACAATACATATTGTCACCATGATACATGTTGTTTTCCCACAATCCCAGCTGATACATAGATACGTTGTAATCCCAGCTGATACATAGAGCTTCTTAACGCGACATATTGTATTTTCCCCACAGTCCCAGCTGATACATAAAACGGTAACGATACATATTGTCACCATGATACATGTTGTTTTCCCACAATCCCAGCTGATACATAGAACGATAACGATACATATTGTCACCATGATACATGTTGTTTTCCCACAATCCCAGCTGATACATAGAACGGATAACGATACATATTGTCACCATGATACATAGAACGTTGTTTTGTCCCACAATCCCAGCTGATACATAGAACGGTAACGATACATATTGTCACCATGATACATGTTGTTTTCCCACAATCCCAGCTGATACATAGAACGGTAACGATACATATTGTCACCATGATACATGTTGTTTTCCCACAATCCCAGCTGATACATAGAACGGTAACGATACATATTGTCACCATGATACATGTTGTTTTCCCACAATCCCAGCTGATACATAGAACGGTAACGATACATATTGTCACCATGATACATGTTGTTTTCCCACAATCCCAACTGATACATAGAAACGGTAATATTGTCACCATGATACATATTGTCACCATGATACATGTTGTTTTCCCACAATCCCAGCTGATACATAGAACGGTAACGATACATATTGTCACCATGATACATGTTGTTTTCCCACAATCCCAGCTGATACATAGAACAGTAACGATACATTTTGTCACCATGATACATGTTGTTTTCCCACAATCCCAGCTGATACATAGAACGGTAACGATACATATTGTCACCATGATACATGTTGTTTTCCCACAATCCCAGCTGATACATAGAACAGTAACGATACATATTGTCACCATGATACATGTTGTTTTCCCACAATCCCAGCTGATACATAGAACGGTAACGATACATATTGTCACCATGATACATGTTGTTTTCCCACAATCCCAGCTGATACATAGAACGGTAACGATACATATTGTCACCATCCCAGCTGATACATAGAACTGTAACGATACATATTGTCACCATGATACATGTTGTTTTCCCACAATCCCAGCTGATACATAGAACGGTAACGATACACTTAGTCACTGTATCTATAAGTCAGAGTTGCCAGTAGATTATTCTACATAATACATATTCTTTCCTTTATAGCCTGAGTAATGTGGAACAATGTGAGTTTCCTGATCACAAATCAAGACAAGTAATGGACGACAGCATCAATAATGATTGAAAACACATTGCAATGAAAAAATTGAAGAAAACAACTGAATGATTGGCGTGAACAAGCTATTCAGATTTAAGAAACATAATGATCAGTGAGAATAACGGAAAGTGTGCTTTATGTGCTTACAGGTGTTCTTGAAAAGCCGTTTGTCGGGGCAATTTCAGAAAGAAAGAGATCAGATCGAAAAGGTTAAAGATGATTACCTCCATGTCATTCTTCTCTCCCTGCTGTTGTCTCTGCTGGTCAGCACTACTCAGGTTTTCGATCTGACGTACTAGGTCATCACGCTCCTCGGTCAGTCGGGCTACCTGTCCTGCAAGGTCCTGAATACACAATTGAATAGGTGTTATACACTCATATTTCCAGGGATTTATCACAGATTACAAACAAACTGGTAAGACACGGATTTGATTCCCCTGATGGGTATAATGAGTCAAGACTATTTCCTATGTCCCAGTTGTTATGTTGTCTAATGTTTGACTCCCCAATTTTGACTGTTGTGCTAGGCTGTGCTACAATTTAACCTATTTTCACACAAGCAGAATATCTAATTTCAAACATGGATCCTGTGGAGGAATGCTCACCTTATTGTCATTTGCAAACTTCGTCTGCTCTTCCTGCATACACTTCAGGGTGGAGGTCAACGTCGAGTCCTTCATCTGCATACACTCCATCTGCTCCATCAGATCCTGCACAGAACCGAGCACATCAAAGTCCAAGTGTGGTTCATTTTACAAGATCTGAGTAGGACTAGGCTCCACAGTTTCTATATTAACAATTATAAATACAAACATTTTCCATGATCCTAATGGGGTAAGGTGAGGTGAGTTTGGAGAAGGGGTGAGGTGAAGTTGGGAATGGGGTGAGGTTGGGGTGAAATGGGAGTAGGGTAAGGTGTTTTGAGGGGTGAGGTGAAGTTGGGTATGGGATGAAGTTGGGGTGAGGTGATAAGTGGGGGTAAGGCGAGGTGTTTTGAGGGGAGGTGAGGTGAGGTGGGGATGAATTGGGTGAGGTGTTCTGAGGGTGAGGTGAAGTTGGGGATGGGAAGATGTTGGGTGAGGTGATAAGTAGGGGTTGGGTGAGGTGGGGTTGGGTGAGGTGAGGTTGGGGATGAGGTGAGGTGAAGTTGGGTATGGGATGATGTTGGGGTGAGGTGACAAGTGGGGTAGGGTGAGGTATTTTCAGGGGTGAGGTGAGGTTGGGTGAGGTGAGGTGAGGTTTGGGATGGGGTGTAGTGAGGTTGGGATTAGGTGAGGTGAGGTTGGGTGAGGTGAGGTTGGGGATGGGGTGAAGTGAGGGTGGGTGAGGTGATGTGAGGTTGGGTGAAGTGAGGTTGGAATTAGGTGAGGTGAGGTTGGGTGAGGTGAGGTTGGGATTAGGTGAGGTGAGGTTGGGATTAGGTGAGGTGAGGTTGGGGATGGGGTGAGGTGAGGTTGGGGATGATGTGAAGTGAGGTGAGGTGGGGATGAGGTGAAGTGAGATGAGGTGAGGTGGGGATGAGGTGAAGGTGAGAGGTGAGGTTGGGGATGAGGTGAGGTGAGGTTGGGGATGAGGTGAAGTGAGGTTGGGGATGAGGTGAGGCTGAGGATGAGTTGAGGTGAGGTTGGGGATGAGGTGAAGTGAGGTTGGGGCTGAGGTGAGGTGAGGTTGGGGATGAGGTGAAGTGAGGTGAGGTTGGGGATGAGGTGAAGTGAGGTTGGAGATGAGGTGAAGTGAGGTGAGGTTGGGGATGAGAAGAGGTGAGGTTGGGGATGAGGTAAGGTGAGGTTGGGGATGAGGTGAGGTGAGGTTGGGGATGAGGTGAGGTGAGGTGAGGTTGGGATGAGGTGAGGTGAGGTGAGGTTGGGGATGAGGTGAGGTGCGGTTGGGTATGGGATGATAATGGGGTGAGGTGATAAGTGGGGGTAGGGTGAGGTGTTTTGAGGGGTGAGGTGGGTTGGGTGAGGTGAGGTGAGGTGAGGTTGGGGATGAGGTGAGGTGAGGCTGGGGATGAGGTGAGGCAGAGGTATATTGAGGGGTGAGGTGGATTTGGGTGAGGCAAAGTAATGTGAGGTAAAGTGGGATCGGGTCAGATGAGGTGAGGTGACGGACAGCAGGTTGAGGTGTAATTGGGTTTTACCAGGATTATTTCACTTAAATAGTCATAAGCGTTAAGAACCTTAGGAGATCAAACCACCGACATTCCACTCATACATGTGTGTTGGCTGTTACTATCATTCCATTCTAGCTCAAAGTGGTAACCCACTGAGATATCAAGCTGCACAGATACCCCACACAGACACAGTGTACTGACTCTAAGCCAGCCATTCCTTGTTTTATCAGCAACAGGCAGGGTATCAACAAGTACCATCTTTTTACATGTTTGGCATGAGGATCAAACCAATCTCTGAAGCAGATTAAACCACTGTGTAGTGTCATTAATAAATTGGCAGGAAATGTGGTGATTCTTGTTGATAGGTTGTGGAGATCATGAAGCACTGATTAAAAGCCAACAAGGACTTGATCTACTGCAGATATAGTCCAGAAGCCTTCTTTGTTGTCTATATGAATTTGTAAACTCCTTGAAGGTCTATCCTTCTCACCTTGTTTTTTTCTCAAAAGCCACAAATTTGGCACAAATCTGCTCCTTCTCCCCTTTCATAGTTGTCAGCTGTGTCTTGAGATCCTGACGAATAATACAGGCATGACAACTACTCTTCAACATGATTACACAATGCCATTTAGAAAGTGGTCAAATTCAACATATGTTATATATGGATTTACACTTTCTTAGTGAAGTACAAATTCTAGTACTTTTTGGGGGTTGAGTCCCATCCTGGATTCGAACCCACACCCTCAGAGTCAGGCACCTAATTGCCAGCACACAACGTCAGATGCCTAACCGCAACAGTCACGTGTACAAATCGTATATCGAGGTAATCCACAATAATGTCACATGGTAACTTACCTACTTTAAGTTTATTTATTCATTTGTAGATATATCTTTTAAAATAGGATAACATTATTTCTGGGACTGAATTTCTGTCAATAAGGATTTCTTATATGTAAAACTGCTAGATCCGTCAGACGTTCACCTCGATCGTGCTGGCCGACTGTTCCTGTGCCTGTTGTACTGAATTGTAGGCAGCAAAAGCTTCTGACCTCTCCGTCTCACATTCAGCCAGCTGATCCTTCAAGCTCTGGAACAATCAGTCAAACATGTAAAGCTGTACCTCACGATATCAAACAAGCGGTAATGGTAAGGGACTAATGTAATTCAACCAGAACCAAGCCCTCTTCCTCGTACACTCTACATAATTATCAGTATGTTCAACACATGTGATATGTTATTTTAGAAGGATTCTATGCCTATACATTATGCAAAAATGTTGATATTTTACAAACCCTCTGGCAATACTGTATGACTGTTAATGGTTTACAAGCAGAGGCCCAGATAAGCTGCGTATCCGGGTAAAATATGCATATAAAATTTCCACCACACGCGATTGAAAATAATTGTTATGCACTCAATTAAGATTTAAAATGTTAAATACCCAAAAAGTTTAAAACAAATGCGCATCGAATATATTTATAAAAATCGCCATGTGAATGAAAAAGACATCCATTGCTATCAAGTTGTACTGTAAGTATAGGACAAGTGTTGTACTGTCAGTATAGGATGAGTGATTTTTTATTAAATCATTTCCATTATATTTAAGTTGGTTTTGATTAGGTATGACATAAGGCAGAACATACCTGCATAGTAAACTTACTCAATGAAATAATACCTAGGTGAGTAAATTGACTGAAGTACGCACATATTTGAAAGCAGTGGGTAACAGAAAATGAAATACCCACTCAACATTCATAATACCCACTCCAAAAATATACCGTGGGTACAGTACCCACATGAGCTAAATCTTATCTGGAGCTCTGTACAAGCATCAAATAAAAGCAGGTGGAAATGTACTGTAAAGCAGGCCATATATATGGAAATAAAACAATCTGTCAGTCTGTCTGTCTGAGTTAATATTAATTCATAAAGAGCACATGTGTAATGATTTGTTTTTTGTGTTTCTTTGTTTGTTGTTTGATGATACACTCCAAAATATTCCCGCTATATGACATTGGTTTCTGAATAATTAACATGGTGGACAATACAATCTAGTGGTCGACATCATGAGCATCAGTTTATGCAATAGGGAAACAATGACATGTGTCAACCAAGTCAGTGAGCCTGACCACCCGATCCCATTAGTCATCTCTCACAACAAGCATTGGTTGCTGTTAACCAAACCTGCAGAGGTTTTCAATTCTTTGAAGAGAGTCGCCCTTGGGGTACATATTATGCATTTTCCGGCTGAAAATGTCCTGTGACAGTTGTATCAATGTTTTTGAATAAAAAGATTGAACAATAAATAAACTCTTTATTTTTATTATAATGGACTCCTACCTCACGGAGTTACCTCTCCTTAGCGATGCGCACTCAACTGGGTAGGCTCCTAGACCCGTGATCATCATTCCTTCTGCTGAATTCTTATCAGTGAACAGAATTGCGGGAGGCGGAGGTTTCTACCCCAAGGATCTACTCTCTTCAAAGAATTGAAAACCTCTGCAGGTTTGGTTAATTCTTTTCAGAGAGATCGCCCTTGGGGTACATATTATGCATAAACACAGACTCCCAAAGACCGGAGGCCAGGGAGGAGGGAATTCTGTCCAAGCACACACAAATATAGCGATCGTGATCATGGAAAAAATTGAACAGACGCCATAACACTCACCTGTCACTTGTCCCAGTTTCGCCTCGCCGAGAGGCATTATGGGAGGGGAACTGACAGGGAGGAATTGTGCTCAAAGACTACCTCTCTAGCATAATGAGACATTGCACGAGTGCTTAATGTCAATGAATCCCCACCCACTAAGTGGCTACATGAGAGCAATCGTGAGGGGAATGCAAAATACCACTCACTAACGATATAGTAACTCCGTGAGAGAATCGAAGGGGGTACAGGTTCTCTGAGTGAGCTCACAGTAGCAGACATGTCAATAATGGAATTATTGTACAGTAGCCCAAAACAAACCAATAAACCAAGACTCACTCGTCAGGGTGGCAGGACACTGTCCACTGGAGAGAACAGTACGGCCAAAGCTCGCGACGACACGGAATGCGATCGAGCTGATAATGCCGTGATAAACGCGTTTACCGGCTCCAAATAGCGGGCGGAGCAGATCTCTTCAATGGGGAGTGCCGATGCAAAGCTTTTGAGGCGCTACTGCCCTGACCGAAAGTGAGCCTTCAACCCCTCAGGGGAGGCTTGCCCTTAGCCTGATAAGCCGCACAAATACATTTCCAGACTAGCCAGCTTGACAAAGTCTGCTTGCTCGCTGGGCAGACCAGCCTTCCCGCCACCGTCAGAATAACAGAACAGCTGGGTACCCGCACGGATCCCCCGCGCTCGCTTGATATAGACTTTGAGCTGCCTTACGGACATCCAACGGGTGAGTGCTCGAGGAGTGGTCCCCGGCGTGTGGAAGGCTGGGTAAGAGTAGGAAGTTCGATAGAGCTGTCACATGGAAAGCGGATCGACCTTCGGTCGGTAAGTATCTGGGAGGCTTAATACTGACACGATCCGCGGGAAACACAGTCAGCCGGTCGGACGACATAGCATGTAAATCGCCGACCCTCTACCACCAGATGTTACCGCCACCAGAAAACAGCTTCCAGGTCAACAACTGAATGGAAATAGCCGATAGGTGTGAGAAAGTGGGACCGACAGCCAATCGAAAGCACGATCGACAAATCCTAAGGTGGACTGGTTCGCCTGAGAGCAGGTCGAATCCGCTCCGCCAGCCAGAAAGCGCCAGACGAGAGGGTGCTGCCCCAGAAGAGCACCATCGACAGGGGTGTGAAAAGTGGAAATAGCGTGGAGTAGCCGCCAATGGTCGGCCGCCAGGCCTTCTTCCAAACGAGCTTGCAAAACTCCAATACTGACTAAATCCGCAGAAAAGGGATCTGCAATCCCCTTTATCTGAACACCAGCGCCGCATAGCGGGACCACCTATCCTCGCATTGAACGCTTGTCAATCCCACCGGCCAGAATTGTGTCTGCAACTGCTGCAGGAATTCCGCTGCCTCGAGGTTAGACCTGACAGAGGCCAAGCCACCCACTGAACTGCGGGATTTGGGTGGGCCCGCTCTGAGTGAGAATGTCCGGGTCGCAAAGGTAATAGAACAGGAGGCTGAGCCAGAAACCTGAGAATTACCGAAACCAGCTCTGTGACGCCAAAGCGTGCCAGTAGCACAAGTAGCCGAAGCTGGCTGGGTGGACAGCTGTGAAAGGACACGGGAATGAGTGGTAACGGCGGGAACGCCCAGAGCACTTTGCCCGCCCAATCCAGCAGGAAGGCGCCGGCAGCCAACGCCTCTGGGTCCGTATCCGAGCAGAACACGGTGTCTGATGCGCCCCGCCGACGCAAACAGATCCACCTCGAACGCACCCGCATAACTGGGAGATTACTGTGAATATCTGCCTGTCGAAAGCATCCACTGCAAGGGCCAGGATCCGCGAGAGCCGCGATCTGCTCGCACGCTCTCCAGCCCCGGAGATAAACAGGGAGTACCTGACAATCGCATTGGTCGCACTCAGAGGAGAAAGTCCCACGCCTCCCGAGGAGCTTGGGACACCGCGGCCTCCCCTGCTTCAGGATGTACGACATGGCCGCCTGGTTGTCTAACTGAAGACGGACTACCTGGCCAATGACATGCTCTCTGAAGCCAATACCAACCGCACAGCTCTCAGTTCCAACACGCTGATGTGAAGGTGGGCTTCGCTTCGACCAGAGTCCGGAAGCCGACAGACTGCCCAGAACACCCCCAGCCCGTGAGGGACGATCGGGTCTGAACTGTGAGAGCTGGCGCCGATTTCCAAGGGGAACCCCTGGTGAGATTCCCCGACATTTGTCCACCACTGAAGGTGAGGTGTCAACCACTGGGACTGTGAGACTGCGCCCAGATCCTCCGCGGTGAGTCCACAGCCGAGCCAAAGCTTGCTGTATGGGACGATCCTCAACCGCCACACTACAGAGATCGTCCGCCGCCATATGGCTCCAGTAGACGGAGCCAAGTCCGTGCTGGTGCCTGGGGCTGGGAGAGGAATGAAGATACCATCTCCTAACTCTGGTGACCCGGTCGGGCTTACAAGGAAACGAGATCCTTGTTCGCTTGAATCGCTACCCAAGAAAACCAAGTCCTGGGTGGGTACCAGGTCGGATTTCTTGAGGTTGATGATCCACCCCAGTCGAAGTTAGAATGTCTATCACTGTGTGAGTAGCATCTTGACTCGCTGGCTGTGTTAGTGCTCCGAGCAACCAGTCGCCTAGGTAAGGGTAACAACGCCTTCCTTGGCGAGCCGAAGCTAGGGTAGCTGGGACTAACATGAGCTTGGTGAACACCCTTGGGGCAGTCGATATGCCGGGCGGGGAGCACCCTGAATTGGTAATACATCCCGGCCGTAAGAGAACCGGCGGTACTGCTTGAACGATGGATGTATGGGTACATGCAGATACGCGATCCTTTAGGTCGATTGACGGAGCCAATCGCCGGGCTGAACAGATGAGATCACCGAAGCGCAGTGTCTCCATCTTGAAGGATGGTACTTCGAAAGCATGCGATTCAACCCCTTGAGGTTGAGAATCGGACGGAACCCGCCGCCTTTCTTCGACGCAGGAAGTACGCGGAATAAAATCCCGCCTGTTCCTCTCCCCGGTGGAATGCGCCGATTGCGGACTTGTCCAGCAGAGCCTGAACTTCGCCGCAAGCAATATGTCCGCCTCTGGCTTGACATGACGGCACCGGAGTGCGACGATGCCGGTGAAGTCGGGCGGACTCGCCCACAGTGGGAGATGGCCTATGCTGACCGCGGCCAGCACCTGCTGTTGTTGGTAGCCTTCTCCCATTCCGCAGGAATAGAGAGAGGCGGCCTCCCACTGGGATATGGGTAGGAGCTGCGGTGTAGACCCGGTAGCGGAGCTGACTGGGCGCGACACACGGCTTGAGCGCAGCCTGATGGGTTAACGGAGGTCGGGCAGACCTCCCGCTACCGCTGAAAAGGCTGGGAGCTAGTCGAGGACTGCTCCTTGCCCCTACCCTTGGCGGACCTGTTCCTCCGCCACTACCCTACCAAGCGCCGGCCAGCCGGCAGACTCGGGTGTAGGCTGCACCCCCGGCGGAGGAAGGTGGCACGGGAGCCGCTGGGGCGACACCCGCTGGTGCTCCAACAAGGCCTTAGAGTCCTTGAAGGAGGTAGCTGCAGCGCAGCCTCCCCGTGATGACCTGCTGGGCCCCGGGAAAGAGGGTCGCCCCAGACGGAAAGGGAGGGCCAGCAAGGTCTGCTGTGTTGCTGCCGAAAGTACCTAGACGCCGACAGCCACAGCCTGGCGATCCCCATGACTGGCGCGACATCACCGCCGACGCAGCAGACCGCAAAGAGTCGCTACGCGCAGGTGAGCCTGAACTTCCGAAAGCTGACGGAGCAGCATCGACATGCGGCGACATCGCCGCCAGCATGCCCTCCGCCCAGGGCCGCATTCTCTGAACCGAGGAGAGGTAGGCCTCATGGACCACCACCCGCACCTGCTGCATCGCTGCCCGCAGACCTCCTCAGAGGGTCCGCACGCGCGTCAGCAGGGGATGCCTCGCCAGGGCAAAGGTGGAGTAAGGCGCTTTGCCGAAAGCAGCCGAGAGCTGCCCGAGGAAGCCGAGCCTCCCCAGGGCTTAACGGAAGTGAACACACATTCGCCTACAATTGGCACAACGAACAGGGAATCCTCCCCAAGTGGTAGCGCCAAGCACGAGATCCGTAAGTCAAACCGCATCGGGCACCAGACAAGAGGGGATCGACCACACCCGGTGACCAACGGCGGCAGAATGCGGAGCTGCGCTCATGCGTGGGTTGCCTAGGGGCAAACGCCGCCTGGCAAGCGGAACTCAGTCGAAGTCCACGCAACCAGCAGGCACCGCTGCCTGGGTAGGCCCTCGCAATTTCTCTGCCGGACCTCCCGCAAGGTCGGCAAAACGGAAGCCGCCGGCCATGCTCCTCAACCTCCCCAAGCTCCATTGACTCGGCGCCGAGCCCGAAGTCCGGTGGCTGGGTCTCCTCCGTAAGAGGACCCTAACCCCGACCCGTGGACTGCCTAGCTTAGGAACCACAGGAAGGGAAGAACAGACAGACGGCTCCACGCCAGCCAGCCGGGCGCGCGTGGACTCCCGTCCCGGTGACGCTGGAGGCAGGCCAGGCAGAACTGGTGCCTCCGCCTCATGGGGCGGTGCGCAAGGACCGGAATACCAGGAATACTCAACGGTCTCCTGCGCTTAACTCCGAGAGGGGACTGGGAGCACCTCCTCTCCTCGAGCAGCCGAGGGCCCGGATCCGGGCCAGAGGCAACGGATCTACAGACGCCTTCAAGGCTGAGGGATCGAGCCGAGCCCGGCGATCCCACCTCGACTCTCGGCCCGTCCGAGTGGGTGAGGAACTCCTGCCGGAGACCTCCAACCGACTCCCGAACGGCGGACTTCACGGAGGCCATATGCTGCTGAAACATAGATTCCATTACCGACATGTCAAAACCACTGGGCGGCAGGAGAGGGGAAGGGCCTCGGATTTTTTCCCTTTTTGACGCTCGCTTTGTTTTAGACGGGGACCCTGCGCCAGGTCCCTCCCGCCACGATCTCACGATAAAACAACGATCGGGCCGCCTCTTCTGGGCCCGGGGAAAAGGCCAGACAAATAGGGCAGGAATCAGCGCCGTGGTCCCGCCTTTTCCAGACAGGCAACACAGTTTATGACTGTCGCCCGGGGATACTACCCCCACAGACCTAACAGGATGAAAAGGCCTGAAAACAAACACGCAAGCATGTTAGTTAACGGCGCCAGCAGCATATAAACACGAGAAAACATTGAAAAATACGCGAAGGTTACCACGAAAAGTAATAGTTGGTTTTAATACGCAATATTACGACCACGCCGGCACGCTAAACTTCCCGCCATGGCAGAGCAACACTTGCGTAAACCACGGAAAGTTCGCGATTTTGAATTAATACAAAGTCACAATTATGAAACAACCAACTGTAAAGCTTTACTGTTCCTTGTTTTAGGCAAATAAAGACCAAACATACAGGTGGTGTCTCAGACATAGCGTATTCAGCGCTGTAACGGCTCATGAATGGTTACATATAACGTCTGTTCACAGCAGTGACAGCAGAAGGAATGATGATACGGGTCTAGGAGCCTACCCAGTTGGTGCGCATGCGCTAAGGGAGGTAACTCCGTGAGGTAGGGTCCGTATAATAAATAAAAGAGTTTATTTATTGTTCAATCTTTTTATTCAAAAAACATTGATACAACTGTCACAGGACATTTTTCAGCCGGAAAATGCATAATATGTACCCCAAGGACGATCTCTGTGAAAAAGAATGGGCTACCTATGGGAATTAGTGACAACTGGGCTACCTATGGGAGTTAGTGACAACTGGGCTACCTATGGGAGTTAGTGACAACTGGGCTACCTATGGGAGTTAGTGACAACTGGGCTACCTATGGGAGTTAGTGACAACTGGGCTACCTATGGGAGTTAGTGACAACTGGGCTACCTATGGGAGTTAGTGACAACTGGGCTACCTATGGGAGTTAGTGACAACTGGGCTACCTATGGGAGTTAGTGACAACTGGGCTACCTATGGGAGTTAGTGACAACTGGGCTACCTATGGGAGTTAGTGACAACTGGGCTACCTATGGGAGTTAGTGACAACTGGGCTACCTATGGGAGTTAGTGACAACTGGGCTACCTATGGGAGTTAGTGACAACTGGGCTACCTATGGGAGTTAGTGACAACTGGGCTACCTATGGGAGTTAGTGACAACTGGGCTACCTATGGAGTTAGTGACAACTGGGCTACCTATGGGAGTTAGTGACAACTGGGCTACCTATGGGAGTTAGTGACAACTGGGCTACCTATGGGAGTTAGTGACAACTGGGCTACCTATGGGAGTTAGTGACAACTGGGCTACCTATGGGAGTTAGTGACAACTGGGCTACCTATGGCCCTTGATTTACCTGAACCTCGTTGACGAGTTCTTCATGAGTGCCAGCTGTCTCCTGTCTCAGTTTGCCTTCAGCAGAATGCAGCTTCTTCGTCAGATCTGCACACAAATACAGGATAAAGTAATTATCACTTGCTTGAAAAGAAGTAGCACATGTGCTGCACAGACGGATTGAAAATTAATTCATAATTCAGCTTTTCTACATGCTGTGGATACATTGCTTTGCAATATTGCCCTACTGTGATAAGCAGTGTGACAAACAGAGGCACCGTCATGACTATGTCATTAGTGGTCGGGGGTCATCATCGTCATTGTCATCATCATCGTCATCATCATCATCATCATCATCATCATCATCATCATCATCATCATCAGAAGCGGTGGGGTAACCTAGTGGTTAAAGTGTCATGCCGAAGACCCGGGTTCGATTTCTTACGTGTAAAATGTGTGAAACCCATTTCTGGTGTCGCTGCTGTAATATTGCTGGAATATTGCTTAAAGCTGCATAAACCTATACTCACTAATTCATTCGCTCACTAACATCATCATCATCATCATCATCACAGACAAAGAACATTTTACAATGAAGACAACAAGCTATTCTCATGATCTGTACCTTCTACTTTGGCCTTTGTCTTTTGAAACATCACCATTTGCTTTTTGACAAACTTGACAAGATCTTCCCTTGACAACGTGTCCAGCTGAAACCATGGCAACCAAAGTATAACAAACCAGGATAGCGTCACATGTCATGCATGTAGTCAGAAACTGTTTATTTGGGTTGTTCTTTGGTTATTGAATTATGAATTAGAGTTTTGAAAACATTCTATGTAACATACCTATGAAACAAAAAGCTGTGTCTGTTTGACTGTCTGCCTGTTGGCAAATTCCAATATGAAACCATGAAAAACCATTTAGTTGATTTGATACTGTTATGTGGCGGTGACATTTAATGTGTAACAATGTTGCAGTGTAATACATTGTACATGTGATATTCAGCGAGGAGCTGCACTTTGCTATGCTGAGCCTTGTACTAGATTCAGACAGAAAAATCTGGAAAGTGCTGCAAGTAGCTGATTCTAGAATCTTCTGACAGCATTGCGAATATTCTGGCATCTTATTCTTGTGTATATAAGGAGAGTTGATTCTTCCCTCAAATCTTACATTACATCTCAGGTTACAAGAAGACCAGCTTTGTGTGTAATGATTAGTGTTGGGAATTGGTTAAAATCATATAATTGATGATTGGTTCATTACAACCGATCAATCATCGAAAATAATTGGTTAGCATCATTTATGAAATGTGTTAATGCACACAAAAATAAGGAAAAAAACATGTAGTTCTTTGGGGTTTTTGTGGCAAAATTTCACATCTTTAAAGGATGACTAGTATGGAGGAACATCAATTTCTTAGAGTCTTTAAGATAAATTCAATCATGACTTGGAACGAGCTTGTAGTGCTTATGAAATGTAACAGACAAAACGAACCTAGTGAAAAATACTGTTAATGAAAACAAGTGTTCTAGAATTGTTTGTGTTCGATTATGAGAAAACATGATCGATTGCTTGGTCGTCTAGTCACTGCGACCAATCTTCGATTATTTCAATTAATGGGACCACCACTAGTAATGATCATTGTGTCCAGGGTCCTGATCCACAAAGCATTCTTGTGTAGAGAAGGAGAGTCCAGGGAGACCATTCATAATGTTCGTGGGTCAGGACCCTGGATTACTCAGAATAGTTGCAAGTTTGATTACCATTGCTGGGAGGTGAATATTATCATATTTGTGCTCACTGCTATAAACACTGCTCTTGTATTATATCACCTTTGAATGTGTACTATACTGGACAAACTAAGTTAGGGATATTGGTATTTTTATGATTGATATTTTATCAGTGTGTCAATGAAAAAATAGATCATTATTCATAATTTCAAAATTTACATATATCCCTAACTATTTTTGTCCAGTATATTTTGTACTGCCATGGTGATGCCTTTGTATTGATTTGTGAATGTAAGTTTGTCAGTTTTAGAATACAACTTTCATTACAGCACATTTCTTTGCTGTTTGTTGGTTTCCCACCTAATTCTGTTATAGATTCCCGGTTAACGTCTTAGTTTCAACTTGGGGAAACCAACACATGACAATAAATGAATGTTGAACACCAAATATCTGAAACATTTACAACTGCACACAGCAAATACTCCAGCCACACTATGACAGCTTGCAAATAATAATAATAAAAATAGTCCACTTGTATAACGCCATTCCAGGATGAATATCTTGCTCAAAGCACTAAATAATCAAATGTGGAGGCGAGACCAGTGACTAAAGGCATGAGCACTGACATACAACATTGATATCCAATGACAAACAATCGGACACATCACCGAGTCAAGCTGTATGACCAGCATTGGTCGTTGGGGAACAATTCTGACCCAGTATCCCCTCAGGGATATATTTGAATGTTCAAACATTGAGTTACTAATTCAGCCAACTGTCGCACCTTTGATGCTGGACTCTTCGTCCCAGATTCCTCCATCTTGCTGTCGGCCCCCTCCGCCTCCTGAACACAACAAAACAAAGATTACCCTCGGGTGTTAGTGATATAAAATTTACAATGATTTCTACTTCAATACGATTTAAATTGATTTTAAATAATCATGATCCCTGCACAGTATTGCCTGAAGTGACGCAATTCTCAGAAACTCAAGAGCACAGATATGGCATTACACTGCACATAACTATATATAGCAAGAGCACTTTTATATACAATATATCGCCATGTGTTAGTGCAAACCGACCTGTAAAAGCCTTTAAAATCAGTACTAAAATATAAATGTTTTGGAATGAAGCACATCGCCGCTGCATACACTATTCTTAGATTTGCCTTTCTTTGTTGTTTTCTATGATGCTTTTTTGTTGTGTGTATGATTCCTGCACACCGCACTGTTTTCAGCTGACATGATGCAACACAAAACTGGTACAAGCAATATTAATTTAATTTGTGAAGTTACAACATAAGGATACATTTGAAATGTATTTCCTGGAAACAAATCATCAATAAATGGCATAATAATTTTCAATGCCTATGTTTGCTTAACTTACAGCATGTTAGCATGCTTTATTACTATCTCCTGCACAAACTTGTTAAAATCATCAGGAAGAACATGTGTTCAGTTGTGTGTGGAACAGGTTGAGGACACCTCAAGTAAAGAAAAGCACATTTTGTTTTTGGTTTTGTGTTCTATGAAGTTTGAATAAATACAAAATAAAGCATGCAGAACAGATGCTTTGAGATGATTCCACATTTGCTTACTCAAATAGAAATTCAAATAGAAATGTGATATAATTTAAAAAAATAGTCCAATGAACATTTTTGGGGGGTAAATAAGAAGTTTTATTTTTAACCAACACCAATGCATGCCTATCAAACCCTTGTTGACATCACCAGTTGAACTTGAAAACGTGAAACAGCTGGAAAATATATGTCAGATCTACCTCGCGCATAAGAAGACCCCGCCTTCCTTAAATCCCCATTCGAAGTAAAAAAAACGCTTTATGCACAAAGATATACGATATTAGAGAGTGGTGTATATAAATATAAGTCCATATCTTGCGACTTGCTGTAGTTGTGAACACTGTCCCCCATGGTAAACAGGTTTTATCCACACAGCTGTACACCGAGTGCGTACATTTCTCTGCAGGCTACACGTTCCAACGTCTTTTACACTTTCTTGCAGTACGCAAGTTGCTGACAGCCAGGGACAGCCCACGTTGTCGATATGCAGTCGACGTGATTTTGTGACAATTACGAAAAATGACAAAATTAAGATCAACGTCAGAATCTAGACAGACATCGTTTAACTAACTGACTGACTAGCAATTAGTCTCTAAATATACCTATACTTACAGCCATTATTTCAGTGCTCGACAACTAATGCAAAATAGAGATCACACATAAAACATTATCAATATCACACATCAACAAAAGTCTACAAAAAGCCCGGAAGTGAGTCGTGTCTTCATATACTCGATAATCCAGTACGGACAATATACGATGCTTTTAGAAGTGTGGTTAAACGAAACAGAAGATATAAGGGAGGTAATCGAGCATAATTTGTTTATTACTATCCACTAAACAACTACGACCAAAATACCCAATCAAATAGCACATTTAAACGAATAAGATTCATATTTAATGTAAATGGTGGCATATTCTACATAAAGAATTCCCATTACAAATATTTTATGATTTTTTATTTCATTTCTCATAAACATGTCATTTGTCTCTCTTCTATACAAATACATAATGCTCAACGTTAGTGTCGTACAATGATGGAATCAAAGACAATTGATACGTTCATGCAAGGGTAGTTCTCATTCTCACTACCACTACTACTACTACTACTACTACTACTACTACTACTACTACTACTACTACTACTACTACTACTACTACTACTACTACTACTACTACTACTACTACTCCGGGTTAGAATATTGGCCTTCAGTAACCCATGCTTGTCGTAAGAGGCGACAAACGGGATTGGGTGGTCCGGCTCGCTGACTGGTTGACACATGTCATCGGTTCCCAATTGCGCAGATCGATGTTCATGCCAGACTCTATTATTTACAGACCGCCGCCATATAGTTGGAATATAGCTGAGTGCGGCGTAAAACTAAACTAACTCACTCACTCACTCGTACTACTACTATCATCAAACGCAACGAATTAAACAGCTCATCGCGAGGATGAGGATAAGAATTGTTTTTCAGCAATATGTGTGTGTGTGTGTGTGTGTGTGCGTGCGTGCGTGCGTGCGTGCGTTGGTGGCGACAGACAAACGGATCTGGTTATCCGGCTCGTAGACTTGGTTGATGCATACCATCGTAACCCTCTGCGTAGATTGATGCTCACGAGCATTTAGGTCATACGCTCGATCGTCTTGGCTACAAAGACCACTCCCGTGCAACTTGAAATCTGCGGCGTCCAGGATCGAGCAAGAATTAAACCTTTCAACCCTTGGCACTATATCTTATCTAAAATGCCACATTCATTTAATTTAATTGTAAGTATCTAACACTTAAACAATAAGAAACATAATAGATAAATAATAGTTGATTTCTAAAGCGCCTAGTATCCATCGGCAGGTGCTCACTGGCGCTATGACAAAGGGAAAACCAAGCCCATGCACATGTAAACACACAATCCTGAAAGTCTAGTTCAGATGGCAGAGAGTTCCATAGCTGGGAACTGCAGGCTGAGAAGGCACCGTCAGACATCATGGAGTGAGTGAGTGAGTGAGTTTAGTTTTACGCCGCACTCAAAAATATTCCAGCTATATGGCGGCGGTCTGTAAATAATCGAGTCTGGACCAGACAATCCAGTGATCAACAGCATGAGCATCGATCTGCGCAATTGGGAACCGATGACACGTGTCAACCAAGTCAGTGAGCCTGACCATCCGATCCCGTTAGTCGCCTCTTACGACAAGCATAGGTTGCTGAAGGCCAATATTCTACCCCGGATCTTCACGGGTAGATATCAATCATAAAGTAGACTGAGGCTGATTAAGTAGAGCGCCACCGTATAGGATCGATGTGCATGTTCATGAGAATACAGGGAGATCATGCAAGTCCTTGAGGTATGAAGGATAGATATAATTGTTGAGGCAGTCAAGGATGATAATACAGATCTTGAAGATGATTCGAGAGAAGATGGGAAGCCAGTGCAAGGTTTCGAGAGCAGGAGTGATGTGTTCAGATCTAGAAATCTTTGCGATGCATCTAGCTGCAGAATTCTGAATTCTCTGTAACTACATAGAGAGTTTAGAACTGTGTGGTCTAAGTGGCGAAACAATACATCCCGGTACCAGTTTAATGAAGCGAGACAATATATCATGAAAGTATTGGCAAGGAAGCTGAGGGACGATTTTCATCACGATACGATACGTATCCCGATACTTTACAATTTCTAAAGACAGAACAGATATGATAGATAAAATGACTGAAACTTTATTTGTTATACAGCAGAACCTGTGTTACATTCACACACACTTAAAAAGCTGTTCATCTAATAAAGTTTCAGCATTTAATGTTTAAGAAAGCACAGTCAAACATATTCATTATACTTTGATCAAACATACGTAAGTTTGAAACTGAAGTTGTGTTTCTGCAACAATGCGTTCACAAACAATTCAATGTAATTTATATCATAATTCAGAATAACTGAAAAAACTCTTAAGTATGCTTTCTAAATTTTATCTTCTCTTCGTTCTCTTTTATAACAAAGCTAAGCCATCCTTCATAGATGTTAATAGTGTTATTTGTCAAACAACTAAAACATTTTTCAGTGACTTGAAGACAAGTATTCTACAGTTAAGAGTTTAAAAATTGTTCACACTCTTTCAACTCTGTAACAAACATAGCAGACACAAACACATTTGTATGAGGTTCAATTTTTTTTTAAATTCAAAGGATTTCAAAGAGACTCACTTCCTTTTCCTTATGCAATACTCCTTACAACTTTAAGTAGTATTTGAGTTGTATCGGGATATATCGTCTCTTGTGGCGATACATCGATGTATCATGGACCGTTGCGATATAAATATCCTGATATACTGCCTAAATGTGTTTTGCATCGATGCATTCGTATCGCGTAGTTGACGATGCAAACGTCGATACTATCGAAGAATCGTTACACCACTAATAGAGAGCATTGCAATAATCCAGCTTGGAAGACCTAAGGCACTGCATCAACAATTTAGCTGTCTGAGTATCCATGGAATGGCGAACTTTATAAATGCAATGAAAACAGCTCTACTTATGAGGGAGACTCCAAGATTATGAGCGCTGGTTGTTGGAGAAACAGTAATGTCGCCAATGCGAAGACAAAGGACCAATGATTAAGTTTTCTTAGCTGTTGTCTAGACCCGAGAATAAAAAGACTGACTGACTAAATTTTGGTTTTACGCCGCTTTTAGCAATATTCCAGCAACATCACGGCGGGGACACCAGAAAGGGGCTTCACACATTGGAAATCGAACCCGGGTCTTCGGCGTGACGAGCCAACGCTTTAATCATTAGGCTACCCCACCGCCCCCGAGAATAAAAAGAACTCTGTCATTTAGTTTGAGGTAATTATCCAGTGCCGCGTGTCATTGATGCACAGCTCGAGTCTTGCGATGTTGATAGCGAGTTTTGCTGTTTCGAAGGAAATATATTGATGATTATCATCAGCATAGAGGTGGAAGTGCAAAGAATGTTTCTTCATAATATCTCCGATGGGTAGAATGTACACAGTAAACAGAAGTGGTCCGAGAACAGAACCTTGAGGAACACCATAGTGACTTTTTAATGTGACAGAAAGCTCTTCGAACCTTCACGGACATGGTACAGTCAGAAAGATAGTACTTGATCCACTGAAGGGCGTTCTTTGAGTCTGTTTAGCAATATGGTATGTTCAGTAGTGTCAAAAGCAGCTGACAGACCGAGGAGCACAAGATCAAAAGCTTTCTCTGGCCCCATGGATGTCAAAGTTATATGTACTTATTTTATTTGCAGGTCGAGGGCTTTCAATGGGAATTAAAATGCTCTTCAGGGGCCGGATCCACAAAGCGTTCGTAGCCTACGTTATTCGTAAGAGTTTACGATCGAAAATAAGAAAGTTTTACTAATTTTTACGACCTATCCACAAAGCGTTCTTAATCCATTCGTAAATTCATTATCTTACGAGCATTGTCGTAAATAAAGATCGTCGCTCTCCTGCTGAGGAGGCGACGAATATAGGGGGGTTTCCCAATGACGTCTTCAGGACTGTGAGCATTTTACCTCGTTTTCAGGAAGACATGAAACGATGACGTCAGTATAACAGGTGTGTTTCCAGTAATGCTTCCAATTCATGGCGCTAGTAAAACAAGTGTCGTTCTTGAAACGACAGTGGAAGCAACCATGTAATAGGTATGTATTGGTAGTGAACTAGACCGGGTTGACAAAAAACATCCTTTTTCACATCCTTCGTTTTTACGGTATTCACCTTGTTGACCAGTGTCGACGATTTCTGGTGTGAATTTTTTTGACAGTGTCTTGTGTCAAGAGTTGCGTTGGCATCACACATTGTACCCATGTGGGGAATCGAATCCGGGTCTTCGGCGTGACTTTAGTGCAATGTGTGAAGCCCATTTCCGGTGTCCACCGCCGTGATATTGCGGGAATATTGATAAAAAACGGCTTAAAACCATACTCACTCACTCCTATCAGATAAAAAAGGGCATGCAAGTCTGAGAGCGGTGGGTGGTTGAGCACGCCACAGACCCAGGTTCGCTTTTCCATACAAGTGTAAAGCCTATTTCTGATGTCAGTCGCTTTAGTACCCGTGAAGATCCGGGTTAGAATTGATCGCCAGTAACCCATGCTTGTCGTAAGAGGCGACTAATGGGATCGGGTGGTCAGGCTCGCTGACTTGGTTGACACATGTCATCGGTTCCCAATTGCGCAGATCGAAGCTCATGATGTTGATCACTGGATTGTCTGGTCCAGACTCGATTATTTACAGACCGCCGCCATATAGTTGAAATAGTGCTGAGTACGGCGTAAAACTAAACTCACTCACTCACTTACTCACTCACTCACTCACTCAGTCGCTTTGTATCGCTGTGATGTAGTCAAGCATCTTTGTGTCGAAGCTGAAGGAACTTCCTTGAATGCATCGAGTTACGTAATACGTAGGGGTGGGTACTGCAGAGAATGTTCATATTGCGATATATTGCGATGTGAAAGCATATATTGCGATATGTATTGCAATATATTGCAAGAAGTATTTTAAAACAAAAAACTACTTATAATCGAGTTAAAGCTTGAGTTATAGAGCAAAAACACAACAAAATAACTATGCTTGATTAAGCTTTAACAACAACCTTTATCATGACAAAATAGAAATGTAAATAATATTTGGCACAAATGAAATATCCGAAGATTTCCGAGTGTTACGACGTTTTCCGAATGCAATTCAAAATACCGGTTTTTGATCAGGGTATCGCAATACGTATCGTTTTTATGTTTGACTGACTGACTGACTGACTGAGTGAGTGTGGTTTTACGCCGCTTTTAGCAATCTTCCAGCAATATCACGGCGGGGGACACCAGAAATGGGCTTCACCCATTGTACGCATGTGGGGATTCGAACCCGGGCCTTTGGCGTGACGAGCCTTCGCATTAACCACTAGGCTACCCCACCGCCCTTTCATGTTTGAACCGGTAAATATTGCGCAGCCCTAATAATAAGCATAGATTGCTGCTCATGAAGTTGATCACTGGATTGTCTGGTCCGGACTCGATTATTTACAGACCGCCGCCATATAGTTGGAATAGTGCTGAGTGCGGCGTAAAACTAAACTCACTCACTCACTCAGTCGCTTTGTTATGGCTGTGATGTAGTCAAACATTTTTGTGTCGAAGCTGAAGGAACTTCCGTAAATGCTGAATAAGGAACTTTATTTGATCTTCAGTAAATGCTTCATAGTTATCGGGTGGTCAGGCTCGCTGACTTGGTTGACCACACATCGGTTCCCAATCGCAGATCGAAGCTCATGATGTTGATCACCGGATTGTCTGGTCCACATTATTTATAAGCGGAGGTTATGGCTGTGATCAAGCTGTTTGCTTCGAGATCAACCGCAAAACGACATAATAAGCTGGGATCAAGCGTTTACTTCGAGATAACCGGAAGTTCGACTTATCAAAGTTCGTCACAAAGGTGTTTGACTATTGTTAATTAACAGTTTCGTAAAACCGTACTCACTTATTCTCACTGTGATATTATTGACATCCTGGTCTGTTTGAATGTAAAAAACTGTCTTGACTTGTCAATGCAAGGACACGGGAAGATTGTGATGACAACTTTTAACAACGTTTATACAAATAACGGCGCGGTAACGCACAGCACAGACACCTCATCCAGCACACGTTAAGAAAGTGGGATAAGGGAGACAACCGCTATTGTCACCATGTACACATTCAACCATGTCGCCTTGACCTCATTTCTGACATTACGTGAAGTAACTTGAAAGTAAACAATTGTCGATAGCGTTTTTCGCGAAAACAACATGTGCGAAACGGGAAATGTTAGGAAATGTCGCTTGTGTCGATCGTTCCACGGAAACCGCACTTCGACGTTTCATCAAACTGTACAAGACACAGGAATATGGACGATGCCGTGACGACATATAAGTCTTCCAAGACGAAGATGAAATGCGACATCCAAGCAACGATTACATGCAATACGAAGACACGGTGACAGTTGCTATATAAGCTGATTAACTCCACGAGTTTTCAATATATTTCAACCGAACGTTCGTATATTCTGGATGGCGTCGTGTGAGACCGAAGGCGTTTAAAAACTCAAGTAATTATTGAAACTGTTTCGTAATGCCAAGCCAAGAGACAAACCTGACACCTAATTTCACCCGAGGAAGAAACTAGTGCAAGCAGGTTGTGCTAGAGACATTGTTGGGTTGCTGTCATGTCTGTCTAAAGGTTCATCTCTGTGCAGTGACAAACTATGGCCGCGGAGTAGAAGAAACATGAATTGCAGCTGCAATCATATTGGCTATCGGGTTACTAAGACAGAAGGACATTATTGTATCCACACCTACGTAAGTAGTTTTAATCATACATGCATTAATCACTTACAAATATAAGCTTGGGGTCTAGGAGGTCAGTATAGATTACCTCCCTTTGTATGCCGGGATCCGCGGATTGGCGTTCGATTGCCATGTTCTCCTTGACAATATTTCTAGCTTCCTCCACCACACTTGTGATCTACGACTTTATTCATTGGGGATTTTCTTGACTCATTACTACAGTATAATACTGTTCAAAGAGGCAAAGATGTCACTCGGCAGAAGTGTCAGAATGTGGAGAAACATATAAACTAAATATGCATTTCATTCAAAGGTTTTCCTGTTTGATTTTGTTATCATTGTTTTACAATCCCAGTCATATCACTTTACCATTAAAGGGTTTCTTTATAATTTGTCTCACAGTCCCTGAACCACATGACTTTCCCTCGCTCAAAGCTACAAGACATTTCATCTGATACACTCCATCGCGACATTATGTACAAGAATCAATTTAACCCTTCACTATGGATTTACAGAAAATCGATTACTTCTCCATGGTAACATTGCCTCTGCATTCAAATATACATCCGAGCATAAAATAAACACCACCTTGTACTTTTACCAAATAATTTTGTCTGAAATGAAATTCTTAACTCTTTCCAAAAAATAACCTTTTTAATTTGAAAGAGCAAGTTTCAAATATACATCCGAGCATAAAATAAGTACCACCCTGTATTTTTACCAATTAATTTTGACTGAAATGAAATTCTAAACTCTTTCCCAAAAATAACCTTTATAATTTGATAGAGCAAGTATTTAGCATTTCAAAACGAAAACATCATTGAATTACCATGTACTTTAATTAATTTAATTAATACAGGTGTTTTTCTGTCCTAAAACAAGTTACCTTATTTTGAAAAGTGGAAGTAATTATTGATTGTTATGTGGCCTGTAAATTCGTTATTTATTGTGAATGGATGAAAAGTGGTAAACTAAGATTTAGGAAAAGTTACAGTCAAACTAAAACAAATTTTAAAATGCAGGAAGAAATTGCTTTACAAACTAAACAAACAAATTTTCAGTATCCGGCAAGAAGTGTTTATTCCATACAATTAACTCAAAATCATAAAAGATTTATTCCAAAATCATATAATTTATGTTGCCTTTTTCAGTTTTTGTCAATTAGCAATTTGAATTGTTGGAAAACAGTCTGAATCTTTGACATTCAGGTTTCTTTCTGATTATGCATAATTGTAAACCAAAAGTCACTGTGTTCTTTAATCTGATTGGTTGAAAAACGTGATCAAATGGTATTAGATTCCCGGAAATTCTCTGCGTATTAATACATACAAACATCGCTCACACCATTGTATTGTTACGTCGTCAGCTGTGGTGACGTCATTAAAATCATATTGTGACGTAAAGTCCGAATGACGTCACAAAACAGCAGTTCCAGATGTTACCATGGGAGACAGCCGAAACGGCCGGCTGATGACATTTCACTGCCGTACCCGTACTCGATGTCAATGAGTGCAGACACAAGAAAAGTGTGTGGACCTTTTAGTTGACTTTTGTGTTTACAATGTCGATAAATATCATGTGTTGGCGAATTTCCGGGGTGTTATTGAGTATTTGAAGCACGGAATATTTCATTTGAAACCTCCGGCTGACGCCGTCGGTTCCAAATGAATTCCCGTGCTTCAAATACTCAATAACACCCCGGAAGTTAGCCAACACATGATATTTATCTCCTTATTAAAGCCTACTTGATGTGTAAATGTCATCTTGGTATATAACAGAATTGTTATTTTTAGTCAAAACTTAATTTAATTGTGTAGTTTGAGCAGGAGAGGAATAGTTACCTTGGGTAAAAATTCAGTCCCCTCACATTTTCATCAACATATTCTTTCATAAAGAATTGAAAAGGTTATGGCATTTGTAAAACTGTCAATGGATAAAGCTTCTTTAACTATGGGTTAAATAAATTGATGGCTATACCTTAACTTTTCTGTAGCATTACAGCTTATTTTCAAAATAGGGTGGTTCTTCATTAATGCACGGGTGTATAGATTATAGTTCACCAGTTTTTACAGCGGGGTTCTTGTAAAATAGGATTGGATGATAGACATCAAACGTTCACAAAATGAGAGATATATAATCATATTCATCAGCAATATTTCTGCATGTACATACAGATATGTCTCTCAACTGGTTGCATGTTTGTCCATCAGTCTTTTCAAGTACTAGTAGGTTGTGACAAGACAAACAATGACTTTTATGCCAATAGGTTTAGGCGCCATGCAGCAGACATACCAGACAATAGTTGAGGGTATAACGTTGAGGACGAAACTTACTTTAATAATAATAATAATAATAATGTCCACTTGTATGGCGCCGTTTCCACACACTAGTGTATGCTCATGGCGCCCCGTGTGTAAAGCTAAAAACACTGCAGCAATTGTACAAGTCATTCGTAATATTTCCTGAAAAGATGGGTCTTCAATGAAGATTTGAATAAGTCAAGAGATTTTGCTGTTTTGATGGTTATGGGAAGACTGTTCCACAGTGAAGGAGCAGCATAGCTGAATGATCTGTGACCGCAGTTCTTGAGATTGACAGGGGGTGTTGTTAGGAGGAACTGTTGGTGTGATCTCAGCTGTCGTGGTGGTGTGTACACTGAGATGAGTTCAGAGAGGTACTGAGGCGCTAGGTCATGTAGACACTTGGAACACAATGGTCAAGATCTTGAATTCGATTCTGGCTTGGACTTTATTCTTTATTACTCTTTACCTGTCAAAACTATGACAATATTTGACAGACTATGTATATTTACATGCATGGGTACGACCTGATAATAATATTAATTGTCCAAACATGAGGACGAAACTTATTTTTTCTTTACTCTTTACCTGTCAACACTATGACAATATTGGACAGACTATGTATATTTACATGCATGGGTACGACCTGATAATAATATTAATTTTCCAAACATGAGGACGAAACTTATTTTTTCTTTACTCTTTACCTGTCAACACTATGACAATATTGGACAGACTATGTATATTTACATGCATGGGTACGACCTGATAATAATATTAATTGTCCAAACATGAGGATGCAACTCATATATTTCTTTACTCTTTACCTGTCAACACCATCATATCAGAAGACTATGCAATTTTACATACCTTGGTACAATAATAATATTAATTGGCAATAGTTTAGTCAGTAGTAGTATGAACATCCTTCAATCAGTTCACGACAAAAAGAGTCTGAAAACTTTATTTTAAGATTTGTTTGTATATAGAATAAAAAAAGAAAACTGCACTATTTTATTCTATTCCACAGCCACGTCTGATTTCAAAATATTGGCTTCATGTGTTGGCTTCTATGCACTTTGTACATAATGTTTATCATTATCTTGTTTATACTTTTGGCCGAGGTATTTACATGAGCAGGTTGCTTGTTTACCGTTCCAGATTTCTTCGGAAATAAACATATGAATAAACCACAAGACTATCCAAATTTGAATATTGTCATGTAGTAGAATATTTGTCTTGGTAGAATTAGGTGAAACTCAACGGAATCAACAATTCCCTAACATCAACACAATTCATTTATCCACGGATGGCCATTTTGTCCTTTCAAAGAAGCATACCGATAGAAATAAGTACATTTTTCACGATCAGGGCTACATTGGCTCATAACAGGTCCTTCCATATGGACAATTAATAGTGATCAAGTTGGTCTTATACGATATTGAAAACACTGATGATTAAACCATGAAAGGAATCAGGAATACTTCTCTACTTTACAGGTTTTCTAGTTCATCAACTGCTATTTCGGTACTATAATTGCATGATCTGGGTCATTATCGAGATGAACTCAATACCAACTGATTGTTGATTGGGAATTTAAGTGTGGGTCGGGTGGGGATTAATACCGGTCTGTTGATAAATGATGGGATAGGGACGGCTTAGTAACGGCTTTCCAACGCCACCGTCTACTTGTCAGGTCATTGCTTCTATGCAACATGTCTCTTAGGACCTAATGGATCTGAATAGCAGGTTTTTCTACTTAAATTAAGGGATTCTACTTATCAGATGTAAAATACTGGTATGTATCTAATGAGACTGGGCGTAGGGGTAGCCTAGTGGTTAAAGCGTTCGCTCGTCACGCTGAAGACCCGGGTTCGATTCCCCACAGGGTACAATGTGTGAAGCCCATTTCTGGTGTCCCCCGGTGTGGTATTGCTGGAATATTGCTACAAGGCGGCGTAAAGCGTTTTGTGCTTAGTAGGAGTGAGTGAGTATGGTTTTACGCCGCTTTGTAAAACTAAACTCACTCACTCACTCTAATGAGCATGTTTTTACCGAGGAAAACATCTACATCACAGGATTGTCCCCTTGTACGGCTTCTATTGGCTGACGGGGCGGGCGGGTAGCCCAGTGGTTAGAGCGTTCACGCCGTCTTGCGGAGGACCCGGGTTCGATTCCCCACATGGGTACACTGTGTGAAGCCCACTTCTTGTAGCCCCCGCCGTGATATTACTAAAAGCGGCGCGTAGAACTAAACTCAATCACTCACTCTATAGCCTGACATTAAGTCCTAGAAATAAAGTTAAATTATATCTACAAAACAAATCCAGAGGGAGCCCAGAACAATTGTTAATTTCCTAGAGCCGAGGTAATCTGTACTTGCCTAGAGCCGAGGTAATCTGTACTTGCCTAGAGCCGAGGTAATCTGTACTTGCCTAGAGCCGAGGTAATCTGTACTTGCCTAGAGCCGAGGTAATCTGTACTTGCCTAGAGCCGAGGTAATCTGTACTTGCCTAGAGCCGAGGTAATCTGTACTTGCCTAGAGCCGAGGTAATCTGTACTTGCCTAGAGCCGAGGTAATCTGTACTTGCCTAGAGCCGAGGTAATCTGTACTTGCCTAGAGCCGAGGTAATCTGTACTTGCCTAGAGCCGAGGTAATCTGTACTTGCCTAGAGCCGAGGTAATCTGTACTTGTCAATATAGACTTGAGTAGGACTCCTAACTCTTCTTATCTCAAGGATCTGGGATACAGCAGGCTGGTTGGTTGGTTGTTGTTTAACGCCGCACTCAGCAATATTCCAGCTGTGGGGTAGCCTAGTGGTTAGAGCGTTGGCTCGTCACGCCGAAGACCCGGGTTCGAATCCCCACATGGGTACAATGTGTGAAACCCATTTCTGGTGTCCCCAGCCGTGATGTTGCTGGAATATTGCTAAAAGCGGCGTAAAACCAAAACTCAGTGTATGGAGGCGGTCTGTAAATAATCGAGTCTGGACCAGACAATCCAGTGATCAACAGCATGAGGATCGTTCTACGCCAATGGGATACAATGACATGTGTCAACCAAGTCAGCGAGTCTGACCACTCGGTCCCGTTAGTCCCCTTTTACCACAGGTGAAATGTGGTTATGAGCCCATTTCTGGTGTTCCAGATATTGCTTGAAAATTACTAAAAGCGGCGTAAAACCTTATTCACTCACCCTATGTGAAATACTCTGACATTTAATCGTTTCTGAAATCTGGATGCCTATAGTGAAATGTGTTGGTAATTACTCGGCGTAAAATATTTTTTGACTTAAATGTCAATTTAAACACAAGAAACGACCAGTTGGTTGACATCCGACAGCGATGGTATTATGGGAGGGGGTACATATGCATTATACCGGATACATGCGTGCCATATTGAATTAGGTCACGTGATGCGAGCGCGTAAAGGTGACAAAATATAAAACTGAGATGAAAATAACCCTAACCCTAACCCCTTACCCCTAACCTACCCTAACCCATAACCTAGCCCTTACCCTAACCCTGCTAGGTATCCGGTATAATGCATTCTTGCCAAGGATTTTCCTTACCATTCTTTCGCTGGCTGCAAACGAGAGGATCTTGCAAATCTTTACACTTCCCCATTTCGGATTCAGCGTTTTCAGTTTTGTAATCCACACGTATCAAGTTTTTCCATGTCGTTCCAACATGTTTCTGCATTGGGATCTTTTGATACGGGTCTCTTCTTCTTTGTAGGTGGCTCTGCAATTACAAAACCATCATTTTCTATGATTTCCATTTTCATTGCTTTGAAGATTTTCCTGAGATTACTATTGCCACGAACGGCTAGTGTCGAATAACGTCGGGAACGGTTAGCGATGATGACGTCATCGCGTAATGACGTCATTACGCGTTGACGTCATGTAACAATCGAACAATCAAACCCGCCATAGATCTGAGTCCTACATATATATATTTTATTAATGTGCTATCAATCTTGCACAATATCGAGGTGATGGACTTATAAGATCATTGTTAACAGTTACTGTCAAACACTGGGGGTACAAAATGTCGTTTTTGTCACACAACCTGTAAAAGCAACTGTGACCAATAATTGGTGAACCCTGTGATTGGGGACTTGAGAGGCGCCATCAATACCTCGTGTGACCTCTGGTAAGAATTCATGCTTCACATCGCCTTCTCAGGGATGACGTCAACCCTCTGATGACGTAAGCCGGTATGCGTTGCCAGGTATCGTTTTGGACACAATTTGGAGCCAATCTTTCGTTTCTACGGCGGTACACCCGGACTCTCCCGTCTGCATGGAACATATTAAGTCTACTCTCATCAGTGAACAGAATACGTTGCCATTCTCGCCGCTATTCTCAGGGCCGCTGCATCTTTTCTCGTAGCATTCGCCTCAATGTTACAGTATAGCAGGTACCAATTGTAGTCTGGGGAGGCAAGGTTGGGCGGTCAGCGCCATCCCCCGGAAGAGTCGGTAGGTCCTGATACCGACATGACGCAACCCTCTGCTCACTGTGTGTCGGCTTACCCAGTGACCCAATGCCGTTGCTGCAGATTCCATCACTGTCAGGAACCGATTGCGTAGATGTCATGTGCGTAGATATCTATCTTGTCCAGGGGTTGTGACGCGTGGTCTGCCACTCCGAGGTCTGTCACAGGTTCTGCCAGTCTGGTGGTACCGCTGGAACAACTTAGCGATGGTCTGACGTGAGCTACCACAGGTTCTTGCAATACGTGTCTTTGGCGTCCCCGCCATGGCCATGCCAATGGCTCTCTCCCTCTCTTCTACACTTAAACCTGACATAGCTCTGATGTTTTTTTTTGGCTGATGTGACAGTGTGTGCCCATTTGGATTGAAATATATAGTGGTATCTGCATGGAGATTCCATGGAAAAACGAATAACGTCTTTTTGGTTTTAGGGTCGCAGCACGTGCATTGGCGAATGCATGAGCTGGGTTCTTTGCAAATGGGTGGATTGTGTTCGCATGCAGTGTTTCCATAAGTCACTAACATGTGTTCTAACTCGTTTTGGGATTATTTGCAATTTTAAGGTGACAACTTTCTTTTGATCGTCAGTTTATTTATAATTAGTATCTGCTAAAAGTATTCAAAGCTGACAATTATGGCACACACAATACAGTTTCGATTGACAGGTGCTGTTACCCTTATTGTTTCTGATACAATATTTATGTATTTCTTCATAAACAACCGTGGTCATTAGTGATGACAATATATTCATATTAGCAACCCATAATACCCTAAACAGTGTGATATTTCCACGTTGATTCCATGAGTTTTGCCCAGTGTTGAGCCTTAATCTTTCCTTCATTTTCTACGTTTAAGAATATTTCGTTTTATATGACTTTATGATGTGTGAGTGGGTGATTGTGGTTTTATTCCAGCAATATCACGGCGGGGGACACCCGACATGGGCTTCACACATTGTACCCGTAACCCTATGACTTTATGAAGTCAATGTATAGTGTTTGAGCTTTTAGATGCACGAATATATACACATTTAGGTATAGTCCGTTTGGGTTCAAATGAGAACTACAAATGATTAAATAACTTGAAATTGGGATAAGTGCACAAAACATAATTAAGACACATGGTCCTGAAATCTCTGTACCAAACAGGATCTGAAATCTGCCACGATCACGGAATAAGTTGTTTAAGAAACTATCATATTTGTTAAATTGTGTTTTAGAGACAGAGCGTTATTTCAAGTTTATTTAGGGGAGAACTGATTATGTTCAAACGCTTCACAATCAAACCGACAGAAAATAATGGAACTCAGAGGGAAGATATAATCAGAGGCTAAAGTTACAGTGATATGGAATGTTTTTATTGGTTATAGTGTGGATGAATTTTGTTGATTTGAACCAGAGATGAAGTGTGTAAACAATAGTCGAAGAAACGCAATCAAACAGTTGTTAGAACTTCACGGAATTTACGAGAAGCACAGCATAGTCGAGATAAATGGCTAGTGTTCATTTTACAAGGTCAGACAACCAGACGCTAATCATTTCCGCTGAAAGCGGCTTACGAAGTGCAGAAGTTAGAAAAAACATGTCTATTCGTTGTTCTGGAACAAGTTGGACATGTTCCACGCCTCGGGGAATACGACAGGTGGAGAGCTATAGGTGTGGTTCAGTCTGGTAGCTCGCAGCGTGACGTTGTTCGTCGATTCAACAGCCATAGAAACACCATTTGGCACTTGTAGCTACGTTTTCAGCAAAATAATCATGTCATAGACTACTGGCCGCCCACCAGTAACGACCCCATGTTCAGACCGATGGATTCGAACCACGCCAGATTTCAGCCAGTAGCCTTTACAGCCCGTACCATACCTGGAAACGTCTGTCCTCGGCTTCCGTGCAAGGCGCCCAGCCTGTAGGCCAATTCCGTCGCCAGAACATTGACGTCGATGTTTCTAGTGGAGCGGACAACATTTGTAATGGGGAGCTATGTGTTCTGGAAGGGAATCGCTTTAAGGGTGGGGGCGTTATGATCTGGGACAGGATGACAGCAACAGCAAGGACAACAATGATTGTGATTGAGGGGAACTTGAATGGTGTGAGGTACGAGACGAGATTTTGCAAATGGCCGCTTTACCGGTTTAAAACACAACCGCAAGACAACAAGTATCTCGAATTGTACAGCAGTATATTGATAACAAACAATGTCAATGTGCTACCCTGGCCCGCACGATACTACCCTGACTTGTCACCCATTGAAATGGAGCGATGCTTACGACATCATCCGAATCCTGTCGTAACTCCTGTCCATGCAGGAACTCCGCGAAATCATTCCTCGGATATAGAATTATCTTGCCGGGACTTTCATCGAGGTTTACTGGTCTTAATAACACACCGACCCTAGGCCTGCATCAATGCACAAGGTGGACACACTCGCTACTTATTTGTGACCCCCACTCTTGTGTTGTGGCTGATTTACATACGGCAGGTGCGCTGTTCTTATGGACTGTTGATCTTCATCCTTGATACGTCATCTGATGCGTCAGTTTGGGTAACGTCCGCCACATTCACGTCAACCATACTACCATCGAAAGCTTTATTGAGGCCTTGAATGCTGTAACCTTGATCGAACAACTTCTGAGCAAGAGTCATATGCCGTTCTTTGAAACGTTATGTGGTCAAATGTGCCTTGTAAACATTCCTCTTCGGAAAATTTTAACAAACATATCCTGAAAAGTTTCAACCTTTTTATGTACATGTGTTTTATATGCTGCAGCACTCCCATCACCTTCCGTCCGCCCGGAGAGCGGAAGGTCGCGGGTTCGATCCCCGACCGCGTCATTCCAAAAGACGTTAAAATATGGTACTTGTTGGTCCCTGCCTGGCGCTCGGAATTAATGGGTACAACAAGGACTGGTCGGCTCGGAGTCAGTATAATGTGTCTGAGTGGGGGCAGCGTGGTATCTCAGTGGGCTCGCACTATAAAACCAGCTTAAGTCTGGGCTAGTACAAGCAGCCGCACATACACATACACACGCATGCACGTCATCATATGAGCGAAATATTCTCAAGCACGACGTTTAACCCAATTTCACCCCACCTCACCTCACCCATCACCTTCTGTATGTAGCGCTTTGAGCATACACTATTGTATGGAATCCAGCGCGGTGTAAATACACTTATAATAAGAATAAATAATAATAAATATGAATAATAAAATAAAATAATATAAATAATAAATAGTAATTTCATTAGACATATTATTATTACAATTATGGTTTACACATACGTAAAATATAATCAGTAAAATCCTCTGAAAGATGATATCGATGAAGAAAGTTGAAACGCGATTAGGCAAAGTTGTTTCATTCTCATTTTAACCTTACATACGTAATAATTTTCAGAGATGGCTAAACATGTTTTGATAACTTACAGACGGAGATTTTGTTTCCAAACTTGCTTGTATATGTTGACCTTGAACCAAATCTCACATGCTCAGTTCACGTATAACGAGGTTGCTGGGGTGTTAATCCGCATCACCTTGGGTTTCAATTCGGGAGGAAACATGGAGCGACAGAAAGCAACTTTCTACAGGCTAAATTCCACATTACAAGGGACGCTCTGAAAGCTCCCAAGGCAATAAAACGTTCTTCAGTCAGAAAGTATTACGTGGACGATGAAAAGACTTGCGAAGGTTTAAATTCTACTCCGAGGGGATAACATATTGTAACACATGCCACAAGGGCGCTGCTGTTGTGATCGGACCATTACTGTGAAATGCCATTCAGGAAAATAACCAGTATCAAATGAATGGTATTACCTTTGTCAAGTCACTAAATGGGACACACCCTGCCTGAATACCATCGCTGTTGGATGTCAACCAACTGGTCGTTTCATGTGTTTAACTTGACATTTAAGTTAAACAAGCGAATAGCCGACACTATTAACCCATAAGCACTTAGCCTTGCAGTTATCACTGGTATACACAGTAAGACTCATCATTTAAAACCAACAATTTATAAAAGCATTTTGTTGTTTATGTAATATTGTATTACAAATTTTCATACCTGTGCCTGCTCAGCTCCTATATTTTCACTTTGGTATTATTTGTTATCACAAGGAAAGTTTATATCATGGGCCCAAGGCCTCTTTATTGAATAAAATCTGTCTGTCTGTCTGTTTAAGATAAATAATAGTTTACGCCGCGTATTACCAAAATAAAGACATTTCACCATAGAAATCCAGATCTCACAAACGATTAAATGATAGATCATATCACATAGGGTGAGTGAATAAGGTTTTACGCCACGTTTAGTAAGTGTCGAAACTCTGATAACTCGAAGTATTTACGGAAGTTCCTTTAGCTTCGACACAAAGATGTTTGACTACATTAAGGCAATACCATAGCAACTGACATCAGAAATAAGCTTCACACTTGTAACCGTATGGAGAAGCGAACCCGGGCCTGTTGCGTGACGAGCGAATGCTTTAACCACTACGGTACTCCACTGCTGTCAGACCCACATGCCCTTTTGTACCTAGTATGGTTTTACGCCGCTTTGATTTAAACATATTTTATTCAGTGCCCAATCCTTTTCTTCAATGAATATAATATGTTTAAATCAAAGCGGCGTAAAACCATACTCACTCACTTTTACTAAGCACAAAACGCTTTACGCCGCCTTTTCGCAATATCCCCGCAATATACGACAGGGAACGCCGGAAATGGGCTTCACACATTGTACCCATGTGGAGAATCAAACCCGGGTCTTCGACGTGACGACGAACGTTTTAACCAGTGGGCTATCCCACCATCACTTATCACGGAGAGAGAAAATACCTAGATATAACTAGCGGAGCGTATACAAAGAAATATACAGGGTTTGAACTTGGAAATGAGTAGATCAATTACATGTATTATATTCGCTATTTGAAATGACATGTCAATGCTGCAATATACAACGGGTTGGTGATTGAAAAACAACCACAACAACAAAAACAAGGGGTGGTAACAGAGATTTACAGATTTCCTACCGTTGAGTGTTGAACAACAGAACTTGTGTTGATTACTTGATTTATTACTTGACGAAATTGGTACGTCATAAATACCTTACGTGCACTTGTACCAACATATGTCCACTTCACGCGCACCAGCGTATTGTGTCCGTCACCCGTTGACGTCATTACGATGCCACCCATCTCTCATACTGCGGAGTTTTTTCAAACATAAATGCATACATCACAGCTTTACCTGCATTAAATACACCACACCAAACACACGCGCAACACTATAGACATCGCACCTGCAACAAACATTACAACTTAACATGTAGTAAAGTATATTACATGTTCTTTATATATTCAGGAGTTGTATGGATGCTCCCAAGGTAGTTGAGAATAGAATATGTGGGGTCTAGACTCATTAAAAAGAAATCTATATGATTCATATTGATTTTGAATTTTCTCCTTGGCATATCGTGAGATTTGTTTATGACAATGTGTTTCACGTAATAACAACTGTTACATTCGTCAGACATTTGTCAAATCTGAGTTTGACCGATTTGATATTTTATTGCAGTAACCACCCATGTGTATTGGTTCAAGATAGCGCAAAATAGTTCATTCGAAGCTAAAATGTGAAACTGATTGTCATTATCTGCATTTTGATACGTGATTGTCGGTTTGGTTTCTTCTACATCGCCATTTCGCCAGCACCCCAATTCGCCTTCATTGAAAATAAATGCCAGAAGGTACTGGGTTGTGCATGCTCAGTAAAATGGCATCAAAGTGTATTAGGAAACAGTCCGGGGGTAACGAACGGAAGAACGAATCTATAAATGTAAATGCTATTTTATCATGTGCACCTTATATAGAAATATAGGAATTTGGATCTGTTAATTGTCTGATAACACGTGTCGCTCCATTAACATGACATTTCTTTCAACTAAAGATCTACCATTCCTAAGCCAGGGTAAGGAGGGGGTATGCCTTGGTAAATCAGGGTATAGCAGTAAGTAAACCAGGGTTAGCTGTTGGCACGCCAGTGTAAAGAACTAAGTAAGCCAGGGTAGGGTAAGCAGAAGGTAGGCCAGGGTTAGCTGGAGTGCGCCTTTGTAAAGCACTAAGAAGGCCAGGGTTAGCTGGAGGTACGCCTTGGTAAGCCAGGGTTAGCTTTAGGTACGCCATGGTTAGCAGTAGGTAAGCCAGAATAAGCCAGGGTAATCCTACAAACAAACCCAAGAGAATTAAGGCACACTCACCCCTCTTAATGTCTGTCTAAAATATGAACAGAAAATTGAGTTTGAACAAGGTAAAAATATAATAATCCCCAACGAAACGCATGGCAACTGAGAAACGCGCAAGGTTCTGAATACCAGAGCTGAAAGGGGGCAGGCAGATGCTGTAACGCCTGCGAGAGGGATGAGTGAGTGAGTATGGTTTTACGTCGCTTTTAGCAATATTCCAGCAATATCACGGCGGGGGACACCAGAAATGGGCTTCACACATTGTACCCATGTGGGGAATCGAACCCGGGTCCTCGGCGTGACGAGCTAACACTTTAACCACTAGGCTACCCCACCGCCCCCTCGAGAGGGATGAGAGTGGAAGAGACAGGATACATGTATTTACTCTTGGGTCTGTAACAGAGACTTGGTATCAAGACTGTCAGTCTCTGGAAATATATGATTGATAAAATATATTTAATTGGAAAGCTGCCCCATATATATGTGAGGTTCAAAACGCAAACCGGTGGATAATTTAGACTTGCTTCATTTAGGGTATAATCATTACAGTAAGTTCGGGACGGAAGATAAGAAGAAAAATAATAACGGTAACGTACCGTGACACCGGTTTCCACCTGACTATGCATGCAAAGAAACCAGAAAACTTTATAAAAACAACATAACTTCACTAAAAATGCATAAACAATTTCAACCTAAGAAAGGGGTAATACTTTATGGATAACATCGTCTTTATTGTATTTTAATGCGACGTTTCGGTTTAGATTGTTATACCGTGCTTGACATTTTGTATATAAAGGAAAATAACTATTATTGAGACTGAATGTCAGTCAGCCAGTCACCTCCAGCCTATAGTCTGTTTGCATTGAAAACGTACCGATGAATGTCAATTTAAACAAAAAAGTAAATCGAATAAGATGAAATTAAGACTGCGAATCCTCATAATTTTACCTTGCCAACTGACCATTTAAATCTCAGAATTTTATTCAACTTAGGATAAAAGTTGTTTAACAAACGATCATAGTTTCAAATCGTTATTATTGGTTTGTATTACAAGGGGTATGCACATTAAATGAAACACCGAGAACAAGTAGAGTTGGTCTAAGTTAACGCTCATCACGAACCGCACGTGCATTTGTTTCACTGTTCCATCTACTGCGCTCACCCCCTTGTAACACAAACCAATAATAGCGATTTGAATGTATGATCGTTTGTTAAACAACTTTTGTCCTACAATGAATAAAATTCTGAGATTTAAATGTTCAGTTGGCAAGGCAAATTGATGAGGATTCGCAATCTTAATTTCACTTTATTGGATTTACTTTTTTGTTTTAAGTGAAATTCATCGGTACGTTTTCACTGCAAACACACTATAATCGGCACTGGTTACGTGTCGCCCCTTATGATAAGTATGAGGTGCTGATCACCAATTCTTTCCCGCATCTTCTCGATTATTGCCATCTACTGGCAACAGACATATCTCCCCAGCTGACGGCAACCTACCTTTTATTTAAATGAATTTAGTCCGAGCGTTTCTTATCATTTTGTTACAAGAGGGAAATCGATTAAACTTGTCCCCGGATTATTAGATAGGGGAAAAACTGTAATTCATGTAGATAACATATGTGCAATCGAAATTTAATGAGTTTTGAAAAGTTTTCATATTATCCCGAAACAAACATTTAAAGCAAGGAAGTTACAAAAGTGTCACTTAAGTTAATATGATCTAGATTTCGTTAAACACATCTTTAAACACTGAAGTCAGCAAGCTGTCCCTAGGTGTAGGGACTGTATCAAATATACAAGTTGTTTTTGTCCTAACACAAGTTTGAGACGGATATATAAAGTTACCTGATATCAATATACTCCGACTAGTCGTTTGTTCAAAAGGACAAAAATGCCAACTACTTTTTAGTTATTAGTAAACGTTTCTGGAAAATGACGAATCATATTGTGAGATGGCCCCTGTCAGTTGCCCTTCCCAGAAGCAGATGTTAAATCACGCCCGTAGAACTTTGATTGGCACTTTATAGTTTTTATATGACAATTTTGAATATTTGCCAACATGTTTGAACAATTCTAAGAGGAAGCACGTGTTTAAATAACAATCAATTTCAAACCAAATTATATAAAAGTTTTTTTTCGCTGTTTTGGTCATTTTTCATGTTGCATTCATTAAATAGCTACCGAATATAGTTGTTAAGCAATTCCGCTTTTTTAATTATAGCCATGCTATTCATGCATACTTTTTCCTAACTCGAACAATTTTTCGGATTATATCGACGTGTCTTCGTGGCTCCGGCAGGATCTGTATCCTTGGTCCAAGATTGAAATCCCTTTTCCCTCATTGCGGAGTCTCGCCAACAATACATTTCGGGGGGAAACACTGGACATTAGGAAGGTAATGTGTTTGTGTATGTGTACAATTTATATGTAAAGCCTCGGATATTATTTTACGGGCAAAGATGCCGTCAATTTCAGTCGATGTACGTATACTTAAATTTTTCAGAAAAGAAATGATAAAAATATCATAATAATATATAAATTATATAAATGACTAAAATTTATAATTAAAATGTAATAAACTGAATCAATAAAAAATGTTTATGATAAAACTATATAACAGTATATGTTTCAGCTTGAGTAGTCTTTAACATCTTACTGATAAACAAAAAACTGCTTTTATTCTGTCCAATAGCAATATCTGTTTTATAGCTGCCAAAACCTGCCATGTTATTTTAAAAAGGAGAAAATCCGTATTATATAACTTTTAATTATTGTTACTCATAATACATGTACATGCAATTTTTAAAGAATTTTAGTCTCTCATAATTCCGTATGGAATGGCCCTTATGTAAATATATATTTGATTAGTTTGTATATATGTATAACAGGGGTGAGACTTTAATAAATAATCTGTCTGTCTGTCTGTCTGGGTACACTGTGTGAAGCCCATTTCTGGTGTCCCCCGCCGTGATGTTGCTGGAATATTGCTAAAAGCGGCGTAAACCAAAACTCAGTCAGTCAGTCAGTCAGTCGTGTGCCCCGCCGTGATAAGAAAAAGAAAGAGTATGTAACCTTTGTAACTCGCAGTTAACTGGGGATGAATTCGCTTATATCTTTAGATGTTCATATTTTAGCCAACAACGCATCACTCACCTAGAAGATAGCTCTTGTTCCTTCCCTAATCTCTCTACATATAAAAAATTGATGTCAAGTACTAAAATTCCAACAATCAAACACCTATCTAAATTTATCAAATGTATATATACTCATGCCAATAATGGTTGTTACACCACACACCCCCACCCCACACCCCCTCTCCAATAAAAAAATTGAATGGGGTGACAACCATTATTGGCATGAGTAGGCTATATGTTCCAGTTTTCAGCAATCATTGCGTATATTCCCTGTCACCTTCTTGCATACTGTGTATATTCTGCATTCCATTTTATGTACTCAATAGCCACAATAGAAAGCCACAATAACTCGGTGCGCCTAGTGCCTGCAAGAGTTGTATACTCCCTAGGGAGTTGAGATTGATAATACGATGTGCCGTTGAGATTGACATCCAATGATCGAGGAAAACTACCAGCGCCTTGAGCATGCACTAGTTGCCTGGAAATGTGCGCTATATAAATATTCTATTATGATGATACTCATTTTGAGTAATATACTCTGAGTGTGTGATATTGCTGGAATAAACATGCTCCTTATCTACCATGACTCTAAATATTCACATATCTTATAAGAAATATACTTAATAATTAGTATTCTTTTATTTTCTCCCCGTTGTAAATGGATAGGAAAGCGTGCTTTCGGATGAGAACATTGGGTTAGTTTCCCGGAAATCTTTCGGACCTGCCAGAGTGTATGTGAATGAATACATTTCTTGAAAAGTACGTTTTCTCTTTCTAAAATTGAAAAACACATACAATTCGGATTGGAGAAATTTTAAAAAACCCCAACATTTTTACAAAAAGGGAAGTTTTACATTTTACATCAGATTATTTAGTAGTTTATTTTTCTCACATTCTGCCTAACCGGGTTGTATTACTGAAGCAAATGACTTCACTTTTGACGTCAAAACATTCGAGAGCTACGTAGTGTTTGCTTTCAGAATTCGCGTCGGTAGAGCGCGCTTCAGAAACAGTGTCAGGGCACATTCCTTTTTGGAGGGTTTTGTTGAATTTAAAATGTGCCGAAACATTTTACGTTGTAAGTCCCTATGAAAAGTCCAAGTGAGTGAGTGAGTGAATTTAGCTTTACGCCACTTTTAGCAATATTCCAGCAATGGTGTGCCCCGTTGTAGTATTGCTGGAATTACGTTAATAGTGGCTTAAAGCCATTCTCACTCACCATTGTGTCCTGTCAGTATAGATGATCCATTATTTGCCCAGACCGCACATTAAAGTGTTTTATGCGGGGCTAGGAGAGGTCACTCTGAATGAGTGAGTGTGGTTTTACGTCACTTTTAGCAATATTCCAGCAATATCACGAATGGGGACACCAGAAATGGGTCTCACACATTGTACCCATGTGGGGATCGAACCTGGGTCTTCGGCGTGACGAGCAAACGCTTTAACAACTAGGTTACCCCCATCGCCCCAATGAAATGTCCGAACTCAATAGTCAATACTACCAGCATATCTGTGAAAAAACCCATATTTATCGATTTTATAAAACAGGAGCGTGTGCTCGAATCTTATTTAGAAGATAAAGCTCCTCTGTTTTAATTTTGCGGTCCTTTATCGTTGATTTAAGACCGCTAAATGTTTAATTTAAAACCTCACGCGGTCTGAAATCAACGATAAAGGACCGCAAAATTGAAAACAGAGTAGCTTTATCTTTATTCTAGCACGACTGATAAACGTTTTAAAACCGAACTGTTTGTCGCGCAAGAACACAAGTCGCGAAGGGGCCTTTTTCCGGGAAATCGCTTGGAATCGTCCCGTTGAGGGACAGGTTGTGTAATGAACAAAATGAGATATTTTCAACAACATAAATGCTTTATTTCAGGAACCTGTATGCTTGTATTTGTAACAAGTAGCATACATAAATTAAAAAAAATACACTTTATATTGTGAGCAAGTACAATTATTTGAGTTTTCTCAAGCGAATTATTGATCTCCCCTACTGTATGACAATCGACTCGCCCAAATTCATGCCGTGAACTCTCTAAGTTTAGTCGCCGCCAACTTTATTCACGGAAATAATTGTTGATAACCACCCTACTATTCCCAATTTGGAAAAAACCTGACATGTGGGATACATGGACAGTGGAAGTGGAAGGACTGGGCATTACGGCCGGGACGGAAGCGGTCAGGTTAGGACGTGTTGGCCGGCGTGTGTTGTCGACGTCAACACACGTAGATCTGGACCCGGTTTGAATATATACTGCCGCGTTTTGCGCTGCTGACGGATTTTCCAGCTTCGTAGTTTCTTCACTGGGATTAGGGTCAAGAAATTCTCCTTCAAACCATTCGCTTTTTACTTCAAAAACACCAAAGATGCTGCTGAGATAGAAATTGCCGATGTCCGACATGTTTGTTTACAAACAATATAGGGTCAACGAGTTCGTTGTATTCATACGCGGTGAATCGGTCTATTTAATTAGCGGTCTTAAACTGCCATTTTAAGTACGGTTTTGATGAGGTCTCAGCCAATCAGAATCGAGAATCACACAATGTCGTGCTAGAATAAAGTTTAAAACGTTGTTGACGTGGTTTTCATCCCCGAATCTGCGTATGAACGTGTGAAGAATTGGTCTTCAGCAACCCATGCTTTGTAGGAGGCATCTGGTAATCGGGTGGTCAGGCTCGTTGACTTGCTTGACACATGTCATCATATCCCTATTGCGTAGATCGATGTTCATGGTGTTGATCACTGGATTGTCGGTTATTTACAGACAGACGCGACATCGCTGGAAAACTGCGGCGTTAAGCACCAACAAACAAACACTGAGTATGAACACTTTCCGGTTATTAGAATCTTTTCTTGTTAGGCAACAACAAACAAACACTGAGTATGAACACTTTCCTCTATTAGAATCTTTTCTTGTTGCACTCCAAACTGTTTAAAAATATAGAATGTCAACGCCCAAACAGATTCCAAAATGCGAAAAAGGCAAACTAGGGAAGAAAATGATACGAATAGAGCACCGAAAGTTGTTGGTGACACCAGGTGTTCGCGCAAAATATAAGGACGCCCTGCGCTGCCGGTAGCACCCGGTGTTCACACAGTTTTTGTTAAAGGAGTTAATTTAACATTCGTTTGTTACCGGGCACCGTACGTCAGCACAGGCCCTCGTGTCTTTGCGAGGATTAAAGATTTTATAAAATATATGCAAAAATTTGAGATGACCCCCGACTCGAAATGCTTCACAGCATAATACATTAGCCATGATGTATTGTACTGTGAAGCATTTCGAGTCGGGGGTCATCTCAAAAACAATATTTTTTAATCATTAATCCTCGCAAGGAAACGAGGGCCTGTGTACATCAGTACTTCGGACATAAGACGAGTGTTTATGATCAACTTAGAGTGAGTGAGTTTATTCACGCCGCTTTAAGCAATATTCCAGCAATATCACGGCGGGGCTGCCCCAGAAATGGGCATCACACATTGTACCCATGTGGGGAATCGAACCCGAGTCTTCAGCGTGACGACTGAACGCTTTAATCACTAGGCTACCCCTTCTCCCAGATCAAATCAGACCAAACCAATAACGGAAATCCATATACTCCATAGCACAATTATTTTTTAGCGCACAGAATGCATAGATGTAGGTTTGGAGAAAATAACATCGCGAGGTCAAGTTACGTGTGGTCAGTATTTTTGTGACTAACGGCGCCGCAAATCACTCTAAAGAGTTGCGACCCTTGGTTGTGTCAGGATGCCACGATAGAGTGCATCACTTCAGACTTTCCTCTCACTTCACATCGCAGTGATGCATAAAGTACTGTTCATTCCTAACACAGCACATACAGCAAATACAGCAAAGGGACCACTTTTTAGTTGGTTATCCGTGTTTCGTTATAAGCATTTCAGCTAAAACAGACCAAAATAGTTTGTCATATCCGTCTGTTCGTTATAAACGTATTTACTGTAAACATACCCATGTTTTGCTAAACATTTGTATTTTGTTACAGTTCGATATATTTTTATGTTGATGATACTGATCAACCAACACGATGATAGAATATTTATAATATCAATTTACACGGTGATATTTATAATATTAATTAACAAAGCATTTAACCTACATATGTGTTCTGAAAGTCGTTCCATTGTTACAGACATACGTTCATAAATCCATCCCTCACTCCAATATAGATTAATATCAAAGTACAATGGGTAATTAAATAAATGCAATTATGAATCAGAACATGGATACTAATGAATAAAAAAATCGAGATACGAAGTTATTCATTTTGTAATAAACCATATAGAAACAAGGCCTTTTTGTGCTGCTTTAAGCAGCTTTCGAATTGAAGGCATTGTGTAAACGTCAGTCTAACCTGAGCAGCGAGGCGGTAGAACGTTTATGCTTGGATGGTAATGGGGTACGTTAAGCCACTTCAAATGGCTACACCTGTGCACTTTATTAATGCGACGTGCAGCACCTAAGTCGTCAATCTAATTTTTTTATGTCAAACAAAACATAATGGGAAGTACCTAACCGTATCCATGAATGTTTAAATATTCATTTCTTTATGCTAGTCAAGTGATTGAGACACTCCCAGGTTGCATGGAGCCAGCAGCTGGTTTCACGAAGGCGTCCACAGACGTAATGAATTCACTCTCTTGACATTCTGGTTAATTGTCCGGGTCAAGTTGACATGTGAAGGTCAAGGTCTTTGTTTTGTTGGGTCATCAAGTTTTTCTAACGCAGCTGAAGCCTTGAATTATGAAGATGTTTTTTTATCGAGATATCATTATACAATGTGTTTGGGGCGAATGGAAACTTCTTGGTGTACGCTTCTCAGAACTGTTGCTAATGTTGTGGAAACTGATTTAAAGATGAGTTAACCATTCTATGTAAATACAAACATGCACACGTAATGATTAAGGAAGGCCTTCATAAGGTCTCTAGAAAGTTAGGAGGCGGCGTGTGTTTGTTTAGGATAAAAGATATTGAGAACGCACGCACTAGCACTGCAGTGCAAACATTAAACACGCACTTCTTCATGTCACACACGGTAACAGGCCTCAGACAGATACACCTGTAACATTACGTGTTACATTGATCTTTTTCATCTTACTGCTGAGCTTTGAAAGATTGAACGTAAATATTGCCTGAAATAGACCAAACACCTATCATTTCTTGAATTAAGTAGGAATGAATGTATGCTGGTCCTATTTTCTGGACAGCTTTAATGTTTGCGTCACCGCTCGACTCATTCTTTAGTTAGTTCAAAAATGGATTTCATCAGCCTTACGATGTGGAGAGTTTAAGGAACACACAATAAATTTTAAGCATGGGTATTCTGCAAAAGTATAAACATTTAACTGAAAATTGGAATTCCAAAATGATCAACAAGAAAAATGGGACCAATAGTTTTCTTGAACCTTACAGTACAGAGAGTTGAAATTGACACAAATGAGAAAAAGACATGAGCGAAATGAGCTGGTAAAAGTACAAACAGGCCTTTATGTTAAATGTCTGGGCTATTGAAATGAATTATTCTCTCCTTTCATAGATAGTCTATTATGTGCATTAATCACACGCAATAAGCTTGACATGGGAAGCTGCGATGGCGGAAGATGTCTAACAGATGAGTTACGTCATTGGCCACATTTCAGCAGGTGCGCGTGTGTATTGTCCTTGACCATCAACCATGACGTCTCACTCCCTGGGTGTCTCGACGGATGTCAACCCAAGAATACCTCACTGAGTGGGTGGGAGGCATTTATTACCATTTTGGAAATTGAAAACTGTTAAAGAGAACAAAATATTTCCATGATCAACAGAAATTTCTGATGAAAGCAGAACCCATTGTAAGATTTCGTGAGTGACATGGTTTTACGATACTTTTAGCAATATTCCAGCAGTATTCCAGCAATATCGATACGGGAGACACCAGAAATGGGCTTCACACATTGTACCAATGATGGAAACGAACCCGGGTCTTCGGCTGATCAGCGAACGCTTTAACTAGGTTATGCCACCGCCCATGTAAAGATTCTGATTGTGTCGTGAGTATCTGTTATGAATCATAAAATCGTGATGATGACGAGTATTAATGAAAAGCCATCATAATTGCACATCTTATTTGGAGATTAACTCTTCGCTAGGCATCCATCTTCCATTTTACCTGAGAAATTGACCCTCGAATAATGAGGCATACGACTTAATGGATAAGAACTTCTTGTTTAATGCATAGAGCGCCGTATCGGTGTAGATAGCTTGGGTGTAAGAATCGACACCAAAACGTTGCTATATGCAATACACCAAAACATATTATCCATGAAGTCGTATGCTTCATTATTGACTCACTAACTTCTAGAATGTCGATCAAACACTTAGTTGACCAATCGCTGCGTGGTCAATTTTGGGTCATGGGTGGCTCATCTGTCTCAGGCGCCATGATTCTCCATTCAGTGGTCTGGTTTTGTGAGTTCGAGTCCCTGTGTGGCCCTGTTTTGTCTGTAGTTTAGTCAGCGCTATATCCAGGGTAAACGTCAGAGACCCACGGTATATCTGGGATTACACTTTCTCAGGAAAGTACAGAACCACAGTACTTTTGTTGGGTTGAGTCCCATGCAGGATTCGAACCCAAAACCAAAGAGTCAGGCACCTAATCGCCAGGACACAAAGACTGCCTCCTAACCCAATCAGCCACCGGCGGCTTTCACACCGGCACACGTGAATCTGTACTGTACTGAGAAAGTGTAATCCCAAATATAACATATGTTACATTTGACTACTTTCTTAAATGACATTGATCGTGGTCTCCATCAAAGTGGTAAACGTTGGACACCGACGTCACTTTTTGCTTTCCTCACAAATTGATCGTGGTCTCCATCAAAGTGGTAAACGTTGGACACCGACGTCACTTTTTGCTTTCCTCACAAATTGATCGTGGTCTCCATCAAAGTGGTAAACGTCGGACACCGACGTCACTTTTTGCTTTCCTCACAAATTGATTGTGGTCTCCATCAAAGTGGTAAACGTTGGACACCGACGTCACTTTTTGCTTTCCTCACAAATTGATCGTGGTCTCCATCAAAGTGGTAAACGTCGGACACCGACGTCACTTTTTGCTTTCCTCACAAATTGATCGTGGTCTCCATCAAAGTGGTCAATATCGGAGGCCGACGTCACTTTCATCTTCCCTCCGAAATTGATCTGGTGTAACTGGAGTTCTGTCTTGCATGGATGACGCGTGGACGTCGTCGAACGGTTCTCGCAGAGCCACCTCTGTTGCCAGGCATGTGTCGGGCTGTAAGGAATGCTGACAGGAACCTGGAGGGTCGTGAATCAAATCTGTCAGTCTTGACTATTGGTCGTTGGTGTTGGGTTGCCACTATAGCTTGATTGTTTTGCTGGAACAGTCGCCATAAGTGCCAAATGGTGTATCTATGGACGTGACGATGCGAGGTACTGGAGGTACTGGAGGTATTGGAGGTACTGGAGGTATTGGAGGTACTGGAGGTACTGGAGGTACCGGAGTTACTGGAGGTACTGGAGGTATTGGGGGTACTGGAGGTATTGGAGGTACTGGAGGTACTGGAGGTATTGGAGGGTACTGGAGGTACTGGAGGTATTGGAGGTACTGGAGGTATTGGAGGTACTGGAGGTACTGGAGGTACTGGAGGTATTGGAGGTACTGGAGGTATTGGAGGTACTGGAGGTATTGGAGGTATTGGAGGTATTGGAGGTACTGGAGGTATTGGAGGTACTGGAGGTATTGGAGGTACTGGAGGTATTGGAGGTATTGGAGGTACTGGAGGTACTGGGGGTACTGGAGGTATTGGAGGTACTGGAGGTATTGGAGATATTGGAGATATTGGAGGTACTGGAGGTATAGGGGTTCTGGAGGTATTGGAGGTACTGGAGGTACTGGAGGTATTGGAGTTACTGGAGGTATTGGAGGTATTGGAGGTACTGGAGGTATTGGAGGTACTGGAGGTATTGGAGGTACTGGAGGTACTGGAGGTATTGGAGGTACTGGAGGTATTGGAGGTACTGGAGGTACTGGAGTGAAGTATACCTTTAGCCCTCCATCTGTCATTTCCCCCGAGGCGTGTCATGTCCAACGTGTTCCAGAACAATGATTAAAGTTGTTTTTTTACTTCCGCACGTCTTAAGACAGCATTGAGAGGAAATGATAAGCGTCTGGTTGTCTTGGTCTTTTTAAAGTGAACATTACTGGCAATTTTCCCGAATATGTCATGCTTCTCGCAAATTTGCTTGGCTGCGTTTCTTCGACCATTGTAGCACACTCTGTCGCTTGTTCAGTTGAATTCTTTCACAAGGTTAACAAAGTGACAATAACTTTTGCCTCTGTGTATATATCCATATCACTTGTCAGACTGAAGAAATATACCTATGTGTCATACAGTATATCGTTCTGTATCCATCAGTTTGTCAGTTTGGAGATACATTCTTATATACACGTTTCTGTCTGGATATACTCGTTAATATGTCATAGAGTATATCTTGCTATATCTACCACTGTCTCACTGAAGAAGCATACTAATGTGTCTCAGAGTATTTACGGTTCTATTCACCTGTCTGTCAGACTGGAGATACATGCTAATGTGTCATAGAGTATATCTTTCTATACCCACCTCTGTCCGGCCCGAGAAACATGCTAATGTATCATAGAGTATATCTTTCTATATCCATCAGTTTGTCAGTTTGGTGATACATTCTTATATCCTCGTTTCTGTCTGGATATACTCGTTAATAAGTCAAAGAGTATATCTTGCTATATCCACCACTGTCTCACTGAAGAAGCATACTGATGTGTCCTAGAGTATTCACGGTTCTATTCACCTGAATATCTTGCTAAATCCACCACTGTCTGGCCCAAGAAGCATACTAATGTGTCATAGGGTATATCTTGCTATATCCATCTCTGTCCGGCCTGAAAAACATGCTAATGTGTCATAGAGTATATCTTGCTATATCCACCTCTGTATTTCTGAAGAAGCATACTAATGTGTCATAGAGTATATCTTGCTATATCCACCTCTGTCTCACTGAGAAAGCATACTAATGTGTCACAGAGTATTTACGGTTCTATTCACCTGTCTGTCATACTAAAGACACGCTAATGTGTCATAGAGTATATCTACCACTGTCCACCACTGTCTGACCCAAGAAACATGCTAATGTGTCATAGAGTATATCTTGCTATATCCATCACTGCCTGGCCCAAGAAACATGCTTATGTGTCGTAGAGTAAATCTTGCTGTAGCCACCTCTGTCCGGCCCGAGAAACATGCTAACGTGCCATAGAGTATATCTTGCTATATCCACCACTGTCTCACTGAAGAAACGTGCTAACGTGTCATAGAGCAATTTTTGCCATTCACCACTCTGTCTGACTGAAGAATCATACTGAAGTGTCATGGAATATGTTCTGCTCTATCCACCACTCTGACTGAAGAAACATGCGTGGTGGATTATTTTCTGCTCTATCCACCACTCTGTCTAACTGAAGAAGCGTGCTAATGTGTGGTGGAGTATTTTCTGCTCTATCCACCACTAATGTGTCATAGAGCAAGTATTGCTATATCCACCACTAATGTGTCCTAGATCAACTATTGCTATATCCACCACTAATGTGTCATAGAGTAACTATTGCTATATCCACAACTAATGTGTCATAGAGCAACTATTGCTATATCCACCACTAATGTGTCCTAGAGCAACTATTGCTATATCCACCACTAATGTGTCATAGAGTAACTATTGCTATATCCACCACTAATGTGTCATAGAGTAACTATTGCTATATCCACCACTAATGTGTCATAGAGTAACTATTGCTATATCCACCACTAATGTGTCATAGAGTAACTATTGCTATATCCACAACTAATGTGTCATAGAGCAACTATTGCTATATCCACCACTAATGTGTCATAGAGTAACTATTGCTATATCCACAACTAATGTGTCATAGAGCAACTATTGCTATATCCACCACTAATGTGTCCTAGAGCAACTATTGCTATATCCACCACTAATGTGTCATAGAGTAACTATTGCTATATCCACAACTAATGTGTCATAGAGTAACTATTGCTATATCCACCACTAATGTGTCATAGAGTAACTATTGCTATATCCACAACTAATGTGTCATAGAGCAACTATTGCTATATCCACCACTAATGTGTCATAGAGTAACTATTGCTATATCCACAACTAATGTGTCCTAGATCAACTATTGCTATATCCACCACTAATGTGTCCTAGAGCAACTATTGCTATATCCACCACTAATGTGTCCTAGATCAACTATTGCTATATCCACCACTAATGTGTCATAGAGTAACTATTGCTATATCCACCACTAATGTGTCCTAGATCAACTATTGCTATATCCACAACTAATGTGTCATAGAGAAACTATTGCTATATCCACCACTAATGTGTCACAGAGCAACTATTGCTATATCCACCATTAATGCGTCATAGAGTAACTATTGCTATATCCACCACTAATGTGTCATAGATCAACTATTGCTATATCCACAACTAATGTGTCATAGAGCAAGTATTGCTATATCCACCACTAATGTGTCATAGATCAACTATTGCTATATCCACAACTAATGTGTCATAGAGCAACTATTGCTATATCCACCACTAATGTGTCATAGAGTAACTATTGCTATATCCACCACTTATGTGTCATAGAGTAACTATTGCTATATCCACCACTAATGTGTCATAGAGCAACTATTGCTATATCCACCACTTATGTGTCCTAGAGCAAGTATTGCTATATCCACCACTAATGTGTCATAGAGTAACTACTGTTATATCCACCACTAATGTGTCATAGAGCAACTATTGCTATATCCACAACTAATGTGTCATAGAGTAACTATTGCTATATCCACCACTAATGTGTCCTAGAGCAACTATTGCTATATCCACAACTAATGTGTCATAGAGCAAGTATTGCTATATCCACCACTAATGTGTCATAGAGTAACTACTGTTATATCCACCACTAATGTGTCATAGAGTAACTATTACTATATCCACCACTAATGTGTCCTAGATCAACTATTGCTATATCCACCACTAATGTGTCATAGAGTAACTATTGCTATATCCACCACTAATGTGTCATAGAGTAACTATTGCTATATCCACCACTAATGTGTCCTAGAGCAAGTATTGCTATATCCACCACTAATGTGTCCTAGATCAACTATTGCTATATCCACAACTAATGTGTCATAGAGTAACTATTGCTATATCCACCACTAATGTGTCATAGAGCAACTATTGCTATATCCACCACTAATGTGTCCTAGATCAACTATTGCTATATCCACCACTAATGTGTCATAGAGTAACTATTGCTATATCCACCACTAATGTGTCATAGAGTAACTATTAATATATCCACCACTAATGTGTCCTATAGCAAGTATTGCTATATCCACCACTAATGTGTCATAGAGTAACTATTGCTATATCCACAACTAATGTGTCATAGAGTAACTATTGCTATATCCACCACTAATGTGTCATAGAGCAACTATTGCTATATCCACCACTAATGTGTCATAGAGCAAGTATTGCTATATCCACCACTAATATGTCCTAGAGCAACTATTGCTATATCCACAACTAATGTGTCATAGAGCAAGTATTGCTATATCCACAACTAATGTGTCATAGAGTAACTATTGCTATATCCACCACTAATGTGTCATAGAGCAACTATTGCTATATCCACCACTAATGTGTCATAGAGTAACTATTGCTATATCCACCACTAATGTGTCCTAGAGCAAGTATTGCTATATCCACCACTAATGTGTCCTAGATCAACTATTGCTATATCCACCACTAATGTGTCATAGAGTAACTATTGCTATATCCACAACTAATGTGTCATAGAGCAACTATTGCTATATCCACAACTAATGTGTCCTAGAACAAGTATTGCTATATCCACCACTAATGTGTCATAGAGTAACTATTGCTATATCCACCACTAATGTGTCATAGAGTAACTATTGCTATATCCACCACTAATGTGTCATAGAGTAACTATTGCTATATCCACCACTAATGTGTCATAGAGTAACTATTGCTATATCCACCACTAATGTGTCCTAGAGCAAGTATTGCTATATCCACCACTAATGTGTCCTAGATCAACTATTGCTATATCCACCACTAATGTGTCATAGAGAAACTATTGCTATATCCACAACTAATGTGTCATAGAGTAACTATTGCTATATCCACCACTAATGTGTCCTAGATCAACTATTGCTATATCCACAACTAATGTGTCATAGAGCAACTATTGCTATATCCACCACTAATGTGTCCTAGAGCAAGTATTGCTATATCCACCACTAATGTGTCCTAGATCAACTATTGCTATATCCACCACTAATGTGTCCTAGAGCAAGTATTGCTATATCCACCACTAATGTGTCCTAGAACAAGTATTGCTATATCCACCACTAATGTGTCATAGAGTAACTATTGCTATATCCACAACTAATGTGTCATAGAGCAACTATTGCTATATCCACCACTAATGTGTCCTAGAGCAAGTATTGCTATATCCACCACTAATGTGTCATAGAGCAAGTATTGCTATATCCACCACTAATGTGTCATAGAGCAACTATTGCTATATCCACAACTAATGTGTCATAGAGCAACTATTGCTATATCCACCACTAATGTGTCATAGAGTAACTATTGCTATATCCACCACTAATGTGTCCTAGATCAACTATTGCTATATCCACCACTTATGTGTCATAGAGCAACTATTGCTATATCCACCACTAATGTGTCCTAGATCAACTATTGCTATATCCACCACTAATGTGTCATAGAGTAACTATTGCTATATCCACCACTAATGTGTCATAGAGTAACTATTGCTATATCCACCACTAATGTGTCATAGAGCAAGTATTGCTATATCCACCACTAATGTGTCATATAGAGTAACTATTGCTATATCCACAACTAATGTGTCATAGAGTAACTATTACTATATCCACCACTAATGTGTCCTAGAGCAACTATTGCTATATCCACCACTAATGTGTCATAGAGTAACTATTGCTATATCCACCACTTATGTGTCATAGAGTAACTATTGCTATATCCACAACTAATGTGTCATAGAGCAACTATTGCTATATCCACAACTAATGTGTCATAGAGTAACTATTACTATATCCACCATTAATGTGTCATAGAGTAACAATTGCTATATCCACCACTAATGTGTCATAGAGCAACTATTACTATATCCACCACTAATGTGTCATAGAGCAACTATTACTATATCCACCACTAATGTGTCATAGAGTAACTATTACTATATCCACCACTAATATGTCCTAGAGTAACTATTGCTATATCCACCACTAATGTGTCCTAGAGCAAGTATTGCTATATCCACCACTAATGTGTCCTAGAACAAGTATTGCTATATCCACCACTAATGTGTCATAGAGTAACTATTGCTATATCCACAACTAATGTGTCATAGAGCAACTATTGCTATATCCACCACTAATGTGTCCTAGAGCAAGTATTGCTATATCCACCACTAATGTGTCATAGAGCAAGTATTGCTATATCCACCACTAATGTGTCATAGAGCAACTATTGCTATATCCACAACTAATGTGTCATAGAGCAACTATTGCTATATCCACCACTAATGTGTCATAGAGTAACTATTGCTATATCCACCACTAATGTGTCCTAGATCAACTATTGCTATATCCACCACTTATGTGTCATAGAGCAACTATTGCTATATCCACCACTAATGTGTCCTAGATCAACTATTGCTATATCCACCACTAATGTGTCATAGAGTAACTATTGCTATATCCACCACTAATGTGTCATAGAGTAACTATTGCTATATCCACCACTAATGTGTCATAGAGCAAGTATTGCTATATCCACCACTAATGTGTCATAGAGTAACTATTGCTATATCCACAACTAATGTGTCATAGAGTAACTATTACTATATCCACCACTAATGTGTCCTAGAGCAACTATTGCTATATCCACCACTAATGTGTCATAGAGTAACTATTGCTATATCCACCACTTATGTGTCATAGAGTAACTATTGCTATATCCACAACTAATGTGTCATAGAGCAACTATTGCTATATCCACAACTAATGTGTCATAGAGTAACTATTACTATATCCACCATTAATGTGTCATAGAGTAACTATTGCTATATCCACCACTAATGTGTCATAGAGCAACTATTACTATATCCACCACTAATGTGTCATAGAGCAACTATTACTATATCCACCACTAATGTGTCATAGAGTAACTATTACTATATCCACCACTAATATGTCATAGAGTAACTATTGCTATATCCACCACTAATGTGTCATAGAGTAACTATTACTATATCCACCACTAATGTGTCATAGAGTAACTATTACTATATCCACCATTAATGTGTCATAGAGTAACTATTGCTATATTCACCACTAATGTGTCATAGAGTAACTATTACTATATCCACCATTAATGTGTCATAGAGTAACTATTGCTATATCCACCACTAATGTGTCCTAGAGCAACTATTACTATATCCACCACTAATGTGTCATAGAGTAACTATTGCTATATCCACCACTAATGTGTCATAGAGCAACTATTGCTATATCCACCACTAATGTGTCATAGAGTAACTATTACTATATCCACCACTAATATGTCATAGAGTAACTTTTGCTATATTCACCACTAATGTGTCATAGAGTACACGTTCCGATATCCCCTCCCGAGTGGAACATTATCTCTATTTCACTATTCAGTTCAGTAGTTAGATAACCTGCCTACTTAACGCGTGTATTATTTCTGTCTTTGGATGTCGTATTTCTCTGCAGAAGAGACACTCACGGAACATTAGTTCCAGGAACATATTGGATGTCCTCACAAATTAGAATTCAAAAATATGGTCGTAAATACCTGGTTTCAAATACGAAACCCAAATCACCCTCGTAATGATGATGCTTATTGCGTAGATTTCAAATCGTTGTTTCATTTTTTCCTTTCATCTGATTCATTTTAATTTGCAGTAGCAGATCAGTTCATGCAAGCATGCGTGTCGTGGAAAATACATATCGTGTTTTGGGCGTGCCTAATGGATGATGTTGCTAGGGAAACACAAGCCTATTAGAAAGTAGCAGCCACACCATAGGCTCGGGTTCTCGTTTTCAACTCTCTTTGTGTAAATGTTACATTTCATTGTCTGTCTATGAAGTATATTTTCCTGTCCATGTTGCAACGGCCGTTGCAGAATGAGCTACAGTTTATGTCAATATGTCTAGCTTTTATTTCAACATTTATTAAAACCCACATCTGGTTCCGTCAGTATCATTACACACACGTTATTCTTTTAGGGCTTGCCTTCATTACAGCTAATACTTGATTCCTCTGTCTAAACATCTGCTACTATCAGTCTAACGACTTCTACTAATTCAGACACTAACATCAATTCGACAACTGCCTCTGTTTAGTCACCTACATGTATTATTATCAATCACACAACTGTCTCTATTGGTGCATCACTCATGTCTCCTTACTGATTTTACTATGATTAGTGTAATTGCTGCTGCCACTGCAGCTGGGGGCGGTGGGGTAGCCTAGTGGTTAAAGCGTTGGCTCGTCACGCCGAAGACCCGGGTTCGAATCCCCACATGGGTGCAATGTGTGAAACCCATTTCTGGTGTCCCCCGCCGTGATGTTGCTGGAATATTGCTAAAAGCGGCTTAAAACCAAACTCAGTCAGTCAGTGCTACTGCAGCTACAATAATCAATGTAATAACTGCATTTACAATAATTTCTCTATTACAATTTCTTATATTACTGCAGCTACTAGTATCACTCAGTGTGATAACTGCCTCTATTATTGCAGTATTATCTGTGTGACTATTCTCTATTACTGCAGTATTTTCTGTGTGACTATTCTCTATTACTGCAGTATTATCTGAGTGACTACTCTCTATTACTGCAGTATTATCTGAGAGACTATTCTCTATTACTGCAGTATTATCTGAGTGACTACTCTCTATTACTGCAGTATTATCTTTGTGACTATTCTCTATTACTGCAGTATTATGTTTGTGACTACTCTCTATTACTGCAGTATTTTCTGTGTGACTATTCTCTATTACTGCAGTATTATCTGAGTGACTACTCTCTATTACTGCAGTATTATCTGAGAGACTATTCTCTATTACTGCAGTATTATCTGTGTGACTATTCTCTATTACTGCAGTATTATCTGAGTGACTACTCTCTATTACTGCAGTATTATCTGTGTGACTACTCTCTATTACTGCAGTATTTTCTGTGTGACTATTCTCTATTACTGCAGTATTTTCTGTGTGACTATTCTCTATTACTGCAGTATTATCTGTGTGACTATTCTCTATTACTGCAGTATTATCTGAGTGACTATTCTCTATTATTGCAGTATTATCTGTGTGACTATTCTCTATTACTGCAGTATTATCTGTGTGACTACTCTCTATTACTGCAGTATTATCTGAGTGACTATTCTCTATTACTGCAGTATTATCTTTGTGACTATTCTCTATTACTGCAGTATTATCTGAGTGACTATTCTCTATTACTGCAGTATTTTCTGTGTGACTATTCTCTATTACTGCAGTATTATCTGAGAGACTATTCTCTATTACTGCAGTATTTTCTGTGTGACTATTCTCTATTATTGCAGTATTATCTGTGTGACTATTCTCTATTACTGCAGTATTATCTGTGTGACTACTCTCTATTACTGCAGTATTATCTGAGTGACTATTCTCTATTACTGCAGTATTATCTTTGTGACTATTCTCTATTATTGCAGTATTATCTGAGTGACTATTCTCTATTACTGCAGTATTATCTGAGTGACTACTCTCTATTACTGCAGTATTATCTGTGTGACTATTCTCTATTACTGCAGTATTTTCTGTGTGACTATTCTCTATTACTGCAGTATTATCTGTGTGACTATTCTCTTTTACTGCAGTATTTTCTGTGTGACTATTCTCTATTACTGCAGTATTTTCTGTGTGACTATTCTCTATTACTGCAGTATTATCTGAGTGACTACTCTCTATTACTTCAGTATTATCTGAGAGACTATTCTCTATTACTGCAGTATTATCTGAGTGACTATTCTCTATTACTGCAGTATTATCTGTGTGACTACTCTCTATTACTGCAGTATTATCTGTGCGACTACTCACTATTACTGCAGTATTATCTGAGTGACTACTCTCTATTACTGCAGTATTATCTGAGTGACTATTCTCTATTACTGCAGTATTATCTGTGTGACTATTCTCTATTACTGCAGTATTATCTGAGTGACTACTCTCTATTACTGCAGTATTATCTGTGTGACTACTCTCTATTACTGCAGTATTATCTTTGTGACTATTCTCTATTACTGCAGTATTATGTTTGTGACTACTCTCTATTACTGCAGTATTATCTGTGTGACTACTCTCTATTACTGCAGCATTATCTGAGTGACTACTCTCTATTACTGCAGTATTATCTGTGTGACTACTCTCTATTACTGCAGTATTATCTGTGTGACTATTCTCTATTATTGCAGTATTATCTGAGTGACTATTCTCTATTACTGCAGTATTTTCTGTGTGACTACTCTCTATTACTGCAGTATTATCTGTGTGACTATTCTCTATTACTGCAGTATTATCTGAGAGACTATTCTCTATTACTGCAGTATTATCTGAGTGACTATTCTCTATTACTGCAGTATTATCTGAGTGACTACTCTCTATTACTGCAGTATTATCTGTGCGACTACTCACTATTACTGCAGTATTATCTGAGTGACTACTCTCTATTACTGCAGTATTATCTGAGTGACTATTCTCTATTACTGCAGAATTATCTGTGTGACTACTCTCTATTACTACAGCTACCATTATCTGTGTGACTACTCTCTATTACTACAGCTACCATTATCTGTGTGACTATTCTCTGTTAATGCAGCTACCATTATCTGTGTGACTATTCTCTGTTTATGCAGCTACCATTATCTGTGTGACTATTCTCTGTTAATGCAGCTACCATTATCTGTGTGACTACGCTCTATTACTGCAGCTACCATTATTTGTGTGACTATTCTCTGTTAATGCAGCTACCATTATCTGTGTGACTACTCTCTATTACTGCAGCTACCATTATCTGTGTGACTACTCTCTATTACTGCAGCTACCATTATATGTGTGACTACTCTCTATTACTACAGCTACCATTATCTGTGTGACTACTCTCTATCACTAAAGTTACCATTATCTGTGTGACTACTCTCTATAACTACAGGTACCATTATCTGTGTGACTACTCTCTATTACTGCAGCTACCGTTATCTGTGTGACTACTCTCTATTACTACAGGTACCATTATCTGTGTGACTATTCTCTATTACTACAGCTACCATTATCTGTGTGACTACTCTCTATTACTACAGCTACCATTATCTGTGTGACTACTCTCTATTACTACAGCTACCATTATCTGTGTGACTACTCTCTATTACTACAGGTGCCATTATCTGTGTGACTACTCTCTATTACTACAGCTACCATTATCTGTGTGACTATTCTCTGTTACTGCAGCTACCATTATCTGTGTGACTACTCTCTATTACTGCAGCTACCATTGTCTGTGTGACTACTCTCTATTACCACAGTTACCATTGTCTGTGTGACTACTCGCTATTACTACAGTTACCATTATCTGTGTAACTTTTCTCTTTTACTACAGCTACCATTATCTGTGTGACTAGTCTCCATTACTGCAGCTACCATTATCTGTGTGACTATTCTCTATTACTGCAGGTACCATTATCTGTGTGACTACTATCTATTACTACAGCTACCATTATCTGTGTGACTACTCTCTATTACTAAAGTTACCATTATCTGTGTGACTACTCTCTATTACTACAGCTACCATTATCTGTGTGACTACTCTCTTTTACTGCAGCTACCATTATCTTTGTGACTATTCTCTATTACTGCAGTATTATCTGAGTGACTATTCTCTATTACTGCAGTATTTTCTGTGTGACTATTCTCTATTACTGCAGTATTATCTGAGAGACTATTCTCTATTACTGCAGTATTTTCTGTGTGACTATTCTCTATTATTGCAGTATTATCTGTGTGACTATTCTCTATTACTGCAGTATTATCTGTGTGACTACTCTCTATTACTGCAGTATTATCTGAGTGACTATTCTCTATTACTGCAGTGTATCTGTTATCTGTGTGACTATTCTCTATTGCTGCAGTATTATCTGAGAGACTATTCTCTATTACTGCAGTATTATCTGAGTGACTATTCTCTATTACTGCAGTATTATCTGAGTGACTACTCTCTATTACTGCAGTATTATCTGTGCGACTACTCACTATTACTGCAGTATTATCTGAGTGACTACTCTCTATTACTGCAGTATTATCTGAGTGACTATTCTCTATTACTGCAGAATTATCTGTGTGACTACTCTCTATTACTACAGCTACCATTATCTGTGTGACTACTCTCTATTACTACAGCTACCATTATCTGTGTGACTATTCTCTGTTAATGCAGCTACCATTATCTGTGTGACTATTCTCTGTTTATGCAGCTACCATTATCTGTGTGACTATTCTCTGTTAATGCAGCTACCATTATCTGTGTGACTACGCTCTATTACTGCAGCTACCATTATTTGTGTGACTATTCTCTGTTAATGCAGCTACCATTATCTGTGTGACTACTCTCTATTACTGCAGCTACCATTATCTGTGTGACTACTCTCTATTACTGCAGCTACCATTATATGTGTGACTACTCTGTATTACTACAGCTACCATTATCTGTGTGACTACTCTCTATCACTAAAGTTACCATTATCTGTGTGACTACTCTCTATAACTACAGGTACCATTATCTGTGTGACTACTCTCTATTACTGCAGCTACCGTTATCTGTGTGACTACTCTCTATTACTACAGGTACCATTATCTGTGTGACTATTCTCTATTACTACAGCTACCATTATCTGTGTGACTACTCTCTATTACTACAGCTACCATTATCTGTGTGACTACTCTCTATTACTACAGCTACCATTATCTGTGTGACTACTCTCTATTACTACAGGTGCCATTATCTGTGTGACTACTCTCTATTACTACAGCTACCATTATCTGTGTGACTATTCTCTGTTACTGCAGCTACCATTATCTGTGTGACTACTCTCTATTACTGCAGCTACCATTGTCTGTGTGACTACTCTCTATTACCACAGTTACCATTGTCTGTGTGACTACTCGCTATTACTACAGTTACCATTATCTGTGTAACTTTTCTCTTTTACTACAGCTACCATTATCTGTGTGACTAGTCTCCATTACTGCAGCTACCATTATCTGTGTGACTATTCTCTATTACTACAGGTACCATTATCTGTGTGACTACTATCTATTACTACAGCTACCATTATCTGTGTGACTACTCTCTATTACTACAGCTACCATTATCTGTGTGACTACTCTCTTTTACTACAGTTAACATTATCTGTGTGACTACTCTCTATTACTACAGTTACCATTATCTGTGTGACTACTCTCTATTACTACAGTTACCATTATCTGTGTGACTACTCTCTATTACTAAAGTTACCATTATCTGTGTGACTACTCTCTATTACTACAGCTACCATTATCTGTGTGACTACTCTGTATTACTACAGCTACCATTATCTGTGTGACTACACTCTATTACTACAGTTACCATTATCTGTATGACTACTCGCTATTACTACAGTTACCATTATCTGTGTGACTACTCTCTATTACTACAGTTACCATTATCTGTGTGACTACTCTCTATTACTAAAGTTACCATTATCTGTGTGACTACTCTCTATTACTACAGCTACCATCATCTGTGTGACTACTCTCTTTTACTGCAGCTACCATTATCTGTGTGACTATTTTCCATTACTACAGCTACCATTATCTCTGTGACTACTCTCAATTACTGCAGCTACCATTATCTGTGTGACTACTCTCTATTGCTACAGCTACCACTATCTATGTGACTACTCTCTATTACTAAAGTTACCATTATCTGTGTGACTACTCTCTATTACTAAAGTTACCATTATCTGTGTGACTACTCTCTGTTGCTACAGCTACCATTATCTGTGTGACTACTCTGTATTACTACAGCTACCATTATCTGTGTGACTACTCTCTATTACTACAGCTACCATTATCTGTGCGACTATTCTCCATTACTACAGCTACCATTATCTGTGTGACTACTCTCTATTACTAAAGTTACCATTATCTGTGTGACTACTCTCTATTACTACAGCTACCATTATCTGTGTGACTACTCTCTTTTACTGCAGCTACCATTATCTGTGTGACTATTTTCCATTACTACAGCTACCATTATCTCTGTGACTACTCTCAATTACTGCAGCTACCATTATCTGTGTGACTACTCTCTATTGCTACAGCTACCACTATCTGTGTGACTACTCTCTATTACTAAAGTTACCATTATCTGTGTGACTACTCTCTATTACTAAAGTTACCATTATCTGTGTGACTACTCTCTATTGCTACAGCTACCATTATCTGTGTGACTACTCTGTATTACTACAGCTACCATTATCTGTGTGACTACTCTCTATTACTACAGCTACCATTATCTGTGCGACTATTCTCCATTACTACAGCTACCATTATCTGTGTGACTACTCTCTATTACTGCAGGTACCACTATCTGTGTGACTACTCTCTATTACTGCAGCTACCATTATCTGTGTGACTACTCTCTATTACTGCAGCTACCATTATCTGTGTGACTACTCTCTATTACTACAGCTACCATTATCTGTGTGACTACTCTCTATTACTACAGGTTCTATTATCTGTGTGACTATTCTTTCTAACTACAGCTACCATTACATGTGTGCCATCTTCCTCCATTACTACAGGTACTACCATCAGTGTAATAGCTGCTTTTACTTCTACAGCCATTATCAGGGAGATAACCTTCCCTATCATTACAGATACTATCATCAGTGTGACAACTGGTTTCTTTATAGCAGCTACTAGTATCAATGTAGTAACTGCCTCTTTAACGGCAGGTACTATTAGGAACATAGCAATTGCCTCTGTTGCTGCGACTACTATTTTCAGTGTGACAACAGTCTGTTACGTTTACTACACCTGCTATACGTTTAACGACTACTACTTTTACTACTGTTATTTTCACAACTGCTTCTAATATTACAACTGCTGCAGCCTCTCCAATCATTGTACTACTACTACTACTGCTACTACTGCTACTACTACGACTACGACTACTACGACTACTACTACTACTACTACTACTACTACTACTACTACTACTACTACTACTACTACGACTACTACTACTACTACTACTACTACTACTACTAATGTTATATCGCTTTAGTTAAAATATCGCACCATCACCACCATCCACTAACAGTTCAATGGCAAGTGTACACATGATTTTTCACTTGACAAAGCAAACATAAATGCATATGAACTTGCTGTCTCTCAAAGTTCGTGGAACGTGTCCTACTTGTGTTAGAGTTTTATGTGCATAGAATATTTGGGAGGAAAATACCTTTGACATTGTCATAACCTTAATTATCAGCTATAGGGAGATAAACGCTTTTATCACACAGACGACCATCCCATTGAGGGAACAGACTGATAATGCACATTCTATTCGTGAAGGACATTTTTCATAGCACTCCCTTATGCAATCCAAGGACAAAAGAAATAAATTTACAAAGGCCATGTGATATTTCGTTCCATTGACGAAAAAAAGGGTGCGTCGTGTAAGAATCAATTTTGCATCTACACAGGCCTATGATGATTTGCGGAGAACCCGTCCCAAAACCCACCCCTACATTCGATTGGTTAGAAATAAGGTCTCCAGAGTTCATTTAGTACAAGTTGTAAACACATTTGTGTCTCCGATTCAAAATAACGGCTGAAGAAGTGCTGCTGAGGAAATGTATCAATGATTTGCCTCGAGTGTCACTGGAAAACAGCGTTGTTAGCAGAAGAAATAATGCACGGGTGAGTCAGGCTCCTTGCCTAATTCAATTACTCAGTAGTCGCGACTAAAGCGAGCTACAAATATCCCATTTTCAACTAGATTATTTTGAAAAATAAATTTGAAATATTTCTTTCAAGGACAGACGGTGTTAAGTTGAACGCGTCATAAGTTAGGCTTAGTCGAATGTCACGTGATGTAATAATTATGCGTATTATATTTCCTCTTTCAAGTCCACGAGTGGAGCGCGTGGTTTTTGCGTTATCACCCGTCTATCGCTACTAGACCATGTTGACATTTCAGCCCTAGGTCATGCTTTTCAAAATTTGTTCTTAAACATTTTTCTTTTTAAGATGTATAAATGACAGAAAGGTCGTGTTTATGAAACATACTGGGGAGAGTATTTGTTAAAATATGTAATATACGTTTTTGACTCTTGTGTTTGACTCTTCTCCAAAAGTTCAAATTATTGAAAGTTGTTCGTTAAGGTCATCAATTCTGACCAGCTGAGAAATGTGTATTTATTTAAATGCAATTCAACCTATTTTCATTTTAATTAGAAATACTAATTCTATTCATAAATTAAGAATGTTAGAATATAAAATTAATGTCCGTTATTCTGTATCATAAAATAAGTTTTGCTTGTTCATTATACGTTCCTTTGTTTGTAAGGAACAGTGATTTTAACTTATTCACAATGGAAAGAAGAAAAAGTAGAGTTCACCAATGTACCCAAACATGAGGAAAAATATTTAGTTTTGCAAATGCGCAAAATATTCTTACAAAAAAATATAATTAATGACCATATTGTTTTGGAGATGGCTGTTTTAAACGTGAGACGTGTTTATAGACGCGAATCCCTGGTGCCACCACTGAGTTTCAGTGATCGATTCATATAATGTTCACAACCAAGTTTACCTTCACCTCAAACGGAATTTGTTTCTGTGGACAGTCAAGACGGAGTATCGTTTTGAACTGACGCTCTGTATCTGTATTTATAGGTGACTGTATCGTCATGTCCAATGTAGATAATATTTGATAAACTTAATCGAAGCCCTACTTTTTGAAAGTCATACTGCATACTCCCATTGGATTCCTGTCTGACGATTAAACAGGGCAAAAATAAGACGGTCTGTCAATAACTGAACTTGAAGTTCATGCCTTAAACTGTTGCTAATTGAATTCTTCAAATCCCTTTACAAATCTCCACCAATGTTTCACACAAATTGACCGTGATCCAGCTTCTAGAGTGTAAAAGGTGTCAGTAAACGTGTTTCTTGCCTATGGTAAACTTTGATCCTTTGAAAACGTTTCAGCATAGTATATTCTGTTGTCTTTTTGTAAGGTTACTTCTGTCTCAAATTTAAAACTTTGTAACATTCGTTCTCAGACGTCACCGTTTCGAGAGCACTTCGTAGCATCATTATTCCTCAAACACTGGTATTTTTTATGAGAGCCACCAGTGTTGCAGGAAATGCTTACATTTGGCGAACACCTAGTACCAGCCCTAGTGGACAGTGGTTAATAAACACATGCTCATGATATGTTTGGAATTGTACAAAGGACACTGCTTACAGAAGAGATTTCTTCTGAATTTTGAAATGGTATTTTCGCTATTATTACAAAGATTTGTTCTTCATCTATATACTTGTTTACACATCAAGGAGAATAAATCATTTCTTTCTAGGATTCACCGCCCAACTTAAACACTACTTTCCTTTTAGTAATGGCGTTTATATATTTCCGTGATACACAGAACTGATTCTCATAATACGTCAAGTCCCTATAATGACATATCTGATTATACTTTCAAAACTTGAGGAGTATTTTACTCCGGAACCGCGCGTTACCTGTTGTGATATTGGTTTGTTTACTTTTTACTCACTCCCAGAGAAATGATTTTTATCAGGTATAGGTATCAGTACCTGTGGTATTGATATTTGTACCGAATATCTATCAATGCAAGTTTAAATGTACATTAAACGGTTAACTATGGTATACATAGCCTTGTACAAATATTTCAAATACGGTGATACAATTAATTCTTGTTCCAAAGTTGTTTGACATGGATTAAAATATTCAAAGCCTCAGTAAAATTTTAAAAGGATTTTGGGTAGACATATGAAAGACATTTCAAAGTTTGATCGCATCTCTAACAAAAATATTGTTCGACTTGATGTATATGTTCTCGTGTTTTCAGGTGAAAAGTTGTCTTGTCTTTGCAAGTTGTAAAGCGTGGCAACCGTTTTGAAGATTCTGGCTCAAAATATTTTGCGAACACCTGATACTATCACTATTTGATATTGACTCATTAACACATACATATGTAGTAAAAATCGTGTATTGGACTCTGCTTTTAGTAAAAACGTTCTCGCTTTTATTTACTGAAATTTACACTTATCTTGTGAAAATCTCTCAATTGTTTCCATAGTGATAAAGTCTTCAAAACTACGTGTAAAATTTGTATTATCTCCTATCCTTGATTTTGCAAGATATTCCTTTTTGCAGTTTTGGTACCATAAGGTACATGGTCTTATACACCGTTCATGTTATATCCTACATATATTATCATTTATTACCCACAGTGTGGGCTACCTGTCGGGCAGGACATTTGTTCCCCTTTCTCCAGCACCTGATGTCATCACTGATTGTGTGTGGTCCATATTTAACGCTCTTTTGCCTTTTACGAAATATGGTTTTATGTCTCATAGTCCCTGAATCACATTATTTTCTGTTCCGGCCATCCCTCACAGCGAAAGCCCTAAATGAAGATTATTCTTAGGTTTCTTAGGTTTAGATTATTCTTAGGTTCTCATCTCACTCGGTCTCCTTTTCTCCTTTTTAATTTAAACAGGCTTCTTTGTAAAAACATACAACTAAAGTCCGTTACTCCCTAGAACATGATACGTGTTGCTTATTCATTACACGATCCTTTCCTATTTCGAGACAATGACTTAAACTCATTAGCAATGGACTGAAGAAAAAGTAGGGTTGACCCAAGTACCCAAACTTTAGTTTTATAATATTTTTGCTCGAAAAATAAAATTTATTACCAGATTAATGTTGACAGAGAGCTATCTTTCGACGTTTGTTTAGTTTTACAAACGCAGCAAATAGTTTTGCTACGAAAAATAGCAAAATTAAGTATCAAGGACAAAGCATGAGTCAGGCCACATGGAATATGTTTTGTTGTGGGATAGACTGTATTTTTGTTAACGACGTAGACGTTTGATGTTCTGATATTACAGAACGAGATGGTACAATGCTACTTGACAAGTGGACGTCCATGTTACAGAGGGGTTGAACATTATACATTAATGAAGAATTTTGATCTTGATGATGCTGTCATGTTAAAACATCGTTGCGCTTTTGAAAGCGAATTGTGACATTTCCCTGTTAGATGATTTGTGCTGTCAGTCTTCTTGGTCATGCAATTACTTCTTTTCAGGCATTTAAATCATTTTGGATTTGTAAAGTGTGTGCACCAGTGTTTGCAACCAAATCTTTTAGATTAGGCTGCATTGAAATCATCTACATTCTGTCAATATAGGTACTTGCTGTGTATCACATTCTACTCACAATTGAATTTTTTAAGATCACTTCTTACCACCTGTGCTGTGAGCGAGTGAGTAAGAGAGCATGTTAGTTTTAGGACGCATTTAGCAATATTCTAGCAATATCACGGCGGAGAGCACCAGAAATGGGCATAAAACATTTTACCCATGTGGGGAATCGAACCCTGATCTTCGGCGTGAAGAGCGAACGCTAGAACCACGAGGTTACCTCGAGGTCCCCATCTGTGACCACGATGTATGCTTTGGGATACAATATATATGTGCATCAAACTTAGAATACATATTTTCCATTGCATTCTTTTGGCGACACGAACGATTTTCACTATCAGCAATATAAAACCCTGTTCACAAACCCTTCCCTTTTGGGCTCTTTAATATTTAATGTATGTCAACTTGTATGTCTGTCTATACATTTTTGTGTAGTTTTGTTGTCCGTATATTTAGCTTTCTATATATATTTCTCGAGTTATTAACAATATATGTATTTACATTAAAATTAAGTCAAGTGATCATTACAAGATGGAAACACAACATTGTTTGTAATGTTTATTTGGTGTTCGTCAGGGATGTCAACTGTCCCCGTTCTTATTTTTCTTCTTTATTGATAAAGGCTCGTCTTTCTTTCTTTTTCTTTCTTGATATATTAACAATATGTATATTTACATTAAAATGAAGACAAGTGATCATTACAAGATGGAAACACAACATTGTTTGTAGTGTCTATTCGGTGTTCGTCAGGGATGTCAGCTGTTCCCGTTCCGTAATTCCCTTCTTTATTACTGATAGAGACTTATCTTTCTCGATTTATTAACACTATTCTCACAGTTCATCATATATTTCTGAAGGATATTTACGCATCGGTAGAAGTAATCCAAATATTGTCGCGAGAGGCGAGAAAGTGCGTTCAAATTTTACCAAAACATTAAACTTATGAATTATTTGCGACTGTTATTTCAATAGAAAGATATCACCTTATAACATGTTTTTCAGTATAAATTAACACAAAACATTGTTGGTACATGTATATACATTACAAAACATTTTGTCTCGGTGGGCGGTGGGGTAACCTAGTGGTCAAAGCGTTGGCTCACGCCGAAGAACCGGGTTCGAATCCCCACATGGGTACAATGTGACATGTTGCTGGAATGCGGCGTAATAATGTCAGTCAGGTTTTCTCTTTTTTGGTTCAATTCGACACTTGCCGATAATGAAATTTTTCTTTGATAAACAGACACAGGTGGAAATTGATAAACAGTCACAGATGGATAAATTGGAACATTACTGAAGCCATGACATACAGACAGGCAGGCAGACAGACAGACAGATTTCTATTTGTACAAGTTGCCCTGGGGCCAATAGTACATGTGTAAAATTGTAACAGTGAAATTATGCGCTACCTACAAATTTGCGAAATTATAGGGACATCAATAAATCAATGGATACCCATTAACAATTTACAATATTTTTCTCAACCTAACTATGTGGCACAACACAAGGGCTTCCTTCAATGATAAGTCAACAATTTCTGCGATAAGTAGCATACGGAATTTATGTGTTATCCAGAGATATCAATTAGTGTTTTTGTGAAAGTAACTAGTATATGTGCATACTGATGTTTTGTAAAATTTGTAAATTTCAATGCTCAAATCACAGTTGGATGATTGAAGAGCAAACTAGATATTCCTCATAAGGAGAGACTATGTGAACTGCGTGTAATGTCACGTGAAGTGTATAAGTGTATAGGTTTGAAATGTATAGGTTTGAAATGAAAAATATAATAGTAAAATATACTCATGCCAATAATGGTTGTCACCCCCCTCCCGACGACAACCCCACACACACCTCACAACCCCTCTCCAATTAAAAAATTGAAGGGGGTGACAACCATTATTGGCATGAGTATATTTTACGATTATATTTTTCATTTCAAACCTATACACTTATATTAATAGTTGAACACATACTGTGGGTATTATTTTTCATTATATTTTAGAAAATATAGTTATTATCATTAAGTGAAAAAGCTGTGTGTATCAATGTTATAAAATAAGATTTAAACATAAATATATATTATGAACAGTTCGACACAAACTGTGGGACTTATTCTCAATTATATTTAGAGTGAGTGAGTTTAATTTTACGCCGCTTTTAGCACTATTCCAGCAATATCACGGCGGGGGACAGCAGAAATGGGCTTCACACATTGTAACCATGTGGAGAATCGAACACGGGTCTTCGGCGTGACGAGCGACCGCTTTAACCACTAGGCTACCCCAACGCCCCAATTATATTTAGAAAATCGACATACATATTAATATTTAAACATACACAGTGTATCTTAATATCATATATATATCAGCAATGTACATGTACGTTAATATTTAACACAAATAGTGCGCCATATTCTCATTTATATTTCAGAAATATACATATATATATTTATGTTAAAGCACAACCTCCTAATCTCATTTTTGTAGCTTTTCATACATATATGAATACAATACAGGCAGTGTTCGTTAATGTAATATATACTCATGCCAATAATGGTTGTCACCCCCTTCAATTTTTTTAATTGGAGAGGGAGTGTGGGGTGGGGGTGTAAGGTGTGTGGAGGGTTGGGGTGTGGAGGGGGGTGACAACCATTATTGGCATGATTATTTATGGAAATTAGGAAACGAACGGTTGAGGTTTGTCTCTTTCAAATTTTATGAAGGATAAGGACAGATGGGAAATTCCATAAAAGATAAGGAAAATCTTAGCGATTAGCAAACTGACAAAAAAATCTATCTCCTTGTATTGAACAAGAACAAGTAGGAACAGATGGATAGTGCAGCTAGATGAAGTGAGTGAGTGAGTGAGTATGATTTTACACCGCTTTTAGCAATATTCCATCAAAATCACAGCGGGGGACACCAGAAATAAGGTGTTTTTCACTTTCGTCTCACGCAGACCCAGGAACAAAGATGCTTGTGTAATATGAGCTATCCTCTGCTATTTCTGGGGGCGGTGGGGTAGCCTAGTGGTTAAAGAGTCCGCTCGTCACGCCGAAGACCCGGATTCGAATCCCCACATGGGTACAATGTGTGAAGCCCATTTCTGGTGTCCCCCGCCGTGATATTGCTGGAATATGGCTGAGGGCGGCGTAAAACCAAATTCACTCACTCACTCACTATTTGAGGAAGTTCTACGAGCATTGGCCAACATGACTTTAACCTATAGACACTCTTACACCTGTATTTAATGTACCATAGCTTTTCCTTCCTGACGGGCATTTAGAGAAGAAGCGAGGATAAAATATTTATAAGATTTACGTTATGCGTTGTCAAATCTGCGGGTGAACTGACAACTCGAACCGTGCTTGATATTGTGCGACGGTGTAAAATACAGAAGTTATCATTTTTCTGATATACTCTGTGTCAACTGGTACAGAGGTGCGACGCCTCTTAAAGACTCAGGTTAGAATTGGTCTTCAGCAACCCATGCTTGTCGTAAGAGGCGACTAACGGGATCGGGTGGTCAGGCTCGCTGACTTGACTGATGCATGTCGTATCCCAGTTGACCGGTGCTCATACCACCCTAGACCCGCCCATTCTGTTATCAACTAGAAAACAAGAGTCCGCTAAATCGTGTATTTATATTTTTCGGTTAATGGGAACATTTAACGTTAAAATGGACATGGTTTCTTAGCTAATGACAGCCTTGGAATCACTTGCGATTTGGCTATTGTTGAACATTTGAGTAGATTTACGCAACAACACATTAAAAACCCCTTTTACAATTATACACGACCACCCAAATAAGAACAAAAGATAAGAAAAACAAAACAACCCACAAAAACACCACCACCACCCCACCCACATTAACACCCCACACCCTACACACAACAACATCTCCCCCAATTAAAAAGAAAACCAAACAAAAACAACCCCCAACCCCCAACCCCAAAACACAAACACACACACACACACACACACACACACACACACACACCCACACACCACACACCCCACCCACCACTCCACACACCGCCACACCACACACCACAAACAAAACAAACAATATAAAACAACAACGAAAAACTGCATCTCCATGAAGGTACAAAAATTAAATGGCAAACACTACCAGTGGCCATTTCCAAGCAGACCATGCACTATATAGCACTATAGTCTGTTTGGCTCAAAAGCGGACCCATGAATTGCAATCTAACTCGAAAACTAATAAACATATAATACTCAATGAAACGCTGATCATAATCCAAACATCAGACCAACTCTGTGGTGTTTTTGTAGAATTTATGTCCTAAAAATAAAACAAAAGTTGTATAGCAAACTATCATTAAAATATTAACAAATTTCACTTATTGTTACGAGGGAGTAGTGCAAAGAGAGGAACATCCAGGTGTACGTGAAGCATGTACGTGAAGCATGTGCACAAGTGCCGTCAAAGGTATTAATTCATTTACCTGTGCTGTGCCGTCTCCATCCTTTCTCGTACACCTGGCTGCCCCTTTCTTTGCACTCCTCCCTCGTAACAAATAGTGAACTGTGTTATATTTTAATGATAGCTTGCTATACAACTTTTTTTTTTAGGTCATAATTTCTGCAAAAACATCACAGAGTTGGTCTGATGTTTGGATTATGATCAGCGTTTCATTTAGTTTTATATGTTTATTAGTTTTCGAGTTAGATTGTAATTCATCGGTCCGCTTTTGAGCCGAACGGACTATAGGTGGTTGTTCTTTCTTAGCCAGACATACGGCACCAAACCTACTTCTCCGTCGACTGCATGCATATTAAAGTATGGCGACTGTATCACGTTACAGTGACATTAGTGTGACTGCATCGATCTCACGTGTTCTTGTGTCTGCAGGTGAGCTGGGCGTATTCGAGAAGTCGGGCTCCGGAAATCTTCCAGACAGTGTTTGGTTTGGTCAGTTTGTTTGGCTGATGTTTGTGCCGGCCATACGATCGTCACCATTGTTGTAAGTATCCCTGGTATCCGGTTATCCCTCAGACCATCAAGATATTGCTGTTGATCAATGGATTGTCTCGTCCTGACTCCATTATTTACAGACCACCTTCATAGAGCTGACACATACTATTCAACTCACACATCCTATACAACGCACACATCCTATACAACTCACACATCCTATACAACTCACATATCCTATTCAACCCACACATCCTATATAACACTCACATCCTATACAACGCACACATCCTATACAACTAACACATCCTATACAACTCACACATCCTATACAACACTCACATCCTATACAACAATCACATACTATATAACACTCACATCCTATACAACACTCACATCCTATAAAACTCAAACATCCTATAAAACTCAAACATCCTATAAGACTATCACATCCAATAGAACTCTCACATCCTATACAATCACACATCCTATACAATTCTCACACATCCTATCCAATTCACACATCCTATACAACACAAATCCTATACACACTATCCTATACAATTCACACATCCTATACAGCTCACACATCCTATACAACTCCCACATCCTATACAAATCTCATATCCTATACACCTATCATATAATATACAACTCCCACATCCTATACACATCTCATATCCTATACACCTATCATATAATATACAACTCCCACATCCTATACAAATCTCATATCCTATACACCTATCATATCCTATACAACTCCCACATCCTATACAACTCTCATATCCTATACATCATATATATGCACCTCCTCATCATACAACTCTCATATCCAATACAACTCACACATCCTATACAACACTTCATATCCTATACAACCCTCTCATATCTATACAACTCATATCCTATACAACTCTCACATCCTATACAACTCTCACATCCTAATACAACTCTCACATCCTATACAACTCTCATATCTATAGATATGAGTCCTATACAACTCATATATCTAATACAACTCACACATCCTATACAACTCTCATATCCAATACAACTCACACATCCTATACAACTCTCATATCTAATACAACTCTCACATCCTATACAACTCTCATATCCAATACAACTCACACATCCTATACAACTCTCATATCTAATACAACTCACACATCCTATACAACTCTCATATCTAATACAACTCACACATCCTATACAACTCTCATATCCAATACAACTCACACATCCTATACAACTCTCATTTCTAATACAACTCTCACATCCTAAACAACTCTCGTATCCAATACAATTCACACATCCTATAAAGCTCAAACATCCTATAAAACTATCACATCCAATAGAACTCTCACATCCTATCCCAATCACACATCCTATACAATTCTCACACATCCTATACAATTCACACATCCTCTACGACTCTCACATGCTATACAACTCATACATGCACATCCTATACAGCTATACAACTCTCTATATCCAATACACATAATCCCATACATCCACACAACACACATCCTATACAACTCTCATATCCAATACAACTCACATATCCTATACAACTCTCCATATCCAATACAACTCTTCCTCATATCCTATACAACTCCCACATCCTATACAACTCTCATATCCTATATACTCATCATATAATATACAACTCCCACATCATATATCACCTCACATCCTATACACCTCTCATATCCTATACAACTCTTACTTGTATCCTATACAACCCCTCATATCCTATACAACTCATCACATCCTATAACTCTCATATCCTATACAACTCTCACATCCTAAACAACTCACAACATCCTATACAGCACTCTCATACAGATATGACAACTATAGGATGTGTACACATCCTATGCATCTCTCATATCCAATACAACTCTCACATCCTATGCAACCCTCATATCTAATACAACTCTCATATCCAATACAACTCTCATATCCAATACAACTTCCACATCATATGCAACTCTCATATCCAATACAACTCACACACACAACCTATACAACTCTCATATCTAATACAACTCACACATCCTATACAACTCTCATATCTAATACAACTCACACATCCTATACAACTCTCATATATCTAATACAACTCCTATACACATCCTATACTATACAACTCTCATATCCAACACAACTCATACATCCTATACAACTCTCATATCCAATACAACTCTCACACATCCTATACAAGCTCTCATACAATCCAGTACATATACAACTCCCTCATATCAACCCCTACTCCTCATATCTAATACAACTCACACATCCTATACAACTATCTAATACAACTCACACATCCTATGCAACTCTCATATCTAATACAACTCATACATCCTATACAACTCTCATATCCAATACAACTCACACATCCTATACAACTCTCATATCCAATACAACTCTCACATCCTTATGCAACTCTAATAACTCTCAATACAACTCTTCACATCCTATACCAGTCATATCTACTATACAACTCATACATCCTATACAACTCACAGATCTCTAAACAACTCCCACATCCTATACAACTCACAGATCCTAAACAACTCTCATATCCAATACAACTCACACATCCCATGCAACTCTCATATTCAATGCAACTCTCATATCTATAATGACCATAGATGTACATGTAATAGACTCTATAGCATGAGACAGGATTGACATGAAATAACCGATGTTAGTTGCATAGGATGAGGGCTGTATAGATATCTATGTTGTCAGATGGGAGCTGAGCCAGGATCCAGAGCCACGGACAAGGACTCCATAAGACATGAGTGGCTGTAAGGACCCCATAGGATATGAGGCCATAGGATGCATTGATAATCGGATGCATAGGATGAGTTGTATAAGATGTATGGACTCCAGGACATGAGTGTCATAGGATCAGATTTGACATGGAGCCAAGGATGCATGATCATAGACATGAGACATATGACATTAGATTGGTCTAGGATGAGTCAGGACATGATACATAGGATGTGTGAGCTGTATCAGACATGAGAGCCAGATAGGATGAGAGCTGTATTGACAAGGAGACAGGACTACATAGGATGTGACATAGGGTGGAAGGACAGTGGACAGGTGACAGACGGATGTGACATGAAAGTGACATAGGTGGAACTCACAGGATGTGAGCCAGGATGTGAGACAGACAAGGAGAGCTGTAAGGTGGAGAGCAAGAAGGAAAGGTATGGACAAGGAGACACAGGTGAGCTGGACAGGACACAGACAAGGATGAGAGCTGTACAGACAGTATGTGAGAAACACAGACAAGGATGTGGAAAGGATATGAGATGTGGAAGCATAGATGTGAGAAAGATGGAAAGAGACAGAGGATAAAGGAGGATAAGGAAAGAAGTAGGATAAAAATAATATCTTTATATCCACATAACTTAATATTCTATACAACTTATGGATCCTGGACCCAGACAATCCCACATAGATCCTAAACAATCCCATATTCCATCCCACATGATCCCCCATATCCACACAACACACACACCAGATGGACACACAACTTCACATCCCATGCAATCCCTGAGACATCCCTGAGACCACACAACCTGACATCCACACAGCATGTGTGGAAAGTGGCATGGAGGAAAGATGTGTGAGAGACACAGTGGAGGCATGGATGGCCACACAGTGTGTGAGCATGACACAGAGCTGCACAGACGTGAGCACAGACAAGCATGGAATATGGACACAGACACAAGACGCACATAGACAGACATGAGAGCTGCATAGACACATTCCATTCCATCCCACCACGCCCTATACACACGAGACCCCATAGATCCCCACATCCCTATACAATCCCATAGATCCACACATAACCCCACAAAACAACTTATATCCACACAACACACACACTGAGCATAACCCCTGTATGGGACACACATCCCCACATAACCCCACACAACGGATCCCAAGGACAAGCACAGACACTGACAAGGACAAGCATGGAAGACAAGACACAAGGTGTGAGAAAGCACACAAGCATGAGACAGGAACAGACAGCATAGATGGAGTATAGATATGAGGAAAGGTATAGATGTGGAAAGGACATAAATATGAGAAAGGAAGAAAGAGAGTGGTATAGATAAATATAGATATGGAACACAGACATCCCACATAACTTAATGTCCTATACACACGAGATCCCCATGGAATCCCCACAGATCCTAAACACCCCATTAGCCCCATAACAACCCCACAGATCCTAAACAATCCCCATAACCCATACATAACCCCATCCACACACATCCCCATAGACACACAATAACCCCATATCCACACAACACACACACATAACTTGGGGACACACAACCCCACATCCTATGGAATCTTGAACACATAACTTATATTCCCACATAACTTGATATCCACTACAACAGTAGGATGTGGAAAGCTGTGTAGATATGAGAGTTATAGGATGTGTGGAAAGTATTAGATATAAAGAGTATAGGATGTGGAGCATGGATAAGAGTTGTAGTAGATGTGGAATAGTGAAAGGTATAAATATGGATATAGTGAGATGTGGAAAGACATAAAAAGGAAAGAAGGTGAGAAAGGGATGAGAGTTGTATGGATATGAGAGTGGAAGGAATAGATAAGAGTGGAAGGAGTGGAAAGGAATAGATATGAGTGGAAAGAAGGATAGAAGGAAAGGTATAGATGAGAAAGGGATGGAGTGGTATAGAGTGGTGGATATGGTAGGGATGGAAAGGATTCAGGAGTGGCTGGATGGAAGGAATAGTGAGGTGGTGGATGGATATGGGAGATGCATAGAATGTGTGAGCTGTACATGACGTGTGAGCTTGCATTAGACATGAGAGCTGTACAGGAAGCAATGGGCTGTATTGAGAGTATGAGAGCTGCATTAGGATGTGTCTAGGTTAGAGTTAGATATGAGACTTGTATAGGATGTGTACACACATTTTTATGCATCTCCTTCATATTCAATACAACTCCCTCAGTAATGTCCCATACAACAATCTACATCTCTATACAACTCAATAGATCCCAACACCTCCCACATCCTATACAACCCATACAGATCCTAAACAACTCCCCATTAACCCATACCAACTCTCATATCCACACAACTCCTCACATCCCATGCAACTCATCATCATTAATAACTTCATACATCCAATACAACAATAATAACATCATATCAACCCCTCAGATAATACAACCTCATTGATCCCATAACTAAAGTCATCACAACTCCATAAATCTAACAACCTGATAATCCACCACAAACAGCATAGGATTGTGTGAGTCAGGACATGAGTCAGACAGGATGAGCCCATTAGATATAAAGAGCCAGATTGACATGAGACATAGGATGTGAGCTGTATCATGATGAGCTGAATGAGCTGCATTGACATGAGACAGGATGTGAGCCATCACACATAAAGGACAGGATGAGTCAGGACTGACAGGACGAGAGCTGCATTGACATGAGAGTCAGACAGGATGTGAGCATTAGATATGACATCATGAGCTGCATCAGTCATATGAGAGCCATACAGATGGAGCCACTAGATGAGATTGTATAGGATGTGAGCCATTGACATGAGAGCTGTATCAGACATGAGACAGGACGATCGACATTGACATGAGACAACAGGATCTGAGTCAGACAGGGACGAGACAGACATTTGTTGCATAGGATGGATGCCAGGATCCAGAGTTGCATTGACTGCATGGACCTAGAATCAAATATGAGGATGTGAGCCATTGACATGGAGAGACAGAATGTGAGCCATGACAGACATGAGCCAGATCAGGACTGAGACATAGGACGAGTCAGACATGAGACACAGGATGAATCATTGAATCATGAGACAGACATGACACAGGACACAAGGACAGACAGCATGGAAGGACAGCACAGACAAGGATAGACATGGAGACATGGAGACATGGACAGGAACAATGGACAAAGGATGTGAGAGCTGCATAGACAGAAGGAAAGAAAGGACCCAGGAAAGGTGGACACAGGATATGACAAGGTATATGTATGACAAGGATGGACATGGACAGGACTTGTGACAAGACAGACACAGGATGTGACAAGGATGTGAGAAAGGCACAGGACAGAGACAGAGACAGACAGTGGACCAGCACAGACACGACAGCTGAGACAGCACAGTGGAGCAGGAGACACAGCACACACAGGACACATGGACATGAGACATGGACGGCATGGACACAGACAGACATGAGACAGAGCATGTGAGGTGAAAGAGGAAAAGGAGACATGGACATGGAGAAAGACAGGATGGACATCTTTAGGACCACACACAACTTATACACAACACTTGTGAAAATAACCCAGCACAATCGCCATAGGATCCCGGAACACAACCCCATCATCCAACACAACCCCAAGGACCCCATATCAAACAACCCCTTTCATCCACATAACACACACATTTATATAGGAGGACCCCTGGGATGATCCCATTCCACACACAACCCCATGACCCACAACCTGACATCCCACACAGCAGACAGGACAAGCATGGAGGAAAAGCCACAGGACAAGCAGACACACAGACATGGACAGGAAATATGGATGGACAGGAGAGTGAAAAAAAGGTGTGAGAGCAGAAGGAGGAAAGGTATGGAGGTAAGGTATGGTAGTAAATGGAGCTGCCACAGTGGAGAGCTGCACAGAGGCACACACAGGAAAAGGCATGGATGGACAACAGACAGCATGGATGGCACACACGAAAGGTGCATAGACAAGCAGCATATGAGACTTGCATGGACAGCTGGACACATCCAGGACCCACAACCCCATAATCAATCATCCCCAAATACAATCCCCACAGATCCTAAACACACTCCCCACATCCCATACAATCCCCACAGATCCTAAACAACCCCACAACCTATGTATACAACTCTCATATCCAATACAACTCTCACATCCTATGCAACTCTCATATCAAATACAACTCTCATATCCAATACAACACACACATCATATACAACTCTCGTATGTAATACAACTCTCACATCCTATGCAAATCTCATATTCAATACAACTCTCATACCTAATACAACTCTGATATCCACTACAACAGTATAGGATGTGTGAGTTGTGTAGGATATGAGAGTTGTACAGGATGTGTGAGTTGTATTAGATATAAGAGTTGTATAGGATGTGTGAGTTGTATTGGATATGAGAGTTGTATAGGATCTGTGAGTTGTATTAGTTATGAGAGTTGCATAGAATGTGTGAGTTGTATTGGATATGAGAGTTTTATAGGTTGTGTGAGTTAGCATTAGATGAGAGCTGCATAGATGTTGAGAGTTGTATTAGATATGAGAGTAGAGTATAGGGTGTAGGGGATTTATGTATTTGAATATGAGAGTTGCAGGGATGTGTGAGTTGTGTTAGATATGAGAGTTGCATAAGATGTGTGAGTTGTATTAGATGTGAGAGTTGCATAGGATGTGTGAGTTGTATTATATATGAGAGTTGCATAGGATATGAGAGTTGTATTAGATATGAGAGTAGTATAGGGGGTGAAAGTGGTATGGGATGTTTGAGTTATATAGGGGTTGAAAGTGTGGTATAGGGTGTGGAGTTGTCAGGGGTGTAGAGGTCAGTATGGGTGTGTGAGTTATATAGAGGGTGAGAGTTGTATAGGATGTGTGAGTTGGATTAGATGTGAGAGTTGCATAGGATGTGAGAGTTGGGATAGACATGAGCAGTAGCAGGGTGTGAGAGTTGTAGAGACATGAGAGTTGCAGGGATGTGTGAGTTGTGTTAGATATGAGAGTTGCATAGGATGTGTGAGTTGTATTGAATATGAGAGTTGTATAGGACTGTATGGGTTGTATTATATATGAGAGTTGCATAGGATGTCTAGGTTGTATTAGATATGAGACTTGTATAGGATGTGTACACATCTTATGCATCTCTCATATCCAATACAACTCTCACGTCCTATACAATACCCATATCCTATACAACTCACAGATCCTAAACACCTCCCACATCCTATACAACTCACAGATCCTAAACAACTCCCACAACCTATACAACTCTCATATCCAATACAACTCTCACATCCTATGCAACTCTCATATCAAATACAACTCTCATATCCAATACAACACACACATCATATACAACTCTCGTATGTAATACAACTCTCACATCCTATGCAAATCTCATATTCAATACAACTCACACATCTTATGCAACTCTCATATCTAACACAACTCACACATCCCATGCAACTCTCATATCAAATACAACTCTCATATCCAATACAACACACACATCATATACAACTCTCGTATGTAATACAACTCTCACATCCTATGCAAATCTCATATTCAATACAACTCACACATCTTATGCAACTCTCATACCTAATACAACTCTGATATCCACTACAACAGTATAGCATGTGTGAGTTGTGTAGGATATGAGAGTTGTATTGGATGTGTGAGTTGTATTAGATATAAGAGTTGTATAGGATGTGTGCGTTGTATTGGATATGAGAGTTGTATAGGATGTGTGAGTTGTATTAGTTATGAGAGTTGCATATAGATGTGTGAGTTGTATTGGATATGAGAGTTGTATAGGATGTGTGAGTTGTATTAGATATGAGAGTTGCATAGGATGTGAGAGTTGTATTAGATATGAGAGTAGTATAGGGTGTGAGAGTTGTATTGAATATGAGAGTTGCATGAGATGTGTGAGTTGTGTTAGATATGAGAGTTGCATAGGATGTGTGAGTTGTATTGAATATGAGAGTTGTATAGGATGTATGGGTTGTATTATATATGAGAGTTGCATAGGATGTCTAGGTTGTATTAGATATGAGAGGTGTATAGGATGTGTACACATCTTATGCATCTCTCATATCCAATACAACTGTCACATCCTATACAATACCCATATCCTATACAACTCACAGATCCTAAACAGCTCCCACATCCTATACAACTCACAGATCCTAAACAACTCCCACAACCTATACAACTCTCATATCCAATACAACTCTCACATCCTATACAACTCAAACACCCTATAGAACTCGCACAACCTATACAACTCTCACCCCCTATACAACTCAAACACCCTATACCACTTTCACCCCCTATACCACTCACACACCCTATACCACTTTCACACCGTATACAACTCACACACCCTATACCACTTTCACACCCTATACAACTCTCACACCCTATATAACTATCACATCCTATACAACTCACACACCCTATACCACTTTCACCCCCTATACAACTCTCACACCCTATACAACTCACACACCCTATACGACTTTCACCCCCTATACAATTCTCACACCCTATACAACTCACACATCGTATGCAACTCACATACCCTATACAACTGCTTTCTGTACACCCTATACAACTCACACACCCTATACAACTCTCACACCTTTACAACTCTATACAACTCTCACACCTATACAACTCTCACCCCCTATATAACTCACACACACTATACAACTCTCACCCATCCTATAAAACTCTCTATACAACTCACACAATCTCTATACAACTCTCACCCCCTATACAACTCACACACCCCTATACAACTCTCACCCCTATACAACTCTCACCCCTATACAACTCACACACCCTATACAACTCTCACCCCTATACAACTCTATACCACTCTCACACACCCTATACGACTTTTCACCCCTATATACAACTTCTCACACCCTATATAACTCACACATCGTATACAACTCACACACACCCTATACCACTTTCACACCCTATACAACTCTATACCACTCTCACACTCTATACGACTTTTCACCCCTATACAATTCTCACACCCTATATAACTCACACATCGTATGCAACTCACACACACCCTATACCACTTTCACCCCTATACAACTCACACAATCTCCTATACAACTCTCACACCCTTTACAACTCTATACAACTCTCTATACAACTCACACAACTAACTATACACCCTATACAACTCTCACAACTCATATACACCTCTATAGAACTCACACACCCTATACAACTCACACACACCTATACAACTCTCACACCCTATATACTTTCTCTCTCTACACCCTATACAACTCTCACACCCTATATAACTCACACAATCCTATACAACTCACACACCCTATACAACTTTCACCCCTATACAACTCTCACACCCTATATAACTCACACACCCTATACAACTCTCACACCCTATACAACTATATATACTCTCTCTCACACCCTATACAACTCACACACCCTATACAACTCTCACACATCTATACAACTCACACACCCTATACAACTCACACACCCTATACAACTCTCACATAACTATACAACTCTCACACCCTATACAACTCTCACACCTATACAACTCTCACACACTTTATATAACAACTCTCACCCCTATACAACTACACACCCTATACAACTCTCACACCCTATACAACTCTATACATCCTATACAACTCTACACACCCTATACAACTCACACACCCTATACAACTCTCACACCCTATACAACTCTCAACCCCTATACAACTCACACACACCCTATATAACTCACACAACAACCTATACAACTCTCACATACACTCTATACAACTCTCACACCCTTATACAACTTTCACCCCCTATACAACTCTCACACCCTATATAACTCTACACATCCTATGCAACTCACACATCCTATACAACTTTACACCCCTATACAACTCACACACCCTATACAACTCCCACACACCCTATACAAACTCTATACAACTCTCACACCTTATACAACTCTCACCCCTATACAACTCTCACACCCTATACAACTCTCACATCCTATACAACTCTCACATACACCCTATATACAACTCTCACAACCTATACAACTCTCACACCCTATACAACTCTCACACCCTATACAACTCTCACACCCTATACAACTCACACACCCTATACAACTCTCACACCCTATACAACTCACACAACCTATACAACTCACACACCCTATACCACTTTCACCCCTATACAACTCTCACACCCTATATAACTCACACATCCTATACAACTCACACACCCTATACCACTTTCACCCCTATACAACTCTCACACCCTATACAACTCTCACACCCTATACGACTTTCACCCCCTATACAACTCTCACACCCTATATAACTCACACATCGTATGCAACTCACACACCCTATACCACTTTCACACCCTATACAACTCACACACCCTATACAACTCTCACACCCTATACAACTCACAACCCTATACAACTCTCACACCTTATACAACTCTCACCCCTATACAACCTAACACACCCTATACAACTCTCACACATACAACTATACAACTCTCTATACAACTCTCACACCCTATACAACTCTCACACCCTATACAACTCACACACCCTATACAACTCTCACACCCTATACAACTCTCACACCCTATACAACTCTCACACCCTATACAACTCTCACACCCTATACAACTCTACCTATACAACTCACACACCCTATACAACTCTCACACCCTATATACAACCTCTCACACACCCTATACAACTCACACATACCTATACAACTCACACAACTTCACTATACAACTCTCACACCCTATACAACTCTCAGACCCTATACAACTCTCACACCCTATACAACTCACACACCCTATACAATTCTCACACCCTATATAACTCACACATCGTATGCAACTCACACACCCTATACCACTTTCACCCCCTATACAACTCACACACCCTATAGAACTCTCACACCCTTTACAACTCTATACAACTCTCACACCTTATACAACTCTCACACCCTATACAACTCTCACACCATATACAACTCTATAGAACTCACACACCCTATACAACTCACACACCCTATACAACTCTCACACCCTATACAACTCTCACCCCCTATACAACTCTCACCCCCTATATAACTCACACACCCTATACAACTCTCACACCCTATACAACTCTCACCCCCTATACAACTCTCACCCCCTATATAACTCACACACCCTATACAACTCTCACCCCCTATACAACTCTATACCACTCTCACCCCCTATACAATTCTCACACCCTATATAACTCACACATCGTATGCAACTCACACACCCTATACCACTTTCACCCCCTATACAACTCACACACCCTATAGAACTCTCACACCCTTTACAACTCTATACAACTCTCACACCTTATACAACTCTCACCCCCTATACAACTCACACACCCTATACAACTCTCACACCATATACAACTCTATAGAACTCACACACCCTATACAACTCTCACACCCTATACAACTCTCACACCCTATACAACTCTCACCCCCTATACAACTCTCACCCCCTATATAACTCACACACCCTATACAACTCTCACCCCCTATACAACTCTATACCACTCTCACACCCTATACGACTTTCACCCCCTATACAATTCTCACACCCTATATAACTCACACATCGTATGCAACTCACACACCCTATACCACTTTCACCCCCTATACAACTCACACACCCTATAGAACTCTCACACCCTTTACAACTCTATACAACTCTCACACCTTATACAACTCTCACCCCCTATACAACTCACACACCCTATACAACTCACACACCCTATACAACGCACACACCCTATACAACTCACACACCCTATACAACTCTCACACCCTATACAACTCACACACCCTATAGAACTCTCACACCCTATACAACTCTCACACCCTATACAACTCTCACACCCTATACAACTCTCACACCCTATACAACTCACACACCCTATACAACTCTCACACCCTATACAACTCACACACCCTATACAACTCTCACACCCTATACAACTCACACACCTCATATACAACTCTCACCCCTATACAACTCTCACACACCCTATACAACTCTCACACCCTATACAACTCTCACACCCTATACAACTCTCACACCCTATACAACTCACACACCCTATACAACTCACACACCCTATACAACTCTCACACCCTATACAACTCTCACACCCTATACAACTCACACACCCTATACCACTTTCACCCCTATACAACTCACACACCCTATACAACTCTCACACCCTATACAACTCTCACACCCTATACAACTCTCACACCCTATACAACTTTCACACCCTATACAACTCTACACATCCTATACAACTCACACCCTATACAACTCTCACACCCTATACAACTCTCACACCCTATACAACTCTCACACCCTATACAACTCTCACACCCTATATAAACTCACAACTCTCACACCCTATACAACTTTCACACCCTATACAACTCTCACACCCTATATACAACTCACACACCCTATACAACTCACACACCCTATACAACTCTCACATACCCTATACAACTCTCACACCCCTATACAACTCTCACACCTATATATAACAACTACAACTCTCATACAACTACAACTCACACACCCTATACAACTTTCACACCCCTATACAACTCACACACCCTATACAACTCTCACACACCCTATACAACTCTATACACCTATACAACTCACACCCCTATACAACTCTCACACACTTATACAACTCTCACACCCTATACAACTCTCACAATCTTCTATACAACTCACACCCTATACAACCTCACACACCCTATACAACTCTCACACCCTATACAACTCTACACACTCTATACAACTCACACCCTATACAACTCTCACACACCCTATACAACTCTCACACACCCTATACAACTCTCACACCCTATATACATCCTATACAACTCCACACCCTATACAACTTTCACACACCCTATACAACTCTCACACCCTATACAACTTTCACACCCTATACAACTCACACACCCTATACAACTCACACACCCTATACAACTCACACATCCTATACAACTCTCACACCCTATACAACTCTACACACCCTATACAACTCTACACACCCTATACAACTCACACACCCTATACAACTCACACACCCTATACAACTCTCACACCCTATACAACTCACACACCCTATACAACTCTCACACCCTATACAACTCTCACACCCTATACAAACTCACACACCCTATACAACTCTCACACCCTATACAACTCACACACCCTATACAACTCACACACCCTATACAACTCACACACCCTATACAACTCTCACACCCTATACAACTCTATACAACTCTCACACCCTATACAACTCTCACCCCCTATACAACTCTTACACCCTATACAACTCTCACACCCTATACAACTCTCACACCCTATACAACTCACACACCCTATACAACTCTCACACCCTATACAACTCTCACACCCTATATAACTCACACATCCTATACAACTCACACATCCTATACAACTCACACATCCTATACAACTTTCACACCCTATACAACTCTCACACCCTATACAACTCACACACCCTATACAACTCTCACACCCTATACAACTTTCACACCCTATACAACTCACACACCCTATACCACTTTCACCCCCTATACAACTCTCACACATCCTATACAACTCTCACACCCTATACAACTCTCACACCCTATACAACTCTCACACCCTATACAACTCTCACACCCTATACAACTCTCACACACCCTATACAACTCACACACCCTATACAACTTTCACCCCCTATACAACTCTCACACCCTATACAACTCTCACACACCCTATACAACTCTCACACCCTATACAACTCACACACCCTATACAACTCACACACCCTATACAACTCTCACACCCTATACAACTCTATACAACTCTCTCACCTGATACAACTCTCACCCCCTATACAACTCTCACACCCTATACAACTCTCACACCCTATACTACTTTCACCCCCTATACAACTCACACACCCTATATAACTCACACATCCTATACAACTCTCACATCCTATACAACTCACACCCCTATACAACTTTCACACCTATACAACTCTCACACCCTATACAACTCTCACACCCTATACAACTCACACACCCTATACAACTCACACACCCTATACAACTCACACACCCTATACAACTTTCACCCCCTATACAACTCTCACACCCTATACAACTCACACACCCTATACAACTCTCACACCCTATACAACTCACACACCCTATACAACTCACACCCCTATACAACTTTCACACATCCTATACAACTCTCACACCCTATACAACTCACACATCCTATACAACTCACACACCCTATACAACTTTCACACCCTATACAACTCACACACCCTATACAACTACAATACAACTCACACACCCTATACAACTCTTTCACATCCTATACACACTCTCACACCCTATACACCACTCTCACACCCTATACTCTCTCACACCCTTATACACACCCTATACAACTCTCACACCCTATACAACTCACACACCCTATACCACTTTCACCCCCTATACAACTCTCACACCCTATACAACTCTCACACCCTATGCAACTCTCACACCCTATTCAACTCTCACACCCTATACAACTTTCACCCCTATACAACTCACACACCCTATACAACTCTCACCCCCTATACAATTCTCACCCCCTGTACAACTCTCACCCCCTATACAACTTTCACACCCTATACAACTCTCACACCGTATACAACTTTCACACCCTATACAACTCACATCCCCTATACAACTCTCAGACCCGATACAACTTTCACACCCTATGTAACTCTCACACCCTATACAACTCTCACACCCTGTAGAACTCACACATCCTATACAACACACACACCCTATATAACTCACACATCCTATAAAAGTTTCACATCATATACAACTTTCACATCTTATCCTATTCACACATCCTACAGTTGGTATTGATGACGTGGCACGTTGAATACCTAACATGTTAGTGAAACAACGAACATCAATCGAAGTGAAATTAGCCACCTCAGATTACAGTCTGACATTATCATGATATCAACATACCCAAAATGAACTCCACAAATAACACAATTCTCAATTGAGGTATTCTGGGATTGGAAAACGTTATGTGCATCGTAAGTATGTATAAGATTTGTGTAGATTGTGTAGATGAGTTTCTTGGTGTGTGTATTCGAAATACGATCGTCGTTTATAGTCCAGTAAAAGTACTGGACTGGCTGCCTGACTGACTGAGTTTAGTTTTACGCCGCTTTTAGCAATATTCCAGCAATATCACGGCGGGGGACACCAGAAATGGGCTTCACACATTGTACCCATGTGGGGAATCGAACCCGGGTGTTCGGCGTGACGAGCCAACGCTTTAACCACTAGGCTACCCCACCGCCCCTAAAGTACTGGAACAAATCACTGAAACTCCAAAAAATTGGTACAGAAATGGTTTGGTGTTTATATCATTTACAATAGTTATGTAAACAATATATAAAAAGTCCTCCCTTGGATGTTGATGCTAATATCAGTTGCTTATACACTTAAAACTGCATTTGGGTCTCAGTATGAGATTTAAAAAATTATTGTCTGAACATTTCAACATTTCATTTTTTTTTTTTACCCCATAATAAGATTTAGCATAAATTTATTTGACTTTTCTGACCAAAGTATTAGTAGTACCTTGTGTTCTCTTTGAAAATATCCATAACAGTACATTTGTGTCTCAACATGAAATGTTTAAAAATATTCTCTGAAAATTTCAACCTTTTAACTTTTTACTCCAAAATAGGACTTCGCAAAACATTAGTTGACTTTTCTAACGCATTTATTAGTAGTACCTTGTGTTCTCTTTGAAAAAAAAATTATATATAAAGGTGAATTTATATATAAAGTCTCGATATGAGACTTTAAAAATTATTCACTGAAAATTTCAATTATTCATCTTTTTATCCCAAAATAGATGTCTTAGCATCATATTTCAAGGGAGGACTTTTTAGTACTCATTAGTTATAACTTAAACATGTTGAAAACACTCAAATGATTTCTGTACCAATTAGTTTGAGGTTTTGTCACAATTTGATTAGACTATTACGCACCTTGTTACCTGAAATCAAGTTTTTTTCACCAAAGTTGGACACCCGAGAATGTCCGGGTTAGAATTGATCTCCAGCAACCCATGCTTGTCATGCGAGGCGACTAACGGGATCGAGTGGTCAGGCTCGCTGACTTGGGTGACTCGTGTCATCGTATCCCGGGATTGCGTAGATCGATTCCCAAGCTCTTGATCACTGGATTGTCTGGTCCAGACTCGATTACTTACAGACTACAAACAAACAAACCAAAACCCAATGTGGGGTGTTTCTAATCGTTATCACAACCAAAGTCCACTAGGATGAAACTGAGTACATGGAAACAACGACGAAGAGTTCCAAGTTGCCAACGGGAGCGGGTGGTCAGGCTCGCTGACTTGGGTGACACATGTCATCGTATGCAAATTGCGTAGATCGATGCGCATGCTGTTGATCACTGGATTGTCTGGTCCAGACTCGAATTATATACAGACCGCCGCCATACAGCTAGAATATTGCTGAGTGTGGCGTAAAACTAAACTCACTCACTAACTACAAGTTGATTCAGGTGTGAACATCAACACTCGACTACAGCCGCTGCTGTCGTTGATGCGAAAATCTGCACGTACATCCCAAAACCGATGCACCTGGGGTATACAGCTGAATTATCATCTCAGATAAACATAGTACATAGCCAGTAATTAAGAAGCTCCAGTAACAAACCTTTATCGTGTATATTTCACTACAAATAACTTTCAGCTCACTCCAGATACATAACAGGTAAGGGCCGGTTTATTTGTGTCTCGTCACATGGGTGCCTTCTCGTTTGTTTCTGTGTTGTAAGAGCTGAAAAGAGTGTAAGCTTTGTATGTGACAGAAAACCATCTCGCTTTTTCACTCGTGTGCCATTGCAAACGTCACGATATATACCACGTAGGTGAACCCTCGGTTAAAGCTGACCGTTCGGTTCACGTACGTAACAGTAAATTAGTCTGAAGATTCGGTTGTTATCTGAAGACAGTTTGATTTGAATGATTAAAAAACAAAACAAAATAAAGACGAACCTACGCCGAATTGTGTGTGTTAGTGCTGAAGTTCCACGGGGCTTGTACGTAACAGTTTTTAAGAAGGTTTGTTTCCGTTTTCGAAAAGACATATCCGAAATATTATAGTCTGAAGCTGAGTGTCAGACAGCAAAATACGCATGCGTACATTTCTAAGCACTGAAATTCGATTACATCATCTTATCGGCGAACGCTTTTGTAAACACGCGCGCTGCTGTGCTATTAATAGAACGGGGAATTCCCACTTCTTCATAACCGCCATCTGTTGAATGCTAATTAAAGCCTGATGATAAGGACTCTCGTCTGTGCGCTTGGTGCAATCAGACTGTCTGGTTGACAGACAGCGCAATTATGACCAGACATGTCGTAATATTATTACCCTTGTAATTAAAAGACAATGCAAACATGCTCTCAAACCTAATTATTATGTATCTGGTGATGATTTTATTACTGGTCAAAAGCCTCATATACGGTCGACGAAAAGGTTGAATTTCCCCAAAACGTTATTATGAACTCATTTACCTAGTCACGTGGTGTATACATTCACACAATCAGCAAACAAGAAACCAATTTAATGATTCGGTGCGAACACACCAAGTTGACCATGTACACTCGGACGTTGCTGCTACTGAGGTAAGGCTTAATTATGGATATGATAAGCACTTTACATAACTGTACCAGGGTTGTTTGTTATTTATTATTGATATTTATATAGCGCACATATCCACGCTGTCGTGTTATTTATTATTGATATTTATATAGCGCACATATCCACGCACTCGTGCATGCTCAAGGCGCTGGTATTTTTTCTCTTGATCATTGGATGTCAATCTCAACGGCACATCTTATCAGTCTATGAGAAACTGTCCGCGGAAACACCTATATTTTCTCAGCCAATTTTATGCATCATCAGTTATAAGTACCAAAAGACGTGAAATACATGATGAAGTCGCGTACAGAACATTGAAATATCTTTTTGTATTGTACTGGCTGAATGTTTTGTTCTAAACTGGGATTTGTTATTTTCGTAATTTCAGGGGTATTTCATATTCTCTGCAATTATGGAAAATACGTATTACAGGATTATTATGCAAATTGTTTTAGAAGGACTCATGTTGATTATATATAGACATGCATATATACGTACGTATACATACACCGTGGAAACATACATGTACGCACGCACGTACAAACATACATACATACATACATACATACATACATACATACATACATACATACATACATACATACATACATACATACATACATACATACATACATACATACATACATACATACATACATACATACGTTCTTTATGAATAAACACTTATCTATCCTTATTTCCCCTGTTATCTGGGAAATACTAGTCTTTCCCCTTATAAACCTGAATTGGGAATTTTTACTAACATCTGTTGCAGAGTTGTGGCTGAATGTCGGTCTTTGAGTTGGTCAACCCGTGTCTTATCACCGTACATAAATTAAACTTATTCATGAACCTCGTCGTGTGAGGGGACTGCGATGAGGTAGGATGGTCGGGTCCGTGACCTCGCTGACCTCATGTGACATTGCTCATAATATCAATCACGGGTTTGTCCGTGGTGCGCAGGTAGTATAGCGCATGGGTTATTACGATTACAACAGACAAACGTGGGACAAGCGCCCGTACTTAAAGGTTTCCTGAATAACATTGTCTTGTATGATACGAACATTAAAAATTTAAAAAATTAATCCATGGGTTTCAGACAAACGAGATCTCGCTGTGTCTTCTAAGGTGAACGTGAACTTTCTCGCCGTTCGGCTATAGGGTTATTTTTATCTGCTACTGTATGCTATTGAGTATTGTACTGTATAATGTATAAACTGATTTTTAATAATTTATAGTGTACATAATTATATATACTACTATATGAAATCTGCTGAGTATGAATATAGATGTCCACATACACATATATGCATATCGATATACATCTCTGTGTTCATAATATGGGAAATAAATACATGAATAATTTATTTAAAAGAAAATAAAAAAACAGAAAAAAGCAAGACCCCACACACACACCACACACACACACACACAACAACAACAACAACAACAACAACAACAAAACAAGTACAAGCAAACAAATTAAGGCAAAGCAAAAAAATAAAAATAAATAAAAGTACATTTCAAGACGATGTTTTGAGGAGTATATGGGCAAACATCACCATAACTGTGTGTGTAAACAGAACAGACCTTTATTGCTTTTCAGGCCGTAAGACAACGGCATATGAAGATCACAATGGTTATACGTGTTGGAGGCAGGGCTGGTAGACTGAATGTAAGACATATAACATACACATAATAAATAGTAGTACATAGTACTTCCTTTTACACAGAGGACTTACATCTAAATTTTTTTAACTTTGAGCAGTACCATCCCCTGATATTTTTACATTTAGTCAGAAAATGAACCAGGAATGTGACTTGTCAGTACGACTTTGTGAAAAGTGAAATTCTTCAATAAATATATGCGTCGAGATCATTGGTAATTCCTTTAACACTGCAATTTGATCCCAGATCGATATTTGGGTTAATATGTTTAATGAAATGTCAGAACGTGCCACTTTTCTTATTTATATATTTATGGTGTTTTATTAAATCATATAGGTGCATGACAGATTACATATATATCTAATCGTAATGCGGAGATCTCCCTCTTATTAACATTTTTTTTCTGAATAAACAGGGTAACTAATCATTAATCGTATTTTGGTGTGAGCTTTCTGTGTCAGTGTAACTGACGTTAAGAGCGAGAATAACATGCATATTACTAAACAATGACACCTCGCACGCAATCACACGCATTGTATCTATGTCGAAAATAACATGTGTTTACATGTTACTATTTACAACAATTCGGTCGCGTCTACATACCGTTTATCTTTACGCTTTTTAATCAAGTACAGCCCCGATCGAGGACATTTTGACCGAGTTTTACACACGGGCATTAAAAACTCCACATGACTGTTCGTCAACGCCCCAAGTGTGTTTACACATCTAACCTAGCATGAACTGAAAACAGGATTTTCTCGGATCGTGAAATCGCCTTGAGCTAAATATCAACATGCTGGCAATTAATAGAAGGCACCTGTTCAAAACGCGTGCGCCACTTCCTATGCCCCGCCCCTTGTGGCAAGACCTTTACGCTCTCTTGTTGCGGGAGGTAAATTTGTACTGCAATATGGGTAGAGTGTATTTCGCGACGAATCAAATAACTGGACCGCGTGAATGTTCATGTTAAGAGTTCCATAATCGTAATGAAACTAAATGAATCATTCCAAAACAAAAGAAGAATAACCGAGGATACGACGGTGTGTAATTTATGAATGACTGAGATGCCTTTTGCGTAATGGGCATGTTTAATTGCATTCCGATTACCCCTTTCCATTCACAAATTTCGACACAACCAAGTAATCTATTTTAAACATGGCGGACATTCACTCGCCTGCTCTATTTTTTCAAGACCAACCAGGTAGGCTAACTTTATGTTGCGCCGTCAAAATACGATGATAGTCACAGTACGGTACTTTGAGGTGACCAAATGCCTCTGCATTATCGTGTATGACGTCGTCAGTAGATGATGTTGCAAAAGTTGCGAAACAGCTCCTCCCACAGTGTGACCTACTTTCAGATTGCTCTGGCCGAGTTCTCATTTACGCTGTCTTGTCGGCGCGCGTTCCTTACAGCTGCTACCGTGACTACTGACAGGGCATAATTTAATGAAAACTGGATACTATTGACTGGCAAGGTCACTCGCCATTGCCACGTCAAATGTATTCTGATTAAAAACCACCCGTCTGACCAATTCATCGTTGGCCAACAGCTGAGTGAGATGACCTATTTTTCAACCGGTGTCAATGACCTCCTATGCTGAAATGAGCACGCAATTCCAGTGTTTGTCTCGATGAACTAATTCTCAACTAGCAGCATTTGACGTCTTGTATTTATAATTCGATGTTGTCATTTTTGGGGAAGGCATACAATTGTGACTTGCGTTCATGGAAATTAAATTGTGTGTCTGCCTGATTGAACCTCGGTGCCAGACAGACCCCAGACAACTGAGACGAAGCATCATAAAATATGTCTGTGGTTGTACAGTGTTGAATTGTAACAGTCTATTGTGTGATCTGTTTCCCTGGCATCACCATGCATCTCCTTGATGCTGCAAGAGACATCTTTCATGGTAATTTTCAATGCTAGCCTATCTAATTGTTTGAAAATATAACCAGTTTATCTTCAAGCCAGCAGCAGAAAACTCCCAGACATACTGATTATTGGAATGATTCTGTTTTAATGAATTTCATGGTTTCCATGTCTGTCATTCAAAGAGATTACTGAGTGTAACATTTCAATGCAAACTGCCACCACTTTGAATATATTTAATCTCTTATCTTTATGATATGTACATTTCAACATGGTCAGAGATTGTTTTTATTTGTATGCGTGTCTGTGTACATTTGCGGTTAATGTGTAGCGCATTGTCTGGAATGATTGCGGATATCATGAAGATCAATATTTGTTTATTTATGTGATTATAGAGATATGTGCAGATATAATGATGAAAAAACCCAAACCTGTTGCAAATTATTGATTAGAAAAAGAACTGTTATTGTTCGAAGCATTGGTAATTCTGAATATGTTAGCTGGGATTTTACCTTGTGTATCTTTGTATAATGTTCCGTGCAATTCAGTCTTTTGACCAGAATTTGAAACCTGTATGAATTGAATACATTAGGTAAAATGTTGCCATGGTTACAGATTTGATGATTTACTTATTAACATGTTCAATCCAATAACACTATCATTACCTGAGAGTGAACACTGAGTTGATTTAGATATTGCAACTTCTATTCTTGCAATGTGATGTTTTGCTACGGATGCTAGTGGTTTTATCAAACATGCATTGTCATCATTCAGACTACAGTTTATTAAATGCCACTAAGGACACAATAATGAACAGTTTTAGATCATGTTTGAGCATGTATATTTTTTATGAGAAAATAGCCTAATGGTGGCACATTTGTCTCAAAACGAAATGTAAGGCGTGTCATAGACGTGTCTTGTATGAAAGGTGAGAGAGACTTTGCAGGCAATTGAAACTATGATTCACGGCTGACAAAAAATAGCATGGGAGAGGGGTGGGGTGGGGGGATGTGTCAATGCTACTTCCTGCCCCATTTTCAAGAAATGTATATCTTAGAATGTGTCAAGCTGCATTAGAAAAAAAGTAATGTTTAAGCTCCTGAAAGATGACACACATGTAATCTGTGTTGTTCTGTTATGAAGCTGTTTATTGTTGTTTTGTAATTTAATCATTAGAAGATTTACTGAGTTTTATGCTGTTGACAATAATATCAGTCATTTTCATCAGTGTCTTTTGAAGATTTCTATGGAATTTGAATCTAGCAACCGTTTTTTTGTTTATGTTTTGGCCAGTGAAGATCTGCGTAAGAATTGGTCTTAAGCTACCCATGTTTGTCATAAGAGGCAACTTACAGATTCGGGTGGTCAGGCTCACTGACTTTGTTGACACATGTTAACATATCCCAACTGGTGTATTGATGCACATGGTGTCAATCATTGGATTATCTGCTCCATGCTACATTATTTAGACTGTTGTCATGTAGCTGGAATATTGCGGAGTGCAGCGTTAAACAACAAACAAACAATGACCCATTTGACTTTCATGCCTCAACTATAAATATTCTTAGTGTTTGATATTATAGTCCGTTTGACTTTATTTGAGACTGATGAATTGCTCACTAACAAAAAATCGAATAAGTGCAACAAAATCAAACTTTGCACAGTCACATGAAATCGACAGACCAACTCTGATGATTTGTCTCATAATTTTGGACACCCGAATACAAAAGTTGTTTAACAAACGATCATTATTTTGTACCTGTGAAACTGAAATTTCACTGCTCACGCTTGTTCATTCAAAAAAATATAAACATGTTTTATACGTGTAAGCGGAACAGGCCTTAATGCTTGCTTAGTTTTACATGACATGAATGTAATGTAAGTAGTGTCAAAATAATAAATTGGCAAAACATTCTACTTTGATCACAATAGCAATTTCCCTAATCATTATTTTGTTGTCACTTTTTGCTATTTCTTACGAGGGGGGACCACTTGCTGGTAGAACAGCCAGGTAATGAACAAGCATGAGCAGTGAAATTTCAGTTTCACAGGTACACCTCGCACACCTGGCTGTTCTACCAGCAAGTGGTCCTCCCTTGTAAGAAATAGCGAAAAATGACAACAAAATAATGATCGTTTGTTAAACAACTTTTGTATTCGGGTGTCCAAAATTATGAGACAAATCATCAGAGTTGGTCTGTCGATTTCATGTGACTGTGCAAAGTTTGATTTTGTTGCATTTATTCGATTTTGTGTTAGTGAGCAATTCATCAGTCTCAAATGAAGTCAAATGGACTGTAATGTTAATGATTTTTGACTAAATTCTCAGTAAGACAGTTGTTTGTATTCAGTAAGTATTTATCTTGTGATACTTTTGCTTTAATTTGTCCCAACATAATTAGGCACAAGGGTTTAAGTCTTTCTAGACTAGAACCAAAATGTTCCTCTGCAAATATTAAATGAGAAACTTATATGAAACTGAACCATTCTTTGTTTGGGAACTCTTATTCATGAGGGACGGTGGGGTAGCCTAGTGGTTAAAGCATGCGCTCGTCACGCCAAAGACCCGGGTTCAATTCCCTACATGGATACAATGTGTGAAGCCCATTTCTGGTGTTCCCCGCCGGGATATTGCTGGAATATTGCTAAAAGCGACGTAAAACTAAACTCACTCACTCACTCCTTATTTATGATCTTATCAAATCTGTGACCATTTATGCTCATTATATTCTTGGTGTTATAAAAGAAATTGATTTCATTGATAACTTTTGATGACATGTATTGTAATAAGAAATTGAATTTCAGTTGGATAAAATTAATTGATTGTCAGTAGCTGTGCCTTTAAAGGGAACTGAAATGATGCAAAATATTTGTCATCTTGTTTTTTCATGTTACATGGTTTTAATGGTAGTATTCATGTTACTTTTAACTATTTGGCTTTACTCTCTGAAACATCAGTAGTGGCCCGAGAGATGGTGAAAATCTCTTTCAGACACACACACACTGAGTTCGGGAACCAAATACAGGAAATGATGTCAATAAAAAAGATATAAACATGTTTTATACGTGTAAGCGGAACAGGCCTTAATGCTTGCTTAGTTTTACATGACATGAATGTAATGTTAGTAGTGTCAAAATAAAAATTGGCAAAACATTCTACTTTGATCACAATAGCAATTTCCCTAATTTGCCTGCCAACTCACTCAGGAATCCCAGATTAATCACTGAGAGACAAGTGGTACGTGATCCATATTTGTAATTGTTTGTGCAAATACCATCCATGGCATACAGCTGTGTAAATGCTATGATGATTTTTTTTTTATTTCCCTGTGATGTTTCCAGGCACATATGTTAGTGGGACATTTTCATGAAATTAACCAATTTTGATGGGACATTCTTCTGTCCCACTATTAAACTTAAAACCCCTATATTCAGGATATTTGTTATGACAGTCAGTCAGTGTTAGAGAGTGTGAGTGAGTGAAGTTTAAGCCACTTCTAGCAATATCCCAGCAAATTCATGAGGGGAGGGGACACCAGAAATGGGTTTCACACATAGTACTTATAGGGAATCCAACTTGGATTTTCGGCGTGACGAGCGAACACCTTAACCACGAGGCCACCCCAACGCCTCTTTCAGTGTCGGAGAGAATGAACCAATCTGAATCCCTGATTCCTGACTTTTTCATACAAATAACCATTACAATTTGATGGTTCCCCAGGGTTTGTTAATAAAGCCCACACAACTGTTCAGCATAACGAAAAACCTTTGGATCTTCTGGTCCAAACATGTCTTTCTGCTTCATTCGTAGACTAACATTTAGTTTCTGAATATTTATAATTTTGATAGGAATAAGCAAACCCATTTGAAATGAAAAGGAGCCCCAGGGAGACCAGAGGGGAAATTAGACTTGGTTCATTGAGGGCTCTAGCACAGACAGAGGGCCAGGCTGTAGGGAAAATAATGTGGCTCAGGGACTGTGATACTTAATTCTATGCAGTGTATGTTTTTATGTGTTCTATTGTTGGCTGAGCATTCTTGACTTAACGTTTTGTTTGACTTGATTAAAGCCCCAGACAAAAGTTAATTCCAAAGAAATTATAAAAAGTATTTGTGATATTATTATTTGTTATAAATGGTACTGGTTCACGCTTAATACTGACAAAAAACAATGTACAGCAGGTCAGGTATTTAATCAGCACTGAGCAGTTAATGGGCAAACATTAAACTTAGTTTTAAACAACAGCAAATTACAATATGTACTCAAACTTAACTAAAGTACATTACCAATATTTGTTGATTACTGTCAAGACAACTATTACTCAGTTATCAGATCTAAGAGCCCAGTAGCATTGCATCATGGCTAAAACTGTATATGTTTCCCCTTGAGCCATGTTATAATGGTTTATATGCCAGAAACATTGCATCATGGCTAAAACTGTATATGTTTCCCCTTGAGCCATGTTATAATGGTTTACATGCCAGAAACATTGCATCATGGCTAAAACTGTATATGTTTCCCCTTGAGCCATGTTATAATGGTTTACATGCCAGAAACATTGCATCATGGCTAAAACTGTATATGTTTGCCAGAAACCCTTGAGCCATGTTATAATGGTTTACATGCCAGAAACATTGCATCATGGCTAAAACTGTATATGTTTCCCCTTGAGCCATGTTATAATGGTTTACATGCCAGAAACATTGCATCATGGCTAAAACTGTATATGTTTCCCCTTGAGCCATGTTATAATGGTTTACATGCCAGAAACATTGCATCATGGCTAAAACTGTATATGTTTCCCCTTGAGCCATGTTATAATGGTTTACATGCCAGAAACATTGCATCATGGCTAAAACTGTATATGTTTCCCTTGAGCCATGTTATAATGGTTTACATGCCAGAAACATTGCATCATGGCTAAAACTGTATATGTTTCCCCTTGAGCCATGTTATAATGGTTTACATGCCAGAAACATTGCATCATGGCTAAAACTGTATATGTTTCCCCTTTGAGCCATGTTATAATGGTTTACATGCCAGAAACATTGCATCATGGCTAAAACTGTATATGTTTCCCCTTGAGCCATGTTATAATGGTTTACATGCCAGAAACATTGCATCATGGCTAAAACTGTATATGTTTCCCTTGAGCCATGTTATAATGGTTTACATGCCAGAAACATTGCATCATGGCTAAAACTGTATATGTTTCCCCTTGAGCCATGTTATAATGGTTTACATGCCAGAAACATTGCATCATGGCTAAAACTGTATATGTTTCCCCTTGAGCCATGTTATAATGGTTTACATGCCAGAAACATTGCATCATGGCTAAACTGTATATGTTTCCCCTTGAGCCATGTTATAATGGTTTACATGCCAGAAACATTGCATCATGGCTAAAACTGTATATGTTCCCCTTGAGCCATGTTATAATGGTTTACATGCCAGAAACACTAAAACTTGTATATGTTTCCCCTTGAGCCATGTTATAATGGTTTACATGCCAGAAACATTGCATCATGGCTAAAACTGTATATGTTTCCCCTTGAGCCATGTTATAATGGTTTACATGCCAGAAACATTGCATCATGGCTAAAACTGTATATGTTTCCCCTTGAGCCATGTTATAATGGTTTACATGCCAGAAACATTGCATCATGGCTATTGTTTAACATCATGGCATAAAAACTGTATATGTTTCCCCTTGAGCCATGTTATAATGGTTTACATGCCAGAAACATTGCATCATGGCTAAAACTGTATATGTTTCCCCTTGAGCCATGTTATAATGGTTTACATGCCAGAAACATTGCATCATGGCTAAAACTGTATATGTTTCCCCTTGAGCCATGTTATAATGGTTTACATGCCAGAAACATTGCATCATGGCTAAAACTGTATATGTTTCCCCTTGAGCCATGTTATAATGGTTTACATGCCAGAAACATTGCATCATGGCTAAAACTGTATATGTTTCCCCTTGAGCCATGTTATAATGGTTTACATGCCAGAAACATTGCATCATGGCTAAAACTGTATATGTTTCCCCTTGAGCCATGTTATAATGGTTTATATGCCAGAAACATTGCATCATGGCTAAAACTGTATATGTTTCCCCTTGAGCCATGTTATAATGGTTTACATGCCAGAAACATTGCATCATGGCTAAAACTGTATATGTTTCCCCTTGAGCCATGTTATAATGGTTTACATGCCAGAAACATTGCATCATGGCTAAAACTGTATATGTTTCCCCTTGAGCCATGTTATAATGGTTTACATGCCAGAAACATTGCATCATGACTAAAACTGTATATGTTTCCCCTTGAGCCATGTTATAATGGTTTATATGCCAGAAACATATTAACATGAGTTCAAGTTCCAGTTGGCGTGGGGTACTGGGATAGCATAGTGGTTGAGGTTCACCTTTTGGGATTTGTTATAAATTTTTAAGTTACCTTTTTGCTTTATATTTTAAATGGTTGATGCTCACCATTTGGTATATGTTATAAATGGTTGCTTTTCACTCTTTTGTATATCATGTAGATGATTTAGGTTCACTCACTCTTTGGTATGTCATACTTCCCATCAAAAGTTTAGACTCACTGAAAACAGTCACTATATGTTATATATATATATGGTTACATCACTGACCAAATGCAAACACCTCATGCAAATGAATTGCACGAGGATCATACATCAAATTGCTGAAAAGCATGTGAAAATATTGTGCATGTGAACAGCTGCGTTTTGGTGTAAAGTTTAAGAATTTGCCAATTTTCACTGAGTTTTTATCATTTCTTGAACTCATGACAATAATCTTTTCAACAGTACGAACTTGTTTTACAATACATCAGTTCATGTGTACACAGTACCTTTAAACAGTATGGAATATTTTGCAAAATTTAGTTTAGAATAGTTGCCTGAAGTAATTGGCTATATTTACACTAGTGAGTCGAAAATTTTAATGGGTAGTATAAATGGTTTAGGCTCACTCTTTGGTGTATTATATAAATCGTTTAGGCTCACTCTTTGGCATATAATATAAATGGTTTAGGCTCACTCTTTGGCATATGATATAAATGGTTAAGGCTCACTCTTTGGCGTATGATATAAATGGATTAGACTCACTCTTTGGTGTATGATATAAATGGATTAGGCTAACTCTTTGGCATATGATATCAATGGTTTAGGCTCACTCTTTGGTGTATGATATCAATGGTTTAGGCTCACTCTTTGGTGTATGATATAAATGGCTTAGGCTCACTCTTTGACATATGATATAAATGGTTGAGGCTCACTCTTTGGTGTATGATATAAATGGTTTAGGCTCACTCTTTGGCATATGATATAAATGGTTTAGGCTCACTCTTTGGCGTATGATATAAATGGTTTAGGCTCACTCTTTGGATGTATGATATATATCGTATATGCTCACTCTTTGGCATATAATATAAATGGTTTAGGCTCACTCTTTGGCATATGATATAAATGGTTAAGGCTCACTCTTTGGCGTATGATATCAATGGTTTAGGTTCACTCTTTGGTGTATTATATAAATGGTCTAGGCTCACTCTTTGGTGTATGATATCAATGGTTTAGGCTCACTCTTTGGTGTATGATATAAATGGCTTAGGCTCACTCTTTGACATATGATATAAATGGTTTAGGCTCACTCTTTGGTGTATGATATAAATGGTTTAGGCTCACTCTTTGGCATATGATATAAATGGTTTAGGCTCACTCTTTGGTGTATGATATAAATGGTTTAGGTTCACTCTTTGGCATATGATATAAATGGTTTAGGTCCACTCTTTGGTGTATGATATGAATGGCTTAGGCTCACTCTTTGGTGTATGATATAAATGGTTTAGGCTCACATTTTGGTTTATGATATAAATGGTTTAGGCTCATTCTTTGGTGTATGATATAACTGGTTTAAGCTCACTCTTTGGTTTACGATATCAATGGTTTAGGTTCACTTTTTGGCATATGATATAAATGGTTTAGGCTCACTCTTTGGTGTATGATATAAATGGTTTAGGCTCACTCTTTGGTGTATGATATAAATGGATTAGGCTCACTCTTTGGTGTATGATATAAATGGTTTAGGCTCACTCTTTGGTGTATGATATACATGGTTTAGGTGCACTCTTTGGTGTATGATATAAATGGTTTAGGCTCACTCTTTGGTGTATGATATAAATGGTTTAGGCTCACTCTTTGGTGTATGATATAAATGGATTAGGCTCACTCTTTGGTGTATGATATAAATGGTTTAGGCTCACTCTTTGGTGTATGATATAAATGGTTTAGGCTCACTCTTTGGTATATGATATAAATGGTTTAGGCTCACTCTTTGGTGTATGATATACATGGTTTAGGCTCACTCTTTGGTGTATGATATAAATGGTTTAGGTCCACTCTTTGGTATATGATATAAATGGCTTAGGCTCACTCTTTGGTGTATGATATAAATGGTTTAGGCTCACTCTTTGGTGTATGATATAAATGGTTTAGGTCCACTCTTTGGTGTATGATATGAATGGCTTAGGCTCACTCTTTGGTGTATGATATAAATGGTTTAGGCTCACTCTTTGGTGTATGATATAAATGGTTTAGGCTCACTCTTTGGTGTATGATATAAATGGTTTAGGTTCACTCTTTGGTGTATGATATAAATGGTTTAGGCTCACTCTTTGGTGTATGATATCAATGGTTTAGGCTCACTCTTTGGTGTATGATAGGAATGGGTTAGGTTCACTATTTGGTGTATGATATAAATGGTTTAGGCTCACTCTTTGGTGTATGATATAAATGGGTTAGGCTCACTCTTTGGTGTATGATATAAATGGTTTAGGCTCACTCTTTGGTGTATGATATGAATGGGTTAGGCTCACTCTTTGGTGTATGATATAAATGGTTTAGGTTCACTCTGATTGCAAAACTATCGCAATACTACTAAAGTAGTGTGTGGTATGATTGCAATACTATCGCAATACTACTAAAATAGTGTGGAGTATGATTGCAGTGCTATCGCAATGCTACTAAAATAGTGTGTGGTATGATTGCAATGCTATCGCAATGCTACTAAAGTAGTGTGGAGTCCTATTGCAATACTATCGCAATACTACTAAAATGGTGTGTGGTATGATTGCAATACTATCGCACTACTACTTAAATAGTGTGTGGTATGATTGCAATGCTATCGCAATGCTACTAAAGTAGTGTGGAGTCCTATTGCAATACTATCGCAATACTACTAAAATAGTGTGTGGTATGATTGTAATGCTATTTCAATACTACTAAAATAGTGTGTGGTATGATTGCAATACTATTTCAATACTACTAAAATAGTGTGTGGTATGATTGCAATACTATTTCAATACTACTAAAATAGTGTGTGGTATGATTGCAATACTATCGCAATACTGCTAAAATAGTGTGGGGTATGATTGCAATACTATTTCAATACTACTAAAATAGTGTGGGGTATGATTGCAATACTTCTAAAATACTACTAAAATAGTGTGTGGTATGAGTGTGTGGTATGATTGCAATGCTATCGCAATACTACTAAAATAGTGTGGAGTCCTATTGCAATACTATCGCAATACTACTAAAATAGTGTGGTATGATTGCAATACTATCGCAATACTACTAAAATAGTGTGGGTATGATTGCAATACTATTTCAATACTACTAAAATAGTGTGTGGTATGATTGCAATACTATCTAATACTACTAAAATAGTGTGGGGTATGATTGCAATACTATCGCAATACTACTAAAATAGTGTGGGGTATGATTGCAATACTATCGCAATACTACTAAAATAGTGTGTGGTATGATTGCAATGCTATCGCAATACTACTAAAAAGTGTGTGTGGTATGATTGCAATACTATCGCAATACTACTAAAATAGTGTGTGGTATGATTGCAATGCTATCGCAATACTACTAAAATAGTGTGTGGTATGATTGCAATACTATCGCATAATACTACTAAAGTAGTGTGTGGTATGATTGCAATACTATCGCAATACTACTAAAATAGTGTGTGGTATGATTGCAATGCTATCGCAATACTACTAAAATAGTGTGTGGTATGATTGCAATGCTATCGCAATGCTACTAAAGTAGTGTGGAGTCCTATTGCAATACTATCGCAATACTACTAAAATAGTGTGTGGTATGATTGTAATGCTATTTCAATACTACTAAAATAGTGTGTGGTATGATTGCAATACTATTTCAATACTACTAAAATAGTGTGTGGTATGATTGCAATACTATTTCAATACTACTAAAATAGTGTGGGGTATGATTGCAATACTATTTCAATACTACTAAAATAGTGTGTGGTATGATTGCAATACTATCGTAATACTACTAAAATAGTGTGGGGTATGATTGCAATACTATTTCAATACTACTAAAATAGTGTGGGGTATGATTGCAATACTTCTAAAATAGTGTGTGGGGTATGATTGCAATGCTATCGCAATACTACTAAAATAGTGTGGAGTCCTATTGCAATACTATCGCAATACTACTAAAATAGTGTGGTATGATTGCAATACTATCGCAATACTGCTAAAATAGTGTGGAGTATGATTGCAATACTATTTCAATACTACTAAAATAGTGTGTGGTATGATTGCAATACTATCGCAATACTGCTAAAATAGTGTGGGGTATGATTGCAATACTATTTCAATACTACTAAAATAGTGTGGGGTATGATTGCAATACTTCTAAAATAGTGTGTGGTATGATTGTAATGCTATCGCAATACTACTAAAATAGTGTGTGGTATGATTGCAATACTATCGCAATACTACTAAAGTAGTGTGTGGTATGATTGCAATGCTATCGCAATACTAATAAAAGAGTGTGTGGTATGATTGCAATGCTATCGCAATACTACTAAAGTAGTGTGTGGTATGATTGCAATACTATCGCAATACTACTAAAATAGTTTGTGGTATGATTGCAGTGCTATCGCAATGCTACTAAAATAGTGTGTGGTATGATTGCAATGCTATCGCAATGCTACTAAAGTAGTGTGGAGTCCTATTGCAATACTATCGGAATACTACTAAAATAGTGTGTGGTAAGATTGCAATGCAATCGCAATACTACTAAAATAGTGTGGTATGATTGCAATACTATCGCAATACTACTAAAATAGTGTGGAGTATGATTGCAGTGCTATCGCAATGCTACTAAAATAGTGTGTGGTATGATTGCAATGCTATCGCAATGCTACTAAAGTAGTGTGAAGTCCTATTGCAATACTATCGCAATACTACTAAAATAGTGTGTGGTATGATTGCAATACTATCGCAATACTACTAAAATAGTGTGTGGTATGATTGCAATGCTATTGCAATGCTACTAAAGTAGTGTGGAGTCCTATTGCAATACTATCGCAATACTACTAAAATAGTGTGTGGTATGATTGTAATGCTATTTCAATACTACTAAAATAGTGTGTGGTATGATTGCAATACTATTTCAATACTACTAAAATAGTGTGTGGTATGATTGCAATACTATTTCAATACTACTAAAATAGTGTGGTATGATTGCAATACTATTTCAATACTACTAAAATAGTGTGTGGTATGATTGCTACTAAATACTATAAAATGTGTGGGTATGATTGCAATACTATGCAAATGCTGCTAAAATTAAAGTAGTGTGAAGTCCTATGTGGTAACACTACTAAAATAGTGTGTGGTATGATTGCAATGCTATATAATACTGCTAAAATAGTGTCTGTGGTATGATTGCAATACTATTTGCATTATACTAAAGTAGTGTACTAAACTTTCAAAATGGTGTGTGGTATGATTGCAATGCCTACTATAAAATCTATAAAATGTGTGTGGTATGATTGCAATGCTATGCTTATGCAAAATTCGGCTGAACTAGTGTAAATGTGTTAGAAAGTACTACTAAAAAGCGGTCCAGTGTGGATATACCTGTGTCTCCAACCTCATTGCAATACTATTGGCATATTCTAATGCTATGTTTGCGCGACTACTAAAATTCACCGACACGCAATGCTTAATGCTATATATACTAAAGCATAGTGTGTGGTTCCATTAATTTCACGTGATAGGTAGCGATTACTATTCAGATTAGCAATACTAAAACTTCTGTCTAAATCTAAAGTTTTAGTGTCACGCATCAGATCTTCTGACCAATACTGCTAAATCTTTATCCCAATAAAATCGCTTCTTACAACTGTGAAAACTACTAATATCTAGATGTGTGCCTAAGTTTTTCAATATCGTTTGCATATGATCTGAAGAGAACAAAGAGAATAAACAAAGATGTGCATAAATGGCAACCCTGCTATATGATGGTATGCACTATGATTGCACTACTAAAATAGTGTGTGGTATGAGTTGCAATACAACTACTAAAATGGTGTGGGGGTATTTGCAATACTACTAAAATAGTGTGTGGTATGATTGCAATACTATCGCAATACTACTAAAATAGTGTGTATGATTGCAATACTATTTCAATACTACTAAAATAGTGTGTGGTATCGATGATTGCAAATGCTATCACAGTAATACTAATAAAATGTGTGTGGGGTATGATTGCAATGCTATGCGTAATACTACTAAAGTAGTGTGTGGTATGATTGCAATACTATCATAATACTACTAAAATAGTGTGTGGTATGATTGCAGTGCTAATACTAAAATAGTGTGTGGTATGATTGCAAATGCTATCGCTAAATACTAAAATAGCTACTAAAGTAGTGTGGAGTATGATTGCAATACTATTTCAATACTACTAAAATAGTGTGTGGTATGATTGCAATGCAATCGCAATACTACTAAAATAGTGTGGTATGATTGCAATACTATCGCAATACTAATAAAATAGTGTGTGGTATGATTGCAGTGCTATCGCAATGCTACTAAAATAGTGTGTGGTATGATTGGAATGCTATCGCAATGCTACTAAAGTAGTGTGGTATGATTGCAATGCTATCGCAATGCTACTAAAGTAATGTGGAGTCCTATTGCAATACTATCGCAATACTACTAAAATTGTGTGGTATGATTTCAATGCTATCGCAATACTACTAAAATAGTGTGGTATGATTGCAATACTATCGTAATACTACTAAAATAGTGTGTGGTATGATTGCAATGCTATCGCAATACTACTAAAATAGTGTGGTATGATTGCAGTGCTATCGCAATACTACTAAAATAGTGTGTGGTATGATTGCAATGCTATCGCAATGCTACTAAAATAGTGTGGAGTATGATTGCAATGCTATCGCAATACTACTAAAATAGTGTGGTATGATTGCAGTGCTATCGCAATACTACTAAAATAGTGTGGTATGATTGCAGTGCTATCGCAATGCTACTAAAATAGTGTGGAGTATGATTGCAATGCTATCGCAATACTACTAAAATAGTGTGGTATGATTGCAGTGCTATCGCAATACTACTAAAATAGTGTGTGGTATGATTGCAATGCTATCGCAATACTACTAAAATAGTGTGGTATGATTGCAATGCTATCGCAATACTACTAAAATAGTGTGGTATGATTGCAATGCTATCGCAATACTACTAAAATAGTGTGGTATGATTGCAGTGCTGTCGCAATACTACTAAAATAGTGTGGAGTATGATTGCAACGCTATCGCAATACTACTAAAATAGTGTGGTATGATTGCAGTGCTATCGCAATGCTACTAAAATAGTGTGGAGTATGATTGCAATGCTATTGCAATACTACTAAAATAGGGTGGTATGATTGCAGTGCTATTGCAATACTACTAAAATAGTGTGGTATGATTGCAATGCTATCGCAATACTACTAAAATAGTGTGGTATGATTGCAATGCCATCGCAATACTACTAAAATAGTGTGGTATGATTGCAGTGCTATCGCAATGCTACTAAAATAGTGTGGAGTATGATTGCAATGCTATTGCAATACTACTAAAATAGTGTGGTATGATTGCAGTGCTATTGCAATACTACTAAAATAGTGTGGTATGATTGCAATGCTATCGCAATACTACTAAAATAGTTTGGTATGATTGCAGTGCTATCGCAATGCTACTAAAATAGTGTGGAGTATGATTGCAATGCTATTGCAATACTACTAAAATAGTGTGGTATGATTGCAGTGCTATCGCAATGCTACTAAAATAGTGTGGAGTATGATTGCAATGCTATCGCAATACTACTAAAATAGTGTGGTATGATTGCAATGCTATCGCAATACTACTAAAATAGTGTGGTATGATTGCAGTGCTATCGCAATGCTACTAAAATAGTGTGGAGTATGATTGCAATGCTATTGCAATACTACTAAAATAGTGTGGTATGATTGCAATGCTATCTCAATACTACTAAAATAGTGTGGTATGATTGCAATGCTACTTAAATAGTGTGGAGTATGTTTGCATTACTATTGCAATACTAATAAAATTATATTGCGTATGATTGCAATACTATCGCAATAGTGAAAATAGCCAAGTAATCACCCATAGTGGTTAGGCAGAATGCATGTACATTATGATAGAATGGAACATTATGTACTGGATAACTGAAACTGTTGCCATGGTTACCTGATGTCTTTCAGAAACTCTGGTGATGAGGTGAAGTGCGACATAATGAGTGAGGGCCAGAAGATCCAGGCAGAAGGATATGGGGACATGGTAATACAGAAACTTCATACACTTCGACAAAACAATGAACTCTGTGACTTCAGGGTCTCAGCTGATGGCCGCGTCTTCGAGGTGAGTTGAAATAGACCTGTTTAACAAACTGATGCTTGAAACCAGCTCGCAAATGTATAACTGGTTCTTGAAAGTACCTTGTATATGTATAACTGGTACTTGAAAATTGAATTGTAAATGGATAACTAGTGCTTGAAAATTGAATTGTAAATGTATAAGTGGTGCTTGAAAATTGAATTGTAAATGTATAACTGGTACTTGAAAATTGAATTGTAAATGTATAACTGGTGCTTGAAAATTGAATTGTAAATATATAACTGTGCTTGAAAGTACCATGTAAATGTATAACTGTGCTTGAAAGTACCATGTAAATGTATAACTGTGCTTGAAAGTACCTTGTATATGTATAACTGTGCGTGAAAGTACCTTGTATATGTATAACTGTGCTTGAAAGTACCTTGTATATGTATAACTGTGCTTGAAAGTACCTTGTATAACTGTGCTTGAAAGTACCTTGTATAACTGTGCTTGAAAGTACCTTGTATATGTATAACTGTGCTTGAAAGTACCTTGTATATATATAACTGTGCTTGAAAGTACCTTGTATATGTATAACTGTGCTTGAAAGTACCTTGTATATGTATAACTGTGCTTGAAAGTACCTTGTATATGTATAACTGTGCTTGAAAGTACCTTGTATATGTATAACTGTGCTTGAAAGTACCTTGTATATGTATAACTGTGCTTGAAAAGGCCCCTGATCATGCTGATTGATAATTGATTTGTGTGTTGGAACTTGGATGTGTTTGTACAATCAGGGTCACTACTTGTTAAAGGTCACATGCAACGTAAAACACAACTTTGCAGATTCTGATACCTTTCGGTATGGACTTACCGAAACAAATCGTCAAAAATGCAAATTCAACTTATAAAGTTGATAAATGATGCGATGAAAAAAACCGCGCGAAATCAGAGTTCAAACGTTTCGCTAATTTTCCCCCAACTTTTCTGGGGAAAACTGGTTTCAACAGCTGGGCTGCGCTTATAGCACGTGTGCAGTGAAATAGGTTCGCGCAACTTGGACGCGGGCTGTCCGGTGAATACTTGGTGAAGGCTTTGGTGTGAGCTATTTTGATAATGTTTTGTTGATATCTCACAGGCGAGAGCTTTTTATATGTTATGACAGTAAATTAACTGTTTATATAATTTCACCACACGTTCTTCTTACCGAGACACTTTCTCAGTTCGATACTTAAAAGCAATGTCATTATTTAGCGTTGACAAAATTTCTAACTGTGATATAGATATATCGTTGTTACAGACAAAACTCAATGTCTTGTTTTATTGACACCTGTGTGTCTGCCTGCCTGTCTGCTAATGACAATATTTAATACACAGCTGCTATCACTGACCACATGCAATTTGAACTTAACACCAATCAGGCTATACACCATAAACAAAATGCATTGATTTATGGCCCGAGTTCGGTCTCTGTCACATTAAGTAATTACACAGACAGGCAGATGTGATAGTTGAACACTTGACATGTAATGATGTCTGTTGATTGCAAAATGTTATACACAAAAAATGAGCATGTATTTACAAAACCCAACATCTCTACATATACACACACAATAAGCCGTGAGGGCATCTGCAAATGAACCAGCCGTTACACTTGAGTGCACACCCACCCGCTCTGACTGGGTTCGGTATCCCGGCTGCTTCGTTTCTTGGGAAGTAAACCGAAGTACACAATATTGCACTTTTGATTTGTAATTGTACGCTTATAATTTTGTTTATATGTTTTTTCATAACCAGCAATGTATATTATATGTCACGAATAAGTGATAATTGTGTTTTAATTATGTTTGATTTTTTGGTTGCATGTGACCTTTAAGTAACTTAAGTTTCAAGTTCTGGAAGGCATTTAGAAGGTTGACAAATGTAAATACATGACACGTTCTATGGATAACAACTTCGTTTTATTCTTTATCACCATGTTTTAGAGCTAATTCTTGCTCCTTCATCAGGTGAATGCTGAGTCAGTGCACAGAGTTCATATATATAGATAAAACATGTTTGCACAACGCAAGATGGGAGAATGTCTAAAGATAACCAATACCAAGGCATCTACCTCCCATATATTACCGTAGATAAGCAGAATTTGGAAGACCAAACAAAGCAGCCTGTAGAAGTGGGTCGGCTTATCTGTGGGTGACACTTTCGTCACATTTTATTTGTCTGGTGACCAGTAAGAAAACGACATCGTATAGTTTCGTGTGAACGAAGGATAGCCGATACCAAGGCATCTACCTTCCCATATATTACCGTAGATAAGCAGAATTTGGAAGACCAAACAAAGCAGCCTGTAGAAGTGGGTCGGCTTATCTGTGGGTGACACTTTCGTCACATTTTTTTTGTCTGGTGACCAGTAAGAAAACGACATCGTATAGTTTCGTGTGAACGAAGAAGAGAAAACGACTTTGTCGCAATGTGCAATATTATCTTCTGGTTCATTCACAAACTTTAAAGCCATGTTAAATTTGATTTGTGAAAGCGATGATGTATGTTTCAGGTCCACAAGGCCCTTCTTGCGGCCACCAGCGACTACTTCCGGGTCATGTTTGGAGGGGTCATGGCTGAGAGCAAGCAGGACACTGTTGACCTCAAGGGTGTCACGGCAGACGGCCTGCAACAGGTCATCGACTTTATCTATTCTGGAGAGATGGCGCTGCACTACGAAAACCTCACAGAGATCATCAACACAGCAAGTCACCTGCAGGTACTTCAGCCAGGGTTGAACGTGGTTAAAACTGGGTTGGGGAATCAAGTACAAGTTAGTTAGTTGGTTGGTTTATCGTTTAACGCTACAATCAGCAATATTCCAGCTATATTGGGGCGGTCTGTAAATATTCGAGTCTAAACCAGCCAATCCAGAGCATGTGCATTGATCTACACAATTGCGATACGATGGCGTGTCAACCAAGTCAGGGAGCCTGGTCACCCGATCCCGTTAATCGCCTCTTGCAACAAGCATGGGTTGCTGAAGACCAATTCTAACCCAGATCTTCACGGGTAGTTAAACACCAAGAGTGTGCCAATACTTGAAGCAGATCAGACAGTTTAGTTGGGAATCTAGGGGAGAATCCTTTGATGCCTGTGATGTCAATCACTGCATTGTCTGGTCAAGATTTAAATATTTTAAACACTGTCGTCATACAACTGGAATATTGCTGAATGCAGCACTGAACAAAGAACATAGCTGTAGTATTGCTGAATGCAGCAATAAAGTAAGAACATAGCTGTAGTATTGCTGAATGCAGCAATAAAGTAAGAACATAGCTGTAGTATTGCTGAATGCAGCAATAAAGTAAGAACTTAGCTGAACATATTGCTGGAATGCAGCAATAGTATAGCTGTAATATTGCTGAATGCAGCAATGCTGCTGAATGCAGCAATAAAGTAAGAACATAGCTGTAGTATTGCTGAATGCAGCAATAAAGTAAGAACATAGCTGTAGTATTGCTGAATGCAGCAATAAAGTAAGAACATAGCTGTAGTATTGCTGAATGCAGCAATAAAGTAAGAACATAGCTGTAATATTGCTGAATGCAGCAATAAAGTAAGAACATAGCTGTAGTATTGCTGAATGCAGCAATAAAGTAAGAACATAGCTGTAATATTGCTGAATGCAGCATAAAACAACAAACAACCAGAATGTACCTGGGATACTGAAGACTCATAAATTTCTCAGAAAATGGTTTGGTTGTTCCACATTCATTATCAGTCTCCCCGTGAAGATCTGTGTTAGAATTGGTCTTCGATAACCCATGTGAAGATCTGTGTTAGAATTGGTCTTCGGTAACCCATGCTGGTTATAAGAGACGACTAACGGGATCGGGTGGTCAGGCTCACTGACTTGGTTGACACATGTCATCATGTCCCAATTTGCGTAGATCGATGCTCGTTCTGTTGATCACTGGATTGTCTGGTCCAGGCTCAGTTATGTACAGACTGGCATCACTTACGCCAATGCCGTGATACTATTGAGGGTGTCCTTAAACAACAAACAAACAAAACTTGTCTGCCGCTACAAAATTATCAGGGACTGCCTTGACGTAGCCGAAACAGTTCTGACTATGGCGTAAAACAACATTCACTCAGTCCCTTGTGCCATACCTGGACCTGGTTCTCAGCACTTATTTAAGATGCAATTAATTTTAGTCAAACACTCAATGTAGGTGGGGTGTTGTGGTTCAAATGGTTGCTTCATCACGCTTGAATTAGTGGGTTCAATTCCCAGTGGGGATACAACGTTGGGGCTCAATATCCAGTGTCCAGTGTCATGATGATGTTTTTGGCAAAAGCGATGCTAATCCTTACTTACACAACTGCTAATCCGCTCACTCAACCGTCCTACCAATCAATCATCCACTCATTCAACCACTTATTCAACCACCTACTCAACTGTAAAAAACACACTAAAAAAACACATGATCACACAGACATACTGATCACCCACCCAGTCACACATTCAACCACTCAACCCAATCTCCCAAAAATACAATCAATCACATGCTAACCCAGTCATCCACTCGCTAAATCCAATCACCGAAACATAAAATCGATCACTCATTCATCATAGCATCAACACATTCAACCACTCAAGCCAATCACCCAAGCATACAATCCTTCATTCACTAACCCAATCACCCGCTCACTAGCTCACTCAACACAATCACCAAAACATACACTCGATCACTTAACCATCAAATCATCCACACAGTCATCCACTCAACCCATCACCCAAACATACAATCAATAACTCACTCATCAAATCATGCACACAGTCAACCACTAAACCCAATCACCCAAACATACAATCGATCACTTAACCATCAAATCATGCACACAGTCAACCACTAAACCCAATCACCCAAACATACAATCAATAACTCACTCATCAAATCATCCACACAGTCATCCACTCAACCCAATCACCCAAACATATAATCAATTACTCACTCATCAAATCATGCACACAGTCATCCACTCAACCCAATCACCCAAACATACAATCAATTACTCACTCATCAAATCATCCACACAGTCATCCACTCAACCCAATCACCCAAACATACAATCAATAACTCACTCATCAAATCATCCACACAGTCATCCACTCAACCCAATCACCCAAACATATAATCAATAACTAACCCATGAGATCATCCACACAGTCATCCACTCAACCCAATCACCCAAACATACAATCAATAACTAACCCATAAGATCATCCACACAGTCATCCACTCAACCCAATCACCCAAACATATAATCAATTACTCACTCATCAAATCATGCACACAGTCAACCACTAAACCCAATCTCCCAAAAATACAATCAATCACATGTTAACCCAGTCATCCACTCGCTAAATCCAATCACCGAAACATAAAATCGATCACTCATTCATCATAGCATCAACACATTCAACCACTCAAGCCAATCACCCAAGCATACAATCCTTCATTCTCAACCCAATCACCCAAACAATACAATCAATTACTCACTCATCAAATCACCCACACAGTCATCCACTCAACCCATCACCCAAACATACAATCAATAACTCACTCATCAAATCATCCACACAGTCATCCACTCAACCCAATCACCCAAACATACAATCAATTACTCACTCATCAAATCATCCACACAGTCATCCACTCAACCCAATCACCCAAACATATAATCAATTACTCACTCATCAAATCATGCACACAGTCATCCACTCAACCCAATCACCCAAACATATAATCAATTACTCACTCATCAAATCATCCACACAGTCATCCACTCAACCCAATCACCCAAACATATAATCAATTACTCACTCATCAAATCATCCACACAGTCATCCACTCAACCCAATCACCCAAACATACAATCAATTACTCACTCATCAAATCATCCACACAGTCATCCACTCAACCCAATCACCCAAACATACAATCAATTACTCACTCATCAAATCATCCACACAGTCATCCACTCAACCCAATCACCCAAACATACAATCAATTACTCACTCATCAAATCATGCACACAGTCATCCACTCAACCCAATCACCCAAACATACAATCAATAACTCACTCATCAAATCATGCACACAGTCATCCACTCAACCCAATCACCCAAACATACAATCAATTACTCACTCATCAAATCATGCACACAGTCATCCACTCAACCCAATCACCCAAACATACAATCAATAACTCACTCATAAGATCATCCACATTGTCAGCCACTCAACCCAAATAAACATACAATCAATAACTAACCCATAAGATCATCCACACTGTCAGCCACTCAACCCAAATATACAATCTATCATACATATCTGTGATAGTCTAGTTAGTTTTACTGTCTTGTCGACAGATATTTTAAATTGATTACCTTGTTTTCATCGCTTTATGGCTGTAATATTGCTGCTGCGATGTAAAATTTTAACTCACTCACTCACTACATTCGATCAGAGCATCCATACATTGAATTAATCAGTCCAGTGTTCACAGATCTCTCACCCACCCAGTCACACATTCAACCACTCAACCCAATTACCAAATCATACAACCGATCACTCATCCATCATAGTATCCAACCAATTCAACCAATCAGTCCAGTGTTCCAGAGCTACAACAGATCACTCACCCATCATAGCATCCAACCAATTCAACCAATCAGTCCAGTGTTCCAGAGCTACAACAGCTCACTCACCCACCCAGTCCCCACTGAATCACTCACTTTACATATTTTGTAGGTTGCCTCTGCCCTTGACGTCTGCAGCACTTACATCAAGTCCCTGATGACCTTCGACAATGCTGAAGATTTCCTCAACATTGCAGACACCTATTCCCTGGAGAAGGTCCTCACGCACTGGGAAAACATGATCCAGGAAAAGTTCTATGACTTCAGTCAGACTCAGGCATACCTCAAGATGGACGCTGAAACCTTGTCCAAGCACCTGTCACGAGATTCCTTGAGGATCACATCGGAGTATCAGTTACTGTGTTGTCTTGACAAGTGGTTCAGGTCAAATCCAATGAGAATTGTCAACGACGGATTCACTGTGTTCTCCAAGATTCGATTCCCATTGATGTCGGAACAGGAACTGGCAATGGTTCGGGACAGTGAAATAATACAGAGATGTTCCACCCAAGTTAAAGAGCTGGTGCGCAAAGGGTATCACTATCACGATGCCTGCAAAAAGGGGCATCCAATGATCGACGAGTCGACAAGGGTACGGAGCAATTCTTCGTCTATAATCCTCATCCATCACGGCACCTCGTACATGCCCTTCCAGGTGACGGCCTACAACAGCAATGCCGGCATGTTCTACAGCGTCTACTCTGACGTTAATGGTAGCAGAGACTGCAGGATTGCCTCAGTGGATAACTTTGCGTACATTTGCCGAGTTGTAGATTTTGGAGGAGGGACATTAATGAGCTCCCTTTTTAGATTTGATCCAAGACATCTGATTGGTCAAGAGCTTCGACCAATGAGAAGACTGCGAATCGATTTCACCCTGGTTTCGTTTAATCGGAGTGTGTACGCATTTGGAGGTTCCACGGAACAGTTCGCAATCTTGGACTCGGTGGAACGGTACAGCGCTGTGAACAACACATGGGAGGACATTGTGGCCATGCCTGCCCCAACCCATTCTCTATCTGCTATAGTTTACGGAGAAAGAATATACCTCTCGGGTGGCATTTCCGGGCAAGATCGACAAACTATCAATACTTTTATCAGTTTCGATCCTGCTACACAGCGCTACGAAACTAAACCAGGAATGTTTTATGCCCGACGCCTCCATGACATGGTAGCCTATGACGGGTCTATATACGTTCTAGGGGGCATCCCAAGGCCCGGGGTTCCCCTTCATGGACAAATTCCAATAGAGTGTTTTAGCTTCCATACTAATCAGTGGACTATGCTGTCATCCACCCTAAGTGGGCGGTCAGTCGGTCACTATATCAACTTTGAAGGTCAGATTCTTTCTCTAGGTCATGAGCACCACAATGCTACTGAGGATGAAATATGGGCTTATGACACAGATCTAGATGATTGGTCGAAATATGCAAAAGCTCCACAGAGAATGAGTTTGAACTCTGCTATTTGCACACAACTGTATGTTAACTTTGACGATGAAAAGATCGCGAAGAAGTTTATCAAGGAGAAGTGATTGCTGGATACTGCATCTGTAACAAAAGGAGTGATCAAGAGGACGTCAAGCTTCGTCACGGTTACAGAGTGCAAGAAACATCGCTGTGATTTTACCAAGCATCTTGAGAAGAGTCTCTCTGCTTGAACCTCTAATGGAGGAGACTAAAGTGTATATTGCTGAGCTTTGCGGTAATCAACGGCAAAGGTTGATCTCAGGCATTGATGGGGTCTATCTCAAGCTTCTGTGACATGACACTTGACATGACTATCACAGTTGTATTTCTCTAGACAATACCTCAAAAAGTTTTGAGATGGTCCCTATACCTTTTTTTAACAGGCCAAAGTTATGAGAATTGTTTTTAAGAGTACCTCAATATTCTATCCTCATCAGTGATTGGCTGCTGTTGGCGATGCAGACTGGGAGATTTTTAATTGATAAAATGCACAGAGCTGATGTTCAACCTGGTTTGAAGTGTTTTCTGATTGTAATGGCTTTACCCTGCTTCAGATATACTTCATTATGTAAATGTGAAACAGTTCATGCAATATTTCTTGAAACTTTAATGTGAATGAATTTTGTGGTAAGGACTGCACAGTTTTAGTTTGTGGTTTACAAATTTGAGCCGTTAAGTTTAGGTCAGTAACTTTGAATATTTTCTCTTTCCCTTTTTAAGTATAGTTTTTTATTTCTCACAATTTGTCATTATTTGTTGTGTTCTGAAGTTTACAAAATAATGTTTCAACAGGTTTTAATTATGGTATTTTAAATATTTCGTTTACGTTGATAGAAACAGTATTTTTTAGAAATATTTTACTTATCTCTGATGGCCAGAATAAAAAACACTGCTTTTCATTCACGTACCTTATTCTTTTGTTAGTTTCGTGTAAGATGAAAAATGGTTTACTTTCAAGTTTCTTATAAACTTTGTTAAGTATTTGGCCATAATACATTCACTGTGAGTTACTGATTTAATTGTTAAATTTTCCTTTAGTGATCAATCATTCTGCATGAAATAAGTATCTATCAGAACGGAATGTTTAGACTCTGTAATATCTATATTATACCTTAATTCTATTAGCTGTTGGGGCCTGAAACTAAAGCACAAAATGTTTTTGTGCAGAGTTGCATCCCTTAGTCATGCTAGGATCCAAAGATTTTGTTTTGAATCCTAGGCTCAGTGCTGATGTGCAGTGTTGTGGCATTAAGCAGAAGTCCCACAGTCACGGTTATGTCTTCGATCTCAAGTGGCTCTTCTATACAGGATGACTTTATTTTAAGGCAGTCCACACAATGATTGGTTGGAGTTTCCCAGTATGAGTTGTCTGCAGTCAGCTGATCTTCCACTAGGTACCTCAACGTGACAGTCAGCATCACACCTCGTCGTTGTCCGTCTCACCACGTCATCGTCTCACAACAGCCTTCAGGTTCAGATTTGTTCTCAGTCAGCAACCTTCACCACAATGGCTGAATGTAGTCCACCTGCTTATGTGTTTGTAAACCAAAACTCAAAATTCAAAATTCAATGTCCCTACATCTTGCAACTTCAACCATTAGTTTGAATCCTGAACCCTGGAAGGTTTTGTTTGGTCTTGTGAACTCCTCTGAGAAAGTATTTATTTTACTATTCATTTTTCAAAACAGATCTGTATATATAGTATACCTTTTATCGAATAAAGCAAATTCTTTGGGAGAGGTTTTGTATTGTAGGTGCTCCTTCTTGGGATGTATTTAAATTATTTAAATTGCATGGTGAAGAAAATGCATGGGTCCTTTCCAGAGTTGGCAGCATGAATTGTTGGTCAAGATAATGCAGCTGACCTTTTTAGATTTGGCAATATCAGTTGTTTGCCTGAAAAGGACATGCAACCTTTTGAGATATGGCAAAATTAATTGTTAGCCTAAGATTTGCAAGAAACCTTTCTCAATTTGTCAGCAATGATTGTCAACCTAGGTTTTGCAGACAGCCTTTCAAGATTTGGAAATATTGTTTTTGACCTTTCTAGATTTGGTAACCTTGATTGTGGACCCAGGGTTTGCAGGTAACATTTTGAGATTTGGCAACATTGAATTTGCAGATGACATTTCTGGTCTTGGCAGGGTTGATTGTTGACCTATTTTCAGCAGGTGACTTTTCTAGATTTGGCCACCTTGATTGTTGACCTACATATGACAGGTGCTCTGAGGGAAGTGTTGTGAGGTGATGGTGTGGTGAGGTTGATAGTTTATCTACCTGTGTCTGGCTGGCATCGTCTACCTGCACATAAATAGCTCAAAACATTCATCACATGTGTACACATGCAATCAGGGGAAGAGGTTCTCAACCTCATGTATGCAACACATGGCCTTTACCGATGCCTTGGATTCTGGGAGAATTCTGTATCATATCAGCACACAGGTTTGCTTTTGAGTGTTCTTAGTCTTCAGTTCCTACATTTTGAAAATTTGGTCGACATCTAGCCTGGTCTTGCATTTGTTCGCACATACCGGTCACCCTGAGGCATTCCGAAACAAAGCTTCTCTGGTTGATCCGGCTGTGTAATTTGAACAAGCCACCTCAAAATGGTAACACAAGGGTCAATAGGCTATGGTCATAGCTGTTATGTTTCAAGTTGACCAGTGAAGGAAGTTTGGTTCATATTCTAAAGGAGATAACCTTGACTTCAGGATAACCTTGACTCTCTTACTTTTGGACACTGGAAAAAATAGTGTTGTTGAATCATAATCACATATTGATAGGTGTTTAGATGTTTTAGGTATGAATGCATAGACATGCTTAACTTGTGTATGTTGAACTGATGAGGTTGAGGGTAACTAAAGCAATTGTACCTTTGTTTGAGTTGTCTCTGTGCCCAGTGTTTGAAGACAATGGGATCATGTGTTCTGCTGTGAACATGTTTTTCATCCAATTTTAATGTGCTGTTAAGAAGTACTGAGAAGTAGGCTTAGAAGTTTGAACAAATTGATTTCTTTGTCTTGTTTGAGATTAGGCTGTTGACATAGGAAGGGCTGTGGTTACAGCTTGGGTTTAGACTGTGGGCATGGTGTGGGGCATGGATACAGTCTGGGTTTAGACTGGGCATGGTGTGGTTACAGTCTGGGTTTAGACTGGGCATGGTGTGGTTACAGTCTGGGTTTAGACTGGGCACGGTGTGGTTACAGTCTGGGTTTAGACTGGGCATGGTGTGGTTACAGTCTGGGTTTAGACTGGGGGCATGGTGTGGTTACAGTCTGGGTTTAGACTGTGGGCATGGTGTGGTTACAGTCTGGGTTTAGACTGTGGGCATGGTGTGGTTACAGTCTGGGTTTAGACTGTGGGCATGGTGTGGTTACAGTCTGGGTTTAGACTGGGGGCATGGTGTGGTTACAGTCTGGGTTTAGACTGGGCATGGTGTGGTTACAGTCTGGGTTTAGACTGTGGGCATGGTGTGGTTACAGTCTGGGTTTAGACTGGGGGCATGGTGTGGTTACAGTCTGGGTTCAGACTGTGGGCATGGTGTGGTTACAGTCTGGGTTTAGACTGGGGGCATGGTGTGGTTACAGTCTGGGTTTAGACTGGGCATGGTGTGGTTACAGTCTGGGTTTAGACTGTGGGCATGGTGTGGGGCATGGATACAGTCTGGGTTTAGACTGCAGGCATGGTGTGGTTACAGTCTGGGTTTAGACTGCCGGCATGGTGAAGTGACCTTCAAGTTTGTCATAACTTCATGATTATTGTGAACAGCTAATCACAGATTACATTTAATTGTGAATTACAGTGTTTCAGTGAGTACATTAGTTCACAAATGGAAATATCGGAGTTTTCTCCAAGTAGAGTTAATTAGGTTAGGTCAGGGACGTTTTAATCACATCCTGATTCTTTAAACTATTGATACTGCTTTGGGGCAACCAAGTGATTAGATCCACTTTCTCCATAATACAGGTCTGGAATTGCAGCACGTTGCCCTGTAACCATGGCAACAGTAGAACTGCTTATTTACTGGCCATGACTATCTGAAACTATCAAGGGACCTCTCGTTAGTAACCACTAGTAACTATTGTTACTCACTATTGTTACCAACTATGTTAACTTGTTGTTAATAGTTTACAAGAAGTATCTGATTGTCTCAGATGTCTGATTGTTGTATGCCATCTGTGACACAGTCATACTGCCTCGTATATACATATGTGTTGTGTTTCCAGCTAGGATGATATATAATGTCTATATATACTTGAAACTACATTTACCTCAAATTGTCCTGCTGAAACTTCAGTATCTGTACCTTTGCCCTAATTGGGAAAGCTACTCAAACATTCAAACAGTAGTTGTTCCGTATCCTTGGTTTCCAGTGCGCCAATGTTTACTGTCCACACTCTCCCATGCTGGGACATTCAAACAGTAGTTGTTCCGCATCCTTGGTTTCCAGTGCTCCAATGTTTACTGTCCACACTCTCCCATGCTGGGACAATCAAACAGTAGTTGTTCCGCATCCTTGGTTTCCAGTGCTCCAATGTTTACTGTCCACACTCTCCCATGCTGGGACAATCAAACAGTAGTTGTTCCGCATCCTTGGTTTCCAGTGCTCCAATGTTTACTGTCCACACTCTCCCATGCTGGGACAATCAAACAGTAGTTGTTCCGCATCCTTGGTTTCCAGTGCTCCAATGTTTACTGTCCACACTCTCCCATGCTGGGACATTCAAACAGTAGTTGTTCCGCATCCTTGGTTTCCAGTGCTCCAATGTTTACTGTCCACACTCTCCCATGCTGGGACAATCAAACAGTAGTTGTTCCGCATCCTTGGTTTCCAGTGCTCCAATGTTTACTGTCCACACTCTCCCATGCTGGGACATTCAAACAGTAGTTGTTCAGTATCCTTGGTTTCCAGTGCTCCAATGTTTACTGTCCACACTCTCCCATGCTGGGACATTCAAACAGTAGTTGTTCAGTATCCTTGGTTTCCAGTGCTCCATTGTTTAGTATTTTAGATTCAGAACATACAAACCAGCCTCAAAACGAACCTCTCATTGTGAATTGGTACAGGAAATGTATAATAGTATTACAGAAATTTACACTGGAAGAATTGGGATGGTCGTTAGTATAATCATGTTAAACCATCACGACAAAGTTATTTCCAGTAGCAAAGTTTAGAAATGGTTCCAGTTGTGTTTTAAGTATTGCTGACATTTTGCAGTCTTTGTAAACACTGTAAGCACTTTGATTGTTCATTCCCATATTTTCCCTCACATCTCCTTCGTAAAATCACCTGTTCTGGGTAATATTTCTCGTTTCACACACAAGGCTTCCAAAATCTTGATGATTTTATGTTTCGAAATGAAGGTGTTTATTTGCATTTTAGTATTGTCATACTGTCATGAATATTATTTTGAAGAGATTTTTATGAACTTGAAACTAAAGTCAAGCCTGGGAAAAAAATATTGTTCTATACTTTTCCCCTGATATTGGAAAATTGAGCAAGAAATGTGTACCACAAGAAGTGAAATTGATTGAGTCTTGTGTAGACTGTTTGTGTTGATGTTTCAAGTATCAACACATATTGGGTTGCGGTGTTTAGGACATTCAGTCACATTAGCCAGCAACTCCCATATATGTTTTCCAGTTGTCACCCGGGGCTGTAGGGTATCCCAGCGGTTAAAGCGTTTGCTCGTCACGCCGAAGACCTGGATTTGATTCCCACATGGGCACAATGTGTGAAGCCATTTCTGGTGTCCCCAACCGTGATATTGCTGGAAAACTGCTAAAATCAATGTAAAACTGAACTCATTCACTCACTCACACCAGTTACCAACCAACTCAATTTTCTAGTCTACAATCCTGAACCTTAATGTCATACAATACATAGTACTCAATACTTGTTAAGGGCCTACAGTCGCCTTGAGTCAAAGGTGTCGGTAGAAATGGGTTGCTTAAAAAGTACAACTTTGAAATGGAACAAAACAATAACAAAGTGGAATTGGAACTGAACTTAGCATGCATGATAAAATATAAACTTTAGGATCAAGTAAATTTAGCAGGGTTGTTTGATCATAGATAAGCAGGAAAATGTTTTCAATGTAGCATTTCAATAAATATATCAATCTGGGTTTGAGGAGATAAAATAGAAGGAAAAACTTTGACAGTAATTATTTTTGTGCCCTATGTCTTCTATTTGCCTGGAGTTATTCAGATTCACTCGTCTACATGGATGTGATGGACTCCAATCCTTCACCCAGGAGGGGCGGTGGGTCCTAGTGGTTAAAGCGTTGGCTCGTCACGCCGAAGACCCAGGTTCGAATCCCCACGGGTACAATGTGTGAAGCCCATTTCTGGTGTCCCCCGCCATCATATTGCTGGAATATTGCTAAAAGCGGCGTAAAACCAAACTCAGTCAGTCAGTCAGTCTCTCATCACGCCGAAGACCCGGGTTCACTTCCCCACATGGGTACAATGTGTGAAGCCCATTTCTGGTGTCCCCCGCCATGATATTGCGGGAATATTGATATAAGCGGTGTAAAACCATATTCACTCACTCACTCACTCACTCTCCCAGTTAAGTGTTTATTGTCCCTGTGTTTAAGTCTTGTATGGTGTTTACGTCGTGGTTCTAGTCTTATTGAAAACATGGTGAACATTATATATACTTTAGTGTTAGTCATGGTGAACATTATATATACTTTAGTGTTAGTTATGCAATTTGATTAAATCAGGGTTATAATTGGTTATGAATTGACTTCATATGGCCATAAAAAACGTTGTTCCGATTGCAAGGCTGTCATTATGAGAGTCTCCAGTTCATTGTTGTGTTGTTGTTTTTTCGTATATTTTGTGTGTGTGTGTGAGTCATCTAAGTAATAGTTTCAATCATAGCACCACTGAAATATTGAAGTCGGGTAATTGGAACCAATGTTTCCTAACTGGCCTTCTCTTTACCGTGTATATATATATATATATATATGTGTGTGTGTGAATACTTCAGGGATCAGAGTTGTCTCCCTTTACGAGGTTCGGATCAGAATGTTGTATATAGATACTGAAGTTTCAGTAGAAATGCCTATTGTTACATTTGCTTATTTTTTTTACATTCATCCTCAAGTTTGCGTTCTAAAACAGAGTGTGATTTTTCATGACGTGTATCCAACTTTGAAATTTTGATATTTATTTATGCACATCAGACTTTCAAATTTTTGACATCAGTATGTTATGCATTTAATCCACATTGATGTACGTTTTTTAACAGTTATCATACATGATTTGTACGAGTAATGCGGTTGTTTACATTGTTTACCATGTTGTACATATGTCTAGTGCTGACAGCTCCTGTTGGAGCAGTGTAGTGAGTCAGATGTTGTCCATGTAGTTGTCATGTCATGATGCTGTGCCGTTGAGGACAACACACATTTTAAATACATTGCATGAATCTTGTTTAAGTTTATTGGCCTGTCTTACCTTGGAATTAAATAATGTAGATATGTACATGAAATAGGGTATTTTTCTGTCCTCGCTGGAGATGTGTTGAAATGTGAAATATTTTTAAGGAAATTAGTATATTTATTACTAAGCATGATGAATGGTAAGCCGTTAAATGGCTGATAAGATATTGAAGTTTAAGGTATATTAATCATGTGAGAACCTTGTGATTTTTAAGGAAAATAGTATATTTATAATTAAGCATACTGAATTGTTAGCCGTTAAATGGCTGATAAGATATAGAAGTTTAAGGTATATTAATCATGTGAGAACCTTGTGATTTTTAAGGAAAATAGTATATTTATAATTAGGCATACTGAATTGTTAGCCGTTAAATGGCTGATAAGATATAGAAGTTTAAGGTATATTAATCATGTGAGAACCTTGTGATTTTTAAGGAAAATAGTATATTTATAATTAAGGGATACTGAATGGTTAGCTGTTAAATGGCTGATAAGATATAGAAGTTTAAGGTATATTAATCATGTGAGAACCTTGTGATTTTTAAGGAAAATAGTATATTTATAATTAAGCATACTGAATGGTTAGCTGTTAAATGGCTGATAAGATATAGAAGTTTAAGGTATATTAATCATGTGAGAATCTTTTTTTTTTAAGGAAAATAGTATATTTATAATTAGGCATACTGAATGGTTAGCTGTTAAATGGCTGATAAGATATAGAAGTTTAAGGTATATTAATCATGTGAGAACCTTGTGATTTTTAAGGAAAATAGTATATTTATCATTAAGCATGCCGAATGGTTAGCTGTTAAATGGCTGATAAGATATAGAAGTTTAAGGTATATTAATCATGTGAGAACCTTGTGATTTTTAAGGAAAATAGTATATTTATAATTAAGCATACTGAATTGTTGGCCGTTAAATGGCTGATAAGATATAGAAGTTTAAGGTATATTAATCATGTGAGAACCTTGTGATTTTTAAGGAAAATAGTATATTTATAATTAGGCATACTGAATTGTTAGCCGTTAAATGGCTGATAAGATATAGAAGTTTAAGGTATATTAATCATGTGAGAACCTTGTGATTTTTAAGGAAAATAGTATATTTATGATTAAGCATACTGAATTGTTAGTCGTTAAATGGCTGATAAGATATAGAAGTTTAAGGTATATTAATCATGTGAGAACCTTGTGATTTTTAAGGAAAATAGTATATTTATAATTAAGCATACTGAATGGTTAGATGTTAAATGGCTGATAAGATATAGAAGTTTAAGGTATATTAATCATGTGAGAATCTTTTTTTTTTAAGGAAAATAGTATATTTATAATTAGGCATACTGAATGGTTAGCTGTTAAATGGCTGATAAGATATAGAAGTTTAAGGTATATTAATCATGTGAGAACCTTGTGATTTTTAAGGAAAATAGTATATTTATCATTAAGCATGCCGAATGGTTAGCTGTTAAATGGCTGATAAGATATAGAAGTTTAAGGTATATTGATCATGTGAGAACCTTGTGATTTTTAAGGGAAATAGTATATTTATCATTAAGCATGCCGAATGGTTAGCTGTTAAATGGCTGATAAAATATAGAAGTTTAAGGTATATTGATTGAGAACCTTGTGATTTTAAGGAAAATAGTATATTTTATCATTAAGCATGCCTAATGGTTAGCTGTTAAATGGCTGATAAGATATAGAAGTTTAAGGTATATTGATCATGTGAGAACCTTGTGATTTTTAAGGAAAATAGTATATTTATCATTAAGCATGCCGAATGGTTAGCTGTTAAATGGCTGATAAGATATAGAAGTTTAAGGTATATTGATCATGTGAGAACCTTGTGATTTTTAAGGAAAATAGTATATTTATAATTAAGCATACTGAATGGTTAGCTGTTAAATGGCTGATAAAATATAGAAGTTTAAGGTACATTGATCATGTGAGAACCTTGTGATACTCTGGGCTGTCTGTGTTAATTCCTCAACACTCTTTAATCTTTGAAAATGTGAAGAATATCACCTGCTGTGTGGACCAAAGGTCAGGATAATGCTACGGTCTTCAACCTTTAATCATTTCTGCTGCAATCGGATAGTCTTCCCCTTGAACTCTAACCTTGCCATCCTTCCCTTCTTATAAGACCCCAGAAACCTACTCACTTTGCAGAGTTATCTCCCTTGGGCAGGCTGAAAACATGATCATGGTTGTAGACAGGATACATGGATTGCGTGGAAGACTCGGTTAAGTGGCTGTGAAGTACTGCATCTTCAATAGAGGATCATGTATCTTTAATATCGAATCATGCTTCCTCAATAGAGGATAATGCATCTTCAATAGAGGATCATGCATCTTTAATAGGAATCATGCTTCTTTAATATCGGATCGTGCATCTTCAATAGAGGATAATGCATCTTCAATAGAGGATCATGCATTTTTAATAGGGAATCATGCTTCCTCAATAGAGGATAATGCATCTTCAATAGAGGATCATGCATTTTTAATAGGGAATCATGCTTCTTCAATAGAGGATCATGCATCTTCAATAGAGGATCATGCATCTTCAATAGGGATCATGCATCTTTAATATCGGATCATGCATCTTCAATAGAGGATCATGCATTGTCAATAGGGATCATGCATCTTCAATAGAGGATCATGCATCTTCAATAGGATCATGCATCTTCAATAGAGGATCATGCATCTTCAATAGAGGATCATGCATCTTCAATAGAGGATCATGCATCTTCAATAGGGGATCATGCATCTTCAATAGAGGATCATGCATCTTCAATAGAGGATCATGCATCTTCAATAGAGGATCGTGCATCTGCTAATAGGGGGATCATGTATCTTCAATAGAGGATCATGCATTTTAGCTCGGATCATGCATCTTCAATAGAGGATCAATAGGGAATCATGCTTCTTCAATAGAGGATCATGCATCTTCAATAGAGGATCATGCATCTTCAATAGAGGATCATGCATCTTCAATAGGGGATCATGCATCTTCAATAGAGGATCATGCATCTTCAATAGAGGATCATGCATCTTCAATAGGGATCATGCATCTTCAATAAAGGATCGTGCATCTTCAATAGAGGACCATGCATCAGGTGATAGGGGATAAAATGCATCTTCAATAGAGGATCACACATTTTCAATAGACAATTATGCATCTCAGGATCATGAATCTTTTTTCAGTGATTGTAACATGCACAAACTGACAAAAATCAATGATATATACAGTATGCTGGACGTATAATGTAACTTGTTCCCAATAAAGGTTTTCATGATATTTTAGATGTGAGATAAGACTTTAGTATCCCGAGGAGCATGTTTTCTTATACCATAAGAATCTCAACAATGAAACAAACAAAATCATCCTGAATGCAGTACGTAATAGGTGGGTATCACAGGGTACTATATTTTTTCTTATCTTTCATTAGATGGATCAACTGATGTTTCACTTGTGTGCTAGTTATATCTTTTATCAGAGATCAAATTTGATGGTAATGACATGCCTAGATAAAGACCAGCTCTCAAACCATCCTCTCTAGCCCCACAAAACTATAGTCCTATGTTGTGGTGGGTGTTGTGGGGTCTTCCTGAAGGTATACTGTGTTGATTCAATTTTGTTAAAGTGTTGTATAATCGGTATATACCACTTCAATGTGCCCTCACTATAACACTTACTTTATATTCCTGAATAACGTTCGAATAACTATGATTAATGTTCCCTGAATAACGTTATGATTAATGTTCCCTGAATAACGTTATGATTAATGTTCCCTGAATAACGTTATGATTAATGTTCCCTGAATAACGTTATGATTAATATTCCCTGAATAACGTTATGATTAATATTCCCTGAATAATGTTATGATTAATGTTCCCTGAATAACGTTATGATTAATGTTCCCTGAATAACGTTATGATTAATGTTCCCTGAATAATGTTATGATTAATATTCCCTGAATAACGTTATGATTAATATTCCCTGAATAACGTTATGATTAATATTCCCTGACTAATGTTATGATTTATATTCCCTGAATAATATTATTATTGATAATCCCTGAATAACATTGTGATAAATAATCCATGAATAACATGATTGATAATCCCTGAATGATGTAATGATCAATAATCCATGTTCATGCCGCTGGCTGTCACCAAAACGGTTAATGTCTGTGACCATCTTTTTATTACTATTTTCCTTCCAAATTGGATCAGCGCCCCTTCTTGAATGCTGGGATGTAACTGAATTTGTTTTATGAAAATCTGTGACTTCCTAACTGCCACTTCTATCAATGGCCTCCAGAAAGTGCTGGTTTAAACGGACAAACAGGTGTTGTAACAAAGAGGTGAAACGTCTCGTTCCAGATTATTCACTTAGGGACCGTTCTTAATTTATGGCAAGGGGTGTGTGATGATGATTTTTATGTAGAAGCATGTACAATGTGAATGGAAACCAAAAACCCCGCGACGCGACGCGACGCGACGCACGCGACGCGACGCGCGACGCGACGACGCGACGCGACGCATACGCGACGACGACGCGACGCGACGCGACGCGCGACGCGACGCGACGCGACGCACACACACACACCCCAAACCCCCACCCCACATACACATTTCTGTACAAAGTAAGTGTCTCCCCTGCATATCATGTACAAAATGAATGATCCCCCCTCCTTCCCATAATTTTTAAACATAATTTTAATTTTTAACATATTTTTATGTACAAAATTGCTGAGCCCCCACTACCACGTCAGACCCACCCTTAAAATCATCATCGACCCCCCCCCTAGCAATAAATTATGTACGATCCCTTTCACAGTGCTCTGTAAAATGCTGCTTGTACTACTCCCGATTAATATAAGTTGGGGGGGGCTTGTCGGCTGAGATACCATGATGCAGCTGAACAGGGATAGCCCACACAAACACTTGGTGCTGACACCAAGACAACCTGTCTTGTTTATCTGCTTAAGGGGCGGTGGGGTAGCCTAGTGGTTAAAGCGTTCACTCGTCATGCAGAAGATCGGGTTTGATACATGTGTACATTGTGTGAAGCACATTTCTGGTGCCCCCTGCTGTGATATTGCTTGAAAATTGCTAAAAGCGGCATAAAACAAAACTTGCTTGCTCATCCGCTTAATGTCGTATCATAACTCAGAGATGATATATTTTTATTTTAAATAAATACCAACACCATTGTAATTCTAAGAAAAGAATATATAATTAAGCCCTCATTATTTCATAATGTTTGGTTTATGATAGTAAAATTTTGAAAAAAGCCCATTGAAACGAAATATGTAGATATGCAGAGAAAAGTATTTCTTTCAAACTGTCTTGTTGTATGATGTTTTATGAGTCGTGGTGGATATCTCGCTGTCGTGCACACTTGTCACATTTTGTCCTCGAGGTCATCAGTTACTAATGAGATCTTAGAACCTCATTCGTTAAATCCATCAGTTTCGCTGGTGTTGTTGATGTTGGTACCTTCATGTATACACAAATGTACCAATTGTAATGTATACACGTATGTGCCTAGGGAACACTCTGTATACACGTATGTGCCCAGGGAACACTCTGTATACACATATGTGCCCAGGGAACATTCTGTATACACATATGTGCCCAGGGAATGTTCTGTATACACAAATGTGCCCAGGGAACTTTCTGTATTCACAAATGTGCCCAGGGAACTTTCTGTATTCACAAATGTGCCCAGGGTACATTCTGTACACACAAATGTGCCCAGGGTACATTCTGTGCACACAAATGTGCCCAGGGAACTTTCTGTATACACAAGTGTGCCCAGGGTACATTCTGTATACACGTATGTGCCCAGGGAACTTTCTGTATACACAAGTGTGCCCAGGGTAAATACTGTATACACGTATGTGCCCAGGGTACATTATGTATACACAAATGTGCCCAGGGTACATTCTGTATACACGCATGTGCCCAGGGAACTTTCTGTATACACAAATGTGCCCAGGGTACATTCTGTATACACGTATGTGCCCAGGGTACATGTTGTATACACAAATGTGCCCAGGGTACTTCCTTGGGGGTACAACTGTGAAAACAGAAAGGTACCTGCATCGACAACAACCTTAACAGCATCGGTTTCATTAACGCAGGAGTGTGTGTAGTTGTATAGACTTGTGATGATTATGATGATGATATACCTCAGTTAGATGAACATGAGTGATGTTCTGAAAGTATTCGGTTTGCATTGAACAACTTTCTCAAGTTATGATCTTGGACACATCTATTGTTTTTTTTCCTTCAATAATTAGGAAAATATTTACATATTTTAATTATTTCTAAATATTTGGAATATTGATTGGAACTATAATACCAAATTAAATAAAAAATTATATTTGTGATCATTGAGTGATGTGTTTTAATTCAAGTATATAGATTGCTAGGTGACAATAGAACAATTCAGAGACAAAGAGTGGTATTCTATGGAGCTGTACAATAGAATCTGTTTTATATAGCTTGTTTTTATGAATGTACTAGTTTCAACATAATTTATAAATTCTTCAGTGGATTACAATGCTAGATGGGGTTGCAGAAAAGGGTCTCCTCATATAACGTTTTTAAAGAATATACTAATTTCACAACATTAATCCCCTTGCAAATTATTACACTGAATGACCAAAGATTTATTGTTACAAAATGGTTCTGATGAAAATATGTTCTACGTGATCACTGTTTGGTTCATTCAGAACTTTCCAAACAGTTTGATTAAAGTGTGGATTAATAACCTACCTGTTTATCAATCTTGTACATTTGTCCTTATCAAGTGAATACTATTTGTTGCTTTCAATATATATGATGCGTTTATATGCTGTGTGAACAAATATTGAGCCCTGGCTGCGCCGATGGGGATGTTGAGGAATATGTTAACACTGTCTTAGTGCTTTGAACCAAAAATGCAGTTCAGAGGAACATATTTTGTAAATCTTATTAAATCAATGCAGACTGTTATTAAATGTAAACATTGTATTTGTCTTCAAATGTATATTTTTCCACATTCTTCATTGATGATTGACTATTGAATGGTTATATGTTGACAGAGAGGTGGTCAACTTGTATTAGCATATTTCAAGGGAGGTGGGTGGTTTGTGGACGTTGGCGGCTAGCACCCTGATATGTTGACAGAGAGGTGGTGAACTTGTAGTAGCATATTTCAAGGGAGGTGGGTGGTTTGTGGACGTTGCCGGCTAGCACCCTGATATGTTGTAGATATTGTACTATACCAAAGAGATTAGGAGGAAGCTTTGAAATATGCTTGTACTGTGTTGGGATTGTGTGACTGAAGAGGTCAAGGTATGTTTAATGATGTCACATCTGAGGTCATCACATCTGAGGTTATCATATCTGATGTTGTGACATCACAGTTCAGATGACATCCTAACAATGAGTAAGAAATCACAATCTGTGTACCATGACAGTTTGACATTATGTTACGTATGTCATCTTTGACATTACAATCTGTATGACACTCCAGTCCCTGCATTAGGATATGTATAATGTCTTGTATGACATCAAGGTCATTTACACAATATCATGTGACATCAGATATCACAGTCTGTATGACATCAAGGTATGTGTAATGTGATGTGTGATATCACTCTGTATACCATAAGGTATAAAAATGTCATGTGATGTGATATCACTCCATATATCTTAAGGTATATATAGTGTCATGTGACATCTGATATCACACTCTGTATGACATTAAAGTATGTGTAATGTGATGTGTGATATCACTCTGTATACCATAAGATATAAAAAGGTCATGTGATGTGTGATATCACTCCATATATCTTAAGGTATAAATAGTGTCATGTGACATCTGATATCACAGTCTGTATGACATCAAGGTATATAATTGTCATGTGATGTGTGATATCACTGTATATCATAAGGTATATGTAATGTCATGTGACACCTGATATCAGAGTCTGTATGACATGAAGGTATGTGTAATGTGATGTGTGGTGTCTCTGTATGATATCAAGGCATATATAATGTCATGTGATGTGTGATATCCTTCGTATGCCATAAAGTAAAATTTGTGTCATGTGGCATCTGATATCACAGTCTGCATGACATCAAAGCATGTGTAATATGATGTGAAATTTGATATCAATCAGTATGAACAGTCCAATGACGTCATCCATACCATGATGTCACAATCTGTATGACATCACAGGCCGTATGACATCAAGACTTGTATCATGTCACATGTGAGATGTCATTGTCTATATTTCAACAGGTATGATATCTGACCAATTTAGACCTCACCTGAATTGCGCTATTTTTGTGAAGATTGTGAAAATTGGTCAAATATTTGATGACTGTATTGCACAAATGAAAACCACACTATGAAACAAGTTGCACATGAACCCTTATTTGCTTTATGTACTAGAAAGGCTGATTTGCAATGATTTATTCTTGAAGATTCAATATACACCCAATATTGTCTTTGTGTTCTTTGCTATGAAAACTAAGGTAAAATTTCCAGGCAGTGCCATATTATGTTTTCATTTAATCTTTGATGTTAGTGGAATTTTTTGGAAAAGATGGTGGTCAAATCCATGCATTGATTATAGTAGTTTTTAATAAGTGAAAATAAATTTCAAGTTTTCTCTGTGAGCACTAAATTTACAGAACAATATCAGGAGTGGAAATAACCCATTGCCCGACGTCCCAGTCCAGTGATTATTTCTGTCGGGCAAGCAAATTTGTATATCATGCTGTACCGGTGTCCAGTTGATTTACCAATGTTAATTATGTTGATTATTTAAAAAATGAACAAGAAAATCGGCCGGTATAGTGGAAAAATTATCAGGGCAAGTGATTTTACATGTGCCACTGTACTGGAGTACGCTAGCAATTTTAAAGTTATTTCCACCCCTGAATATATTTTATTCTGAAGTTCTTAATTTTATCAGATGCTGTTGATGCTTGAAATGAATAGGTTTTCAGTTTTCAGGGTGCTTTTCTGGTAAGACCCTTTGAAATTTCTATGTTTCAGACTCTTGGCTCCATCGAGTCTGGAATTCTTTTTTGTTTTGTTTAAAACAGAATGATTTTATTGTAGTAAATCATAATTCTGCCAAATATTTTGTGGTTCTGCCGAGAGAGAGAATTCCAGTGGAAATGAGAATGAGGCTGTGATCACATGCAGGTCATGTGATAATGATCACATGACTATTGTCAACAATCTATAAATGTCAGATAGTAATATTTTAATGATATTTAAACAACTTGTAGACATGTCAAACTGAGTAATATGTACATGATTATGTTTTCATTTTGCATGAGGAGCTTAATAGGAAAAAAATACAATTTTTATACCAATGAAGGGTATTTGATAAAGTTTGTTATAATACTGCATTTGAAATAAATAGCACCCTTAAAGTTGATTCAGACAATAAATAGGAAAAGAGATTTCAGGTAACCTGAGGACTATTCTTTGACTGTAGCAAGTCTCATCTGCGATCTCTCAACTGCGATTTGTCTTATGATGGGGCTCGTCACGCCGAAGGCCCGGGTTCGATTCCCCACATGGGTACAATGTGTGAAGCCGATATCTGGTGTCCCCCGCCGTGATATTGCTGGAATATTGCTAAAATCGGCGTAAAACCCAACTCACTCACTCACTCTGATGATGGGGTATCAATATGTGGAATCAGTCCACAAGGGGCGGATACAGCTTTTTGAGAAAGGGGGGTGCACACTATTGAGAAAAGGAGGGGGGCACACTTCATTTTCACCGAGGTTCTGGATCTAACAAACTTTCAGCTCAAAAGGGGGATCTGCCTATGCTGGGTATATGTTCAAAATGGGAGTTAATATTGTCTTTCAATTAAAAATCTCTTTGTGGACAAGGGGCGATGAATTTCTAAGTAATGTGGTGCTGAATATTTCAAATGTGGTATTCATGCTTTGAATTGTTTTGTGTAGATTTTAGGTAGATTTTCATGACTGTCATGTAACTGAATGTATTAACCCAGGGTCTCAAGTCTTCAATCAGGGACTGTACTGACTTGTGTCAGTATATCTTAGAGAGTCGATTTTGAAATGCTGTGGCTTATGTGAAATGTGCTCTGACAAATGTCTTGGGTCATGTGTTTATCAAGTATTGTACGTCCTTGACGTTGCTGGTTGTCAGTCATTAGTTGCTGTTGGTGAAGTAGGTTGCCCTATTTGCTACACAGTGTAACCATGCTATCTATGCAGTGCTATGAACTATATTGCAGCCTGTTCTTGATTTCATTTGCTGCATTTAGATCTGACTGCTCACAAAATCACATGAAATGCAGAGATGACAAGTCAATGCTATATGGTAAACATTTTGAGCCTTCAAGATGTTTCCTAACTTGGTTTTACATGAGGTTCAAGACTGTAATATTGACTACCATTATAGTGTGTGTTAGCAGTATATTTAAGGCAGAGGTCACACTGTTACAATGGAATCTGTCTATCATGGACTGGCCTGGAACAGACTCATTTGTCCGGATTATACAGCAGTCCGGATTAGTCAAATTTTGTCTGTTACCATAGACATGCCATGATGTTTCGCTGGTCGGTCTGACATAACTATGAAGTGAATCTGTCATTTATAGGACTTCAAAGTCACACTGATTTAATCCTGTCACATTAAATAATGTGTGTTTATAGAATTAATTAACCATTGAGAAAAGAAGTAACGGGGATGTTTATTCAACGGACTGTTATTTTAGTCAGCTAGATCCGCATTACAAAGCACTGGTGATTGTCAGGACTGTTATTTTAGTCCGTAATCTGTAATTGAGAGAGTCCGGATTATAAAACAAGCTTTAATGATAAATTAAGAACAATTTTGCCAGGACTCAGAGAGTACTGTAGTCCGGATTATGGAGAAAAATGGTTTACAAAGAGTCAGGATTTGACAGATTTCACTGAATATTGGCTGTTATATGCTATATATAGGCTGTATGTAGCAGAGACTATAGACAAGAGATTGGCTACTGTATAGCAAGGACCAGACACTGATGTTTCAGCTAAATATCGGAGATGATGGCACTGAGTTTACAAGATTTTCTTGACCTTCTGACAGAATTTTCTATCAAGAAAACAATACAGCCAGTTTAAATTAGATTTCAAATGCATGATAATTGAAAAAGGGGATTTAAACTGGGATTAACCATTTGTCTTGTAGTCTCTTTGAACACTGATACTGACGTGATTGTTATAGGATAATCGATTTCCTGGGACATTTGTTGGAGCTGTTGATGTTGAACTATTGTTATATGTGAACCCTAACATGTTGTATTTCCATTGACAACCCGGTGATGATGTTGATGAAGCGATTGTTGCTTGTATCAGAGGTCTATTTTGTTTCATCTCTTTGTGGTAGTAGGAAACGTAGAGGCTATGTACATACTGCCATGTTATTTGGCATGATAAACAATAGAAATAAAGTCAGATTACAAACCAGTTGGTTATAGTTATATTTTTATTTTAGTATTTTATGCTACCTATGAAAAGTTTCGACTCACTGGTGTAAATGTAGCCACTTACTTCAGTCAACTGTTCTAAACTAGATTTTGCAAAGTATTCCATACTGTGTGAAGGTACTGTTTACACATGAACTGATGTATTGTAAAACAAAGTCGTAACATTGAAAAGATTATTGTCACGAGTTCAGTAACAATTGGCGAATTCTTCACAAAACTTAACACTAAAATCAGCGTTCGAAATGCCTGCCCGACCGCCCGGGATGGGTTATTTTCAACATGGACTACCAGATTCTCACATTCACCTGCCCGACGGTCGGGTTAAACTTTAGACATGTACATGTATATGAAGATATTTTATGGGCAGGTAAGTTTTATATCTAAGAAGCCCTGTGGTCTGGTTGAAATGTCTGGAAGTTTCATACCCTGCCAAAATACAGCTGTTAACATGCACAATATTTGCACATGCTTTTCAACGATTTAATGCATGATCCTTGTACAATTCATCTGCATATGGTTTGCAGTTGGTTCCCCCAAGTTAGTGGAGAAATTCATTTTCGATGTAACCATATATATATGAGTCATTCTCAAAATTCGTGCATATTTATGTTATATGTTTGTACCCGACAAACTCAAGTAAAAAATTTAAAAAAATTACGGTATCTAATTTATCTCAGTTTATTCTACACTTTACAGTAACAAAATTGGGGAAAAAATATTTTTATATTATTTTGAAACCCCCAAACCACCAAATTTTTCTCAATTTTCATGTGTCACAACTCCAGTGGCCGATGTGCAATTCGATTTTTTTTTCTTTTTCATGTTTTCCAAAGGAAATATTTTAACATATCATAATTAATGATGTTACAGCTACATGCTTGGCGTGGTTTGGCCTTTGTTGTATGGAAAAACATTTTGTAAAAAAAGGTCAAACTTTGTCACAAGGTTTGATGTCACTACCGTAACGTCATCCCAAAAATTGCAATGATTACTCCCTGTACTGTCTTCTGATTCTACTTCATGTTTGAAAGCAATGGCACTGAGGAAACATGACAGTCAACACCGACACAAAAACATTATTTTATTCTGAATTTTATCGCAAAAAAGGTGTGTACAAAATGATATCTGAGATTTTTGCATGTCCTAACCGTTATGGTGGCTACCGCTGAAACCAATTAATTTGGTGAAGCCAAACAATGCCAAGTACCTTAGACAGTAGGGGAAATCATTTGAAACCATGTGCTCAGTAAACTTTGGGGACCATTTATTGTTTTAAAACTGATATTATTAGTGGCTGTCACTACCGTTACGGTCACTGCCGTTATCATAGGTTTTGTTCGGTAAGGACAGATTTTGTGACGGCAGTGACATTTTTCTAGTTTAATGTTGTTTGTATCTAAATTTGCAATTCAAAGATTTCAAATGTTTTGGAATCTTATTTAACATAAAAAAATTGTATCAAATTAATAAAATCAATAAGCATATAAGTATGATTTTTTTGTTACGGTAAGGACAGGGAAGTGTAACAGCTGTGACAAAGAAGAAAATGACTGTGATAGGGCCGTTACAGTAGTGACATTACATACCGTCACAATGTCACTGCCGTAACATGCTGTCTTTACCTGTTTTTTACATGACAGGAACATCCGTAAGTAAATCTTTTGCCTATTACATATTCTTCAAACATTCTTAAATATCTGATTGACTAATTTCATAAAATTATCTTTTAAAGTAAACATATAAAACTGGCTATTATTACAAATGTACCTACCGTTATTGTGTCACTACCGTAACAATTAATTCCAATGTCCATGCCATAACAATATCATTTTCCTTATTTAATTAAAATTGATTTATCTGTTTATGTCTGGAATTTGTAATGCAACTATGTTTGGTAGTAGAGCTTCAAGTAAGCATACTATGATTCATATTCTCATTTTGAATTATTCGCTCCATATTACTCTACACTTGCAAATCAGAAATGAAAGAATTTTTGTGGCTTGTTGGCCCCTATTAAGCAATAACTATAAAATTTAAAAACTCATTAGCCATGTTATATTGTAAAACTAGAAAGTTTAATATATATGTACATTCAATAAATATCATCTTTGGATTTTTTATTTTCAAAATGTTATAAATTTCGTAACGGTAGTGACGCAATTTCATGAAATTTCTAATAAAAGGGGTAAAATATGAAAAATGAAACATCGTTAAGCTTGCATAATTTGTTTGTATACGTAGGAACGTAATCAACAACATTTCAAAGTAAAACCAGAAAACCAAATTTACAATTTTTGCCTACATGAAAAATGCACAAATTTTGAGAATGACTTCGTATATATATATACACACACACACACACACACACAACATAGTGAGTGCTTTAAGTGAGTCTAAACTTTCAATGGGTAGTATATATTCTGGAGTGTCTGGAATTGATATATGAAAATAAGAGAAAAAGTTGTTGGCGGAGCCAATGGGGGTATTCGAACCCACCCCCACCCCCTCCCCCAAAATACCTGGATCCGCCCGTGAATTGTGCTATGCATTGAGAATGTTGAGTGCGAAGTTTTCTTGACCCTTTGACCGAGTTGGGTTTGCAACTCAGAAACAATTGCTTTGTATTGCTTTTCAGAGGAGACAAATGAATATCTTAAAGGCATGAGAGAAAAGTTAATCATGAGCATATTTAAGAGTGAAAAGCATTTTCAAATTTCCTTATGATAGATGATCTTGATTCTAAATTGTGGAGACAGCAAGTCATGGCAGAAGTGTGATCCAAACTCCAATATTCAGTTCTATCTTTTGACAAGCAGCATCCAGGCACTTAGCAAGCCATTTTTTTCGTGTAAGCCTGATAGGTTGCAAAGTTTTATATTTAGATAGTATTGAGGGCTTGCCCAACGTTTTAAGCAACAATCATGTGTAAGCTCAGGCTTTTTCCTATAACAGTAGCTACGCCTCTGGCATCCCAACTGAATATGGCGTCCTGTCTGACTACTCCTACTTGACACCCAGTCTGTCATACATCGTACTGGTTCCCTACTATGTTGTGGAAATCAAGCCGTCTGGAAATTGCATTTCAAATGCACTTGGTGACCCTGATTCTAACAGTCACAAGACAGTTCTGTAAATAGGAACTACTTTCAGCTTTAGGATCAAGTCTGAAAATTGAAATCAAAACACTTAATTCTTGACTAAACATCTCATAAAATCCCCATTGAAACCAATAACTGAATTTAGGATTTGAATATATCCATAGGTTTCCCATAAGAATTGAGTGTTGCATCCTGTGCCCCTTTCTGTACTGACAAATCAGAAAAACAAAGGGTATTTTCATGATGACTTTATTCGATCAAACAGTATCTGGAATTCCATCACAAAAGGTACATTCTAAATTACCATTCTTGGGTAGAAATATAGAGATAAAGAACCATACCAAGATTTATGCTCCAACCAAAGAAAATAACGTTAACATTTTTTTAACTTGTGATCAAAACTGTAAACAAGTCATGCAAAACTTCAACTCTTAATAAGATGTCTCAAATCATAATAAGAAAAACATCCACAAAAGCTGATGTCAGTCAAAGGCAACCTCAAACATAGTTCTATATCATTGCCCTAGGATATTTTTCAACCAAGTCAATAAATAAGCATTGTTTTTGTCTCAAATCATGAAAAACATTCAAACAAAAAATCATATCAAGCGACAACTGGCAAGTCAACCTGATTGAAAATTCAGCCATGTTTATTGAAAAATGTCATCAAGATGTTTTTGCATGATTCTGAAGTGACATATTTACAGTTAATGTATATATACAATATTTACAATAAGTTAGGGGCATCATCACTGTAGTCATCTTACATGAATATTCTGTAACAGAGATTGCCAACACGATCTTTTTGGTTTGAGAAATTATCAGAAAAAAATGATTAAGGCTCTTTTCGCTGACAATGTTTGTCCTCAAACAGAAAAGTTATCGCAAGACACAGCAATCCATTATATATCAGGACTGATGGTCCTAATTTTGGAATTTTAAATATAAAATGAAGAAAATTCATGCTATGAACAATTATTTACACATAAATACCTCTCATTTTAAGAATTCCATGAAAAATGTATTACACTTGAACATCAGTTCAGGATGACAAAACAAAACTGCAAATATAAGATGCTGAATATGAAAAATGTCAAAGAACTGAAACACGATATATGGATATAGCATTCAGGTCAATACAAAAATACTTAGTTCACTTTATTGAAAGGTCGAAAAGGAAAGTAATCTGGCAGCAATAGCTTATTTGCTATTCCAAGTTCCAGTAGTTCCTGCATCAACCTGAACACATCTTGTAGATTTACAGTCTGTACAACATACACATTTCCAATTAAGACTTTCAACATTTTTTTTCTCTAATGGTTGCTCCATAGTTCTTTCAATTGTTCTCCCATTTCCATAGAAACACCAAAAAAATACTCAAAATAAAGGTGAGGGTTCATAATATACAATTAGATCCACATCTTGTACAAGAATCTTGTATTCAAGAAACAGGAATTTCACCAAAGATGCCAGTTTGTACATGATATACAACCTGGATCCACATCTTGTACAGGTTTCTTGTATTCAAGAAACAGGAATTTCAACAATGTTTGTACATTATATACAACTTGATTAGTATCTGCTTCAAGCATCAAGAATGTCTGATAATACATCTCCACAACTGTCTTTCACTCCCAGCACTAGCTGTGTAGGTGCCACAAATATACCTACAACACATTTTGTATAGCAGCAAGTCTCTGAATCTTGCAGTGTAGTTTTAACTGTCTTTATCCAGGCCGCTGCATGTTGCACTGTGATCTCCATCTGGTTTATCCCGTTCAGAGATCTAGTCTTCATCACTGTCCTCATCACCTTGACCTGAATAACGCGGGCTGGTTGGGGAGTACTTGGGTGTGGTTGGGGTGTATGTGGGGGAGGTTGGGGAGTACTTGGGGCTTGTTGGGGTGTATGTGGGTGATGTTGGGGAGTACCGAGGGCTGGTAAGAGAGTATGTTGGGGAGGTTGGGGTATATTTGGGACTAGTTGGGGAGTAGGTGGGAGAGGAGGGTGAGTACTGAGGTGAGCTGGGACTGTATTGTGGGGAGGAGGGGCTGTACTCGGGGGACTGGGGGCTGTACTGTGGGGAGGTTGGGGTATAGTTGGGGGACGAGGGGGAGTACTTGGGGCTGCTTGGGGAGTAGGAGGGGCTGGTTGGGCTGTATTTTGGGGATGTTGGAGAGTACTGTGGAGAGCTGGGGGAGTAAGATGGGCTGCTGGGGGAATAGGATGGACTGGTTGGAGTGTATTTGGGTGAGCTTGGGGAATAGCTTGGACTGCTGGGGCTGTAAGAAGGACTGGTCGGAGAGTAGCTTGGGGAGGTTGGGCTGTAGCTCGGACTTGTGGGCGAGTACGAGGGGCTTGTTGGGCTATAGGATGGGCTGGTTGGAGAGTAGGAAGGTGACTGAGGGCTGAAGTTAGGAGAGCTTGGAGAATACGAGGGGCTAGTTGGACTGTAGCTTGGGCTGGTTGGAGAGTACGAGGGGCTTGTGGGAGAGTAGGAGGGGCTGGTGGGGGAATAGGACGGGCTTGTAGGACTATAGGAGGGTGATGTGGGACTGTAGGAAGGAGAGGTCGGGCTGTAAGATGGGCTGGTAGGACTGTAGGATGGACTTGTAGGAGAGTAGGATGGTGATGTTGGACTGTAGCTGGGGCTTGTTGGAGAATAGGATGGGCTGGTTGGAGAGTAGGACGGCGATGTCGGACTGTAACTTGGACTTGTTGGAGAATATGACGGAGAAGTTGGACTGTATTTAGGCGAGGTTGGTGAATATCCAGGACTAGATGGCGAGTATGATGGACTTGTTGGCGAGTAGCCAGGACTCTGAGGAGTCATGGCTGGCGAGCTTGGCATGTAGGATGGAGATGCTGGCGAGTAGCTTGGTGACATGGCGCCACGAGGACTGGGAATGTAGGGACTGGCTGGCGAGCCCGGTGAACCTGGCTGAGGTGACCAGGCAGGGCTGTAGCCGGGGCTGAAGCCACTCTCACTAGCAGCTGACGGAGAGAAGCCCGCCTGTCCAGGTGTCATGCCGCTGCCAATACCAGGGGACCAGGCACTGGCGTAGGCGGGTGTGGCTCCCTGGTTCCAGGGTGTCATTTGTGGAGACATGCCGCTCACAGGGCTGCCAACACTGCCGAAGAACATACCAGTTCCTGCACCTGCAAGACAAATGAAATAATGACACGTCTGCCCAAACAGATGAATGAAAATACACTGAAGTAACAATAGGCAATACAGTGTACAGCCCGAAGTAATGTTTACTTGATCTTAAGTCTGAGGCAATTTACTGGTATGTGATGACACTGAGACTCACTACCTCAACCATTAAGTCGCCTTGTGTCACCAGCATGTATTGATAGAGAACCATTCCAACATTTGACTCCAATATTTGTTAGAGACTTTGGACATCAGTCTGAAGACTGATTCAAGTTCACATTACAGTGGACAAGTATTTGGACACAGTCCAGCATAATGAGTACATTCGTACCTGACATCATTCCTGATCCACCAGCTGTAGGGATTTCCATGCCGTATTTACATTTCTCTGCATCCAGGAGCAAGTCGAAACAGCCTGTGCCAATCTTGGCCAGCTGTCCCAGCATAATGTTTTCAGACACACCTTTCATCGGGTCATGCTCGCCGTGGGCTGCTGCCTCCATCAAAATGTCCACCTAATAACAAGAATTCACAGATTTTTTCATCTTTCACACAATACACATAAAACGTAATCATTTCATGATCAAATTAGTTGAGTTGCAATGTAGAAAGCAGAAAGTCACAAGAAACAAAAACTGATTCCATTCAAATATTCATCCACTGAAACATTTCTCAAGCAAATAGCCTGTCACAAGCAGAATTTTTAACTGGTCAATCATCTCATCTATCACAGAAAATTACATCTAAAATACGCTCACAAGTAAATGTTCCTTGCATCCACAAGAAGATAGTTCTGTTTGTTCATTATAACTGAATAAGGTAATTTTGTAATTCTTCATTACATAGTGACCATTCTGTTGATGATACACAACTAAATGTTTAATGTGTCTATTTTCTAGAACTTCCATCACTTAGGTTTATCAAAGCTTCCTACCGTTTCCTCGAAGGAGCATCTGGCCAGAGCACCTGTCTCCTGTCTGTTAATACCGTGACGTGTGATGGCCATCAAGTGACCCTTGGCTGTCATCACGTCACACAGAAGTGCCAAGTGACGGTAGTTGACATAGGAACCATCAAAAGAGATAACATGGTTCATCTCTTTCTCAATGGCTTTACGCACAGCCTCAATTCCCAAGGTCTGAAACAAAAGCATGTTCATAATTAACAGCAATCATAACCATCATCCATAAAGGGATGCTTGTCATAGCCCCAGCAGTTGAAGATTAGTTGAAGATTCCAACCAACACTCTCAGAGTCTGGCATCTAATCGCCAGCACTGTGTATTCAAACCTCAAGGAACAAGAACATCTTTAATATCCATGGAACTAATAGAAATATTCAAATATGGAAGATTTTTTCTGCTGACATTAATAAGGCCAAGTGGCTAAAATGATTTAGGTTCTGCAGCAAGGAACAAAAGTATTTGTAGGCCAAATTCCAATCAGAAATTTCTGCATTGACAATATAAGGGATCTACATTTAAGATATATCATCTGTGTATGTTTCAGTGTATGTTTAAGGAAAGTATTCCATCTTGTACTTACAGCAAACACCTCCACTATGTCATTAGTGTATGTCCTGATGGGGTCAATGTCTCGTTCACTCAACACCTTCATCAGGGCAGTACCATCCGTCTCCAGAATCCACTCAGCAGCAGCCTTGTATTCTCCTTCATCCGTGATGAAGATTCGCTTCTTGTCATCAGTGGTTGGCAAATGCATGTACACCTGAAGACAGATTGGAGACAGATGATGAGATGATGAGATACAGAAATCACTGAAATGTTGGACTCTGAGTGTGAATGGAGAGTGGGGTGTTACTGACCCCGACACTCCTCCAGAGGCCTAACAAATTATGTTCACTGGGAATCATGACGGAGGAAAAATTGTATGACAATCGAATCATTTAAATTGATACAATTCAGCATGCATATAAAATTGTTGTAAATTTCTGACAAATATTATGTGTTCATAAAGTGTAAAAATCAAACTTTAAGTTAAGCACTTGTTCTTGCCTAGGTTTTACACACTATAATTTGCTGATCATGACAAATGCATGCTGGAATATATTTATCTCTTGATGTAAAAGTAAAAAGGAGAGCTAAAGAAACACAACCCACCTTGGCAATAGCTTCAATGCCCTGGAGTGTCATGTCAGACAAGAGGTTGGCTTCAATACATCGGAGGAACACATCATCCTCCATCTTGTCTGCGATTTCCTCTTCCTGTAACACAGTAGAGAAGTCTACAGTACTAAAACTGCCTATGTTAAGACACTACCTGATAGGAGACACTACCTTATGGGCAGGAGTGCACTCTCAGAGAAAAAAATTAGAGTGATTCAGTTGATTCATCACAGAACATAGGAGTCAGATTATCATCATGGAGTGCACAGTAACAGGACATTTCTTCAAGGAGTGAGTGAGTGAGTGAGTTTAGTTTTACACCGCTTGTTGCAATTATCCAGCACTAGGCTACCCCACTGCCCCTTCTTCAAGGAATACACCCATTGTCTGGCTGGAGTATAAACATTTCACTGATAAGAAAATGGAAGGAAATATGTCTCAAACGTATAGAGCAACAGAAGGCTATAAAACATAGCTGTTTTCTCATACCTCATTTTTGCTTTCATCAGAGTTCATGATTCGGATTCTCAGAACAAGTTTTTCTGCATTGTCATCATTGAAGATGCAGTTGAGATCATCTCCAAAACCTGAAAATAGGAATTCAAATTATTGCTACTTTGCCTTAGATCAGGACATAGCATTGTTCATACCATCAAATCAGGAGAATTAAACAAGCCTAAAGATCAGTAATGTTTGACAATATGTTTATTGTTGCTCATGCTGCACAATGTATAGGGCCCGTAAGTAGGCCATGGCACTTTGCGAGATTTTAGAACTCCCGGATCAAACAACGTACACTTGGTACGGTCTAGTAAAGTCACATTTGGTGGTCACGCAATTTGGAACCAAAACTTGAATGAGCTTGTCACTGGAAATCTGGTAGCAGAAGTAAGCAGGGCCCGCATATCGCAAGTTTGCTGTGTGTAAAAGGGATCAGGGAACCAGCTTAGTGAAGGAAGTAGAGCCTCGAGACTTACAGGCCCCTATTTCAGTTGTATGGTGGCAGCTTGTAAATAGTCAAGTCTACACCAGATGATCCAGTCACTTGTCTGATGACCTAGAAGTGTCAGACATGATGCCAAACCTGACCCAACTACCCAGTCCAAATGTTCCCCTCTTCCTAGATCAGATTGAGTGGCTGTGATTCTAAGGTAACATTCCAGCCTGGACTCCCCCCCACTCTCTCAATCTTGCCACCTAAAGCAAGTCAACATACCTGCGGTGATTTTCTCCGAGATCTGTTCCATGGTGAGTTTCTTGTCTGTCATACGTTTCCTGTCCAACTCGATGCGGAGCAGCCAGGCTGAGATTCTGGACGCGTCGAAGTCAGGCATCTCATAATACACACTGACCCATTCCTGGTCCTCCACAATCACAGTGTTCATGGGGTCAGGGTCGTAGTAGATGGCTGTGTTTGCCGTCACCTTCCTCAACGTGGTGTGCTCGAGTCGACACAGTACATCCTGCAGAACAGCAAACAATCACTCAGTATGAACATGTCCTTCTGTGTCTCACACACAGGTTTACTTCCCCTTTACAATTCAAAAAAGTACTTTTCAAACACACCATTCCCTGGATTCATAAAGATGATTTAATGCCAGGTCCCCATCTTTTGGGATCATGACTTGAAAGGTTTTACATTACATCAATTTTAGCACATCACAGTAAATAGGCACTTTCAGATAAAAAATTAGAGTGATTGATAAATGTATCATCATTGCAAATATGAACAGAGCTTCATCACCAAGTGCCATCAAATTCTTGAACTAAACAAAAATCCACAGAAACAGAACATTGACAACAATATTACACACAACTCATATTGCATCACAAAATTTATCAGGGAATTTCCTCAAGTCCTATAAACTATTAATCAAAATAGTTTTAGTTTAATGAAACTTTCAGCTTCAGCTTGTGTTAATTTTCTGCCAAAAGTCACATCTATTGTGACATCCCTCCACAAAACATTTTATCATGACTTTTCGATTAGTCTCATCACGATTAGTCTCATCACTGACCTTGGCCTTCTCTGCATCCCTTGCTGCCTGGTCCAAAAGGTACACAGTCAGGGAGGGTGTCTTTGGCTTCTTGGAGATGTTGATGATTTCCTTCAGACGAGGTACACCCAGGGTTACGTTCTTGGCAGACACACCAGCATAATGGAAAGTGTTCAGTGTCATCTGTGTGGCAGGTTCTCCAAGAGACTGGGCAGCCAGGGCTCCCACCATCTCACCTGCATGGGCCTACAGATATCACACAAGAATATTAGCAAATGACACAACACTTCTGTTAGAAATTTTGCAGTGTTTGATTATGATTTGTAACTTCTGGAAAACACTACTGGTACTTACACAACCAGCATATGCTTCCATTAATTACACTTGAAAAGATGATTGAGAAAGGTTTGGTTTTTTTTTTTTTTTTGACTGTTCAACGCCTTACTCAGCAATATTCCAGCCACATGCCAGCGGTCTGTAAATAATCAAATCTGGACCAGACACTCCAGCATGACCATTGATTCATGCAATTGGGATACGATGACATGTCTCAACCAAGTCCCTGACCACCCAAATGCGCAAGTCACCTCTTACGACAAGCATTGGTTGCTGAAGCACAATTCTAACCTGGAACTTCGAGAGTATTACTCGGATGTAATTATGTCAAATAAACTTTCAAAGTGTAGACAAACAAACGGTAGGAAGCATTCTGTACTATACCTGAGCTTGTAAGAATTTTGTCTCAATTTCACCGATGATCCATTCAAATGCTTCTGCAGACAGTCTGAACCGTTGGCGACACGTTTTGCGCAAAGTGTGGCTCTCACTAAAATCTTCATGAGAATGGTGGCATTGGCATTAGCCTGGATACTGAGTCTGTCCTCTCCAGCCACCACGATCAGTCTACGGCACAGTTCTCGCACACCTGACAGAGGACAAGAAACAAACATTAGTTAGAAATGCTGCATGGTTAACACTTGGGAGGGTTATTGATACTAATGATATAAGTGTGAAAATGGATACATTGCAAATTACAAACATCTGTAAAATGATATAAAATTACTGGAGCAAATACTGATTGTCATTGTGTCTCCCCGTTTAGACAATGGATACTTTAGTGCCATTTTATACCCGGCCTTAAGAGATTTTATACAACAAATACTTCCACGCTTGAAGCATACACTTATTCAGTATGCTTATCTTCTCCACCTTTTAACAGGTGTAAATCTCTACAGATTCTACGGCATATCACCTCCATGTTTGCATGACAGTCATTCAGTAACATTACTCACCTTCCACAACTTTGATTGGGTGTAGATCTGCTGGTTTTCTTGTGTTGATCCGGAAGATTTTCTGAGCATTTGTGATCATTCTCATCAGATTGCATGGCAAAACAATCTTTCCATCCCCAGTTGGGAAAATCTGTCTGAGGGCGTTTCTGTCTTCTTTCAATTGCTCAAATTCCCGTTCCAGCTCAGAAATGACAGCTGGGTCACCAATCACATCTTTGATCACCTCCTCTGACAAACATCTTCTCAAATCCCTACAATTAAATTAATTTCTGTTATTATGAATGTCAGGGAGTTTAAAAAAAACCCAGGTTTCTTCTTAACATCACAAAGGAATATCTTTCTTGAACAGTAACTAATCATCTTTTCTGCAAGAATGGGCATCAATGTCTGCACATGATCTTACTTGTTTTCAAAGAAACATTTATTATGCAATTTTGACAAAATACAATATTTTATTCGAGTCAACAGCTTCAATTCACAAACCAAGCATACAGTCAGGAAAAGAAATCTCAAATTATGTGAAAATGCATAATACAGTGGAAGCTGTCAAAACCGGCAGCTGTCCAATCCGGCAAGTTGTCAACATCGGCATAAAATCTCAGTCCCGTCCATGGCTAGTACATTTATCATCATTTAAAAGCTCTGCAATCCAGCAGCTGTCAATTCGGGATATCGGCATGAAATGAGCCGCCCGAATATGGGTTTATACAGTAATCAGCGCAGTCTAAACGGGCGTGTTGCAAGGAGTCAGTAATCATGTGTTGAAACTACATGGTTGCTGACAAATTTAATCTTAGTTCAGTATGGGTGTACTTGTACATGTAATTAGTGACTTGAGAGAACCACCTTATACAACAATGTATTTGAGAGTGATAAAACTGGTTTAGTTCTAGTTGTAGGTTACCATGTCAGCTCTACATTCCGCACGCTGTCAGAACCGGATTATTTATTCAGTCCCGACATGTGCCGGTTTAGACAGCTTCCACTGTATAAACAGAATCCTGACTTAAGCATCCATCTAACATACCTTTCATTTGTTGGTTCAAACTTGAACTTCTTCTCGAAGGCTCTGTTTGATGGCTTGAGAGAAGGCATACTCTGGAACTCGACATGTGTGGCATCCAGACCATCCTCACCGTATCTCAACTGGACCAGCTGTTCTACCTGGTTACGGATTGTGCCATCATACTTGACCATTACACTCTCCATAGCCTTGATCAACCGACGCTGGATGTAACCTGAAGTGAACATGTACATGAGCCACTGTTCACGCGGAAAGTGAGTGAGTTTGGTTTTAGAGTTTTGAACAGTATTTCAGCTATATCGCTGTTTGTGTCTGAAATAAGGCAGGGTATGGACCTTAATCACTTTGATGAGATCAAACTAACAAAACTAATCAACGAAAATAAGTGATTCAAAAGCACACGATCCCTGGTCTCTCATTGCAAATCATGTCAAAGGGACACAACTCTGCAGTGATTTGAAGCAAACTATAAAATAGGTCACCAATTCCCCAAAGTAGTCAGGTACTTTTCTGTGTGTTGTTGTGTTGTCTTCAGTTTTGAAACTGCTGTATGATAATTAGCTTTCAACATGTCTACCTGAGAATTAATGGGAATGCACTCTCAGAGAAAAAAATTAGAGTGATTCAGTTGATTCACCACAGGATCTCTGATCAAGATTAGCATCACTGAGTGCACAAAATGTTATTTCCATATTGCATTCTATGATGTATGTCAGTTGTCTATACCATTTGTGTCAAGAACCTTACTACTGAACACAACTGCCTGATTACCCACCAGTTTCTGCAGTTTTCACAGCTGTATCAATGAGACCCTCTCTTCCACCCATGGCGTGGAAGAAAAACTCTGAAGGAGTCAAACCGGCAAGATAGGAGTTCTCAACAAAACCTCGAGACTCTGGGCCGTAATCATCCTTGATGAAGTGAGGCAGTGTCCGATGTTTGAAACCGAACGGAATACGTTTACCCTCAACGTTCTGCTGTCCCACACAGGCAATAACCTGATGACAAATGAAATAAGTTTAGCAAACAGAAGTATTATTGTGTTATATGTACATGTACATATAAATGAAAGTTAAATATAGTATGGAACAGTATATATAGAAAGTATAAAATATGTATTATAGGACATTAGCTTTCACAGCTAGTTTGTTGTTAAATGCAGCTCTCAGCTAGTTTCCAGCTATATGACAGTGGTCTGTACCAGTCAATCCAGTGACTGACATCATGAGCATCAATCTATGAAACTGCGATATGATGACATGCATCAACCAATTCCGTTCCCGTATGTTGCCTCTCATAACAAGCTTGAGTTACTGAGGGCCAAACCCAACCCGTAAAGGCCCAATATTGTTTTCTCTCCTCTTTGTTTTTACCCTGAACCAGGCAGATTGCAAACATCATTTTTCCAGCTATCATCAGATATATCACCATTTTGAGTAATGTGGTATGATAACCATGACAACAGGGATATTATTGTTCTCCATGAGTACCTGAGAGATATTGATTTTTGATCCTTTGGATCCAGCCACCACCATAGCCTTGAAGTTGTTGTACTCGGACAGAGACTTCTGAGCTTTACTTCCAGTCTTGTCACGAGCATCGTTCAGGATTCTGTTGACCTAAAGCATGACAGAAAATAAAAATGTATACTCTGATAACAAAACAGTAACAATACACCAAAATACACACCCTTTGTGACACATTATTTTCAGTCAGTGGATCACTGGGTTCTTCAATCTTCTCATTCTCAGTTCCATGAACACAATTATGAATACAACTCATGCAGCCTTGTGAAGGGGAAAAGGTACCTCTTAAAGTTTAAACATTAAACCCAAGGCAACATTCCAATTTGGGACTTCTTCTAGCATTAGCAGAAGACATGGAGCAAAATATCTGCCTCAGAAAAATGACATTAATCTTTGTATACATTTTTCATCAGCTCTCCCATACCTGATTCTCGAATGTCTGCCTGAGTGTGTTACCAGGTGATGGCTTCAACTCATCGTTGTGGGCTTTTTCAATGACCTCTATCACCTCTGTCTTGGCTTTTCGGATGGTCTCCTGAATTTCTATGTATGTCTCTGGATCAGCAATGGTGTCTCCAATACCAATGCTGTGACCCTCGATCAGCAGCCAGTTGTTCACACACGTCTGAATGTTACCATACAGTCTTCCTGCTGTGTCATAGCCCAGTTCCATGAATACAATATGCAGGAGAGCTCCAGAGGTGGCGCCAAGAGTCTTCTTACACAAGATTCCACAGATAAGTTCACCGTCTTCTATCAAGACCTAAGGAAGAAACCATTCCAATAAATGTGAATGCCAACAATGACATATTACGGAAATAAGGAATGAAAACATTCCTAAAATTATTTTTGGGGACAAAGGCCAGAAGACTCTACACATTAGGGCTGTGCAATATTACCGGTAAACCGGTACAGTATCTCGCGATCCGATCATCGCGATATGGTTCAGATTCTGCAATACTTGGGTCAGCCAGAGTTAGCTCCCTTTGCATTATCTGCCCTTGATTTCCAAGCAAAAAAAATGTGCTCTAAAAGTTCCAAATATACACATATTTCTGTTGGTTTCATGTAACATTTTACAAGTGGGAGTATCTTTATAATAGGCTCCAAAAGTGCCAAATATTCTACCAAATGCGTTACGTATTGTGGGTTTGAATGGTTTCATATGTGACATTTTGGAGGAATTAAGCACAGTGTATGATCCCATACAGTGCAAACCGAATATAGTGCGCTCTAGGCTCGTGCTTTGGTTCATAGATATGTCGTCTGAACAGGTATGCTCGATCAAAAACGTGTATTTAAAGACAAAGTACAGTATAACTTTACATGCAAATAGGCTGTGCTACAACATTAGATAACTTCGATATAACAGTTACAGTAATTATTAGCAAGATATTTGTATGTTAATGAAAACACAATTTTTTTCACCTCTTGCGCATCAGGTCAAATTCGACGAACTTGTGTGCTTTCGCTTTTACTCACATATACCATCATGTTAGCCCAAAGGGCTACCAGTATTCTATTCGTAATAGATTTTACAATGTATGTGTCAATTTTCATGTTTCAATGTTGTTTAGTTATGACAATATCAATGAATTCACTGGCAACAATGCAGCATCACTGTATTGGATTATAGCCGAAACTGTTTGTTTCTCTGTATGGAATACAGCACGTAACTGAATAACGTCCTGACAGAGCTTATTCAAAGGTGCGCTTTGATATATTTGGACACATTCAACGTATGTATTTATTGTACTGGTATGAGAGAACTTATTACGAAAACATATTTGGAATGTCTCCATTCACAAGTTACAGCTTTCAGAAATTTGTCATGTGCAAGAGTTTCTAAAGCTCTGAGTTGTCTCAACTGTCTAACGTGACCACTGCAAATCTTATTGACATCATGACCCAACGACTTGAACTACTCTTTTTTTTTTTGTTCGTCTGAACATTCCGTAACCTGTTCTAATTCATGAAATTCCAAACTGTTAAAAGTTCTTCACAATTTTTCCAAAATATGAGCTTCGTGTGATACTTAACATTTTCCGATGAGAGTCGGATGCTCCTAAACTCCACATAAATCAACATCCCCTAACTTTCCACCCGTACAGACATTGGTTTTCTGTCCATTAACACACATTTTGTAAGTGTTAACCTGTTTTGGGTCAGTTTTAGCAGTCCTGTCCTGCATTTGCAAGAAGGTACAAGTTGGTTGTCTTCAAAAGAACCTTTCATTCTGTCCAGAACAGTCTTATCAGGAACTGCGAAGTTTATTTTGGAATCATTGGGAAAATACACACCACTAGGGACTTTTCCCTACATGCAGGAATAACAATTGTCGACGAGGTCCGAGTGCTAGCTTCATGCGAGGAAAATGTTTTTGTATTCCTATATAGTTCCTCTGTTAACTCATTCATTGACAAGGCTTGCATCTGTCCAAACACACCCTCCTTCATATCACATGTAGACTTTTTCTTAAGGGGACTGAATACTTCAGTTTGAAATTTTGCGTTTGAAGAAAAAAAATTTAAGGTAAGATATTAGAATTAGTATTTTAATTCACTGGATGGGCCATTGAAATACAGTGGTCACTGGTAATGTTGAAAGAAAGTTGAAAGAATTTGTCCGAAAATCAGAATAATAGCAAACTGAAGTGTTCATTAGTCGACCTGTGTTGATTTAGAAGTGAGAGAAAATGATGCAAAATATAATTAGGAACTCCAATTATTTAGAAATGATAACATGAACTAACTAGAAACCGTACAGTGATTTTTTTTGAAAGCACTATCAACCAACTGTATTAGCAGCTATCAACTTGTACGGTGATGATGCATAGGTGGGTAACGTTTAACTCTTGTGTAAAGAAATGTACTCTATGTTAGGAATATTTCACACCATTTGAAAGCTTATTTATCACATATTTCATATGTTGTCAAATTATACCAAGAAACCATTGGCATACAGCCATGCACAATGAGGACTGGGAGCCTGAAAGTATGGTGTAACAGCAACGAAGAAGATAATGTCACACACACACACACACAGAGCTATTATGAATTTATGATGTACGCACTTGGGCAGAAACCCTCCATTCACTATATCACAATATACATTGCAATATCTCTTAAATTATTGCAATATATCGCAATATGAGAATCAGGGCAATATCCAGCTCTACTACTCATTAAAATATACAACAGAGATTCAGTATGACATTTTGCCTATGTTCAGACACTTTTACAACTGGGAACACCGTAAACCCGTGTTGTGGAATATAACATGAGACTTTGTCATGTGTAAGAGCCTCACTACTTGGCCACCTCAGTGTTCACGTGGATGTTGACTGTTCAGAGTTTAGTTGACCCAGTCAGTGAATACCTTGGTGTCTCCAGGAGATATCCACTTGTATGGTCCTTTGTCTTCATCATCTGGATGTGTGCTGTGAGTCCTCGTCACATTCACTCGACCAGGGATGACGATGGAGAAGATCTGCTTCCCCGTCCATAATGGCTTGGGTTTGAGGATGGCTGGAATCGGCAGTCTGCCATCCCACGTGGGCATGAACATCAACAGCTTCATCACATCACCCTGGATAAAACAAAATGACATTTCAAAGCACGGACATCACAAGTACTGCACAGAGTTGCCCTGCGACTTTCGCCAAAGATTATTTACTAAATAGAAGTTTAAATGTGTCATCTTATTTTATCCATTAACAGTTCAGAGTACGTGAAAGAAAAGATACTCACTCTGTCTAAAAAGACATCTCTCTTGGTCATCTTCCTGACAGCACACAGTGTGTCCTGCACAATACCCATAACAGGCCTGTTGGCCTGGGGGGTGATGATCATACGAGGGACAGCAGCCAGGTTATGAATCTCAGCCCGGGTTTCCAGTGACTGCGCCAAGTGAAGGTTCATCTCATCACCATCAAAATCAGCATTGTAGGGAGTGGTTACACTAAAACACAAAGTAATGGTGGCAATGTCAGTAAAATCAATCACTGACCATGTACCTGTAAGGGAGTGAAATGGAACTGACATTTTACAACCTCATGCCCTCAGAAAAAAAATTAGAGTGTCTAACGTATCCTTTCAGGAAATCAAGACGTTGAATGATAACATCACAGGGCAAGCTATAAACTCCAAACATTTAAGATGGTCGATGTTTTTGTGACAAAACAGTTTGTTTAAAACATAGTTCTTTTCTTGTGGTAGGCATTGACAAGTCGTGACTTCTCTTTTCTTAATGTTTAGGTTAGTGAGGTTCTAGAGATGTACCTAACATTTGACTTTATTCTTTGAAAAACATACCTGAGATTGAGACGGAAGGTTGACCATGGCAAGACCTTAACTCTGTGACACATCATACTCATCTTGTGGAGAGTGGGCTGTCGGTTGAAGATGACCACGTCGTCATCTTGCATGTGTCTCTCTACCTGCAACACAGCAATATTCACTTTGGGTAACTGGCAATAGCACACCAACACACCAACAATGTAATTACTTCAGTCAACCTCTTTAAGGCAGCTTAACTGTTGATTGTGTGGAGCCCTCAGAAAAAAATTAGAGTGTTTAACGTAACTATCAGATAGTCAAGACGTTAAGTGTTTTACATCATTGGGCATGGAAGTGAACAATGTTCAAATAGAATGAACCAACAGCTCTTGCTGCTTTTTATGTATGTTTTGAACTAATACTGGCATGTAATGACAAGTTACACAAAACATCAATTTTGTGAGTTAAGCATTGCATGGCTATTCAACACCATATGAATCATACTAGCAAGTGGTAGAGAGTACAAATCAACCAGGTTTACTATCTTCGACTTCACACAAACCTTGTAGCCAACTTGGAGATGCAGGTCTGATGACTTGGGATGAAACCGGAGATCAATCCTCTCTCCATTGTCTCGAATGATGTACTTGGCTCCAGGATACTGGTTGGCTCCACGACGTACCAGCTCCTGCATTCTGCAATGATCATGCAGTACTATGAGACAAAGCAGTGCTGGATGGGACAGAATAAAAACCGCATCTTTATACACATCCCATGACACGATATCCTTGATTTATGTCGTCATATCCCGTTAGATGAGATGAAATATTTGCAGTTATTAGATGGTGGTCTGTAAATAACTGAGTCTGGACCCGACAATTCTTTGGTCAGTGGTACTGGCACTAATGCACAATAATGGGACACAATGACATGAATGTCCACCCAATCCACTTCCTGCCTCTTATGACATGCATAGCTTGCTCGACACCTATATTCTAAAACAGAATTTCGATGTGATGTGATGATATATTATGTATTGCATTGTGACATGCGCGTTTCAACCCTCAGAAAAAAATTAGAGTGTTTAATTACTATCAGATAGTCAAGACGTTAAGTGCTTTACATCATCGGGCTTATAAATGTCACAATCAAACCAAGTCACCTTAAATACATGAAAGTTCCAAGTCTGTGCACACACTGTCAATGATCAGTACAACGTATTTTGATTATTATCAGTTTATTTTAACCACTTACCTGTCAATGTTGAATGGTGTGACAAGTTCTGGAAATGTAAGGTTCTGTGCAATGGTTCTGGGAACACCAACTTGGTCAACTCTTAGATTTGGATCTGGTGTGATGACAGTACGTGCAGAGAAGTCCACACGCTTTCCCATCAAGTTTCCTCGAACTCGTCCTTCCTTTCCCTTCAGTCTTTGTTTTACTGACTTCAGGGGACGGCCTGACTTTTGTACTGCCTGTAAAATTCAACAGATTTCTTATTGTTGATTTCAAACTTACATAACAGAGCAATTGTGTTCCAAATGACATCAGGTGACATCATAACCCTAACAAAGATACCATAGCAAGTGGATGTAGGGTATTTGTTCTGATAGAATGTACTGGCTAATGAAGGATGAAGTGTATGAGAAAATGCAGGTTTAGAAAATATATTTCTATCAGTCTCTGAAAATTAGCGTTGGGAATTGGTTAGAATCTCACAATTGATGATTGGTTCATTACAGAAGATCAATTATCGAAAATAATTGGTTAGCGTCATTTATCAAATTCTCCTGGTTATGTTTGTTAACGCACCAAAACTATAGAAAAAACATGTAGGTCTTTTGGGATTTATTTGCAAATTGCACAATATGCATTTACTAATGTCACATCTTTAAAGGATGACTGGTATGTTAGGAACATAAATTTCCTGGAGTCTTTAAGATAAATTCAATCATGACAAGGAACGAGCTTGTAGTGCTTATGAAATGAAAACATTGTTAATGCAAACAAGTGTTCCAAAACTGTTTGTGTTCGATTATGAGAAAACATGATCTCTACTGAAAATGCTATTGAATTGCCGTCTACCTTAAGTTTCACAGTGGAGTCCTCAAGGAAATGTCATTTTTCCTTCCTGAATCATGCTAGAATCAGACTAATGGATTATGTTCTTTGCTAAGCCTGTCAAGAGAGAGTTACATTACTTACCCTTGGCAAACCAGGCAGCTCGTTGTCTACCAGTGTGGCACAGTGGTACTGCAACATCTTTGTGTCTTCAGCTATGATGTGAGCTGCAGCTCCGTTCTGTTCATTCCGCCGAAGCTGGTTGTTGGCCTTCACTATGTCGGCCAACTTGTGAGTTAAATCATCCTTGAGACAAGAGAGATACATTATTGTACTGAAGGAGCTTACAGATTCAACATACTGATGATACTGAACAAATTTGCAAAAAACATGTCACTTATGTTCAAGTCAAGAAGTAGGGTAATCAGAAGACAACGGTGATAATTCTATTAGACTTCAGAATTTGACCTTCATTACACTGAAATACCAACCACACCTGAAATGGTCCTCACACATATACCTATGTGGGGAATCCAACTCGGGTCCATGGTGTGATGATCAAACGTATTAACCACAAGGCTACCCCACTGCCCCAACACATGGATAATGAACACTATACAAGCTTTATGGAAAACATCATTTACAAAATAATCCCTAAATTCAGAAATTGAAAAGGATAATGCAAACACGTCATAGTAAAATGACACTGAGCAGGTTTTGTTGACACACTAATTCCAATAATGCCCCATGCCCTGTGACACAAAGTTGTGTCCTATGTATTTTGCTGGTGACATTTGTCCAGAGGGTACAGAAATTCGAATTCACTAGAGTAAACTATGCATCCAGCCCTCAGAAAAAAATTAGAGTGTTTAACGTTACTGTCAGGTAGTCAAGACGTTAAGCATGTTACATCACTGGGCTTTTGCAAATCTATAATACCCGTAGCACGTACTGTACATGTTAGTTAGGGATGGACATGGACATCCACAAGCCCAAATTTTGATAACATACAGTAATACGCAAAACAATATGTGAAATTCTACTATCTCTTACGATAGCTTAAACATTATTAAAACTGGTTGACGTTGCAGGCTATCACTAATTTCTATCCCCCAAAATCAATCAGAAGTAACTGACACTTTCAAGTCAAGATACTCAAAACAACAAAAACAATTTTTTTTAATTCTTTTAGTCCCCATACAGCCTTTGAAATTTGGGGTACCTAGGATCACTGGGGTTTGCTCCAGTAGTACATAAATCTGGAGACCATCTCAGTTCCTAACATTCAACAGTAGGGTCATGACAAGAACCCCTGACTTTCCTGCTGAATTTCAAGCCTGAATTTAACCACAGACCCTACACAAATACTTCCAATGAAAGTAGCAACACACCTGATTCCTTGCCGAACCGAACATGACAACAGCTGGTCTCACAGCCAATGGTGGCACTGGATACACTGTCAGAATCATCCAATCAGGACGTGCAAATTTTGGGTCCATTCCCAGAATCAAACACTCTTCATCAGAAATTCCTTTGAAGATTTCAAGTACTCGTTCCGCGACAGAACAAGTTTCTTCTCTTGTGACTCCTCATTCACATTCTTCCATTCTGCAATCACCTCAAGACCAGTTCTCTTCAGTTTGGGTTGGTATCTGCCACACCCACCATGGCCCTGAAATCATTGGTTCATGAAATTGAGCAATATTCTGATTAGCAAAGATTTAAACCAGGTTACAAGTGATATTCTCTTACCACATAAACTGATTTTATTACCCATATGGGAAGGACACAGGGTAGTATTTTTCCTGTAAGTCCCTAGGGAGGTTACACCTTTTGGTGAATGCTGATTGGCAATTTCAGAAAAAAAAACCCAACTGATTCATTGGTTAAAAACAATATGCTGTGCTTGAGAATTACGTAATTGATATAACTCGGGACAGATAACCTGTCAATATCCGTCACTCATTAGTTATTGTCTAAGTCTTACCCCAACCTGGCGATACCATGATGTATCATTACCCTAGCCTGCTAACAATGTATCATTATCCTAGCCTGTTAACAATAGCATATACCTCATTCTGTTGTTGTATTGTTATCCTAGCCTGGTAACAATTATACATACCTTCTTTTCAGCTGTTGGATCTTCCTCCTCAGTCCGCTTGTCCATTTCATCTCCACCTTCACAAATTTTACGACTTTTGCACAAGTCATACACGTGAGCAAGTCGCTTGCGAGGATGGCCTTTAGATTTGTTGACAATATCTTTTATTTTGGGACCAGTCTGTCAAAGAACAGAACACAATGGTCTGATTAAAAATAATCATTAGTTATTTATCCGGTTCTCAAAATTTCACACAACCTGTAATGATTTGCACTTTTCAAATCAAGAGAAAATTGGGTTCCAATATTTGCTGAGTTCTGCAATAACTAAAACAGGATATATCTCTGACACTACCTCAGATAAGGTCCAACATTGTAACAACCTGTACCTTGACATCAGTTGGCACATAAGACAAGCATGCATTCTTACCGCCCATTCTCATCAGAATCGGAATAAAGACCACTTACTGAATCCACCAGCATCTTTGAACAGAAGAAACAGACACATCGCAACACTTTGATTGTCTTCACTAGAAATCCAACATGAAACACAGGCTTAGCCAGCTCAATGTGCCCAAAATGTCCTGGACATTCTGTCATGTTGCCCGCACAGGTCTGACATCGGGACATTCTGTCAATAACTCCTTGTCGTGGGTCCATCAGGCCGCCTATCTTTGGCCGACCACCTTCCTGGGTTTCGGAGTATTTGATGCCCCCCTCAGTCACAGACATTCGTTTCTGCACAAAAAAAGAAAAGGTATGGTTTCATACAGTGTGCAAAATAGCCACTGGCCCACTATCCAGTGGCTAGTACAAATCAAGGTGGGCCAGTAATCTCCAGTCACTGGCCTGACTGGCTAGTGAATTTTCATGGGGTCATTTTGTAAATATATCACTCTCTCCAACTTGTTAAGTTATAATACACTTTTAAATCATGCAAGATTATGGCCTGATAAAAATGTTCACCATATTAGCAGCTTAATGGTGAAACCTGTTATGCGGACAATATTTTATTCTCATCTTTTTGTACTCTTTTGCTTAGTTTCTACCGTCAAATTTTCGACTAGTGAATTATTTTGTGGGCTAGTAATTTTCAGGCATAGCTAGCATGACTGGCTAGCAAAGTTTGGCAACTAAGTCGCACACTGGCTTCATGGGCGGATCCAGGAATTTTGAAAGGAGGGGGTTCAGGGGGTTCAAACCCCAATTGGCTCAGCCAATGCAAAAAAGAAAATCTTCAATGTGATATTTTGCACTCCTGGCTCAACACGCAGACTGATAAGCATGTTTACTGTAGTGCAGCTAGGTACACTTAAAGTAACATATCATTTTTCAGTGTTTATATGCTTGTTGACTTTCCATCCAAAAACATGGACAATGGGCCAACATTAAACTTGCATCCTGAGTTTGTGTTATTATTTCTATTCTTATAAACACCTATGTGATGATAAGCTGTTATTATTTTCTATTCTTATAAACACCTATGTGATGATAAGCTGTTATTATTTTCTATTCTTATAAACACCTATGTGATAAGCTCTTATTATTTTCTATTCTTATAAACACCTATGTGATGATATACATTATGACTTTGTATCGTACTGGTTCATGCGTAATGTGCACTCTTTTAACAATAGCTGCTAGTGCGAAGCCAGAGTCTAGTAAAGTCATGTTTGGTGTAGTCAGCTCAGCTCGTGAAGGTTCACAAGATAACTGAAACATCTACTTAAATAAATGACTGTCATGTTAGGGGCAGTAGACACCAATTTTTTTTGTGCCCTGACAGCGTGGGTGGTTCCGTATGGTGACTAGGGCTACAACGATTTGGTTTGATTCATCAAAAATTGAATCTGACACCATATTTTCGATAACCGCTATCACTATTTCGATATTTGAATACCAATTTAAATTATTTCCGCACAGCCAGAACGAACACTTGACTCCCAACCTGAGCAGTTTCGAGCGCTGAAATAAGGCAAAACGTGATTGGTTGACGCCAAGCTAATTATCCAATATGAATTTTGTTAGTAGACATCGCCAAGCTGACGATGGATATCACGCTTATAAAGCCAACTCAGAGAGTTAAATGAAATCTGATGTTTTACTTGTATGAAGAAACGAATCGAAAATGATCGAATCGAGGGTCCAATATTGAAAATCGAACTGAATCTAGTCTGGGTGAATCGTTGCTGCCCTAATGTTGAGACCTACAGGCTATCCAGCAGGCAGAAATCCAATATCTATCTGAGAACTGATGTCATTAACAAACTATTCATAACATTCTGTCTTAAAGACCATATCTACCAGAGTTGTTTTTCCAAATTGAAGTTTATTTCAAATAAATATTGGTCATGGCTCTTAGACCTTGTAGGGCTTAACACTGGGACAACAGCTGAAGTTACTGTTGCTATTAGTAACAATATATAATGTGAAATTCAAGATCATTTCATTATACAAGCAAGAAGATAGCCTCTTTTCTGGTATATTTGTTTAAAAAAATTCAAAACCACAACTTCTACGTTTGTGTACAGAAACGTCAGACAAACATTTGGATGGAACTGAAGACCATAGGTTTCCGGATGTCACACCTTTTCAGACGGCAGTGCTTCCTTGGGCAGTAACAAGGTGTGGCGTGTCACAGATTTTGTAAAGTTTTGAATTATGGCTTAAGTATAGGATAAAGTAACCTTCCATAATTTAGCGAGATGTTTAACAATTGCTCATGCCCTGGTCGAGACAAATGGATGTTCTAGGTGTCAATAAACCTATAACGCAAGGATAAATTTAAGCAAATGTATCGCTACTGGCCGAGATTATTCCTTATGTAATAATACATTTCACACTCCAATTGTAAAGTTTACACATAGAAAAGAATGTTGTGGGATGAGCTTGATAAGCTGTAGCATATATCTTTGTATATTGTGGCTTTCAGACTTTCAAACAATTGTTGTAGGATTGTTAGGCCTGATCCCTTGAACAGCTGTAAAACATCTCGTTAATTTACTTATCTTATTAAACAGTAGCCATTCTCTGAGTAGGTACATTTTTTGTTTTATATTCCCCGTTACAGTGAGAGTAAACCCTGGCATCTGAAACGGTACAATATCTTAAGACATGCTCTGAAGATACCGAAAAAGCTGATTTGCATAAGCTTGTTTAGCCTAAAAATCTGGACTAATCAAGGTCTAAGAAGTAAGGCTGCAGTCAGTTGTTAAGCAAATGACAATAGAAAACTGAACTTGAATCACAGTATTTGAAAAAGTTGGGTCTTATAATCGATTTATTAAATATAAACAGATCGAAAGTGCTCTTTTTAAAAAAATAGTTTCACGAGCATGTAAACATGAAAATAATACTTCCTAACATTCGCGAGTCAATCTTCGACAAAAACATTTGAACACAAACGTACAATCTCATCTGGTCCCAATATTCCGAACTGGACCTTCTTCACCAGCATAACTGGGGCATTCGAGTCTCCCACAAACGCCATTGTGAAAATATGGCGCGTCGATGCGTTCCTGGATATATGAAGAAATCCTCGGTACTACAAGAAATAGACCAGTTGTTTCGACTAGCTATTTGATCAGTAAGGAGAACAGAAACATTTGTGTCCCCCTGTAACGTGTCGAGGGGAACGGAAGCCTTTAACTTCTAAGACTTTTCAGTCTCGTTTCCCCTCTCCTTGGTCCAATGTCGGACCGATGGCTTCCGAGCTTTCCTTCTGCGTATTTATACCTTTTGGTCAGCTACGGGTTCAACCTTTGCTTAACATGGGCTTCGTTGTGCAATCGTTCAATGTCGGTAATTTCCGTCAGTGCGATTTTAACCGAAGAGAAGGTGAAGGTCATTAGTGCGCCAAAATAGAAATGATGCGCAGCATGTTTACAATCATGAGACTATATTTAAGCTGGTTCCCGGCTCCCTTTGCGCGCGCTAAAGTTCGCGATATGCGAGACGGGGCCCAGCTTAGAGACTATTTTGCCTGGACCAGGCCAGATCTTGCGCTCCTCGTCGCACTTGAGCAGACGAGCAGAAACGAAGAAACAGGACATTAAACCTGTCTGGTTTAAGATTGCAATAATATATTTTTGTGTGCCAAAAGAGTGTGATCAAATCTTAACCACATCATACCACATATCCTCCGCGGCCATGCATTTGGCTGCCATCATGGTTCTTGCTCAACACGATCGGGGGAAACAAGATCGTAGAAATCCTAAATTAAAAATCGCCCGTTCCCCCGACCCAAGTTACGTTTGTCACATATGGCTACAAGACAAGTACTTTTGACTCCACGCAACTCTAAGCTAAAGTTCGTGTTCACCAGAGCATAACAGTAATAAATACACATTTCAATTGTGCTCTTCTAAGTTATGCATCGATTAGTATTTCGTGGAACTTGACTGCGTGACATATTTTCACAATGTCAACGGGAGACTCGAATGCGCCACTTATGCTGGTGAAGAAACTCCAGTTCGGGATATTAGGACCAGATGAGATTGTATGTTTGTGTTCAATTGATTCATTGATTTTACACATTGATTAGTCATAGTGAATTTCCGAAAGTCTAAGCTACACTTACCCAAAGTAAATTATGATAATGTGAAATACACAAGGCTTGTCAACAATATTACCTTCCAAAAATAAGGCTGTGAATCTGTTTAGATGTTTATTGTACAATAATTCGAGTACAACACTGCACTTTTCCAAGTTCAGTCAGTATTCTACTGTAATTTCATTGAAGTTGACAAGAGCTTCTTTAAGAGGCATTTTAGAAGTTGTATAGGTGAAGGAAAACCAAGTTCTATGGATAGTCAACTTCTTTATTGCAATGAGTGCGACATATCCTTGTAGGTACTAACCCCGTTTTCCAGTCTAAGTAAACTTAGACTCAGTATTATTCGTTACACTGCTATACTGATAGCAGTGTAACGAATAATACTGAGCCTAAGTTTACTTAGACTGCCCCGTTATCAAGCTTGCAAGTGATACAAAAAGTTGTAACAAGGAGAATATATACATAGCTGCATAGTGGGTAGTGTTGGGAACTGATTAAAATCTTATAATTGATGATTGGTTCATTATAACAGATCAATCATCGAAAAAATTGGTTAGCATCATTATTCAGATTTTCCTATTCAGGTAGTTATTGCAGATATGTATAACATGATGCAACTTGCTACTTTAAAGTGATGACTAATATACCATGAACATAAACTTCCTGGAGTCTTCAAGAAATAGTCATTACTTTTCAGTTAGTGAAGTGAGTATTTTAACAATTAAACACGTTTTCAGGCCCTGACAACTTTGAAGATATGTTCCATCGTCAAGTGTTTCAAAGACTAAACCAGTAGTTCCAAAATCGTTTGTGTTCGATTATGAGAAAATGTGATCGCTTGCTTGGTCATTTAGTCACTGCGACCAATCTTCGATTATTTCAATTAATCGGAACCCCACTAATAGTGAGTATATACAATTGACAAGGTTGATATACACTGGATGCTAATTTGTGTTCGACAGTTCCACTGGCCTTCATTAGATATTCAATCATGTCTTGTTAACAACTGCAATTGATCATTTTGTTTTAGAGACTGTACAAGTGGGCAGATATACACAGGTCTTATGATAGTCTTATGATTTCCCTTGTTCCCACATTCTATTGCACAAGTTCTTTCCTATATTACCTAGAATAGCTGCAAAATTGCTGATGCAGCGTTAAATGATATATAATCTCTCACTCACACTTTATCTACATGTTTGGCTTGAATGTACATAATTGCTTTGTCATTTTAATACCCAATTGTTTATCTTACAATATATATTGACTCGGACATATCCACTGATAATTTGACATAGATATCCAATGATTTACATGTAGCTTATTTAAACTGGAAAGCTTTTAAAATATGTACCAGCTCTACCTCTCAATTTCAGTTTTAATAAGTGGGTCATTCTCAAAATTTGCCCAACTTTTGGTCAGTAACACATTGCTCTGAAAATATTGTTTCAAATTTTTTTCAAAAATCATATTATGAAAGAAAAATGTATTTTGTTCCTCATAATGATGTAAAATAGTGTACCTGTTTGTTATTTTTGGGACAAAATTGGGTTTTTATCATCATTTTGAAAGAAAAACCACTGTCAGTGGACAGCGACATTACTTTGCAGCACCATAAAGTTTAAATTCCAGGGTATTTATACATATTTTTTAAAGATTTATAATGAAACACCAATATTAAAAACACATTCCTGCATGAAATATTGAAAACAAAATGAAAATCACATAACTACAATGAAAACAATGACTGTCCAAAATGTCACAGTCAGTGGTGTAACGAATATAAACATGTGACATTAATAATTATCTCGTTTGAGTAAAAAATATGAAACACTAAATGGTCCCTTTGCTGATGACTTTCTTCTCGTGGCAGAAGTTTTGTGGAGGCCAAATTTTATTTTGATGTTGAAGTTTGATGCAGTTGGTGAGTCTACTTCATATCATAACTTTTATCGCGTCAGTGGTGTAACGCTGATTTCTTATTCATGTGTTCTTTTCATAACAATGTTTATCTAAAGTACATCAAAGTTGCTAAAACATCAACATTTATGCCAGGTGGTCTGTGATTAGGAAGCATTAATTGTTATAAAGTTCATAAAAGTGGGAATAGGTCAGTGGTGTAACTGTCAGTGGTATAACATTGGAAAATGTTACCACTGACAATTTCTGTTACACCACTGACAAAATGTTCATTTAAGTCACTTGTTCACAAAACTCAACTGCTTTGCATTGTATTTATCCAGTATATTTTATTACCATTAACTCATGTAAAGTCTGTGAAGGTAATTTGTTCTGGTATATTAGTATATAAAGTTCAGAAAAATCAGTGGTGTAACAAAAATGTCATTGGTGTAACAGTATTACTACAATATGTTCATTTTATTGTTTTTAATATTATTTTGAAAAACCTTTTTAAAATCTGAGTGTTCAAAAGTTGCTATTGAGCTGTTTAATTATATTAATGATCAATTAAAGGCAATTAATTTGAATTTATCGTTGAAGTTAATTCAATAAAAATCAGTGGTGTAACAAAAAATGTCATTGGTTTAACAATATTACTACTATTTGTTCAGTTTATTGATTTTGTATATTATTTTTTAAAAACCTTTTAAAATCTGAGTGTTCAGAATTTGCTGTTGAGCTGTTTAAATCTGTTAATTATCAATTAAAGGCAAGTAATTTGGATTTATATTTAGAGTGAGGTAAAGAAAAATCAGTGGTGTAACACAAAATGTCATTGGTGTCACAGTACTCTTTGAATTTGTACATTTTAATCTTAACTGTTGATATCATTTGTTTTCCAACGCCACATGTTGGAAAGCCGTTCTCAAATGATGATTATTAAGTAATCCAAAGCATCATATGGCTGTTGATTTGGTTTACTGTTCCAGTAAGTTGCAGAAAGTTCAGTGGTGTAACAGGCAGGATATCAAAATATATCAGTGGTGTAACATGCATATTTGCTAACATTTAATTATTTCAAAAGAATAATTTAACAGTTAGACTGATATTTTATGATAACTTAAAACAGCTTTAATAGCACTGTATACATAAAACATGATCAGTCTTAAGTATACAAGTTATTTCAGAAAAAAATATCATATGTTACCATTACATTCTTCTCACACCAAGCCCTTTTTGCCAAATTTACAATTAAATATGTGAGAATAATGAAACGATTTAATTTATACTTGAAAATAGAAAAAGTTTGTAAATAATGACAAATGTGAAAAATTCCTTATCTGACATCAAAGTTTGAAAAAAGAATACTTTTATGCTTGTTACACCACTGACGGGTTTTTTCAGTGGATACTTTAAAAAAGTTTATTTTAAAAATATTTTATTACTTTCCTGTGTGCAAATTATCATGACCGCATTCTTTAAGGTGTTGACCATTCATAACAATTATGAGATAATTCAGTATGATGCTTTGTATTTTCATATTTTTCATAGCACGAATTTGGCCTTTTTTTGAGAATGACCCAAGTAATTTTCTGGTATTTTTTCAAGTATACAAAAACAAATATAAAAAATATTGAACTGATCCATATCCAACTGATCAACAGTCCATCGCACGCAGTCAGTTGAAAATGTAGTCAAAATGGTGATGAAATGTTATAATATAGAGCTCCAGTGAATACACAATGTCAGGTCAGTTTTACACAGCTGGTAAGTAATAGGTATAAATGTTCAGCAGACATTTTGGAAGCACTCCACGTAGTGGTGGTCCGATTAATTGAAATAATCGAAGATTGGTTGCAGTGGCCAAACGACCAAGCAATCGATCACATTTTCTCATAATCGAACACAAACAATTTTGGAACCGCTGTAATAGAGTTTGAAATACTTGCTGATGGAACATATCTAGGATGTTGTCAGGGCCTGAAAACGTGTTTATTTCTAAGAAAACTCACTTCACTTTCTGAAAAGTCATGACTGAATATTTCTTGAAGAATCTGGGAAGTTTATGTTACGCTGGAACTGAATCATTTTACACTGGATGTGAAATTTGCAAATGTAATTTGTGCAGTTTCAAAAAACAACAGAGAACCAAATGTTTTTTCTTTATACTTATCTGCAAATACAACCTGAATAGGAAAATCTTAAAAATGACGCGAGCCAATCTTTTTTCGATGATTGGTCGTTGGTATTGAACCAATCATCAATTGTGAGATTTCAACCAATTCCCAACACTACTCCCCACTACAGTGGTTTCAGGGTAGATGTGCATCACATGCAAAGAACTTCACACAACATGGTTAAGTTAGGTGTGCATTATGTGATACTGGCTTTTCCAAATTATAGATATGTAGGATTAATTATTTTCATTGGGTTGTTGTAGCACTGGTCTCTTGATTTGTATGGTGGTAACAAAACACAGAACTGTGTCATTTTTTCCAACCCCATCTATCCATTTTCTGTAGGTCTCTTCAATCCAATTTTGACTGCAATCAGCTGTCATAGGATCCGTGAAGGTCCGGGTTAGAGTATTGATTTTCAGTAACCCAGCTTGTAAGAGGCGACTTAAGGGGATCGGTGGTCAGGCTCGCTGGCTTGGCTGACGTATGTCGGTTCCCAATTACGCAGATCGATGCTCATGTTGTTGATCGCTGGATTGTCTGGTCCAGAGTTGATTATTTACTGACCGCCGCCATATAGCTGGAATATTGCTGAGTGCAGCGTAAACCTAAACTCACTCACTCACTGTCATAGTATCCATGGTAGCTGAGTTCACTGAAGATGACAAGACTAGTTTAAAATATGCCATAATCAAGTCGGTTTGTTTCTGTCATTGTTTTGTGGGGCAACAACTGTTAATATAAATGTTAGTGTAGTAAAACTGGAATACACAACAGACTTTTTGAAGTGGTATTTAGAAGCTGGTATGATGAAGAGGAACACGTTTTATGGATTGAAAACTTCTTTGATGCAATATATGCCACACTTACTTGATAACTGTTAGCATTTACACCAAAACTTTGCAGCAATGAAGTTTTTTTTAAGTTTTTTTTTACAAATTTTATGTTTAAGTTTATCATTAAAATATATTATATAAAACACATTGTAGGTGGGTACAACACAATATAAATATGTACAGCAAGAGGACAGGGTCAATAGATGAAGTTATCAATCCATAAAACATGTTTCTCTTGAATAGTTTGTCCATACAAGGACACAAGGATGGCCATTGGCTTTACTAGTGATCTCACAGCTCAAGTCAAACAGTACTGTTCTTCTGCTGCCCTTGTCCTATTCTCTATGCATATGGCAAACCTATGTCATCTTCCGAGTAAACTGGGGCAGCGGGGTAGCCTAGTGGATAAAGATTTCGCTCAGCACACCAAGGACCCGAGTTCGATTCCCCACATGGGTACAATGTGTGAAGCCCATTTCTGGTGTCCCCTTCGTCATATTGCTGTAATATTGCATGGATACATTTTGTGAATCCACTGCCATGATATTGCTGGAATATAAATGAAAGCAGTGCAGGGATGAGAATTGTCCGCTGATCCGTGGAATTCCAGGAATTCCATTTTGCCAAGGGTCATTTTTGTGAATTGTCTAAATCCTGCTGCCCCTAGACCCCCGGCTAGTTTTCCGAGTTTTTCTCAAAACTTCATTCTCATCCCTGGCAGTGTAGAACCTCACTCACTCGCCCAAAGCCTACCCACCTATGTTAGAATAACATTAACATAATACAGTGTACTTCAATTTAGACCCATTAAGATTAGGCCCCTTATACAAGCACATCTATTGTAATACCATAATCTCATTCCAAGCATCCAGTAAATGTGTCAACAAGATTAGTGCCAGTTTATTTAGCAGGATTAAGTACTCCAATCCATCCAGTCATTTCATTTATCATGGGGCACACTCCATTATGTAGCAACAGCCAATCACTTTCATTTTTTTGTTAAGAGTTAAATACATAGAAAACTAAAAAAATAGGCAGTATGGTTAGGTAAGTTCTTGCTCTCAGTCTAGAAGGATGAATGCCATATTCACCTGATGAAGGAGTAAGGATATGTCTAGAAGGATGAATGATATATTCACCTGATGAAGGAGTAAGGATATGTCTAGAAGGATGAATGCTATATTCACCTGATGAAGGAGTAAGGATATGTCTAGAAGGATGAATGCTATATTCACCTGATGAAGGAGTAAGGATATGTCTAGAAGGATGAATGCTATATTCACCTGATGGAGTAAGGATGTCTAGAAGGATGAATGCCATATTCACCTGATGAAGGAGTAAGGATATGTCGAGAAGGATGAATGCTATATTCACCTGATGAAGGAGTAAGGATATGTCTAGAAGGATGAATTCCATATTCACCTGATGAAGGAGTAAGGATATACTCCAAAACACTGTGTTCCTCATAAAGAAGCTGACATCCATATAAACTCTCTTCCTTATGTGTATCACTTCTAAATGCCATTCAGAGACCTGATCAAATCTTGTTCTGAATGACCTGCAGAGACTAGAAGCCTGTAGCCCTGTGAAAATAACCCAACTTTCTGTCTTAAACAATCCAATAAATATTTTCAGACAAACTGAAAATGTCCTGTTCAGACTTTGCATTTGACCTTAATACAGGAAATCTTTCACCTGCACATTGACCGATACATCCAGGGTATCACGTCCAGGGTATCAAAACTCTGTCATCTCACCTGCATCACATTAATTAATCACCTGCTTTTGACTGATACATCCAGGGTATCACATCCAGGGTATCAAAACTCCGTCATCTCACCTGCATCACATTAATTAATCACATGCTCTTGACTGATACATCCAGGGTATCACATCCAGGGTATCAAAACTCTGTCATCTCACCTGCATCACATTAATTAATCACCTGCTCCATTGACAAAACTCAGTCATCTCACCTGAATCATATTAATTAATCACCTGCACCATTGACTGATACATCCAGGGTATCAAAACTCCATCGTCTCACCTGCATCACATGATTTAATCACCTGCTCCATTGACAAAACTCAGTCATCTCACCTGAATCATATTAATTAATCACCTGCACCATTGACTGATACATCCAGGGTATCAAAACTCCATCGTCTCACCTGCATCACATCATTTAATCACCTGCACCATTGACTGATAGTCCAGGGTATCACATCCAGGGTATCACGTCCAGGGTATCAAAACTCCATCGTCTCACCTGCATCACATTATTTAATCACCTGCACCATTGACCGATACGTCCAGGGTATCAGGGGCGGTGGGGTAGCCTAGTGGTTACAGGGTTGGCTTGTCACGCCGAAGACCCGGGTTCGATTCCCCACATGGGCACAATGTGTGAAGCCCATTTCTGGCGTCCCCTGCCGTGATATTGCTGGAATATTGCTAAAAGCGGCGTGAAACTAAACTCAGTCAGTCAGTCAGTCCAGGGTATCAAAACTCAGTCATCTCACCTGCATCACATTAATTAATCACCTGCACCACTTTAATTAGCCTTTGTAATCACCAGAGGTTGTCCTCTTCTTTTGATCTAACTTTAAATGGCCAAGTGGGCCTTGTGTGTGAAACATACCTCATGGGAGAAAACCCACAAAACACAAGTTTAGAATTAGTCAATATAAATGCTTGAAAATATGTACCAATTTTTCTCTAAAAGTACCTGTGAACAGTAATATGCTGTGAAATTCAATTCTCCAAGTAGATATTGTGTTTGTAGATATCAAAATATACTCTAATAACACATGCACTTCATGTAGGGTGCGTTTTAGCAATTCACTACAGACGTGAGTGTAACCTTACATTTTTGTTCAATGTTTCGTTTTGCAAACGTTTTGTCTCAGCAAGTTTTAGGTGGTAATTCTGTATACTTTCTTCTTGTCCCATACATACAGCAGTGACATGTAGGCAGTTTGAACATAGTCTTTGTGACCAAAATGAAATGTTTCATCTTTATTCGTTAAATTAGCATGAAACACAACAATCAGGTCCAGCAAGTCACATGATCAACCTAGCTATCGGGGTGGCGGGGTAGCCTAGTAGTTAAAGCGTTTGCTCATCATGCTGAAGACCCCTACATGGGTACAATGTGTGAAGCCCATTTCTGGTGTCCTCTGCCGTGACATTCCTGGAATATTGCTTAAAGCGGCACAAAACTAAACTCACTCACTCACCTTAGTTATCACATGTGCATAGGAATGCAAGCACAAAGACTTTGCTAAACAAGGAAATGCATAAAACAACAGGAGTAGGCTGGCATCCTGGTATTCCCACAGTTATTCATGATATTTCACGTCCTCATGTGCTCCGTCAATGAGGTCATTAAAATATTACCACATATTGATAATTGTACTGTTGTTTTCTTTTTCAACACATTCACATAACAATTCAAAAGGAAGAAACAAGCCCCTTCCTACAAAGGCATCATCGAAATGGCACAAAGTCCATTGCCCATTGAACCACTGAAAAATAAAGAAATCTGTTTTTAGATTGTATGTGGACTATCGTCTCTTCAACTGAGAAACTCATTCAGATGCTTTCCCTCTTCCACATACTGAGAAATTATTTCATGCCCTATCTGTGGCAAATAGTGTAGACTTGGGATGGACGAGAAGAGGATGATTAAAACAAGACTGCATCTAATTGCTCTCCATCTTAAAGGTCACATGCAACCAAAAAATCCAACATAATTAAAACACAGTTATCACTTATTCATGACATATAATATACATTGCTGGTTATGGAAATACAAATAAACAAAATTATAAGCGGACAATCGCAAATCAAAAGTGCAATATTTTGTACTTGGGTTTACTTTCCAAGAAACGAAGCAGCCGGGATACCGAACCCAGTCAGAGCGGGTGGGTGTGCACTCAAGTGTAACTGCTGGCTCATTTGCAGATGCCCTCTCGGCTCATTGTGTGTGTTTATATAGAGATGTTCGGTTTTATGTACATGTGTGTCGACCATTAGTTCTGTCCCGGTAACACCATTGGTACATGTGTGGCGCCTATTAGTTACATCCTGAGGGTACCAGTGGTACATGGGTGGAGAATATTAGTTCCGTCCTGGTAGTACCATTGTTACATGTGTGGCGCCTATTAGTTCCGTCCTGGTAACATTATTGGTACATGTGTGGCGCCTATTAGCTCTGTCCTGGTAACACCATTGGCACATGTGTGGCACCTATTAGTTCCATCCTGGTAACAACATTGGTACATGTGTGGCGCCTATTACCTACGTCTTGGTAACACCATAGGTACATGTTTAGCACCTATTAGTTTCGTCCGGGTAACACCACTGGTACCTGTATGGCGACGATTATTTCCGTCCTGGTGGTACCATTGGTACATGTGTGGCGAATATTAGTTCCGTCCTGGTAACACCATTGGTACTTGTGTGGCGACTATAAGTTCTGTCCTGGTAACACCATTGGTACATGTGTGGCGCCTATTAGCTCTGTCCTGGTAACACCATTGGCACATGTGTGGCACCTATTAGTTCCATCCTGGTAACACCATTGGTACATGTGTGGCGCCTATTACCTACGTCTTGGTAACACCATAGGTACATGTTTAGCACCTATTAGTTTCGTCCGGGTAACACCACTGGTACATGTGTGGCGACGATTATTTCCGTCCTGATGGTACCATTGTTACATGTGTGGCGAATATTAGTTCCATCCTGGTGGTACCATTGGTACATGTGTGGCGACTATTAGCTCCGTGCTGGTAGTACTATTGGTACATGTTTGGCGACTATTAGTTCCATCCTGGTAACACCATTGGTACATGTGTGGCGCTTATTAGTTCAGTCCTGGTGATACCATTGGTACCTCTGTGTCGACCATTCGTTCCGTCTGGTAACACCATTGGTACATGTGTGGCGACTATTAGTTACATCCTGAGGGTACCAGCGGTACATGGGTGGAGAATATTAGTTCCGTCCTGGTAGTACCATTGTTACATGTATGGCGACTATTACTTCTGTCCTGGTAGTACCATTGGCACATGTGTGGCGACTATTACTTCCGTCATGGTAGCACCAATGCCACATGTATTGCGACTATTAGTTCCGTCCTGGTGGTACCATTGGTACATGTGTGGCGACTATTAGCTCCGTGCTGGTAGTACTATTGGTACATGTGTTGCGACTATTAGTTCCATCCTGGTAACACCATTGGTACATGTGTGGTGCTTATTAGTTCAGTCCTGGTGATACCATTGGTACCTCTGTGTCGACCATTCGTTCCGTCTGGTAACACCATTGGTACATGTGTGGTGACTATTAGTTACATCCTGAGGGTACCAGCGGTACATGGGTGGAGAATATTAGTTCCGTCCTGGTAGTACCATTGTTACATGTATGGCGACTATTACTTCTGTACTGGTAGTACCATTGGCACATGTGTGGCGACTATTACTTCCGTCATGGTAGCACCAATGCCACATGTATTGCGACTATTAGTTCCGTCCTGGTGGTACCATTGGTACATGTGTGGCGACTCTAAGCTTCGTATTGGTAGTACTATTGGTACATGTGTGGCGACTGTTATTTCTGTCCTGGTGGTTGGTACATGTGTTGCGACTATTAGTTCCGTCCTGGTAACACCATTGGTACTTGTGTGGCGACTATTAGTTCCGTCCAGGTCACACCATTGGTACTTGTGTGGCGACTATTAGTTCCGTCCTGGTAACACAATTGGTACATGTGTGGCAAATTTTAGTTTGGTCCTGGTAACACCATTGGTACATGTGTGGCGACTATTAGTTACGTCCTAGTGGTACCATTGGTACCTCTGTGTCGACCATTAGTTCCGTCCTGGTAACACCATTGGTACATGTGTGGCGACTTTGAGTTCCGTCCTGGTGGTACCATTAGTACATGTATGGCGAATATTCTTTCCGTCCTGGTGGTACCATTGTTACATGTATGGCGACTATTAGTTCCGTCCTGGTAGCACCATTGGTACTTGTGTGGCGACTATTAGTTCCGTCCTGGTAACACCATTGGTATCTGTGTGGCGCCTATTAGTTCCATCCTGGTAACACCATTGGTACATATGTGGTTCCTATTAGTTTCCTCCTGGTCACACCATTGGTACATGTTTAGCGACTATTAGTTACGTGCTGGTGGTACCATTGTTACCTCTGTGTCGACCATTAGTTCCGTCCTGGTAACACCATTGGTACATGTGACAGTGTGGCGACTATTAGTTACGTCCTGCCGGTACCATTGGTACATGGGTGGCGAATATTCTTTCCGTCCTTGTGGTACCATTGTTATATGTGTGGCGACTATTAGTTCCGTCCAGGTAGCACCACTGCTACATGTACGGCGACTATTAGTTCCTTCCTGGTAGTAACATTGGTACATGTGTGGCAAATATTAGTTCCATCCTGGTGGTACCATTGGTACATGTGTGGCGACTATTAGTTCAGTCCTGGTGAAACAATTGGTACCTCTGTGTCGACCATCAGTTCCGTCCCGGTAACACCATTGCTACATGTGTGGCGACTATTAGCTCCGTGCTGGTAGTTCTATTGGTAGATGTTTAGCGACTATTAGTTCCGTCCTGGTAACACCATTTGTACATGTGTGGCGCCTATTACCTCCGTCCTAGTAACACCATTGGTACATGTGTGGCGACTACTAGTTCAGTCCTGGTGGTACCAGTGGTACATGGGTGGCGAATATTTGTTCCGTCCTGGTGGTACCATTGGTACATGTGTGGCGATTATTAGCTCCGTGCTGGTAGTACTATTGGTACATGTGTGGCGCCTATTAGTTCCATCCTAGTAACACCATTGGTACATGTGTGGCGCCTATTAGTTCAGTCCTGGTGATACCATTGGTACCTCTGTGTCGACCATTAGTTCCGTCCCGGTAACACCATTGGTGCATGTGTGGCGACTATTAGTTACATCCTGAGGGTACCATTGGTACATGGGTGGAGAATATTAGTTCCGTCCTGGTAGTACCATTGTTACATGTGTGGCGACTATTACTTCCGTCCTGGTAGCCCAATTGGCACATGTGTGGCGACTATTAGTTCCGTCCTGGTAACACCATTGGTACATGTGTGGCGACTATAAGCTTCGTCCTGGTAGTACTATTGGTACATGTGTGGCGACTGTTATTTCCGTCTTGGTGGTACCATTGGTACATGTGTGGCGACTATTAGTTCCGTCCTGGTAACACCATTGGTACTTATGTGGCGCCTATTAGTTCCGTCCTGGTAACCCCATTGGTACATGTGTGACGCCTATTAGCTCTGTCCTGGTAACACCATTGGTACATGTGTGGCACCTATTAGTTGTGTCCTGGTAACAACATTGGTACATCTGTGGCGCCTATTACCTACGTCTTGGTAACACCATTAGTACATGTGTGGCGCCTATTAGTTTCGTCCTGGTAACACCACTGGTACATGTGTGGCGACGATTATTTCCGTCCTGGTGGTACCATTGGTACATGTGTGGCAAATATTAGTTCCATCCTGGTGGTACCATTGGTACATCTGTGGCGACTATTAGCTCCGTGCTGGTTGTACCATTGGTACTTGTGTGGCGACTATTAGTTCCGTCCTGGAGGTACCATTGGTACATGTGTGTCGACCATCAGTTCCGTCCTGGTAGCACCATTGGTACTTGTGTGGCGACTATTAGTTCCGTCCTGGTAACACCATTGTTACATGTGTGGCGCCTATTACCTCAGTCCTAGTAACACCATTGGTACATGTGTGGCGACTATTAGTTACATCCTGAGGGTACCAGTGGCACATGTGTGGCGACTATTCGTTCCGTCCTGGTAGTACCATTGTTAAATGTGTGGCGACTATTAGTTCCGTCCTGGAGGTACCATTGGTACATGTGTGTCGACCATCAGTTCCGTCCTGGTAGCACCATTGGTATTTGTGTGGCGACTATTAGTTCCGTCCTGGTAACACCATTGGTATATGTGTGGCGCCTTTTAGTTCCGTCCTGGTAACACCATTGGTACATGTGCGGCGCCTATTAGTTTTGTCCTGGTAACACCATTGGTATATGTGTGGCGCCTATTAGTTCCGTCCTGGTAACACCATTGGTACATGTGCGGCGCCTATTAGTTTTGTCCTGGTAACACCATTGGTACATGTGCGGCGCCTATTAGTTTTGTCCTGGTGGTACCATTGGTACATGGGTGGCGAATATTAGTTCAGTCCTAGTGATACCATTGGTACCTCTGTGTCGACCATTAGTTCCGTCCTGGTGGCACCATTGGTACATGTGTGGTGAATATTTGTTCCGTCCTGTTGGTACCATTGGTACATGTGTGGCGAATATTAGATACATCCTGGTGGTACCATTGGTACATGTGTGGCGACTTTTAGCTCCGTGCTAGTAGTACTATTGGTACATGTGTGGCGACTATTAGGTCCATCCTGGTATCACCATTGGTACATGTGTGGCGCCTATTAGCTCCGTCCTAGTAACACCATTGGTACAAGTGTGGCGACTATTAGTTCAGTCCTGGTGATACCATTGGTACCTCTGTGTCGACCATCAGTTCCGTCCCGGTAACACCATTGGTACATGGGTGGCGATTATTTGTTCCGTCCTGGTGGTACCATTGGTACATGTGTGGCGATTATTAGCTCCGTGCTGGTAGTACTATTGGTACATGTGTGGCGACTATTAGGTCCATCCTGGTATCACCATTGGTACATGTGTGGCGCCTATTAGCTCCGTCCTAGTCACACCATTGGTACAAGTGTGGCGACTATTAGTTCAGTCCTGGTGATACCATTGGTACCTCTGTGTCGACCATTAGTTCCGTACCTGTAACACCATTGGTACATGTGTGGCGACTATTAGTTACATCCTGAGGGTACCAGTGGTACATGGGTGGAGAATATTAGTTCCGTCCTGGTAGTACCATTGTTACATGTGTGGCGACTATTACTTCCGTCCTGGTACCCCCATTGGCACATGTGTGGCGACTATTAGTTCCGTCCTGGTAACACCATTGGTACATGTGTGGCGACTATAAGCTTCGTCCTGGTAGTACTATTGGCGACTATTAGTTCCGTCCTGGTAACACCATTGGTACATGTGTGTCGACTATAAGCTTCGTCCTGGTAGTACTATTGGTACATGTGTGGCGACTGTTATTTCCGTCCTGGTGGTACCATTGGTACATGTGTGGCGCCTATTAGTTCCGTCCTGGTAACCCCATTGGTACATGTGTGGCGCCTATTAGCTCTGTCCTGGAAACACCATTGGTACATTTGTGGCACCTATTAGTTCCATCCTGGTAACACCATTGGTACATGTGTGGCGCCTATTACCTACGTCTTGCTAACACCACTGGTACATGTGTGGCGACGATTATTACCGTCCGGGTGGTACCATTGTTACATGTATGGCGAATATTAGTTCCATCCTGGTGGTACCATTGGTACATGTGTGGCGACTATTAGCTCCGTGCTGGTAGTACTATTGGTACATGTTTAGCGAATATTAGTTCCATCCTGGTAACACCATTGTTACATGTGTGGCGCCTATTACCTCAGTCCTAGTAACACCATTGGTAAATGTGCGGCGACTATTACTTCCGTCCTGGTAGCCCCATTGGCACATGTGTGGCGACTATTAGTTCCGTCCTGGTAGTACCATTGTTACATGTGTGGCGACTATTACTTCCGTCATGGTAGCACCAATGCCACCTGTATGGTGACTATTAGTTCCGTCCTGGTGGTACCATTGGTACATGTGTGTCGACCATTAGTTCCGTCATGGTAGAACCATTGGTACTTGTGTGGCGACTATTACTTCCGTCCTGGTAACACCATTGGTATATGTGTGGCGCCTATTAGTTTTGTCCTGGTAACACCATTGGTACATGGGTGGCGAATATTAGTTCCGTCCTGGTGGTACCATTGGTACATGTGTGCCGAATATTAGATCCATCCTGGTGGTACCATTGGTACATGTGTGGCGACTATTAGCTCCGTGCTAGTAGTACTATTGGTACATGTTTGGCGACTGGTACCTACGTCTTGGTAACACCATTGGTACATGTGTGGCGCCTATTACCTCAGTCCTAGTAACACCATTGGTACATGTGTGGCGACTATTAGTTACATCCTGAGGGTACCAGTGGCACATGTGTGGCGAGTATTCGTTCCGTCCTGGTAGTACCATTGTTACATGTGTGGCGACTATTAGTTCCGTCCTGGAGGTACCATTGGTACATGTGTGTCGACCATCAGTTCCGTCCTGGTAGCACCATTGGTACTTGTGTGGCGACTATTAGTTCCGTCCTGGTAACACCATTGGTATATGTGTGGCGCCTATTAGTTCCGTCCTGGTAACACCATTGGTACATGTGCGGCGCCTATTAGTTTTGTCCTGGTAACACCATTGGTATATGTGTGGCGCCTATTAGTTCCGTCCTGGTAACACCATTGGTACATGTGCGGCGCCTATTAGTTTTGTCCTGGTAACACCATTGGTACATGTGCGGCGCCTATTAGTTTTGTCCTGGTGGTACCATTGGTACATGGGTGGCGAATATTAGTTCAGTCCTAGTGATACCATTGGTACCTCTGTGTCGACCATTAGTTCCGTCCTGGTGGCACCATTGGTACATGTGTGGTGAATATTTGTTCCGTCCTGTTGGTACCATTGGTACATGTGTGGCGAATATTAGATACATCCTGGTGGTACCATTGGTACATGTGTGGCGACTATTAGCTCCGTGCTAGTAGTACTATTGGTGCATGTTTGGCGACTGTTACTTACGTCTTGGTAACACTATTGGTACATGTGTGGCGCCTATTACCTCAGTCCTAGTAACACCATTGGTACATGTGTGGCGACTATTAGTTCAGTCCTGGTGAAACAATTGGTACCTCTGTGTCGACCATCAGTTCCGTCCCGGTAACACCATTGGTACCTTGGTGGCGATTATTTGTTCCGTCCTAGTGGTACCATTGGTACATGTGTGGCGATTATTAGCTCCGTGCTGGTAGTACTATTGGTACATGTGTGGCGACTATTAGGTCCATCCTGGTATCACCATTGGTACATGTGTGGCGACTATTAGTTCCGTCCTGGTAACACCATTGGTACATGTGTGGCGACTATTAGTTCAGTCCTGGTGATACCATTGGTACCTCTGTGTCGACCATTAGTTCCGTACCTGTAACACCATTGGTACATGTGTGGCGACTATTAGTTACATCCTGAGGGTACCAGTGGTACATGGGTGGATAATATTAGTTCCGTCCTGGTAGTACCATTGTTACATGTGTGGCGACTATTACTTCCGTCCTGGTACCCCCATTGGCACATGTGTGGCGAATATTAGTTCCGTCCTGGTAACACCATTGGTACATGTGTGGCGACTATAAGCTTCGTCCTGGTAGTACTATTGGCGACTATTAGTTCCGTCCTGGTAACACCATTGGTACATGTGTGTCGACTATAAGCTTCGTCCTGGTGGTACTATTGGTACATGTGTGGCGACTGTTATTTCCGTCCTGGTGGTACCATTGGTACATGTGTGGCGACTATTAGTTCCGTCCTGGTAACACCATTGGTACTTATGTGGCGCCTATTAGTTCCGTCCTGGTAACACCATTGGTACATGTGTGGCGCCTATTAGTTCCGTCCTGGTAACCCAATTGGTACATGTGTGGCGCCTATTAGCTCTGTCCTGGTAACACCATTGGTACATGTGTGGCGCCTATTAGTTCCATCCTGGTAACACCATTGGTACATGTGTGGCGCCTATTACCTACGTCTTGCTAACACCACTGGTACATGTGTGGCGACGATTATTACCGTCCTGGTGGTACCATTGTTACATGTATGGCGAATATTAGTTCCATCCTGGTGGTACCATTGGTACATGTGTGGCGACTATTAGCTCCGTGCTGGTAGCCCCATTGGCACATGTGTGGCGACTATTAGTTCCGTCCCGGTAGTACCATTGGTATATGTGTGGCGCCTATTAGTTTTGTCCTGGTAACACCATTGGTACATGGGTGGCGAATATTAGTTCCGTCCTGGTGGTACCATTGGTACATGTGTGCCGAATATTAGATCAGTCCTGGTGCTACCATTGGTACATGTGTGGCGACTATTAGCTCCGTGCTAGTAGTACTATTGGTACATGTTTGGCGACTGGTACCTACGTCTTGGTAACACCATTGGTACATGTGTGGCGCCTATTACCTCAGTCCTAGTAACACCATTGGTACATGTGTGGCGACTACTAGTTCAGTCCTGGTGAAACAATTGGTACCTCTGTGTCGACCATCAGTTCCGTCCCGGTAACACCATTGCTACATGTGTGGCGACTATTAGCTCCGTGCTGGTATTTCTATTGGTAGATGTTTAGCGACTATTAGTTCCGTCCTGGTAACACAATTGGTACATGTGTGGCGCCTATTACCTCCGTCCTAGTAACACCATTGGTACATGTGTGACGACTACTAGTTCAGTCCTGGTGGTACCAGTGGGACATGTGTGGTGAATATTTGTTCCGTCCTGGTGGTACCATTGGTACATGTGTGGCGACTATTAGGTCCAGCCTGGTAACACCATTGGTACATGTGTGGCGCCTATTAGCTCCATCTTAGTAACACCATTGGTACATGTGTGGCGCCTATTAGTTCAGTCCTGGTGATACCATTGGTACCTCTGTGTGGACCATTAGTTCCGTGCCGGTAACACCATTGTTACATGTGTGGCGACTATTAGTTACATCCTGAGGGTACCAGTGGTACATGGGTGGAGAAAATTAGTTCCGTCCTGGTAGTACCATTGTTACATGTGTGGCGACTATTACTTCCGTCCTGGTAGCCCCATTGGCACATGTGTGGCGACTATTAGTTCCGTCCTGGTAACACAATTGGTACATGTGTGTCGACTATAAGCTTCGTCCTGGTAGTACTATTGGTACATGTGTGGCGACTGTTATTTCCGTCCTGGTGGTACCATTGGTACATGTGTGGCGACTATTAGTTCCGTCCTGGTAACAGCATTGGTACATGTGTGGCGCCTATTAGTTCCGTCCTGGTAACCCAATTGGTACATGTGTGGCACCTATTAAGTCTGTCCTGGTAACACCATTGGTACATGTGTGGCATCTATTAGTTCCATCCTGTCAACACCATTGGTACATGTGTGGCGCCTATTACTTACGTCTTGGTCACACCACTGGTACATGTGTGGCGCCTATTAGTTTCATCCTGGTAACACCACTGGTACATGTGTGGCGACGATTATTTCCGTCCTGGTGGTACCATTGGTACATGTATGGCGAATATTAGTTCCATCCTGGTGGTACCATTGGTACATCTGTGGCGACTATTAGCTCCGTGCTGGTAGTACCATTGTTACATGTGGGGCGCCTATTACCTCAGTCCTAGTAACACCATTGGTACATGTGTGGCGACTATTAGTTCCGTCCTGGTAGCACCATTGGTACATGTGTGGCGACTATTAGTTACATCCTGAGGGTACCAGTGGTACATGGGTGGAGAATATTAGTTCCGTCCTGGTAGTACCATTGTTACATGTATGGCGACTATTACTTCTGTCCTGGTAGCTCCATTGGTACATGTGTGGCGACTATTAGTTCCGTCCTGGTAGTACCATTGTTACATGTGTGGCGACTCTAAGCTTCGTATTGGTAGTACTATTGGTACATGTGTGGCGACTGATATTTCTGTCCTGGTGGTTGGTACATGTGTTGCGACTATTAGTTCCGTCCTGGTAACACCATTGGTACTTGTGTGGCGACTATTAGTTCCGTCCTGGTAACACCATTGGTACACGTGTGGCGCCTATTAGTTCCGTCCTGGTAACAGCATTGGTACATGTGTGGCGCCTATTAGTTCCGTCCTGGTAACACCATTGGTACATGTGTGGCGACTATTAGTCCGCCCTGCTAACACCCTTGCTACATGTGTGGCGCCTATTAGCTCCATCCTGGTAACACCATTGGTACATGTGTGGCGACGTTTAGTTCCGTCCTGGTTGTATCATTGGTACCTCTGTGTCGACCATTCGTTCCGTACTGGTGGTACCATTGGTACATGTGTGGCGATTATTATTTCCATCCTGGTAAAACAATTGGTACATGTGTGGCGCCTATTTCTTCCGTCCTAGTAACACCATTGGTACCTCTGTGTCAACCATTAGTTCGGTCCCGGTGATACCATTGGTACATATGTGGCGACTATTACTTCCATCCTGGTGGTACCAGTGGTACATGGGTGGCGAAGATTAATTCCGTCCTGGTGGTACCATTGTTACAGGTATGGCGACTGTTGGTTCCGTCCTGGTGGTACTATTCGTACATGTGTGGCGCCTATGAGCTCCGTCTTGGTGGTACCAGTGGTACTTGTGTGGCGCCTGTTAGTTCAGTCCTTGTGGTACCATTGATATTTGTGTGACGACTATTAGTTCCGTCCTGGTAATGCTATTGGTACATGTGTGGCGCCTATTAGTTCCGTCCTGGTGGTACCATTGGTACAGGTATGGCGACTATCAGTTCCGTCCTGCTAGTACTATTTGTACATGTGTTGCGCCTCTTAGCTCTGTCCTGGTGGTACCAGTGGTACATGTGTGGCATCTGTTAGTTCCGTCCTGGTTGTACCATTGGTATCTCTGTGTCGACCATTAGTTCCGTCCTGGTAGCACCATTGGTACATGTGTGGTGACTATTAGTTATGTCCCGGTGGTACCATTGGTACATGTGTGGAAAATATTAGTTCCGTCCTGGTGGTACTATTGGTACATGTGTGACGACTATTAGTTCCGCCCTGCTAACACCCTTGGTACATGTGTGGCGCCTATTAGCTCCATCCTGGTAACACCATTGGTACATGTGTGGCGACGTTTAGTTCCGTCCTGGTTGTATCATTGTTACCTCTGTGTCGACCATTAGTTCCGTCCCGGTAACACCATTGGTACATGTGTGGCGACTATTAGTTACATCCTGAGGGTACCAGTGGTACATGGGTGGATAATATTAGTTCCGTCCTGGTAGTATCATTGTTACATGTATGGCGACTATTACTTCTGTCCTGGTAGCACCATTGGCACATGTGTGGCGACTATTAGTTCCGTCATTGTAGTACCATTGTTACATGTGTGGCGACTAATCCTTCCGTCATGGTAGCACCAATGCCACATGTATGGTGACTATTAGTTCCGTCCTGGTGGTACCATTGGTACATGTGTGGCGACTCTAAGCTTCGTATTGGTAGTACTATTGGTACATGTGTGGCGACTGTTATTTCTGTCCTGGTGGTTGGTACATGTGTTGCGACTATTAGTTCCGTCCTGGTAACACCACTGGTACTTGTGTGGCGACTATTAGCTCCGTCCTGGTAACACCATTGGTACATGTGTGGCGCCTATTAGCTCCGTCCTGGTAACACCATTGGTACATGTTTGGCGACTATTAGTTACGTCCTAGTGGTACCATTGATACCTCTGTGTCGACCATTAGTTCCGTCCTGGTAACACCATTGGTACATGTGTGGTGACTTTTAGTTCCGTCCTGGTAGTACCATTGTTACATGTGTGGCGAATATTAGTTCGGTCCTGGTAGCACCATTGGTACTTGTGTGGCGACTATTAGTTCCGTCCTGGTAACACCATTTGTACATGTGTTGCGCCTATTACCTCCGTCCTAGTAACACCATTGGTACATGTTTGGCGACTATTAGTTCAGTCCTGGTGGTACCAGTGGTACATGTGTGGCGAATATTAATTTTGTTTCGTCCTTTTGGTACCATTGGTACATGTGTGGCGATTATTAGCTCCGTGCCGGTTGTACTATTGGTACATGTTTGGCGAATATTAGTTCCAACCTGGTGGTACCATTGGTACATGTGTGGCGACTCCAATGTTCGTATTGGTAGTACTATTGGTACACGTGTGGCGCCTATTAGTTCCGTCCTGGTAACACCATTGATACATGTGTGGCGACTATTAGTCCGCCCTGCTAACACCCTTGCTACATGTGTGGCGCCTATTAGCTCCATCCTGGTAACACCATTGGTACATGTGTGGCGACGTTTAGTCCCGTCCTGGTTGTATGATTGGTACCTCTGTGTCGACCATTCGTTCCGTACTGGTGGTACCATTGCTACATGTGTGGCGATTATTATTTCCATACTGGTAAAACAATTGGTACATATGTGGCGCCTATTACCTCCGTTCTAGTAACACCATTGGTACCTCTGTGTCGACCATTAGTTCCGTCCCGGTGATACCATTGGTACATATGTGGCGACTATTACTTACATCCTGGTGGTACCAGTGGTACATGGGAGGCGAATATTAATTCCGTCCTGGTGGTACCATTGTTACAGGTATGGCGACTGTTGGTTCCGTCCTGGTGTTACTATTCGTACATGTGTGGCGCCTATCAGCTCCATCCTGGTAACACCATTGGTACATGTGTGGCGCCTGTTAGTTCCGTCCTGGTAATACCATTGGTACAAGTGTGGCGCCCATCAGCTCCATCCTGGTAACACCATTGGTACATGTGTGGCGCCTGTTAGTTCCGTCCTGGTAATACCATTGGTACAAGTGTGGCGCCTATCAGCTCCATCCTGGTAACACCATTGGTACATGTGTGGCGCCTGTTAGTTCCGTCCTGGTAATACCATTGGTACAAGTGTGGCGCCTATCAGCTCCATCCTGGTAACACCATTGGTACATGTATGGCGCCTATTAGTTCCGTCCTGGTAACACCATTGGTACATGTGTGGCGCCTATTAGCTCCGTCCTGGTAACACCATTGGTACATGTGTGGCGCCTATTATCACCGTCCTGGTAACACCATTGGTACATGTGAGGCGCCTATTAGTTCCGTCCTGGTAACACCATTGGTACACGTGTGGCGACTATTAGCTACTTCTTGGTAGCACCATTGGTACAATTGTGGGTCCTATTAGTTCCGTCCTGGTAACACCATTGGTACACGTGTGACGCTTATTAGCTACGTCTTGGTAACACCATTGGTACATGTGTGGCGCCTATTAGTTCCGTCCTGGTGGTACCATTGGTACATGTATGGCGAATATTAGTTTCATCCTGGTGGTACCATTGGTGCCTATTACCTCCGTCCTAGTAACGCCATTGGTACATGTGTGGCGACTATCAGATCAGTCTTGGTGATACCATTGGTACCTCTGTGTCGACCATTGGTTCCGTCCAGGTAACACCATTGGTACATATGTGGCGACTATTACTTACATCCTGGTGGTACCAGTGGTACATGTGTGGTGAATATGAGTTACGTCGTGGTGGTACCATTGCTACATGTGTGGCGACTATTACTTCCGTCCTGGTGGTACCATTGGTACATGTGTGACGACTATAAGTTCCGTCCTGGTAACACCATTGGTACATGTGTGACGACTATAAGTTCCGTCCTGGTAACACCATTGGTACATGTGTGGCGCCTATTAGTTCTGTCTTGGTAACACCATTGGTACATGTGTGGCGCCTATTAGATCCGTCCTTGTAACACCATTGGTAAATATGTGTCGACTATTAGTTCCGTCCTAGTAACACCATTGGTACATGTGTGGCGCCTATTAGTTCTGTCCTGGTGATACCATTGGCGCATGTGTGGCGACTATTCGTTTCTTCCTGGTGGTACCATTGGTACATGTTTAGCGCCTATTAGTTCTGTCCTGGTAACACCATTGGTAAATATGTGGCGCCTATTAGTTCCGTCCTGGTAACACCATTGGTACATGTGTGACGCCTATTAGTTCTGTCCTGGTGATACCATTGGCGCATGTGTGGCGACTATTCGTTTCGTCCTTGTAACGCCATTGGTACATGTGTGGCGCCTAGTAGTTTCGTCCTGGTAACACCATTGGTACATGTGTGGCGCCTTTTAGTTCTGTCTCGGTAGAACTATTGGTACATTTGTGTTGACTATTAGTTTCGTCCTGGTGGTACCATTGGTACATGTGTGGTGAATATTAGTTCCATCCTGGTGGGACCATTGGTACATGTGTGGCGACTATTAGTTCTGTCCTGGTAACACCATTGGTACATGTATGGCGCCTATTAGCTTCGTCCTGGTAACACCATTGGTACTTGTGTGGCGACTATAGGTTCCGTCCTGGTAACACCATTGGTACATGTGTGGCGCCTATTAGTTCTGTCCTGGTAGCACCATTGGTACATGTATGGCGCCTATTAGCTCCGTCCTGGTAACACCATTGGTACTTGTGTGGCGACTATTAGTTCTGTCCTGGTGATACCATTGGCACATGTGTGGCGACTATTATTTCCGTCCTTGTGGTACCATTGGTACATGTGTGGAACCTATTAGTTCCGTCCTGGTGGTACCATTGGTACATGTGTGGTGAATATTAGTTTCATCCTGGTGGTACCATTGGTACATGTGTGGCGACTATTAGCCCCGTGCTAGTACTACTATAGCTACATGTTTGGCGACTGTTATTTCCGTCCTGGTGGTACCATTGGTACTTGTGCGGCGACTATTAGTTCCGTCCTGGTAACACCATTGGTACTTGTGTGGCGCCTATTAGCTCAGTCCTGGTTACACCATTTGTACATGTGTGGCGCCTATTAGCTCCGTCCTGGTAACACCATTTATACATGCGTGGCGCCAATTACCCCCATCCTTGTAACACCATTGGTACATGTGCGGCGACTATTAATTCCGTCCTGGTGGTACCATTGGTACCTCTGTGTCGACCATTAGTTCCGTCCTGGTAACACCATTGGTACATGTGAGTCGACTATTAGTTACACCCTGGTGGTACCAGTGGTACATGAGTGGTGAATATTAGTTCCATCCTGGTGGTACCATTGGTACCTGTGTGGCGACTATTAGCTCCGTCCTAGTAGTACTATAGGTACATGTTTGGCGACTGTTATTTCCGTCCTGGTGGTATCATTGGTACATGTGTGGCGAATATTAGTTCCGTCCTAGTAACACCATTGGTACTTGTGTGGCGCCTATTAGTTCCGTCCCGGTGGTACCATTGACACATGTGTGGCGACTATTAGTTCCGTCCCGTTGGTGCCATTGGTACATGAGTGACGATTATTATCACCGTCCTGGTAGCACCACTGGTACATGTCCGGCGACTATCAGCTCCGTCCCGGTGGAACCATTGGTACATGTGTGGCGACTATAAGCTTCGTGCTGGTAGTACTATTGGTACATGTGTGGCGACTGTTGTTTCCGTCCTGGTGGTACCATTGGTACATGATTAGCGAATATAAGTTCCGTCCTTGTAACACCATTGGTACTTGTGTGGCAACTATTAGTTCTGTCCTGGTAGAACTATTGGTACATGTGTGTTGACTATTAGTTCCGTCCTGGTGGTACCATTGGTACATGTGTGGTGAATATTAGTTTCATCCTGGTGGTACCATTGGTACATGTGTGGCGACTATTAGCTCCGTGCTAGTACTACTATAGGTACATGTTTGGCGACTGTTATTTCCGTCCTGGTGGTACCATTGGTACTTGTCCGGCGAGTATTAGTTCCGTCCTGGTAACATCATTGGTACTTGTGTGGCGCCTATTAGCTCAGTCCTGGTAACACCATTTGTACATGTGTGGCGCCTATTAGCTCCGTCCTGGTAACACCATTTGTACATGCGTGGCGCCAATTACCTCCATCCTGGTAACACCATTGGTACATGTGCGGCGATTATTAATTCCGTCCTGGTGGTACCATTGGTACCTCTGTGTCGACCATTAGTTCCGTCCTGGTAACACCATTGGTACATGTGTGGCGACTATTAGTTACACCCTGGTGGTACCATTGGTACATGAGTGGTGAATATTAGTTCCATCCTGGTGGTACCATTGGTACCTGTGTGGCGACTATTAGCTCCGTCCTAGTAGTACTATAGGTACATGTTTGGCGACTGTTATTTCCGTCCTGGTGGTATCATTGGTACATGTGTGGCGCCTATTAGTTCCGTCCCGGTGGTACCATTGGCACATGTGTGGCGACTATTAGTTCCGTCCTGGTGGTACCATTGTCACATGTGTGGCGCCTTTTAGCTCCGTCCTGGTAACACCATTGGTACATGTGTGGCGACTATTGGTCGGTAGCTTTCAAGAATTGTTTTCAAATTAGGACAGACAGGTGACCGTATTCAGGCGATGCGACGTGTTGATACAGATTCTTGTATCGTTGCAGCGGGCATGTAACTATTTTTCAAGTTGATTGTGTATAGAATCATATTCACGTTTAATAAAGACTTAAATTGTCCTCAAATATTTTATTCTTTTTCATGTACGTTCATAAAAGGTAAAATTATTAAATAGGACATTCCATGTGTTGCTCGACATTGCATCGAGTGAGAAGGAAAATCGGAAATACCATTTCCACTTTCTTATCGTCGTAGACTCCATCTCTGTACCTTGTTTCACGGGGCTCTGATCTTATTCTGACACATGTCCTCTGTAGTATCAGCACCTCTTGGACGGACTCATCAATAATACAGGAATCGAGATTTGTTGCACATACCAGCTGTCTCTCCATGGTTGCTGGTTATGTCGGTTTCTAGACATTTGATAAAGAGGCACAATAAACAGATCCAGATCAGCATTCTAACAGAAGAAGCGTACAACATTGTCAGTGAAGATAAGAGAGTAAGCATGGTTTTGTTCTGCTTTTCGTAATTTTCCAGGAATATCAGGTACAACAAACGGCCATCCTTGTTGGGAATCGACAATCATTAATTGTAACTGACCACGCCCCACCCCCAAATGTGCGATGGGAAAGGTATTTGAACTGATACTTTTTGATCTGGGTATTCCACCTCATGTGACCTCATAATTCAAGTGGGGGCGGTGGTGTAGCTTAGTGGTTAAAGCGTTCGCTCGTCACGCCGAAGATCCGGGTTCGATTCCCCACATGGGTACAATGTGTGAAGCCCATTTCTGGTGTTCCCGCCGTGATATTGCTGGAATATTTTTATAAAGCGGCGTAAAACCATACTCACTCACTCATCATTCACGTTGAAAGTCTTAATGTACTCCCAGCATAAACGAAGAATACATTGACATTTGAACACCTGCTTTCTGGGCTCCACTGTTTTAAGGCCATATTTGTATGTAAATTGAGTAAGTGAGGGGTACTACCTGTAGCTTAGGACAAGCTTTTTGTTGTCGAGGCGGTGGGCTAGCCTAGCGGTTAAAGGGTACGCTCGTCACGCCGAAGACCCGGGTTCGATTCCCTACTTGGGTACAATGTGTGAAGTCCATTTCTGGTGTTATCCGATGTGATATTGTTGGAATATTGCTTAAAGCGGCTTAAAACTAAACCCACTTACTTTGTTTCAAAGAACACCGAAGTATTTATATAATTATTATTAATATTTTGCCTCATATGCCGATGGAATCTGTGTTGGCAGATCATCGAATCTGGTTATTGTGTGGCGTTGACGTAATATCATTTCCCAAACATTGATTCCATACATTCCAGTTACCATTTCAATGTACAATTGTATATAAAACATCATCATCATAAATTCATTAACGTGATTCACACAGAAGTCTCAGTGTATAAGTGAGTGAATACAGACTGAAATCTTGTTGTAGACATGTATGTCTTAATGATAACAACATGTTCTCATAGGGTATATTATCCGATGCTCAAGCGAGCTAACTGACATGATACTGAAAATACTTATGCATAACTTTACATACTGACTGTACGCTCAGGGATTATGTAGATGTTAACAAAAACAACAACAGAGTTAACGCAGCCATTATATTATATCAAGGCAAGTGAGCGAGACGGGATACAGGTCGGTGACCTTTGTCACTTTGTTGAAATATGTGTGAAGACAGTTAAGGTTTTATAAGAGATAAAATTACGTTGTATCTATCGAGTAGATGGAGAATCAGTGATTCTGAAAATAGGCTGTTACTGATTCAACCACGACCGATGATAACATATCAAACAAAGAGCAAGTTTCACGTGTAAAACAATCGAAACATCAGAAACTTTCATTATTCTGTTCCCAGGAATCTAGGAGGGTTTACGCAGCACTATCGATATTCCAGCTGTGTGACGCCACACTGTAAATAATCGGATCTGTTAAGATCTGGGTTAGAATTGGTCTTCAGCAACCCATGCTGGTCGTAAAAGTCGAGTAACTCAGGCTCAGACTCGCTGGTAACACATATCGTCTCATCCCAATTGTGTAGATCGATGCTCATGCTATTGATCACTGGATTGTCTGGTCCAAACTCGATTATTTACAAATCACCGCCATATAGCTAGAATAATGTCTTTTTGTATCTGATAAGCCTTATGGATTGACGTGACTTGTAAATAGTGAGTCCTATTTTCCTATGACACAGGGCTTGTCACTGGTGACAGATTAATAGCCTCTATTTTTCTATATATAGCGGTTCATATTGCAGGGACACAACTAGGGTTCTTATAAATGTAAGTAAATCTGTTTCGAAGAAATAAACCGAAGCGACCAAGTCCCCTAAGGATGCTTAAGGGCCCAAACTCCAAAATTCTTTAAATTAGATGCTCTTCAAAGTTATTATAAAAACCCTCACACATACCAACATAATTTAAATCAACAGTTGCCCTTTAACCCCCACCCCGTAATTGATCTATCATCCCCCCATCGTAAAGTATATTATGTAGTATAATATGCATTCAACTAAAATAATAATGACAAGTTCCCGCGATGCTATTTTGACATTGTTTCCAAGGTCATCTATGTCTTCATCTGTCGTCGTGCACGGACTGAATGTAAGTATACTTTTGTGAGGTTCTGAAATGGAATTGATAAATTCACTTTACCCCAAGCTGAGAACTGGGAAAATTAAGCCGCACCCTTTGTAATCTTCATCGACCACACGTGCTAGCGATTACGTGCCTCAGTCTGAGAGTGCGGGTTTGAATACTGTCGTAACTTGCGTTTGGGCGTTAGTGAACCCTACCACAGTTACTTACTACTTGTGGCCGTTCCCGTTGTAAGGGGGATATTGTAGCCCTGGCGCTCCACTCGCTTGGTCCGTTGTCAGGGGGATATTGTCGCCCTGGCGCTCCACTCGCTTGGTCCGTTGTCAGGGGGATATTGTAGCCGCTGCTTGGTCCTGGCGCTCCACTCGCTTGGTCCGTTGTCAGGGGGATATTGTAGCCCTGGCGCTCCTCTCGCTTGGTCCGTTGTCAGGGGGATATTGTAGCCCTGGCGCTCCACTCGCTTGGTCCGTTGTCAGGGGGATATTGTAGCCCTGGCGCTCCTCTCGCTTGGTCCGTTGTCAGGGGGATATTGTAGCCCTGGCGCTCCACTCGCTTGGTCCGTTGTCAGGAGGATATTGTAGCCCTGGCGCTCCACTCGCTTGGTCCGTTGCACGATGCTAAGTCCAGGAGTAAGGGCCCGGGCGACCTGGGGCTCCTTTCACGAAGCAACCTTCACTAAGGTTAAACTTAACTCCTGTGCTTTAACGTTGCACTAAGGTTAGCTCAGTAACTTACGATCACCTGAGTGCTTTGTGAAAGGAGGCCCTGGACTCCTAACTAACCGCATTACATTCTGGCACACATACATTCATAGATAAGCGCAACACCAAGTTTTTTTCTCTGTCTTAGTCCATTTCTAAATACAACTTCACCAACAGTTAGGGTAGGCTCGTACAACACGAGGCGACTGAGTGACGTGGACTGGCTTCCGTCACTTAAAAGCGCGCACCACTCGCTCAGTGCCCAACCCGTCTTTTTATATGGTTCGAGCCTGGCCTGATCTTGATCACATGTTTCAACTCATTGTTTTGATTCGTTAATCCTGTATCCGTCCTAGCACTCATGAATATTATGATGGAAAATTATTGGTAAGTAACGTTCGGTCACTCTCCCCTCTTTATTGATTTGTTATTGTATTCTATCTCTCACGACGGATATATTTCTAACTTATGGCTAAACGCCATTCTCTATAGACTTTCTGTCTAACCGTTATCACTCATGAGCCAAACTGCAAAATTATATCTATATACGGAATCTGACGTAATTCTCTACTGATATAGGGATGCATGTCTACCTTATAACAATACCACTTGGGACTCAGTCCCCCAAAAGAAACGGAGAAAATGTAATCCTAAATATTAAATATATTACATTTGACCACTTTCAGTGTTCAGAAATGTGTAGACATAATGTGTCCAAGTATATTTCCGCTGTCCTTACATACGGCAGCCCAATCTCACGTCACACTCAGTTACTTTATCCGGCAAATCGACCCACGGCAGCTGATGAGCTTTAGCGGACAGTGTTTGGCAACTTGGAAGAAGCCAGTGCCCCTCTAAGTCTGATATTTCTGCTTCAGTTAATCCATAAACTAGTCATGTGTGGATTTGAAATACATTTTAGTGACAATAGAATCCAACTAATTAGGAAAACAAAAGATTCTGCTAACTTGATTGTATTTCTGAATATACGTCACAACAAGTAAACGGGGACATTCTATGTCCGCTTCAATCACTTTCATCATATTTCTTCACTGACATCAACTGTGGCGTATGTGGATTCACAACTACAATAATTTCATCTCAACAATATTCATGTGGGGATTTAAAACATTTGTATTACAGAGAAGAAACGAAACATGGCGATAAATTCATGATTTGAAACAACTTTTGATGAATTTGTGACTCAGTTATTTGTTGTGATATTTCCCAGACATGTATGAAATGTGTGATAAACTGGTCAACTACTGCAGAATAATAATCATAACAATAGTTATGTGTGGATGTAAAATCTTTCTTATACACAAGAGAATCCAGTGAAGCAGTAAAACAACACATTTAACTGACTTTGTTACATTCTTGTCCACAACAAACAGCACATAGACAGACAACTTATACGTCCGCCTCAATCACTACACTTACATTTGACAGTTTAAATAAATAAGTCACACTTACAAGTTTACACAATGTCATGTTTATTTCATTGTCTAATTCAAGGCGTCATAAATAAGTGACTTCTTGGTGTCAGTCATGGTGATATCTGCCCCACTTATCACCTTCATGTTGACTGTGTAGCGATATGGCCGCCCAACACCAAACATGGGAAAAAGAGACTCGCTCCACTCAACATCCACCTTGGCTAAAACAACCTCTCTGTCGAGGTCGATGAAGGCGAGTCTCCCCCTCCCCACATCCAGCACAACGCCATAGTGGAGGGTGGCCTGTGTGCCGGGTGTGTCAGACATTGTGTTAGTGTAACACTTCCCCTCCTTCCTCTGCTGCAACACCCTGGTACAGAGATTCCCCTGGTGTGTGACACAGCTCCATACACTGACACACCAGGAGCGGCGCTGGTAACAAACACACCTCATACTGTCTACCTTGCTCTCCTCCACCACACCCATCTCCAGGACAAGCCACTCCCACCGCCCTCCACACACCACACCCACCCTAGAGTGTGTCTCCCAGTATCGTGGTGTGTGTGGGACAGGGGTGACAGTAGAGGGGGATGGAGGAAGGGGGATGGGGGTGGAGGCACATGTACCCAGATATTTCCGTAACCTGCCGCTGTGTCTGTTGTGTGGCGGGCGGCGAGTTCACCAGCTGACCGTCTGTAGTTACGTGGCACATGTCTGTGTTGGCTCGAGCAGCGTCCAGTTGTAGTTTAGGACCTGGAAATATACATTTTGTTTACAGTTTAACAAATTTCCCGACTTCAGACAACAAATTAGTCATGTTATTGTCAACCTCGTTTCAATGTTTACAAAACAGCGCACTGAATGATCGTCTGTGTGTGAATTGTATCACCACTGTCACTTAAATACACACAATTATATTGTGAAAATATTTGTATGGTTATTCTAAATGTTTTTCATACAGTTTTATATTGACTGACAATGAAATAAACACTCCATGAAACATTTTGTCAGACACTGTCAGTTGAGCTGGTTTGCTGTCACTAGTCAGAAATAGACATTTCCGTATGAAAACTCATATGTATAAACATCATTTCATAATAAAACTATTACTGTTGGTAATCTAAACTCTTCTTATACAGTTTACTAAACAATAAGACATAAAAAGCAGTTGTTTGATGATATTTTTACATCTGAGTGTTCACCAGACACGGTGTCAACAGGTAATTTTACGCCCGCTTCAATCACTGTGCCCAGTTTCAACACACTCTGTGTGGGGAGGTGGTCGAGTCATGTGTATTGGCTGGGACAGATGAATCTTTTAAAGATGGGTTTGAATTTATCAATTTCGTATATCTCAAGACAGTTCGTTTCAGATTTTTTCAAGAATCAATCAAATATAATTTCACCGGGAGGACTGACAACCTGGCCGATCATTATCACAGGTATTTGGCATTTAATTAATGGGCGAACATTTTGTGATATGAAAAACGTTTATTTCATATGTAAATAGTTTAACTGTCGTCAGTCAACTTTTAGTCTGCGTTATGCTCATTTTAGTCAATATCCAAATATGTGTATAAACTCTCACCCTTAAATAATTATCAAGTATTTCAGTCTAGTTTCTCAAAACTAAATTGAAATATCTGCTTTAGGTCCTATCTGAAATGACTCATTTATTATATGAAAGCGATTTTCGCAAAGTATAAATGTTTCTAAAGTATGATATTTATTACAGCTCATCAAATCCTCAGATCTTCCTGTTATAACGTTAGACTTTCACCTCACTGATTGACACAAACTGACACCAACAATGGGTTATTTTACAATAAACAAAAGCCAAGAATTTGTTCTAAATGTTAACAAAGATAATGAAACAAATTTGTGGTGATTTAGGCCCTTGGTTTAGACATTATACAACGGGACAGTAGACCAGTCAGATCAAATTAGTGAGAACCAGGTAGACCTTATTGTGTGCGTCGGCTTTTGATTGCACATCCATATGTCGCCCCTCAAAATTCGTAATATAGTTTTGGGGGCAAATTCCAACTCTAGTCCCTACAAGTACACTGAATTCTGTGGGTCATGATACATCAAGTACATCTATTCTTGAGTAAGTCAGTCGCTCCGAATACACATCTCCTTGAGTAAACACGCATTTCGGTGACCCATTGTAGACACATTCATATTACATCCCACGTCTTCCGTGACGCCCAGTCTGGCTAACCTTCAGTGGTCACCTCGGCAAAACCCTAGTGGAGTGTCCATAGTCCTAGCTTCAGTTACAAACATATTTCCCACCTACTCTAAGCGCCAACACAAAATATAAACATGTAATTTTAGACCCATGCTTCCTCCAGCTGATGGTTCAATGTCTATAACGATACGTCCTAGGCTTTGGAATGACATAAGGGAATATGGATTCTGTTGATACATACGAAAGTTACATCTTCTAGAAACAGTATCGGAAATAACAAGACGCTAAAACTCTCAATATTCAAAGCCAATAATTCTTCACCCCAAAACTCATGACGATAAAACTGCACAGGCTTACCAAAAACTAGAACCGGTGGCATGCCTATTGTTTAAAGGGCGGGTAACACCATGTCCAGTGCTTACACACCCGTGAAGATCCGGGTTAGAATTGATAATACCCCACGCTTGTCGTAAGAGGCGACTAACGGGATTGGGTGCTCAGGCTCGTTGACTTAGTTGACACATGTCATCGTATTTCGATTGCGTAAATCGATACTCATGCTGCTGATCACAAGATTGTCTGGCCCAGACTTGATTATTTACAGACCGCCACCATATAGGTGGAATTTTCCCTGTTTTATATCATAAGTTTGCTGATCACTGAGATCTATTTGCTTGTTAAAATAAAGAAATGACTATACAATTCTTCATTTGAAAATATACACATAAGGAATTCAGTTGAGCATGTAATAAAACTTGATGGTATTTTCCATCCAAGATTTCATTTCGTGGTTTGTGGCCCCGCCCTGTGTAGACTTGTTCTCTAAGATTCTCCCTATTTTCTGCACTATAATATGTACCCTTTGGTTTGCCCACAAGTGTGAACAATGTTTGTCGTAAGAAGCAACTAACGGGATCGGATGGTCAAGCTCTCTTACCTGGTTGACACAACTCGTATCCCAAGTTGCGTAGATTAATGCTCATACTGTTGATCACTGGATTGTCAGGTCCAGGCTCGATTATTGACAGACCGCCACCATATAACTGGAATATTGCTGAGTGCGGCGTAAAACTAACCTCACTCACTTCGGTGTTTAAACGAAATTAAATAGTAAAAACTAGGACCACCGAACCCCCTATATAAACCAGGCTCAGCATCAATACACCAAGTAACGTGTCCTTTGTTTAAAGGGCAAGCAAGACCATTACATCCAGTACCATATGTTGTGTTAAAAGGTGGATATCACTACACCCAGCGTTATAATGAGTCTTTAAAGCAGGACATCACTACAACCATCGCTATAATGAGTCTTTCAAGGAGGACATCACTACACCGAGCACTATAATGAGTGTTTAAAGGAGGACATCACTACACCCAGCGCTATAATGAGTGGTTAAAGGGCGGACATCACTACACGTAACGCTATAATGAGTGGTTAAAGGGCAGACATCACTATACCTAGCGCTATAATGAATGTTTAAAGGAGGACATCACTACACGCAGCGCTATAATGAGTGTTTAAAGGCGGACATCACTACACCCAGCGCTATAATGAGTGTTTAAAGGAGGACATCACTACACCCAGCGCTATAATGAGTGTTTAAAGGCGGAAATCGCAACACCCTGCGCTATAATGAGTGTGTAAATGGCGGGCATCACTACACCCAGGCCTATAATGAGTGTTTAAAGGAGGACATCACTACACCCAGGGCTATAATGAGTGTTTAAAGGGTGGACATCACTACACCCAGCGCTATAATGAGTGTTTAAAGGCGGACATCACTACACCCAGCGCTATAATGAGTGTTTAAAGGCGGACATCACTACACCCAGCGCTATAATGAGTGTTTAAAGGAGGACATCACTACACCCAGCGCTATAATGAGTGTTTAAAGGGCGGACATCACTACACCCAGCGCTATAATGAGTGTTTAAAGGAGGACATCACTACACCCAGCCCTATAATGAGTGTTTAAAGGAGGACATCACTACACCCTGCACCCAGCACTACACCCAGCCATAATGAGTGTTTAAAGGCGGACATCACTACACCCAGCGCTCATAATGAGTGTTTAAAGGGCGGACATCACTACACTTAACGCTATAATGAGTGGTTAAAGGGCAGACATCACTATACCTAGCGCTATAATGAGTGTTTAAAGGCGGACATCACTTTACCCAGCGCTATAATGAATGTTTAAAGGAGGACATCACTACACTAAGCGCTAAAATAAGTGTTTAAAGGCGGAAATCGCTACACCCTGAGCTAAAATGAGTGTGTAAATAGCGGGCATCACTACACCTAGACCTATAATGAGTGTTTAAAGGCGAACATCACTACACCCAGCTCTATAATGAGTGTTTGAAGGCCGAAATCGCTACACCGTGCGCTATAATGAGTGTGTAAATGGCGGGCATCACTACACCCAGCCATATAATGAGTGTTTAAAGGAGGACATCACTACACGCAGCGCTATAATGAGTGTTTAAAGGAGGACATCACTATACCTAGCGCTATAATGAGTGTTTAAAGGCGGACATCACTACACCCAGCGCTATAATGAGTGTTTAAAGGAGGACATCACTACACCCAGCGCTATAATGAGTGTTTAAAGGAGGACATCGCTACACCCTCCGCTATAATGAGTTTTTAAAGGAGGACATCACTACACCCTGCGCTATAATGAGTATTTAAAGGCGGACATCACTACACCCAGCGCTATAATGAGTGTTTAAAGGCGGAAATCGCTACACCCTGCGCTATAATGAGTGTGTAAATGGCGGGCATCACTACACCTAGCGCTATAATGAGTGTTTAAAGGCGGAAATCGCTACGTCATGCGCTATAATGAGTGTGTAAATGGCGGGCATCACTACACCTAGCGCTATAATGAGTGTTTAAAGGGTGGACATCACTACACCCAGCGCTATAATGAGTGTTTAAAGGGCGGACATCACTACACTTAACGCTATAATGAGTGGTTAAAGGGCAGACATCACTATACCCAGCGCTATAATGAATGTTTAAAGGAGGACATCACTACACTAAGCGCTAAAATAAGTGTTTAAAGGCGGAAATCGCTACACCCTGAGCTAAAATGAGTGTGTAAATAGCGGGCATCACTACACCTAGACCTATAATGAGTGTTTAAAGGCGAACATCACTACACCCAGCCCTATAATGAGTGTTTGAAGGCCGAAATCGCTCCACCTAACGCTATAATGAGTGTGTAAATGGCGGGCATCACTACACCCAGCCATATAATGAGTGTTTAAAGAAGGACATCAATACACGCAGCGCTATAATGAGTGTTTAAAGGAGGACATCACTACACCCAGCGCTATAATGAGTGTTTAAAGGAGGATATCGCTACACCCTGCGCTATAATGAGTTTTTAAAGGAGGACATCACTACACCCTGCGCTATAATGAGTATTTAAAGGCGGACATCACTACACCCAGCGCTATAATGAGCGTTTAAAGGCGGAAATCGCTACACCCTGCGCTATAATGAGTGTAAAAGTAAATGGCGGGCATCACTACACCTAGCGCTATAATGAGTGTTTAAATGGGGGACATCACTACACGTAACGCTATAATGAGTGTTTAAAGGGCAGACATCAGTATACCTAACGCTGTAATAAATGTTTAAAGGAGGACATCACTACACCCTGCACTATAATGAGTGTTTAAAGGCGGACATCACTACATCCAGCGGTATAATGAGTGTTTAAAGGGCGGACATCACTACACCCTGCGCTATAATGAGTGTTTAAAGGCGGACATCACTACACCCAGCGCTATAATGAGTGTTTAAAGGCGGACATCACTACACCCAGCGCTATAATGAGTGTTTATAGGAGGACATCACTACACCCTGCGCTATAATGAGTGTTTAAAGGAGGACATCACTACACCCAGCGCTATAATGAGTGTTTAAAGGCGGCCATCACTACACCCAGCCCTATAATGAGTGTTTAAAGGCGGCCATCACTACACCCAGCCCTATAATGAGTGTTTAAAGGAGGACATCACAACACCCTGCGCTATAATGAGTGTGTAAATGGCGGGCATCACTACACCTAGCGCTATAATGAGTGTTTAAAGGCGGACATCACTACACCCAGCCCTATAATGAGTCTTTAAAGGAGGACATCACTACACCTAGCGCTATAATGAGTGTTTAAAGGGCGAACATCACTACACGTAACGCTATAATGAGTGGTAAAAGGGCAGACATCACTATACCCAGCGCTATAATGAATGTTTAAAGGAGGACATCACTACACGAAGCGCTAAAATAAGTGTTTAAAGGCGGAAATCGCTACACCCTGAGCTATAATGAGTGTGTAAATGGCGGGCAACACTACACCTAGACCTATAATGAGTGTTTAAAGGCGGACATCACTACACCCAGCGCTATAATGAGTGTTTAAAGGCGGACATCACTACACCCTGCGCTATAATGAGTGTTTGAAGGCGGAAATCGCTACACCCTGTGCTATAATGAGTGTGTAAATGGCGGGCATCACTACACCCAGCCCTATAATGAGTGTTTAAAGGCGGACATCACTACACCCAGCGCTATAATGAGTGTTTAGGGGAGGACATCACTACACCTAGCACTATAATGAGTGTTTAAAGGGCGGACATCACTACACGTAACGCTATAATGAGTGGTTTAAGGGCAGACATCACTATACCTAGCGCTATAATGAGTGTTTAAAGGCGGACATCACTACACCCAGCGCTATAATGAGTGTTTAAAGGCGGACATCACTACACCCAGCGCTATAATGAGTGTTTAAAGGCGGAAATCGCAACACCCTGCGCTATAATGAGTGTGTAAATGGCGGGCATCACTACACCCAGGCCTATAATGAGTGTCTAAAGGAGGACATCACTACACGAAGCGCTAAAATGAGTGTTTAAAGGGTGGACATCACTACACCCAGCGCTATAATGAGTGTTTAAAGGCGGACATCACTACACCCAGCGCTATAATGAGTGTTTAAAGGGAGGACATCACTACACCCAGGCCTATAATGAGTGTTTAAAGGAGGACATCACTACACGCAGCCCTATAATGAGTGTTTAAAGGAGGACATCACTACACCCAGCGCTATAATGAGTGTTTAAAGGCGGACATCACTACACCCAGCGCTATAATGAGTGTTTAAAGGGCGGACATCACTACACTTAACGCTATAATGAGTGGTTAAAGGGCAGACATCACTATACCTAGCGCTATAATGAGTGTTTAAAGGCGGACATCACTTTACCCAGCGCTATAATGAATGTTTAAAGGAGGACATCACTACACTAAGCGCTAAAATAAGTGTTTAAAGGCGGAAATCGCTACACCCTGAGCTAAAATGAGTGTGTAAATAGCGGGCATCACTACACCTAGACCTATAATGAGTGTTTAAAGGCGAACATCACTACACCCAGCGCTATAATGAGTGTTTGAAGGCCGAAATCGCTACACCGTGCGCTATAATGAGTGTGTAAATGGCGGGCATCACTACACCCAGCCATATAATGAGTGTTTAAAGGAGGACATCACTACACGCAGCGCTATAATGAGTCTTTAAAGGAGGACATCACTATACCTAGCGCTATAATGAGTGTTTAAAGGCGGACATCACTACACGCAGCGCTATAATGAGTGTTTAAAGGAGGACATCACTACACCCAGCGCTATAATGAGTGTTTAAAGGAGGATATCGCTACACCCTGCGCTATAATGAGTTTTTAAAGGAGGACATCACTACACCCTGCGCTATAATGAGTATTTAAAGGCGGACATCACTACACCCAGCGCTATAATGAGTGTTTAAAGGCGGAAATCGCTACACCCTGCCCTATAATGAGTGTGTAAATGGCGGGCATCACTACACCTAGCGCTATAATGAGTGTTTAAAGGCGGAAATCGCTACGTCCTGCGCTATAATGAGTGTGTAAATGGCGGGCATCACTACACCTAGCGCTATAATGTGTGTTTAAAGGGTGGACATCACTACACCCAGCGCTATAATGAGTGTTTAAAGGGCAGACATCACTACACTTAACGCTATAATGAGTGGTTAAAGGCGGACATCACTATACCCAGCGCTATAATGAGTGTTTAAAGGCGGACATCACTACATCCAGCGGTATAATGAGTGTTTAAAGGGCGGACATCACTACACCCTGCGCTATAATGAGTGTTTAAAGGCGGACATCACTACACCCTGCGCTATAATGAGTGTGTAAATGGCGGGCATCACTACACCTAGCGCTATAATGAGTGTTTAAAGGCGGACAACACTACACCCAGCCCTATAATGAGTGTTTAAAGGCGGCCATCACTACACCCAGCCCTATAATGAGTGTTTAAAGGAGGACATCACAACACCCTGCGCTATAATGAGTGTGTAAATGGCGGACATCACTACACTAAGCGCTAAAATAAGTGTTTAAAGGCGGAAATCGCTACACCCTCCGCTAAAATGAGTGTGTAAATAGCGGGCATCACTACACCTAGCGCTATAATGAGTGTTTAAATGGGGGACATCACTACACGTAACGCTATAATGAGTGTTTAAAGGGCAGACATCAGTATACCTAACGCTGTAATAAATGTTTAAAGGAGGACATCACTACACCCTGCACTATAATGAGTGTTTAAAGGCGGACATCACTACATCCAGCGGTATAATGAGTGTTTAAAGGGCGGACATCACTACACCCTGCGCTATAATGAGTGTTTAAAGGCGGACATCACTACACCCTGCGCTATAATGAGTGTGTAAATGGCGGGCATCACTACACCTAGCGCTATAATGAGTGTTTAAAGGCGGACAACACTACACCCAGCCCTATAATGAGTGTTTAAAGGCGGCCATCACTACACCCAGCCCTATAATGAGTGTTTAAAGGAGGACATCACAACACCCTGCGCTATAATGAGTGTGTAAATGGCGGGCATCACTACACCTAGCGCTATAATGAGTGTTTAAAGGCGGACAACACTACACCCAGCCCTATAATGACTCTTTAAAGGAGGACATCACTACACCTAGCGCTATAATGAGTGTTTAAAGGGCGAACATCAGTACACGTAACGCTATAATGAGTGGTAAAAGGGCAGACATCACTATACCCAGCGCTATAATGAATGTTTAAAGGAGGACATCACTACACGAAGCGCTAAAATAAGTGTTTAAAGGCGGAAATCGCTACACCCTCAGCTATAATGAGTGTGTAAATGGCGGGCAACACTACACCTAGACCTATAATGAGTGTTTAAAGGCGGACATCACTACACCCTGCGCTATAATGAGTGTTTGAAGGCGGAAATCGCTACACCCTGTGCTATAATGAGTGTGTAAATGGCGGGCATCACTACACCCAGCCCTATAATGAGTGTTTAAAGGCGGACATCACTACACCCAGCGCTATAATGAGTGTTTAGGGAGGACATCACTACACCTAGCACTATAATGAGTGTTTAAAGGGCGGACCTCACTACACGTAACGCTATAATGAGTGGTTTAAGGGCAGACATCACTATACCTAGCGCTATAATGAGTGTTTAAAGGCGGACATCACTACACGCTGCGCTATAATGAGTGTGTAAAGGCGGACATCACTACACCCAGCGCTATAATGAGTGTTTAAAGGCGGACATCACTACACCCAGCCCTTTAATGAGTGTTTGAAGGCGGACATCACTACGCCCAGCGCTATAATGAGTCTTTAAAGGCGGACATCACTACACCTAGCGCTATAATTAGTCTTTAAAGGGCGGACATCACTACACCCTGAGCTATAATGAGTGGTTAAAGGGCAGACATCACTATACCCAGCGCTATAATGAATGTTTAAAGAAGGACATCACTACACAAAGCGCTAAAATAAGTGTTTAAAGGCGGAAATCGCTACACCTTGCGCAATAATGAGTGTGTAAATGGCGGGCATCACAACACCCAGCCCTATAATGAGTGTTTAAAGGAGGACATCACTACACCCAGCGCTTTAATGAGTGTTTAAAGGCGGACATCACTACACCCAGGGCTATAATGAGTGTTTAAAGGCGGACATCAGTACACCCAGCGCTATAATGAGTGTTTAAAGGCGGAAATCACTACACGCAGCGCTATAATGAGTGTTTAAAGGCGGACATCACTACACCCAGCACTATACTGAGTGTTTAAAAGAGGACATCACTACACCCAATCGCTACACCCTCCGCTATATTGAGTGTGTAAATGGCGGGCATCACTACACCTAGCCCTATAATGAGTGTTTAAAGGAGGACATCACTACACCCAGCCCTATAATGAGTGTTTAAAGGAGGACATCACTACACCTAGCGCTATAATGAGTGTTTAAAGGGCGGACATCACAACACCTAGCACTATTATGAGTGTTTAAAGGGCGGACATCACTACACGTAACGCTATAATGAGTGGTTAAAGGGCAGACATCACTATACCTAGCGCTATAATGAGTGTTTAAAGGCGGACATCACTACACCCAGCGCTTTAATGAGTGTTTAAAGGCGAACATCACTACACCCAGCGCTATAATGAGTGTTTAAAGGAGGACATCACTACACCCAGCGCTATAATGAGTGTTTTAAGGCGGACATCACTACATCCAGCGCTATAATGAGTGTTTAAAGGCGGAAATCGCTACACCCTGCCCTATAATGAGTGCGTAAATGGCGGGCATCACTACACCCAGCCCTATAATGAATGTTTAAAGGCGGACATCACTACACGCAGCGCTATAATGAGTGTTTAAAGGCGGACATCACTACACCCAGGGCAATAATGAGTGTTTAAAGGCGGACATCACTACACCCAGCGCTATAATGAGTGTTTAAAGGAGGACATCACTACACCCACCGTTATAATGAGTGTTTAAAGGAGGACATCACTACACCCAGCACTATAATGTGTGTTTTAAGGTGGAAATCGCTACACCCTGCGCTATAATGAGTGTGTAAATGGCCGGCATTACTACACCCAGCGCTATAATGATTGTTTAAAGGGGGGGCATCACTACACCCTGAGCTATAATGAGTCTTTAAAGGAGGACATCACTACATGAAGCGCTAAAATAAGTGTTTAAAGGCGGAAAGCGCTACTCCCTGAGCTAAAAAAAGTGCGTAAATGGCGGGCATCACTACACCTAGACCTATAATGAGGGTTTAAAGGCGAACATCACTACACCCAGCGCTATAATGAGTGTGTAAATGCGGAAATCGCTACACCCTGCGCTATAATGAGTGTTTAAAGGCGGACATCACTACACCCAGGGCAATAATGAGTGTTTAAAGGCGGACATTACTACACCCAGCGCTATAATGAGTGTTTAAAGGAGGACATCACTACACCCACCGTTATAATGAGTGTTTAAAGGCAGAAATCGCTACACCTATCGCTATAATGAGTGTGTAAATGGCGGGCATCACTACACCTAGCGCTATAATGAGTGTTTAAAAGCGGACATCGCTACACCCTGAGCTAAAATGAGTGTGTACATGGCGGGCATCACTACATCCAGCTATATAATGTGTGTTTAAAGGAGGACATTACTACATATAGCGCTATAATGAGTGTTTAAAGGGGGACATCACTACACGCAACGCTATAATGAGTGGTTAAAGGGCAGACATCGCTATACCAAGCGCTATAATGAATGTTTAAAGGCGGACATCACTACACCCATGGCTATAATGAGTGTTTAAAGGCGGACATCAGTACACCCAGCCCTATAATGAGTGTTTAAAGGAGGACATCACTACACCCACCGTTATAATGAGTGTTTAAAGGCGGAAATCACTACATGCAGCGCTATAATGAGTGTTTAAAGGCGGACATCACTACACCCAGCGCTATAATGAGTGTTTAAAGGTGGACATCACTACACCCAGCACTATACTGAGTGTTTAAAAGAGGACATCACTACAACCAATCGCTACACCCTCCGCTATAATGAGTGTGTAAATGGCAGGCATCACTACACCTAGCCCTATAATGAGTGTTTAAAAGCGGACATCGCTACACCCTGAGCTAAAATGAGTGTGTACATGGCGGGCATCACTACATCCAGCTATATAATGTGTGTTTAAAGGAGGACATTACTACATATAGCGCTATAATGAGTGTTTAAAGGGGGACATCACTACACGCAACGCTATAATGAGTGGTTAAAGGGCAGACATCGCTATACCAAGCGCTATAATGAATGTTTAAAGGCGGACATCACTACACCCAGCGCTTTAATGAGTGTTTAAAGGCGGACATCACTACACCCATGGCTATAATGAGTGTTTAAAGGCGGACATCAGTACACCCAGCCCTATAATGAGTGTTTAAAGGAGGACATCACTACACCCACCGTTATAATGAGTGTTTAAAGGCGGAAATCACTACATGCAGCGCTATAATGAGTATTTAAAGGCGGACATCAGTACACCCAGCCCTATAATGAGTGTTTAAAGGAGGACATCACTACACCTAGCGCTGTAATGAGTGTTTGAAGGGCGGACATCACTATACCCAGCGCTATAATGAATGTTTAATGGGGGACATCACTACACGAAGCGCTAAAGTAAGTGTTTAAAGGCGGAAATCGCTACACCCTGAGCTAAAATGAGTGTGTAAATGGCGGGCATCACTACACCTAGACCTATAATGAGTGTTTAAAGGCGGACATCACTACATCCAGCGCTATAATGAGTGTTTAAAGGCGGAAATCGCTACACCCTTCGCTATAATGAGTGTGTAAATGGCGGGCATCACTACACCCAGCCCTATAATGAGTGTTTAAAGGAGGACATCACTACACATAGCGCTATAATGAGTGTTTAAAAGAGGACATCACTACAACCAATCGCTACACCATCCGCTATAATGAGTGTGTAAATGGCAGGCATCACTACACCTAGCCCTATAATGAGTGTTTAAAAGCGGACATCGCTACACCCTGAGCTAAAATGAGTGTGTACATGGCGGGCATCACTACATCCAGCTATATAATGTGTGTTTAAAGGAGGACATTACTACATATAGCGCTATAATGAGTGTTTAAAGGGGGACATCACTACACGCAACGCTATAATGAGTGGTTAAAGGACAGACATCGCTATACCAAGCGCTATAATGAATGTTTAAAGGCGGACATCACTACACCCAGCTTTAATGAGTGTTTAAAGGCGGACATCACTACACCCATGGCTATAATGAGTGTTTAAAGGCGGACATCAGTACACCCAGCCCTATAATGAGTGTTTAAAGGAGGACATCACTACACCCACCGTTATAATGAGTGTTTAAAGGCGGAAATCACTACATGCAGCGCTATAATGAGTGTTTAAAGGCGGACATCAGTACACCCAGCCCTATAATGAGTGTTTAAAGGAGGACATCACTACACCTAGCGCTGTAATGTGTGTTTGAAGGGCGGACATCACTATATACCCAGCGCTATAATGAATGTTTAATGGGGGACATCACTACACGAAGCGCTAAAGTAAGTGTTTAAAGGCGGAAATCGCTACACCCTGAGCTAAAATGAGTGTGTAAATGGCGGGCATCACTACACCTAGACCTATAATGAGTGTTTAAAGGCGGACATCACTACATCCAGCGCTATAATGAGTGTTTAAAGGCGGAAATCGCTACACCCTTCGCTATAATGAGTGTGTAAATGGCGGGCATCACTACACCCAGCCCTATAATGAGTGTTTAAAGGAGGACATCACTACACATAGCGCTATAATGAGTGTTTAAAGGGGGGACATCACTACACGTAACGCTATAATGAGTGTTTAAAGGGCAGACATCGCTATACACAGCGCTATAATGAATGTTTAAAGGCGGAAATCGCTACACGCAGCGCTATAATGAGTTTTTAAAGGGCGGACATCACTATACCCAGCGCTATAATGAATGTTTCAAGAGGACATCACTACACGAAGCGCTAAAATAAGTGTTTAAAGGCGAAAATCGCTACACCCTGAGCTAAAATGAGTGTGTAAATGGCGGGCATAACTACACCTAGACCTATAGTGAGTGTTTAAAGGAGGACATCACTACACCCAGCGCTATAATGAGTGTTTAAAGGCGGACATCACTACACCCAGCGCTATAATGAGTGTTTAATGGAAGACATCACAACACCCAGCGCTATAATGAGTGTTTAAAGGCGGACATCGCTACACCCTGCGCTATAATGAGTGTGTAAATGGCGGGCATCACTACAGCTAGCGCTATAATAAGTCTTTAAAGGCGGCACCCAGCGCTATAATTAGTGTTTAAGGGAGGACATCACTACACCTAGCACTATAATGAGTGTTTAAAGGCGGACATCACTACACCCAGCGCTATAATGAATGTTGAAAGGAGGACATCACTACACCCAGTGCTAAAATTACTGTTTAAAGGCGGAAATCGCTACACCCTGCGCTATAATGAATGTGTAAATTGCGGGGATCACTACACCTAGACCTATAATGAGTGTTTAAAGGCGGACATCACTACACCCAGCCCTATAATGAGTGTTTAAAGGCGGACATCACTACACTCTTCGTTATAGTGAGTGTGTAAATGGCGGGTATCACTCCACCTAGACCTAAAATTACTGTTTAAAGGCGGAAATCCCGCTATAATGAGTGTTTAAAGGAGGACATCACAACACCCAGTGCTATAATGAGTGTATAAAGGCGGACATCGCTACACCCTGCGCTATAATGAGTGTGTAAATGGCGGGCATAACAACACCTAGACCTATAATGAGTGTTTAAAGGAGGAGATCACAACACCCAACGCTATAATGAGTGTTTAAAAGCGGACATCACTACACCCAGCGCTATAATGAGTGTGTAAAGGCGGAAGTCGGTACACCCTGCGCTATAATGAGTGTGTAAATGGCGGGCATTACTACACCCAGCGCTATAATGAGTTTTTAAAGGAGGACATCACTACACCCAGCGCTTTAATGAGTGTTTTAAGGCGGACATCACTACATCCAGCGCTATAATGAGTGTTTAAAGGCGGAAATCGCTACACCCTGCGCGCCATAATGAGTGTGTAAATGGCGGGCATCACTACACCTAGACCTATAATGAGTGTTTAAAGGCGGACATCACTACACCCAGCGCTGTAATGAGTGTTTAAAGGCGGACATCACTACCCCCAGCCCTATAATGAGTGTTTAAAGGAGGACATCACAACACCCAGTGCTATAATGAGTGTTTAAAGGCGGACATCACTACACTCTTCGTTATAGTGAGTGTGTAAATGACGGGTATCACTACACCTAGACCTATAATGAGTGTTTGAAGGCGGACATCACTACACGAAGCGCTATATTGAGTGTTTAAAGGCGGACATCACTACACCCTGCGCTATAATAAGTCTTTAAAGGCGGACATCACTACACCCAGCGCTATAATTAGTGTTTAAGGGAGGACATCACTACACCTAGCACTATAATGAGTGTTTAAAGGCGGACATCACTACACCCAGCGCTATAATGAATGTTGAAAGGAGGACATCACTACACCCAGTGCTAAAATTACTGTTTAAAGGCGGAAATCGCTACACCCTGCGCTATAATGAATGTGTAAATTGCGGGGATCACTACACCTAGACCTATAATGAGTGTTTAAAGGCGGACATCACTACACCCAGCCCTATAATGACTGTTTAAAGGCGGACATCACTACACTCTTCGTTATAGTGAGTGTGTAAATGGCGGGTATCACTCCACCTAGACCTAAAATTACTGTTTAAAGGCGGAAATCCCGCTATAATGAGTGTTTAAAGGAGGACATCACAACACCCAGTGCTATAATGAGTGTATAAAGGCGGACATCGCTACACCCTGCGCTATAATGAGTGTGTAAATGGCGGGCATAACAACACCTAGACCTATAATGAGTGTTTAAAGGAGGAGATCACAACACCCAACGCTATAATGAGTGTTTAAAAGCGGACATCACTACACCCAGCGCTATAATGAGTGTGTAAAGGCGGAAGTCGGTACACCCTGCGCTATAATGAGTGTGTAAATGGCGGGCATTACTACACCCAGCGCTATAATGAGTTTTTAAAGGAGGACATCACTACACCCAGCGCTTTAATGAGTGTTTTAAGGCGGACATCACTACATCCAGCGCTATAATGAGTGTTTAAAGGCGGAAATCGCTACACCCTGCGCTATAATGAGTGTGTAAATGGCGGGCATCACTACACCTAGACCTATAATGAGTGTTTAAAGGCGGACATCACTACACCCAGCGCTGTAATGAGTGTTTAAAGGCGGACATCACTACCCCCAGCCCTATAATGAGTGTTTAAAGGAGGACATCACAACACCCAGTGCTATAATGAGTGTTTAAAGGCGGACATCACTACACTCTTCGTTATAGTGAGTGTGTAAATGACGGGTATCACTACACCTAGACCTATAATGAGTGTTTGAAGGCGGACATCACTACACGAAGCGCTATATTGAGTGTTTAAAGGCGGACATCACTACACCCTGCGCTATAATAAGTGTTTAAAGGAGGACATCAGTACACGCAGAGCTATAATGAGTGTTTAAAAGCGGACATCACTACACCCAGCCCTATAATGAGTGTTTAAAGGAGGAGATCACTACGCGCAGTGCTGTAATGAGTGTTTAAAGGCGGACATCACTACACCCAGCGCTATAATCAGTGTTTAAAGGCGGACATCACTACACCCTGCGCTTTAATGAGTGTTTAAAGGAGGACATCACTACACCCAGCCCTATAATGTGTGTTTAAGGGAGGACATCACTACACCTAGCACTATAATGAGTGTTTAAAGGAGGAAATCGCTACACCCTGCGCTATAATGAGTGTGTAAATGGCGGGCATCACTACAGCTAGCGCTATAATAAGTGTTTAAAGGCGGACATCACTACACCCAGCGCTATAATTAGTGTTTAAGGGAGGACATCACTACACCTAGCGCTATAATGACTGTTTAAAGGCGGACATCACTACACGAAGCGCTATATTGAGTGTTTAAAGGCGGACATCACTACACCCTGCGCTATAATAAGTGTTTAAAGGAGGACATCAGTACACGCAGAGCTATAATGAGTGTGTAAATGGCGGGCATTACTACACCCAGCGCTATAATGAGTGTTTAAAGGAGGACATCACTACACCCAGCGCTTTAATGAGTGTTTTAAGGCGGACATCACTACATCTAGCGCTATAATGAGTGTTTAAAGGCGGACATCACTACACCCAGCGCTATAATGAGTGTTTAAAGGTGGACATCACTACACCCAGCACTATACTGAGTGTTTAAAAGAGGACATCACTACAACCAATCGCTACACCCTCCGCTATAATGAGTGTGTAAATGGCAGGCATCACTACACCTAGCCCTATAATGAGTGTTTAAAAGCGGACATCGCTACACCCTGAGCTAAAATGAGTGTGTACATGGCGGGCATCACTACATCCAGCTATATAATGTGTGTTTAAAGGAGGACATTACTACATATAGCGCTATAATGAGTGTTTAAAGGGGGACATCACTACACCCTGCGCTATAATGAGTGGTTAAAGGGCAGAGATCGCTATACCAAGCGCTATAATGAATGTTTAAAGGCGGACATCACTACACCCAGCGCTTTAATGAGTGTTTAAAGGCGGACATCACTACACCCTGCGCTATAATAAGTGTTTAAAGGAGGACATCAGTACACGCAGAGCTATAATGAGTGTGTAAATGGCGGGCATTACTACACCCAGCGCTATAATGAGTGTTTAAAGGAGGACATCACTACACCCAGCGCTTTAATGAGTGTTTAAAGGCGGACATCACTACATCCAGCGCTATAATGAGTGTTTAAAGGCGGACATCACTACACCCAGCGCTATAATGAGTGTTTAAAGGTGGACATCACTACACCCAGCACTATACTGAGTGTTTAAAAGAGGACATCACTACAACCAATCGCTACACCCTCCGCTATAATGAGTGTGTAAATGGCAGGCATCACTACACCTAGCCCTATAATGAGTGTTTAAAAGCGGACATCGCTACACCCTGAGCTAAAATGAGTGTGTACATGGCGGGCATCACTACATCCAGCTATATAATGTGTGTTTAAAGGAGGACATTACTACATATAGCGCTATAATGAGTGTTTAAAGGGGGACATCACTACACGCAACGCTATAATGAGTGGTTAAAGGGCAGAGATCGCTATACCAAGCGCTATAATGAATGTTTAAAGGCGGACATCACTACACCCAGCGCTTTAATGAGTGTTTAAAGGCGGACATCACTACACCCATGGCTATAATGAGTGTTTAAAGGCGGACATCAGTACACCCAGCCCTATAATGAGTGTTTAAAGGAGGACATCACTACACCCACCGTTATAATGAGTGTTTAAAGGCGGAAATCACTACATGCAGCGCTATAATGAGTGTTTAAAGGCGGACATCAGTACACCCAGCCCTATAATGAGTGTTTAAAGGAGGACATCACTACACCTAGCGCTATAATGAGTGTTTGAAGGGCGGACATCACTATACCCAGCACTATACTGAGTGTTTAAAAGAGGACATCACTACAACCAATCGCTACACCCTCCGCTATAATGAGTGTGTAAATGGCAGGCATCACTACACCTAGCCCTATAATGAGTGTTTAAAAGCGGACATCGCTACACCCTGAGCTAAAATGAGTGTGTACATGGCGGGCATCACTACATCCAGCTATATAATGTGTGTTTAAAGGAGGACATTACTACATATAGCGCTATAATGAGTGTTTAAAGGGGGACATCACTACACGCAACGCTATAATGAGTGGTTAAAGGGCAGACATCGCTATACCAAGCGCTATAATGAATGTTTAAAGGCGGACATCACTACACCCAGCGCTTTAATGAGTGTTTAAAGGCGGACATCACTACACCCATGGCTATAATGAGTGTTTAAAGGCGGACATCAGTACACCCAGCCATATAATGAGTGTTTAAAGGAGGACATCACTACACCCACCGTTATAATGAGTGTTTAAAGGCGGAAATCACTACATGCAGCGCTATAATGAGTGTTTAAAGGCGGACATCAGTACACCCAGCCCTATAATGAGTGTTTAAAGGAGGACATCACTACACCTAGCGCTATAATGAGTGTTTGAAATGGCTGGACATCACCATACCCAGCTATAATGAATGTTTAATGGGGACATCACTACACCCAGCGCTAAAATAAGTGTTTAAAGGCGGAAATCGCTACACCCTGAGCTAAAATGAGTGTGTAAATGGCGGGCATCACTACACCTAGACCTATAATGAGTGTTTAAAGGCGGACATCACTACATCCAGCGCTATAATGAGTGTTTAAAGGCGGAAATCGCTACACCCTTCGCTATAATGAGTGTGTAAATGGCGGGCATCACTACACCCAGCCCTATAATGAGTGTTTAAAGGAGGACATCACTACACATAGCGCTATAATGAGTGTTTAAAGGGGGGACATCACTACACGTAACGCTATAATGAGTGTTTAAAGGGCAGACATCGCTATACACAGCGCTATAATGAATGTTTAAAGGCGGAAATCGCTACACGCAGCGCTATAATGAGTTTTTAAAGGGCGGACATCACTATACCCAGCGCTATAATGAATGTTTCAAGAGGACATCACTACACGTAACGCTATAATGAGTGTTTAAAGGGCAGACATCGCTATACACAGCGCTATAATGAATGTTTAAAGGCGGAAATCGCTACACGCAGCGCTATAATGAGTTTTTAAAGGGCGGACATCACTATACCCAGCGCTATAATGAATGTTTCAAGAGGACATCACTACACGAAGCGCTAAAATAAGTGTTTAAAGGCGAAAATCGCTACACCCTGAGCTAAAATGAGTGTGTAAATGGCGGGCATAACAACACCTAGACCTATAATGAGTGTTTAAAGGAGGAGATCACAACACCCAACGCTATAATGAGTGTTTAAAAGCGGACATCACTACACCCAGCGCTATAATGAGTGTGTAAAGGCGGAAGTCGGTACACCCTGCGCTATAATGAGTGTGTAAATGGCGGGCATTACTACACCCAGCGCTATAATGAGTTTTTAAAGGAGGACATCACTACACCCAGCGCTTTAATGAGTGTTTTAAGGCGGACATCACTACATCCAGCGCTATAATGAGTGTTTAAAGGCGGAAATCGCTACACCCTGCGCCATAATGAGTGTGTAAATGGCGGGCATCACTACACCTAGACCTATAATGAGTGTTTAAAGGCGGACATCACTACACCCAGCGCTATAATGAGTGTTTAAAGGCGGACATCACTACCCCCAGCCCTATAATGAGTGTTTAAAGGAGGACATCACAACACCCAGTGCTATAATGAGTGTTTAAAGGCGGACATCACTACACTCTTCGTTATAGTGAGTGTGTAAATGACGGGTATCACTACACCTAGACCTATAATGAGTGTTTGAAGGCTGACATCACTACACCCAGCCCTGTAATGAATGTTTAAAGGCGGAAATCGCTACACCCTGCGCTATAATAACTGTGTAAAAGGCGGGCATCACTACACCTAGCGCTATAATGAGTGTTTAAAAGCGCACATCACTACATCCAGCGCTATAATGAGTGTGTAAATGCGGAAATCGCTACACCCTGCGCTATAATGAGTGTTTAAAGGCGGACATCACTACCCCCAGCGCTATAATGAGTGTTTAGAGGAGGACATCACAACACGGAGCGCTATAATGAGTGTTTTAAGGCGGACATCACTACATCCAGAGCTATAATGAGTGTTTAAAGGCGGAAATCACTACACCCTGCGCTATAATGAGTGTGTAAATGGCGGGCATTACTACACCCAGCGCTATAATGAGTGTTTAAAGGCGGACATCACTACGCTCAGTGCTATAATGAGTCTTTAAAGGCGGAAATCGCTACACCCTGTGCTATAATGAGTGTGTAAATGGCGGGTATCACTACACCCAGCCCTATAATCAGTGTTTAAAGGAGGACATCAATACACCCTGTGCTAAAATAACTGTTTAAAGGCGGAAATCGCTACACCCTGCGCTATAATGAGTGTGTAAATGGCGGGCATCACTACACCTAGACCTATAATGAGTGTTTAAAAGCGGACATCACTACACCGAGCCCTATAATGAGTGTTTAAAGGAGGACATCACTACGCGCAGTGCTGTAATGAGTGTTTAAAGGCGGACATCACTACACCCAGCCCTATAATGAGTGTTTAAAGGCGGACATCACTACACCCTGCGCTTTAATGAGTGTTTAAAGGAGGACATCACTACACCCAGCCCTATAATGTGTGTTTAAGGGAGGACATCACTACACCTAGCACTATAATGAGTGTTTAAAGGAGGAAATCGCTACACCCTGCGCTATAATGAGTGTGTAAATGGCGGGCATCACTACAGCTAGCGCTATAATAAGTGTTTAAAGGCGGACATCACTACACCCAGCGCTATAATTAATGTTTAAGGGAGGACATCACTACACCTAGCGCTATAATGACTGTTTAAAGGCGGACATCGCTACACGAAGCGCTATATTGAGTGTTTAAAGGCGGACATCACTACACCCTGCGCTATAATAAGTGTTTAAAGGAGGACATCAGTACACGCAGAGCTATAATGAGTGTTTAAAAGCGGACATCACTACACCCAGCCCTATAATGAGTGTTTAAAGGAGGACATCACTACGCGCAGTGCTGTAATGAGTGTTTAAAGGCGGACATCACTACACCCAGCGCTATAATCAGTGTTTAAAGGCGGACATCACTACACCCTGCGCTTTAATGAGTGTTTAAAGGAGGACATCACTACACCCACCGTTATAATGAGTGTTTAAAGGCGGAAACTCTGCTACTGGCCAAGGTGATGGAGATTCAGGACTGTATGAATGAACAATCTGTAACTCTCAGTAGGAAAATAGAAGCTCTACATGACAAGTACGACGCTGATATGAAGAGGGTTTCACGCAGCTTAGAAACTAAAAGTACTGAACTTGCCTGTGCAATGAGAGAAATAGAACGTCACCAGAACACGGAATTGAAGTTACAAAGTGACATCAGAGTTCTTGTATTTCAACTACGAGATAAAGACTCCCAAATAAATCTGTTGAAAGACGAATTGAAGACCAGTGTCGACATTATCTCAAAGAAGACTAGTGATATTGCCACTAACATGGAATGTGTTAACAAACGGTCAAGACAGCAGTACCTCGACTCTCCCGCAGTGAATCACACTCACCTCGTCAGTCAGGATACTTACTGAGCCAAGACATCCATCCTGAGCCGTCCTTGGAGCCAACAACAGAGAGTGATACCTCCTGACGCTGTAACACCCAGGAAGGTGTGACAGAGGTTCAAGCTTCACACAGAGGTAACACAGACGTCCCGTCAACGCAAACTGACAGCAGCACAGGAGCAACATCATCGACCAACACCGGCTGCCAGAAGACAGCACAACCGATGGTGAGCTTCGACAATGAATGGGACAGATCTTTCAAAGGGGCTTCACCCAGGTATAAGAGGAAAAGACTTGTACTGTCGAACGTTAGAGCTGATAAGTCATTTGAGATTATACATGATGCCATTATTGCATATGGCAGGAAAAGAGAAGTGAATATCTCCCCTCGTAAGACTCTTAAAACGCTGGGAGGGCTCGAATCCTACCTATACTGTGCGTTTGAACATAGACACTAAAGCAGCTGAGCGAGTGCTTCAGGATGAGAACTTCTGGCCTCCAAATGTTAGATGCAGAGAATGGGTTTCATACTCTAGAGGTCGTAGTGGTGCATCATTCTAGTTAAAATGTGTATGCTAGTGTATCTACTTTCCATTTACATGCTGTGCATAGGAACATGGAATGCAAGAGGTGTAATGTACAGTGGGCAGTACCTAGAGACATTAGCAAATCAGTGCGATGCCCTTGCTGTGTGTGAGCATTGGCTTAATGACAGAACTCAGTGCTGGTTTGATTGTCTGCATGACACGTTTGATATTACATCTAAAATTAAAGCAGATCAAAAAAGGATATAAAGGAGAAGGTGGGGTGGCACTACTAGTTAAGAAAAATATGTACAGAGAGGTCTATGAATGTGAATGCGAGTATGATAGTGTTGTAGCTGTGTGCGACTGTCTCGCCCCCAGTGTGGTGACATGCATATAGTCTGTGCTCTGCTTCCCTCCACTAATCACAGCATAGCAGAGTTTGAAGAGAGTGTCAAGGAGGTGTTTGATATTGTAGACGAGCTATCGGAAAGTGGCTATGTTATATTATGCGGGGACTTCAACACAGACCTCGTCCACAATGCAGGATCCAGTAGGTCTGTTATTCTTCAGACTTACCTAGACTCAAGGAATATGCTGTCGTCAGTCGACTGTGGTGATACTAAAGGAAATATGAAGACATGGCACAATAAAACTGGAACACAGTCATCATTGATTGACTATATCTTTTTACCAGTGTCCCTGAAATCATCAGTGTTAGTGACAACTATACATAATGATGTTACATACGACATATCTGACCATTCTCCCGTTGTGACGAAACTTATAAGTGACATGTTCCTAACAGGACAAAAAGTGTGGAATCCAAAACCTTTCAAATGGAAAAAGGCTGATGCTACACAACTGAACATGTATTCATCAGAGGTCGACAAGATGCTGGGGAACACCATGCCGAGTCTAAAGGATTGTAACGGTGATATGGTGGAACACTACTACGACGCTATTGTGAGCTCTATCCACACCTCAACAGCGATGCATATACCCACAGGACACTACAGGCCGTACCTGAGACCGTACTGAGAGGTTCGAGTCTGACTACTATCACTTCCAGATGCGACAGACCAGACGACAATGGATATCCGAAGATAAACCCAGAGGAGATTCATATGAATCTTACAGAGCATACAAGAAAGCTAAATGCGCCTTCCGACGACAGAAGAGAAAAGCTGAAAGGGAGGGACTGAGAGAAGTACACAGAGCTCCACTCTGCCTGTGAAGTGGACATTGGCGAATTTTATCGTACCGTTAGAAAACAGAGAAGGTGTAGTGTGACTTGTACGTCCCTAGAATACAAGGAGAAGACGGCTAACACTCCTGAGGACATATGTACTATGTGGGCCGGCTACTACCAGGACCTACTCTCCCAACTAACCCGACCTGAGTTCGACTCTGACTTCTACGAAGACACCAAATCAAGAGTGAATGAAATGTCAACCCATCAGATTTCCAAGGATGATCCGATCCTGAAGACACCAGTGACAGCCGTCGACGTGAAAGGAGCAATAGGATCTTTGAAAAAGAACAAGTCTCCAGGGCCTGACTGTGTTACAGCGGAACACTTATGTAATGCTGGAGAACTGCTCTATAAACATCTGGCTCACCTCTACAACATGATGATTAGCTCCTGCTACACTCCTCAGATGATGAGAACTGGAACCATTATTCCAATATACAAGGGAAATAACAAGGACAAAACCAACCCAAGTAATTACCGTGGAATAACCTTGACATCTGTGATTGGCAAGATATTTGAGAGACTGTTGCTGACCAACATAGAATCCTATCTTAAAACGGCAAACCCAGGCTTTCCAAACCGTCTCCAGTGTGGATTCCGCAAAGAGCATGGAGCTAACATTGCTACGTACGTCCTGAAGGAAGCTATCTCATACTACCAGGATAGGAACTCAAGCGTGTATGCTGCTTTCCTAGACAACGAGAAGGCCTTCGACAGAATATGGCACGACGGACTCCTCCTGAAACTACACACTATTGGTGTGAAGGATCGTGCATGGCATCTAATCCAGCAATCATATAAAGAAGCACAAGCCCGTGTAAAGTACAACGGGATGACAAGTGATGTTTTTCATATCCACCAAGGAGTAGGACAAGGGGCGAGTGTTATCAGCATGGATGTTTCTAGTCTACATCAATGACCTTATTTCGGAGCTAGACCAATTACAATGTGGACTAATTATTGGCACGAATCACATCCCGACAGTTCTACTTGCTGACGACACCACAGTCGTCAGTACTACTGTACATGGTCTCAATGTGGCTCTTAACAAGATCCACCAATATGCCTGCCTTTGGAGAATGACATACAACGCCAGTAAGAGCTGTGTCCTGTCCTTCACAAATTCTACAAAATATCTCAACAAACCCGTTTTCAGAATCGGGGATGTAAGACTGCCAATCAAATCCAACACTGTGTATGCGGGATCCATCATGCATACAGAGAAAGCAAGAGAAAGGACAACACGTGCATGTGCCAAGGCGAGAAGAGCAATAAACTCACTCCGAGATGTAGGATTACGAGCTGGTGGATTAAACCCTGTGTCATCGTCCAATATCTGGCAAAGAGTTATCTTTCCTTCTGCATTCTACGCATGTGAGCTATGGAGCAATATCAGCAGCACTGAGATGAATGAAATGGAAATTGTCCAGCGCTACTTTGCTAGAAGAGTCCAGAACCTCCACAAGAGATCACCTACAGTTGCTACAGCTCAGTACTAGGGCTATGGTCAATGCAAGGCAGAGTAGATAAATCAAAACTCCTGTTTTGGGGCCGACTCTGTCGCTCAGCCAGTACCAGTATTGTGAAGCCTATCATGTATTTGAGATTCGCGGAATATATGTCTACTGTGGTAAAAGTACAAGATCGATTGCCCATGACCTTTGAATGCAGCTCACAAATATGGATTTTCAGATATCATTGACACCTTCATGACAACAGGAGAATTTCCATGCAAAAATGTATGGAATTCCATGGTACAAAAGGCTATATGCCACCACGAACACACTGAATGGAGAAATAAACTCCAAGAGCGTCCAAATATGCAGAGATTTGGTGCCATTCATACGCGCCTCTCTCCTCATCGTCTCTGGAACCTGTGTTTGTGGTATAACATGGCCACCCCTCCTGTCTATGCTCTGATAAAGTTGGGTATACTGCCCATCACACTTGGACTGTGTCTTATATGCGAGACTGAAAGTGAGGACATTGTAAAACATCAACTCCTATACTGTGACAAGCTGGTAGAAAACAGGAACGCACTGAGCGAGCATCTGTTTGATAACGTGTCTCTTGACACGTATATGAGACTCGAAGATGCTGAAGACGAGGTTAAAATCCTCACATACCTTGGTTCCATTACTCCGGTTGTGCAGGACATGACTCTCGATAGCTGGGCTAGGTTCATGAGCATTATTGCAAAACGCATCAGTGCATGGAACCTAGCCAGCATCCTGTATTTATAAGAATAGCATGCAATGCTTTGTACATATTGCCCAGTGATCATCTGTTGCCAAGAGCTATGATTTTTTATGTTCTGTTGAATTTTTCAAATATTATTGAACTTTCTATTTTGTCACAAATGTGTGTTATGCTCTAAAAATATATACATAACTGGATGTATAACTCATCAAACCATTGGTGGAAATAAAGAACATTCATTCATTCATTCATTCATTCATTCATTCATTCATCCAGCTATATAATGTGTGTTTAAAGGAGGACATTACTACATATAGCGCTATAATGAGTGTTTAAAGGGGGACATCACTACACGCAACGCTATAATGAGTGGTTAAAGGGCAGACATCGCTATACCAAGCGCTATAATGAATGTTTAAAGGCGGACATCACTACACCCAGCGCTTTAATGAGTGTTTAAAGGCGGACATCACTACACCCATGGCTATAATGAGTGTTTAAAGGCGGACATCAGTACACCCAGCCCTATAATGAGTGTTTAAAGGAGGACATCACTACACCCACCGTTATAATGAGTGTTTAAAGGCGGAAATCACTACATGCAGCGCTATAATGAGTGTTTAAAGGCGGACATCAGTACACCCAGCCCTATAATGAGTGTTTAAAGGAGGACATCACTACACCTAGCGCTATAATGAGTGTTTGAAGGGCGGACATCACTATACCCAGCGCTATAATGAATGTTTAATGGGGGACATCACTACACGAAGCGCTAAAGTAAGTGTTTAAAGGCGGAAATCGCTACACCCTGAGCTAAAATGAGTGTGTAAATGGCGGGCATCACTACACCTAGACCTATAATGAGTGTTTAAAGGCGGACATCACTACATCCAGCGCTATAATGAGTCTTTAAAGGCGGAAATCGCTACACCCTTCGCTATAATGAGTGTGTAAATGGCGGGCATCACTACACCCAGCCCTATAATGAGTGTTTAAAGGAGGACATCACTACACATAGCGCTATAATGAGTGTTTAAAGGGGGGACATCACTACACGTAACGCTATAATGAGTGTTTAAAGGGCAGACATCGCTATACACAGCGCTATAATGAATGTTTAAAGGCGGAAATCGCTACACGCAGCGCTATAATGAGTTTTTAAAGGGCGGACATCACTATACCCAGCGCTATAATGAATGTTTCAAGAGGACATCACTACACGAAGCGCCAAAATAAGTGTTTAAAGGCGAAAATCGCTACACCCTGAGCTAAAATGAGTGTGTAAATGGCGGGCATAACTACACCTAGACCTATAGTGAGTGTTTAAAGGAGGACATCACTACACCCAGCGCTATAATGAGTGTTTAAAGGCGGACATCGCTACCCCCAGCGCTATAATGAGTGTTTAATGGAAGACATCACAACACCCAGTGCTATAATGAGTGTTTAAAGGCGGACATCGCTACACCCTGCGCTATAATGAGTGTGTAAATGGCGGGCATCACTACAGCTAGCGCTATAATAAGTCTTTAAAGGCGGACATCACTACACCCAGCGCTATAATTAGTGTTTAAGGGAGGACATCACTACACCTAGCACTATAATGAGTGTTTAAAGGCGGACATCACTACACCCAGCGCTATAATGAATGTTGAAAGGAGGACATCACTACACCCAGTGCTAAAATTACTGTTTAAAGGCGGAAATCGCTACACCCTGCGCTATAATGAATGTGTAAATTGCGGGGATCACTACACCTAGACCTATAATGAGTGTTTAAAGGCGGACATCACTACACCCAGCCCTATAATGAGTGTTTAAAGGCGGACATCAGTACACCTAGCGCTATAATGAGTGTTTAAAGGCGGAAATCACTACATGCAGCGCTATAATGAGTGTTTAAAGGCGGAAATCACTACATGCAGCGCTATAATGAGTGTTTAAAGGCGGACATCAGTACACCCAGCCCTATAATGAGTGTTTAAAGGAGGACATCACTACACCTAGCGCTATAATGAGTGTTTGAAGGGCGGACATCACTATACCCAGCACTATACTGAGTGTTTAAAAGAGGACATCACTACAACCAATCGCTACACCCTCCGCTATAATGAAAATGGCAGGCATCACTACACCTAGCCCTATAATGAGTGTTTAAAAGCGGACATCGCTACACCCTGAGCTAAAATGAGTGTACATGGCGGGCATCACTACATCCAGCTATATAATGTGTGTTTAAAGGAGGACATTACTACATATAGCGCTATAATGAGTGTTTAAAGGGGGACATCACTACACGCAACGCTATAATGAGTGGTTAAAGGGCAGACATCGCTATACCAAGCGCTATAATGAATGTTTAAGGGCGGACATCACTACACCCAGCGCTTTAATGAGTGTTTAAAGGCGGACATCACTACACCCATGGCTATAATGAGTGTTTAAAGGCGGACATCAGTACACCCAGCCCTATAATGAGTGTTTAAAGGAGGACATCACTACACCCACCGTTATAATGAGTGTTTAAAGGCGGAAATCACTACATGCAGCGCTATAATGAGTGTTTAAAGGCGGACATCAGTACACCCAGCCCTATAATGAGTGTTTAAAGGAGGACATCACTACACCTAGCGCTATAATGAGTGTTTGAAGGGCGGACATCACTATACCCAGCGCTATAATGAATGTTTAAAGGGGGACATCACTACACGAAGCGCTTAAAGTAAGTGTTTAAAGGCGGAAATCGCTACACCCTATGAGCTAAAATGAGTGTGTAAATGGCGGGCATCACTACACCTAGACCTATAATGAGTGTTTAAAGGCGGACATCACTACATCCAGCGCTATAATGAGTCTTTAAAGGCGGAAATCGCTACACCCTTCGCTATAATGAGTGTGTAAATGGCGGGCATCACTACACCCAGCCCTATAATGAGTGTTTAAAGGAGGACATCACTACACATAGCGCCATAATGAGTGTTTAAAGGGGACATCACTACACGTAACGCCATAATGAGTGTTTAAAGGGCAGACATCGCTACACACAGCGCCATAATGAATGTTTAAAAGTGGCGGAAATCGCTACACGCAGCGCTATAATGAGTTTTAAAGGGCGGACATCACTATACCCAGCGCTATAATGAATGTTTCCAAGAGGACATCACTACACGAAGCGCTAAAATAAGTGTTTAAAGGCGAAAATCGCTACACCCTGAGCTAAAATGAGTGTGTAAATGGCGGGCATAACTACACCTAGACCTATAAATGAGTGTTTAAAGGAGGACATCACTACACCCAGCGCTATAATGAGTGTTTAAAGGCGGACATCGCTACCCCCAGCGCCATAATGAGTGTTTAATGGAAGACATCACAAAGGACACCAGTGCTATAATGAGTGTTTAAAGGCGGACATCGCTGCACCCTGCGCTATAATGAGTGTGTAAATGGCGGGCATCACTACAGCCAGCGCTATAATAAGTCTTTAAAGGCGGACATCACTACACCCAGCGCTATAATTAGTGTTTAAAATGGAGGACATCAATACACCTAGCACTATAATGAGTGTTTAAAGGCGGACATCACTACACCCAGCGCTATAATGAATGTTGAAAGGAGGACATCACTACACCCAGTGCTAAAATTACTGTTTAAAGGCGGAAATCGCTACACCCTGCGCTATAATGAATGTGTAAATTGCGGGGATCACTACACCTAGACCTATAATGAGTGTTTAAAGGCGGACATCACTACACCCAGCCCTATAATGAGTGTTTAAAGGCGGACATCACTACACCCAGCGCTATAATGAGTGTTTAAAGGTGGACATCACTACACCCAGCACTATACTGAGTGTTTAAAAGAGGACATCACTACAACCAATCGCTACACCCTGCGCTATAATGAGTGTTTAAAGGCGGAAATCACTACATGCAGCGCTATAATGAGTGTTTAAAGGCGGACATCAGTACACCCAGCCCTATAATGAGTGTTTAAAGGAGGACATCACTACACCTAGCGCTATAATGAGTGTTTGAAGGGCGGACATCACTATACCCAGCACTATACTGAGTGTTTAAAAGAGGACATCACTACAACCAATCGCTACACCCTCCGCTATAATGAGTGTGTAAATGGCAGGCATCACTACACCTAGCCCTATAATGAGTGTTTAAAAGCGGACATCGCTACACCCTGAGCTAAAATGAGTGTGTACATGGCGGGCATCACTACATCCAGCTATATAATGTGTGTTTAAAGGAGGACATTACTACATATAGCGCTATAATGAGTGTTTAAAGGGGGACATCACTACACGCAACGCTATAATGAGTGGTTAAAGGGCGGGCAGACATCAATGACTATACCCAGCGCTATAATGAATGTTTAAAGGCGGACATCACTACACCCAGCGCTTTAATGAGTGTTTAAAGGCGGACATCACTACACCCATGGCTATAATGAGTGTTTAAAGGCGGACATCAGTACACCCAGCCCTATAATGAGTGTTTAAAGGAGGACATCACTACACCCACCGTTATAATGAGTGTTTAAAGGCGGAAATCACTACATGCAGCGCTATAATGAGTGTTTAAAGGCGGACATCACCTACACCCAGCCCTATAATGAGTGTTTAAAGGAGGACATCACTACACCTAGCGCTATAATGAGTGTTTGAAGGGCGGACATCACTATACCCAGCGCTATAATGAATGTTTAAAGGGGACATCACTACACCCAGCGCTAAAGTAAGTGTTTAAAGGCGGAAATCGCTACACCCTGAGCTAAAATGAGTGTGTAAATGGCGGGCATCACTACACCCCAGAGACCTATAATGAGTGTTTAAAGGCGGACATCACTACACCCAGCGCTATAATGAGTGTTTAAAGGCGGAAATCGCTACAACCTTCGCTATAATGAGTGTGTAAATGGCGGGCATCACTTACACCCAGCCCTATAATGAGTGTTTAAAGGAGGACATCACTACACATAGCGCCATAATGAGTGTTTAAAAGGGGGACATCACTACACGTAACGCTATAATGAGTGTTTAAAGGGCAGACATCGCTATACACAGCGAGGACATATAATGAATGTTTAAAGGCGGAAATCACTACACGCAGCCCTATAATGAGTGTTTTAAAGGGCGGACATCACTACACACCAGCGCTATAATGAGTGTTTAGTTAGGCGGACATCACTACACGTAACGCCATAATGAGTGTTTAAAGGGCGGACATCACACCCTAGAAGCGCTATAAATGAGTGTTTAAAGGCGGAAATCGCTACACCTGCGCCATAATGAGTTTTACGCGTAAAGGGCGGGCGACATCACTACACCTGAAACGGAGCTATAATGAGATGTTTAAAAGGCGGATCACTACACTCAGCGCTATAAATGAGTGTTTAAAGGCGGAAATCGCTACACCACACCCCGCGCTAAAATGAGTGTGTAAATGGCGGGCATAACTACACCTAGACCTATAATGAGTGTTTAAAGGAGGACATCACAACACCCAGCGCTATAATGAGTGTTTAAAAGCGGACATCACTACACCCAGCGCTATAATGAGTGTGTAAAGGCGGAAATCGCTACACCCTGCGCTATAATGAGTGTGTAAATGGCGGGCATTACTACACCCAGCGCTATAATGAGTGTTTAAAGGAGGACATCACTATACCCAGCGCTATAATGAGTGTTTTAAGGCGGACATCACTACATCCAGCGCTATAATGAGTGTTTAAAGGCGGAAATCGCTACACCCTGCGCCATAATGAGTGTGTAAATGGCGGGCATCACTACACCCAGCGCTATAATGAGTGTTTAAAGGCGGACATCACTACACCCAGCGCTATAATGAGTGTTTAAAGGAGGACACCTAGCAGATATGTAAATTGCTACACCCTAGCGCTATAATAGTGTTTAAAAGGCGGACATCACTACACCACCCAGCGCTAAAATAAGTAAAAGCGGACATCCAAATCGACACCCTGCGCTATAATGTTTAAAGGGCGGGCGGACATCACTACACCTAGCGCTATAATGAGTGTTTAAAGGCGGACATCACTACACCTGAGTGTTTAGTTGGCGGACAGCACTACTATAATGATAATGTTTAAAGGCGGACATCACTACACCCAGCGCCTATAATGAGTGTTTAAAGGGCGGACATCACTACACCCAGCGCTATAATGAGTGTTTTAAGGAGGACATCACTACACCCAGCGCTATAATGAGTGTTTAAAGGAGGACATCACTACACGTTGCGCGAGTATTTAAAGGGCGCTACACCCTGCGCTATAATGAGTGTTGTAAAGGCGGCCATAATCACTCGACTACACCCAGCGCTATAATGAGTGTTTAAAGGGCGGACATCACTACACCCAGCGCTATAATGAGTGTTTAAAGGAGGACATCACTACACCTAGCGCTATAATGAGTGTTTAAAGGCGGACATCACTACACCCAGCGCTATAATGAGTGTTTAAAGGCGCGGACATCACTACACCCCGCTAGCGCTATAATGAGTGTTTAAAGGCGGACATCACTACACCCAGCGCTATAATGAGTGTTTTAAAGGCGGACATCACTACACCCTCACTACACTAACGCTATAATGAGTGTGTTAAATGGCGGGCATCACTATACCCAGCGCTATAATGAGTGTTTAAAGGCGCTAGGACATCACTACACCCAGCGCTATAATGAGTGTTTAAAGGCGGACATCACTACACCCAGCGCTATAATGAGTGTTTAAAGGCGCGGACATCACTACACCTAGCGCTATAATGAGTGTTTAAAGGCGGAAATCACTACACCCTGCGCCATAATGAGAGTGTTTAAAGGCGGACATCATCACTACACCCAGCGCTATAATGAGTGTTTAAAGGCGGACATCACTACACCCAGCGCTATAATGAGTGTTTAAAGGCGGACATCACTACACTCCAGCGCTATAATGAGTGTTTAAAGGCGGAAATCACTACACCTAGCGCCATAATGAGTGTTTAAAGGCGGGTATCACTACACCCAGCGCTATAATGAGTGTTTAAAGGAGGACATCACTACATCCAGCGCTATAATGAGTGCTTAAAGGCGGAAATCACACCCTGCGCTATAATACCGTGTGTAAATGGCGGGACATCACCGGCCACCCAGCGCTATAATGAGTGTTTAAAGGCGGACATCACTACACCTGCCCTATAATGCGGACATCACTACAAGCGCTGGTAATGAGTGTTTAAAGGCGGACATCACTACACCCAGCGCTATAATGAGTGTGTAAAGGCGGACATCACTACACCTAGCGCTATAATGAGTGTTTAAAGGCGGACATCACTACACCCAGCGCTATAATAAGTGTTTAAAGGCGGAAATCGCTACACCCTGCGCTATAATGAGGTGTGTAAATGGCGGGCATCACTACACCCAGCGCTATAATGAGTGTTTAAAGGCGGACATCACTACACCCAGCGCTATAATGAGTGTTTAAAGGCGGACATCACTACACCCAGCGCTATAATGAGTGTTTAAAGGGCGGACATCACTACACCCAGCGCTATAATGAGTGTTTAAAGGCGGACATCACTACACCCTGCGCTATAATGAGTGTTTAAAGGAGGACATCACTACACCCAGCGCTATAATGAGTGTTTAAAGGAGACAGATCGGACATCACTACATCACTAGCGCTATAATGAGTGTTTAAAGGGCGGACATCACTACACCCTGCGCTATTCTATAATGAGTGTTTAAAGGCGGACATCACTACACCCTGCGCTATAATGAGTGTTTAAAGGAGGACATCACTACACCCAGCGCTATAATGAGTGTTTAAAGGAGGACATCACTACACCCAGCGCTATAATGAGTGTTTAAAGGGCGGACATCACTACACCCTAGCGCTATAATGAGTGTTTAAAGGCGGAAATCACTACACCCTGAGCTATAATGAGTGTTTAAATGGCGGACATCACTACACCTAGCGCTATAATGAGTGTTTAAAGGAGAAGATCATCACTACACCCAGCTATAATGAGTGTTTAAAGGCGGAAATCACTACACCCAGCGCTATAATGAGTGTTTAAAGGCGGAAATCACTACACCTAGCGCTATAATGAGTGTTTAAATGGAGGACATCACTACACCCAGCGCTATAATGAGTGTTTAAATGGCGGACATCACTACACGTAGCGCTATAATGAGTGTTTAAAGGAGGACATCACTACACCCAGCGCTATAATGAGTGTTTAAAGGCGGAAATCGCTACACCCTGCGCTATAATGAGTGTGTAAATGGCGGGCATCACTACACCTAGCGCTATAATGAGTGTTTAAAGGCGGACATCGCTACACCCAGCGCTATAATGAGTGTTTAAAGGCGGACATCACTACCCCCAGCGCTATAATGAGTGTTTAAAGGAGGACATCACTACACCCAGCGCTATAATGAGTGTTTAAAGGCGGACATCACTACACTACATATCTTCGCTATAATGAGTGTGTAAATGGCGGGCATCACTACACCTAGCGCTATAATGAGTGTTTAAAGGCGGACATCACTACATCCAGCGCTATAATGAGTGTTTAAAGGCGGAAATCGCTACACCCTGCGCTATAATGAGTGTTTAAAGGGCGGACATCACTACACCTAGCGCTATAATGAGTGTTTAAAGGCGGACATCACTACATCCAGCGCTATAATGAGTGTTTAAAAGTGGCAATCACCCCAGCCATACACGCAATAGGCGTGTTTAAATCGGGCTACACCCTGCGCTATAATGAGTGTTTAAAGGCGGACATCACTACCCCCAGCGCTATAATGAGTGTTTAGAGGAGGACATCACAACACGGAGCGCTATAATGAGTGTTTTAAGGCGGACATCACTACATCCAGCGCTATAATGAGTGTTTAAAGGCGGAAATCACTACACCCTGCGCTATAATGAGTGTGTAAATGGCGGGCATCACTACACCCAGCGCTATAATGAGTGTTTAAAGGAGGACATCACTACACCCAGTGCTATAATGAGTCTTTAAAGGCGGAAATCACTACACCCTGCGCTATAATGAGTGTGTAAATGGCGGGTATCACTACACCCAGCCCTATAATGAGTGTTTAAAGGAGGACATCACTACACCCCTAGCGCTATAATGACTGTTTAAAGGCGGAAATCACTACACCCTGCGCTATAATGAGTGTTTAAATGGCGGGCATCACTACACCTAGCGCTATAATGAGTGTTTAAAGGCAGACATGCTACACATAATGAGTGTTTTAAAGGCGGACATCACTACACCCAGCGCTATAATGAGTGTTTAAAGGCGGACATCACTACACCCAGCGCTTTAATGAGTGTTTAAAGGCGGACATCACTACACCCAGCGCTATAATGAGTGTTTAAAGGCGGACATCACTACACCCAGCGCTTCACTAATGAGTGTTTAAAGGAGGACATCACTACACCCAGGACATCCTACACCCAACCCTAATGTGTGTTTAAGGGAGGACATCACTACACCTAGCACTATAATGAGTGTTTAAAGGAGGAAATCGCTACACCCTGCGCTATAATGAGTGTGTAAATGGCGGGCATCACTACAGCTAGCGCTATAATAAGTGTTTAAAGGCGGACATCACTACACCCAGCGCTATAATTAGTGTTTAAGGGATGACATCACTACACCTAGCGCTATAATGAGTGTTTAAAGGCGGACATCACTACACCCAGCGCTATAATGAATGTTTAAAGGAGGACATCACTACACCCAGCGCTAAAATTACTGTTTAAAGGCGGAAATCGCTACACCCTCCGCTATAATGAGTGTGTAAATTGCGGGGATCACTACACCTAGACCTATAATGAGTGTTTAAAGGCGGACATCGCTACACCCAGCCCTATAATGAGTGTTTAAAGGCGGAAATCGCTACACCTAGCGCTATAATGAGTGTGTAAATGGCGGGCATCAATACACCCAGCCCTATAATGATTGTTTAAAGGAGGACATCACTACACCCTTCGCTATAATGAGTGTTTAAAGGCGGACATCACTAAACCCAGCTCTATAATGAGTGTTTAAAGGAGGACATCACTACACCCAGCGCTATAATGAGTGTGTTTAAAGGCGGACATCACTAGGTGAGTTTTACAGGCGGGTATCACTACACCCAGCGCTATAATGAGTGTTTAAAGGAGGACATCACTACACCAAGCGCTATAATGAGTGTTTAAAGGCGGACATCGCTACACCCAGCGCTAGAATGAGTGTTTAAAGGAGGACATCACTACAGCTAGCACTATAATGAGTGTTTGAAGACGGACATCACTACACCCAGCGCTATAATGAGTGGTTAAAGGGCAGACATCACTAAACCCAGCGCTATAATGAGTGTTTAAAGGTGGACATCACTACTCCCAGCGCTATAATGAGTGTTTGAAGGGCAGACATCACTACACCCTTCGCTATAATGAGTGTTTAAAGGCGGACATAACTGCACCTAGAGCTATAATGAGTGTTTAAAGGCGGACATCACTGCACCCAGCGCTATAACGAGTGTTTAAAGGGGGACATCACTACACCCAGCGCTATAATGAGTGTTTAAAGGGAGACATCACTACACCCAGCGCTATAATGAGCGTTAAAGGACGGGCATCACTTCACCCAGCGCTATAATGAGTGTTTTAAGGCGGACATCACTACACTTAGCGGTATAATGACTGTTTAAAGGTGGACACCATGACGACATCAATTACAGTCTGTGTGTTCTAATGGAGATGAGAAAACTTTTGGGATGATCAACTCTATATTTTGATCCATAAAGTTTTGACATCTCTATATCAAAATCTAGAATGCCACTCAAACAGTCATATATTGATCTAATGATCAAACCTTAAGACAAATTCAGTACCAGCCTGTGTTCAGAAGATACGCTAAATTGATACACCCATGTCCTATCCTTTGTTCAGAAGATGGGAATCGCGTAAACGAGAACCCTATCTAACAACTCTAATTGTGCACAAGGTCTACAATGTGATAGGGCTTCAGCAGCAACCTGGTCTGCAGCCTGTGGTGTCAGGAAACAACGCTTCAGCCAGTAACGTCTTGTGTCAATGGGCGCTCAACGATGTTACATCCAGGTGTGAAGGTCGCCAAGCAAGCAGCTGATTATACTCACACTGCAGTGTCAACGTGGTCCCTGTTCCTGTTTCCAGACTGTAGGTTTTAGTCCCCGCATCTGCAAAATATGTCCCCTAGCTTGAAGAACAATAATAGCTGTGCTCATACACATTAAAACATAATCAGTAACTTGGGACTTTCTTTGTTTCAAAATGAGAGGTACTCCACCTTTGTGTATCTGCCAAGATAGATCCTAGGTCCCTGTAATATCAGAAAGTCACATTTTAACATTTTTCAGCCTCAACTTCTGTCCCTAATAACGTATCAGATATTTGCCAACTAAGTGTACACGTATCACAGTATCCTCAACATGAAAAAGACAATGATCTGTTCACATGTTAATCATATAAATTGGATAAATAACTTACAAGCACAATTTCTGGCCATTCGTAACTATTTCTGTTTAAATATTTATAAAGGTGTTTGGGTATGAGAAACTCGGTGAGGAGGGAGGGTGACTGTAGGAGAAGTGTATGGAGTGTAGAGGAATGCGTGGGGAACAGCGAGGTGGGGATAACAGGTGAGGAGTGAGAGGCGAATGCGGGAGCGCGGGAGTGTGAGGGGCGGGTTACGGGTCGATGAAAAGGAATGTGTACGGGTAGAGGGCAGGATGGAGAGGTGTATCGAGGGGCAGAGATGAAGAGAAGTACTCGGGTGGGAGGAGCCAGGGGATGCGCGAGAGAGGTGAATTGAGGAGGTGAGCCAGGGATGAGGGTGTATACGGGTGGAGAACCGGTGATGAGGGTGTATGCTGGATGGGGAGGAGACAGGGATGATGAGAGAGGTTTATCTGGTGGGAGGGGTCTGCAGGGATGAGGGAGGGTGTATGCTGTGGTGGGAGGGCCAGGGATGAGAGGTGCCAGGTGGGGAGGGGAGGAGGACGCCAGGGATAGAGAGGGTGCCGCGGGTGGGAGGGGCGCCAGGGATGAGAGAGAGAGGGTATGCGGGTTGGGAGGGAGAGATGAGTTCGAATGAAGAGGAGGGGAAGGTTGAGGAGGCAGAGAAAGGAAGAAGCGGTGTCTGGGGAGGACGAGGTGGGGAGGAGGGAGAAGAGGCGTGTGGGGAGGGCGAGGTGGGGGAGGAGGAAGAGGCGGTGCAGGGGAGGCGGGGAGTGGGGAGGGAGGCCGATGGGTGGAGCGGGAGAGTGGGGGAGGAGGAAGAGGCGTGTGCGGGGGAGGAGGGAAGAGGGGCGTGTGGGGGAGGAGCAAGAGTGGGGAGGGAGGGCGTGTGCGGGGAAGGAGAGTGGGGGAGGAAGAGGCGTGTGCGGAGGGTGAGGAGTGGGGAGGAGGAACTGTGCGGGGGAGGGCGAGGTGGGGAGGAGGAAGGCGGCGTGTGCGGGAGGGCGAGAGTGGGAGGAGGAAGAGGCATGTCGAGGGGGAGGCCGAGGTAGAGGAGGAGGACGAGGCATGCCGGGGAGGGCTGAGAGTGGGGAGGAGGAAGAGGCGTGCGGGGAGGGCGAGGTGGGGAGGACAGGGCGGTGGCTGGGAGGGCGAGGTAGAGGGAGGAGGCGTAATGCTGGGAGGTGGGGAGGACGAGGGCATGTACTGGGGAGGAAGGAGTAGAGGAGGAGGAAGAATGATGTGCGGGGAGGGCGAGTGGGGGAGGAGGAAGAGGCGTGTCGTGAGGGGAGGGCGAGGAGTGGGGAGGAGGAAGGGCATATGGGGGCGAGGTAGAGGAGGGAGGAAGGGCATGCTGGGAGGGCGAGGTAGAGGGGAGGGAGGACGAGGCGTGTACTGGGAGGAGCGGAAGTAGAGGAGGAGGAAGAGGCTGGCTGGGGTTGAGGAAGAGCAAGGAAATGCGGGAAGGAAGGGGCGGTGTACAGGGAAGGAGGCAGAGAGTAGAAGGAAGGAACTTCCTTCCATCCCTTTATCTCCTTCCTTCCTCCTATCTCCTCTATCTCCTTCCTCCTTTTCCTCCTTCCTTTCCTCCTCTTACATGTGGTACACTGTAAGTACAGGCTAGAACCGTATACTGGCACACGCCCACTCTCCCTTTAACACTACACTGTTTCAGTCATACTAAGGTACATGTACATGTCTACATGTGGTACACTGTGAGTACAGGCTAGAACCTTATACTGGCACACACCCGGTCTCCCTTTAACACTACACTGTTTCAGTCATACTAAGGTACATGTACATGTCTACATGTGGTACACTGTAAGTACAGGCTAGAACCGTATACTGGCACACGCCCACTCTCCCTTTAACACTACACTGTTTCAGTCATACTAAGGTACATGTACATGTCTACATGTGGTACACTGTGAGTACAGGCTAGAACCTTATACTGGCTCACACCCAGCCTCCCGTTAACACTACACTGTTTCAGTCATACTAAGGTACATGTACATGTCTACATGTGGTACACTGTAAGTACAGGCTAGAACCGTATACTGGCACACGCCCACTCTCCCTTTAACACTACACTGTTTCAGTCATACTAAGGTACATGTACATGTCTACATGTGGTACACTGTGAGTACAGGCTAGAACCTTATACTGGCACACACCCGGTCTCCCTTTAACACTACGATGTTTCAGTCATACTAAGGTACATGTACATGTCTATATGTGGTACACTGTGAGTACAGGCTAGAACCTTATACTGGCTCACACCCAGTCTCCCTTTAACACTACACTGTTTCAGTCATACTAAGGTACATGTACATGTCTACATGTGGTACACTGTAAGTACAGGCTAAAACCCTATACTGGCACACGTCCAGTCCACCTTTAGCACTACGATGTTTCAGTCATACTAAGGTACACATCCCTATCAGATGTTAACATACAGCTAGCCCTAACAGCCCCCAGAAACACATCCCTATCAGATGCTAACATACAGCTATATCTCATGGTCCTCAGAAACACATCCCTATCAGATGCTAACATACAGCTACACCTCACGGCCCTCAGAAACACATCCCTATCAGATGCTAACATACAGCTACACCTCACGGCCCCCAGAAACACATCCCTATCAGATGCTAACATACAGCTATACCTCACGGCCCTAGACACACATCGCTTTCCGAGATGCTAAAACACATCCAGCTGCACCTCACAGCCCCCAGAACACATCCCTATCAGATGCTAACATACAGCTACACCTCACAGCCCCAGAAACACATCCCTATCAGATGCTAACATACAGCTACACCTCACAGCCCCCAGAAACACATCCCTATCAGATGCCAACATACAGCTACACCTCACAGCCCCCAGAAACACATCCCCATCAGATGCCAACATACAGCTACACCTCACAGCTGCCAGAAACACATCCCTATCAGATGCTAACATACAGCTACACCTCACAGCCCCCAGAAACACATCCCTATCAGATGCTAACATACAGCTACACCTCACGGCCCCAGAAACACATCCCTATCAGATGCTAACATACAGCTACACCTCACAGCCCCCAGAAACACATCCCTATCAGATGCTAACATACAGCTACACCTCACGGCCCCTAGAAACACATCCCTATCAGATGCTAACATACAGCTACACCTCACAGCTAACATACAGCTATACCTCACAGCAAACGAAACACATCCCTATCGGATGCTAACATACAGCTATGCCCCCCAACACATCCCCAATCAGATGCCAACATACAGCTACACCTCACAGCCCCCATCAAACACATCCCACCTCCCACGGCCCCATAGGCATCCTTATCAGATGCTAACATAAGCATAACAGCACATCCCTACCTAACATACAGCTACCCTGACAGAAACACATCCCTATCAGATGCTAACATACAGCTACACCTCACAGCCCCCATAAACACATCCCCTATCGGATGCTAACATACAGCTACACCTCACAGCCCCCAGAGAAACACATCCCCATCAGATGCTAACATACAGCTACACCTCACGGCCCCCAGAAACACATCCCTATCAGATGCTAACATACAGCTACACCTCACAGCCCCCAGAAACACATCCCTATCAGATGCTAACATACAGCTACACCTCACGGCCCCCAGAAACACATCCCCATCAGATGCCAACATACAGCTACACCTGACAGCCCCCAGAAACACATCCCTATCAGATGCTAACATACAGCTACACCTCACAGCCCCCATAAACACATCCCTATCAGATGCTAACATACAGCTACACCTCACAGCAAACAGAAACACATCCCTATCAGATGCTAACATACAGCTACACCTCACAGCCCCCATAAACACATCCCTATCAGATGCTAACATACAGCTACACCTCACAGCAAACAGAAACACATCCCTATCAGATGCTAACATACAGCTACACCTGACAGCCCCCAGAAACACATCCCTATCAGATGCTAACATACAGCTACACCTCACAGCCCCCAGAAACACATCCCCATCAGATGCCAACATACAGCTACACCTGACAGCCCCCAGAAACACATCCCTATCAGATGCTAACATACAGCTACACCTCACAGCCCCCATAAACACATCCCTATCAGATGCTAACATACAGCTACACCTCACAGCAAACAGAAACACATCCCTATCAGATGCTAACATACAGCTACACCTCACAGCAAACAGAAACACATCCCCATCAGATGCTAACATACAGCTACACCTCACAGCCCCCAGAGACACATCCCCATCAGATGCCAACATACAGCTACACCTCACAACCCCGAGAAACACATCCCCATCAGATGCTAACATACAGCTACACCTCACAGCCCCCAGAAACACATCCCTATCAGATGCTAACATACAGCTACACCTCACAGCCCCCAGAAACACATCCCCATCAGATGCTAACATACAGCTACACCTAACAGCCCCGAGAAACACATCCCTATCAGATGCTAGCATACAGCTACACCTCACAGCAAACAGAAACACATCCCTATCAGATGCTAACATACAGCTACACCTCACAGCCCCCATAAACACATCCCTATCAGATGCTAACATACAGCTACACCTCACAGCAAACAGAAACACATCCCTATCAGATGCTAACATACAGCTACACCTCACAGCCCCCATAAACACATCCCTATCAGATGCTAACATACAGCTACACCTCACAGCCCCCATAAACACATCCCTATCAGATGCTAACATACAGATACACCTCACAGCCCCCAGAAACACATCCATATCAGATGCTAACATAACATAAACCATAAAGAGTTTCTTCGGATGTATTGTTCGAGTTCATCACATCTGACTACAGATTGTTCTATTTTGGACACTATTTGATTTCTAATTTCTCTTGAATATCACGAATCAAGTTAGTTTGGGCAGTTATGACTGAATTTTGTTTCTCAATGTCAACGCTTCATCACTTGAGATAATATTTCTTGGTCTTTGAGCTGGACGTCCTTGTGTAGCAGAACATTCTTTGACTCTGTGGGTCGACTGAGTTGTCTTGGCTGAAACTTGTTGGAATCTATATTGTAGTCAAAGTCGATTTATGGTTTTATTGGAGAATTGCTGTTGTTTGTGGTGACCGGTAGATAATCTGAGACACATTGTGATCATTCATGATAAGTCACAGTTGATCTAGTGGTGAAATTACACAGGAATATTCAATCATAGATATCGAAGTAGGAGAATTGGGTCGGAGATCTCAATCATGTGTCCTGTTTATACGCCATGTTATGATTTAATGCCCCTTTATACTCAAAGTATTAGCTTATCCCTCCAACATTAAACTACTGTGACAGAACACACTAAAAATCCAAACTTTGCCATTTTCTCGCCGTGTACAGTTTGTTCCTATTAACAAAGCAAATATCTTCAATTATGTGTGTTTGCCTTTTCATCTTTCTGATGCGCGCATCTTTATGGCATGGATATATGTATTTCATGAAGTTAATTGTGCAATCACCTACTTCTATGGCAAGTGTACGACTGTCTACATATTACATACTTATAAAGGCCAGTCATAGATAAAGTATGGGTCATCAGATACAAATGCCCTGAGTATGTTATCATATCACTGTCACACCTGGCCTGATACACATGGCTCACATGCATGTAACAAGCATCAGCCAGATATCCCCTTAGGTACAAGGTCCACATGCTGCATATGTCATGGTGACCTGGGATGCTTTAACTGATTTCGGAAACAGTTATAGCTGTTGCCTCAGAAACTAACCCCACATCTGTCCTCGACATTTGTCCGATCCTGATCCTCCCTCTTCCACAAGAACGAAGAAGATATTCACATGCATTTCAGCAAGAACAAAGACAAGATGTTGCCTTAGACTGATCTGAGTTAGGTTGAGTATGGTTTTACGCCGTTTTTACGCCGTTTTTTCTGGGACATCAGAAATTGGATTTACACATTGAACCATGTGGGGAATGCAACTCGAATCTTCAGCGTGACAAGCGGACACTTTAACAATTTGACTACCCCATTGCCGTAAATAGACTGGAAACAGTTGATGCTGGACCGAGTAGACTCCCCTTAAGCTTTTCACAGGCAAAACGAAGTCATTAGAAAAGAAAGGTTCTTCTGAGCGGCACTCACCCGTTGTCATGGTAATGACATCGTTTTGCGTAGATTAAGGACGCCACATACCGAGCCTCTATTTCATTCCTCAACCACGTTCATCATTTCTCATGTTTGGTTTCCTACTGTCGTACATGTTTGACCAAATCCCACCCCACTGTACACCATTCTAAAAAAACAGTTGCATCTTTTGAGGGCACAATGTGTTAAGCCCATTTCTGGTGTCCCCCGCCGTGATATTGCTGGAATATTGCTAAAAGCGGCGTAAAACTAAACTCAGTCAGTCAGTCAGTCCATCTTTTGAATTGTCCATCCATTGTTTGAAGCCATCACAGCTGCACCTATCCTGACATACCCTGATCAAACCAAACCCTTCAAACTCACAGGTGATACTCATTTGAAATAGTCCAAACTGATTCACACGGCAGAGAGCGTGTAATCTGTTATGGTGGTCGCTATCGTCCTACTGCAGAAAAGATATCACACATTTAGAATAGCTATGTTCGATAGGGTTTAGATCTGGGCCATGGCAATACTTGGATATTGTGGTCCTTCCGAAAGATCAGTCTTGTCGTGTGAGATCGGGCGTTGTGTTGATAAATGACGTCAGCTTGTTGCATAATCGGAAGGACGTGTGACACAAGAATTTTATCTGTGTAATGGTGTGGAATTCGGTTGCCCTGGGCCATGTTTGGGACACTTCCGCCAACATTACGCTCCTGCCCACAAAACCTGGCCACTCCTTTTACACGCTTTCGAAGATAACGTTCCCCACCAACTCGACGTCTTCCGTCTGTATAGGAAAGCAAAACCAAACACCCCCTCCATAGCTGTTGCGGCCATACTCTGTGCCCTTAACACCACTGACATCACAGAAACTGGTTGTCTCTAGCGATTATCATCGGCGTGTAGAATGTTCCTCACTTTCTGGGCAATCCTGTTATTTTTGTAGCTGTAGGTGACAAACCCGTATGAACCTGTCTTCCGTAGGTGTGACACGTGGTCGACTGGGTCTGGATAGGTCACGTGTTGACCTCTTCATCTGATAACGTTTCCATGGTCTTGTAATGGAGCATGGCGATAGGTACAAAATCCTGGCTACAGCTGAAGCCAGGTCGCCTGTCTGCAGTCGGACGATGGCGCTGTTACGTTGGGTTCCTATTAGTCGCGGCAAGTTTTCACTTTTCACATTTGTTCATTGTAATGATAGACAAATGAAAACCGATCGTTTATATAGCCCAACAGTCCATGTGTGCGTTCATTACAGTTTGGTGTGTTTGGCTGCCACTCTGGCATGTAGTTGTGTATTCCCCACTCTTTTTCGGTATTTTTAGCCACACTTACTTCTGCCTGCACAAAAATGCATGGCAGGCCCGATTAATTCATATTTACTATTCTTTTGGTACAAGAATCATCACAAGTCAACTTTCATCGTTTCTACTTCCGCGTGTCTTTTATTGCAGGATATATTTGTGACATTTCTACAAATTTCTGAGGCCTGAACAGTTTCCATCAGCAGGTGTGAGTGCGCGGGACACATACCCAGTAGGTTGCTCTGTTGCATCTGGAAGTCTGTGTGTCAGTGCAACAGTAAGAGTCAAAGTGAATAAGCACATATTCTGATTGAAGTAGGTGTTTAGACTAGAGAAAACCCCTCTCTCCCTCTCTTCCCCCAGGACTATGCAGCATTCTTGTAATAGGCGATCCAATGTGGATCCAATGTGTCAGTCAGGTCAGGAATAAATCTGGAACAAGTTGTTGGTAAGCATAGGTTTGTAAACTTCTCACATCCAGCTATCTTGCTTCACAGACATGTCATTATTTCATCTGTCTTGCAGGTGCGGGAACTGGCATGTTCTTCGACAGCCCTGTGAGCTGCACGTCTCCACAGGTGACACCCTGGAACTAGGGAGACACACCATCCTACGCCAGTGCCTGGTCCCCTGGTATCAGCAGCGGCATGACACCTGGACAGGCAGGCTTCTCTCCGTCAGCTGATAGTGAGAGTGGCTTCAGTCCATCGTCACCTTAACCAGGTTAACAGGGCATTCCAGTCTTTGTGCAGGTACATATATGGCGCCAGCGTCACCATCCTACATGCCAAGATGCTTGGCTACTGGCTAAGCCTTCGTGGATATTCACCAACCTCCCCTTAATGCTGTCCAGCTTCCCCAACAAGCCCCAGCTTGAAGAAAAAGAAGAAGAAGAATTCAGTTGCAACCTACTGACCATTGAAGAGAATGATGGATTGAGTATATCGCTGATTATTTGTTGTGGTTGAGTATAATAAGGGTTTTGTGTGGAATTACCATTTTGCATATTGGGCGCCTGTCAGTTGTGTTCTGGTAACACCATTGGTACATAAGGGATAACCAGTGGTACATATGTGGCGACTATTAGTTCCGTCCAGGTAACACCATTGATAGGTGTGTGGCGACTATTAGTTCCGACCTGGTAGCACCATTGGTACATATGTGGGGACTATTTGCTCCGTCGTGGTGGTACCATTGGTACCTCTTTGGCGACTATTAGTTCCGTCCTGGTAGCACCATTGGTAGTGTGGCGACTATTAGTTCCGTTCTGGTGGCACCATTGGTACATGTATGGCGACTATTACTTCCGTCCTGGTGGCACCATTGGTACATGTGTGGCGACTATTAGTTCCGTCCTGGTGGTAACATTGGTACATGTGTGGCGACTATTGGTTCCGTCCTGGTAACACCATTGGTACATGTTTAGCGACTATTAGTTCCGTCCTGGTATTACTATTGGTACATGTGTGGCGCCTATTAGCTCCGTCCTGGTGGTACAATTGGTACATTGTGACATGTGTGGCGACTATTAGTTCCGTCCTGGTAACACCATTGATAGGTGTGTGGCGACTATTGGTTCCGTCCTGGTAGCACCATTGGAACATATGTGGCGACTATTAGTTCCGTCCTGGTAACACCATTGATAGGTGTGTGGCGACTATTAGTTCCGTCCTGGTAACACCATTGATAGGTGTGTGGCGACTATTGGTTCCGTCCTGGTAACACCATTGGTACATATGTGGCGACTATTAGTTCCGTCCTGGTAACAACATTGGCACATGTGTGGCGCCTAATAGTTCCGACCTGGTGATAACATTGGTACATGTGTGGCGACTATTAGTTCCGTCCTGGTAACAACATTGGCACATGTGTGGCGACTATTAGTTCCGTCCTGGTAATACCACTGGTTCATGTGTGGCGCCTATTAGCTCCGTCCTGGTAACGCCATTGGTACATGTGTTGGAACTATTTGCTCCGTCGTGGTGTTACCATTGGTACCTCTTTGGCGACTATTATTTCCGTCCTGGTAGCACCATTGGTAGTTTGGCGACTATTAGTTCCGTTTGGAGGTACCATTGGTACAGGTGTGGCGACTATTAGTTCCGTCCTGGTGGCACCATTGGTACATGTGTGGCGACTGTTATTCCCGTCCTGGTATTACTATTGGTACATGTGTGGCGACTATTAGTTCCGTCCTGGTGGTAACATTGGTACATGTTTAGCGACTATTGGTTCCATCCTGGTAACACCATTGGTACATGTTTAGCGACTATTAGTTCCGTCCTGGTATTACTATTGGTACATGTGTGGCGCCTATTAGCTCCGTCCTGGTGGTACAATTGGTACATGTGTGGCGACTATAAGCTCCTTCCTGGTGGTACAATTGGTACATGTGTGGCGACTATTAGCTCCGTCCTGGTGGTACAATTGGTACATGTGTGGCGACTATTGGTTCCGTCCTGGTCACACCATTGATACATGTGTGGCGACTATTAGTTCCGTCCTGGTAGCACCATTGGTACATATGTTGCGACTATTAGTTCCGTCCTGGTAGTACTATTGGTATATGTGTGGCGACTATTAGTTCCGTCCTGGTGGTACGATTGGTACATGTGTGGCGCCTATTAGTTCCGTCCTGGTGGTACCATTGGTACATGTATGGTGACTATTAGTTCCGATCTGGTGGCACAGTTCCGTCTATGTGCAAAGTATTTTGCGCTATGCTCCCGCTGGTTGGTTGAAAATGTTTCCTTCCTAGATCTATTTGTTTATTGACTAATAATAAGGCAACACCACTTTTGATGCTGTATGGCAAGGTAGCACCATTAGTACATATGTGGCGCCTATCAGTTCTGTCCTGGTAGAACCATTGATATATATATGACGCTTATCACTTCTGTCCTGGTAGCATCATTGATAGATATATGGCGCCTATCAGTTCTGTCCTGGCAGCACCATTGATATATATGTGGCGCCTATCAGTTCTGTCCTGGTAGCATCATTGATATATATGTGGCGCCTATCAGTTCTGTCCTGGTAGCATCATTGATATATATATGATGCCTATCAGTTCTGTCCTGGTAGCATCATTGATATATATGTGGCGCCTAGCAGTTCTGTCCTGGTAGCACCATTGATATATATATGATGCCTATCAGTTCTGTCCTGGTAGCATCATTGATATATATGTGGCGCCTATCAGTTCTGTCCTGGTAGCATCATTGATATATATATGATGCCTATCAGTTCCGTCCTGGTAGCACTATTGATAGATGTGTGGCGACTGTCAGTTCTGTCCTGGTAGCATCATTGATATATATATGATGCCTATTAGTTCTGTCCTGGTAGCATCATTGATATATATGTGGCGCCTATCAGTTCTGTCCTGGTAGCATCATTGATATATATATGATGCCTATCAGTTCTGTCCTGGTAGCATCATTGATAGATGTGTGGCGCCTGTCAGTTCTGTCCTGGTAGCATCATTGATATATATATGGCGCCTATCAGTTCTGTCCTGGTAGCATCATTGATATATATGTGGCGCCTATCAGTTCTGTCCTGGTAGCATCATTGATATATATGTGGCGCCTATCAGTTCTATCCTGGTAGCATCATTGATAAATATATGGCGCCTCTCAGTTCTGTTCTGGTAGAATAATTAATAGATATGTGGCGCCTATCAGTTCTGTCCTGGTAGAACCATTGATAGATATGTGGCGCCTATCAGTTCTGTCCTGGTAACACCATTAGTATATATGTGGCGCTATTAAGTTCTGTCAGTTTTTAGTCCTGGTAGCACCACTAGTATATATGTGGCGCCTATCAGTTCTGTTCTGGTAGCACCATTGATAGATATGTGGCGCCTATCAGTTCTGTCCTGGTAGAACCATTAGTATATATGTGGCGCCTATCAGTTCTTACCTGGTAGAACCATTAGTATATATGTGGCGCCTATCAGTTCTGTCCTGGTAGCATCATTGATATATATGTGTTGCCTATCAGTTCTGTCCTGGTAGAACCATTAATATATATGTGGCGCCTGTCAGTTTTGTCCTGGTAGCACCACTAGTATATATGTGGCGCCTATCAGTTCTGCCCTGGTAACACCATTGATGGATATGTGGCGCCTATCAGTTCTGTCCTGGTAGAACCATTAATATATATGTGGCGCCTATCAGTTCTTACCTGGTAGCACCATTAATATATATGTGGCGCCTATCAGTTCTGTCCTGGTAGCACCACTAGTACATATATGGCGATAATCAGTTCTATCCTGGTAGCACCATTGATACATGTGTGTGTGGTTGGTTGAAAAAGTTTCCCTCCTGTTTGTTTATTGACTAATAATTGGGCAACATCACTGGTGATGCTACATGGAATGGTAGGTCTTGGGTCAATACCATTGTTATAGAGCTCATGCGACCCTTTAGTAAACATTGAAATACAGATATGTTTTGTAAATGTAATAACACATGATATTTCATTGGAGTGAACATAAGGTTCTTCTACACCGAATCAGAATCATTAGTTTAACAAGCAGTTTTCACAGGGAGACCTCCGTGCAGATTGAATCAACTGTGACTGGTCCATCTTGTGTAAGACTGTTACATGTACAGCCATCCAGTGATTAAAACTGACAATATTTTTCAATATTGTGTGCTGTCGTTTTGAACATAAAGATCGACGTAGTTTTAGTGTTGAGTAACACTGACAGGACCATTTATTTCCAGTAGTTACAACCCTATACGTTATTTCACTTTAATCGTACGTGTCTTGTACTGGAAACAGCTATTGTCGACTTTCTGCAATATCGCTCTAAAATATTAATATATGCATACAGAAATTACCACTGATCGGCACATGTTGACAAACAAAATCATAGTTTGTGTTTGTGTTGGTCTGGTTGTCTGGTTAGGTTATCAATACCACATTTGTCCCTCAAATGTCAGGAAAGATAATTTATCACATATGTACTCCAGCACACAGGGGCTTGTAACGCTAAAAACTGCCATCAAGGTATTGAAATGTGTGTATACTTTAAATGGGACGGATACAGAGATCATTGTTGAATTCGCCCTGAACCGAACATGGTGTGTTGACCTTGTTACACCCCTTTCCTTTTATATAGTGATAAGACCCTGGTTGTGTCAGTACATACCTTGATGGCAGTTTTTAGCGTTACAAGCCCCTATGCTCCAGCAATTATAGAAATCGTACGCCCTCCTCAAAAACTGTATCCGCTGTTGGTTATTATTTTATTAAACTCGTCAATAGAGACTGTTATTTTCATAGTTTGTTACCTGACCATCATGAGGTCGATAGCTTTCAAGAATTGTTTTCAAATTAGTACAGACGTTATGGATGAACAACGTCCGTATTCATGTGATGATGCAGATTCTTGTATCGTTGTAGCGGGCATGTAAATATTTTTCAAGTTGATTGTGTATATAATCATATTCACGTTTAATAAAGACTTAAATTGTCATCAAATATTTTATTCTTTTTCATATACGTTCATAAAAGGTAAAAGTATTAAATAGGACATTCCATCTGGTTCCTTGACGTCGCATCGAGTGAGAAGGAAAATCCGAAATACCATTTCCACTTCCTATCGTCGTAGATTCCATCTCTGTACCTTGTTTCATGGGGCTCTGATCTTATTCTGACACGTGTCCTCTGTAGTATCAGCACCTCTTGGACGGACTCATCAATAATGCAGGAATCGAGATTTGTTGCACATACCAGCTGTCTATCCATGGTTGCCGGTTATATCGGTTTCTAGACATTTGATAAAGAGGCACAATAAACAGATCAAGATCAGCATTCTAACAGAAGAAGCGTACAACATTGTCAGTGAAGATAAGAGAGTAAGCATGGTTTAGTTCTGCTTTTCGTAATTTTCCAGGAATATCAGGTACAACAAACGGGCATCCTTGTTGGGAATCGACAATCTCTAATTGTAACTGACCACGCACCACCCCCAAATGTTCGATGTAAAAGGTTTTTTGAACTAATACTTTTTGATCTGGGTAGTTCACCTCATGTGACCTCATAATTGAAGTGGGGGCGGTGGTGTAGCTTAGTGGTTAAAGCGTTCGCTCGTCACGCCGAAGATTGGGTACAATGTGTGAAGCCCATTTCTGGTGTTCCCGCCGTGATATTGCTGAAATATTTTTATAAAGCGGCGTAAAACCATACTCACTCACTCATCATTCACGTTGAAAGCCTTAATGTACTCCCAGCATGAACGGAGAATACATTGACATTTTACACCTGCGCTCTGGGCTCCACTGTTTGAAGGCCATATGTAAATTGAGTAAGTGATGGGTACTACCTATAGCTTAGGACATGCTTTTTGTTGTCGAGACGGTTGGCTAGCCTAGTGGTTAAAGCGTTCGCTCGTCACGCCGAAGACCCGGGTTCGATTCCCTACTTGGGTACAATGTGTGAAGTCCATTTCTGGTGTTATCCGATGTGATATTGCTGGAATATGGCTAAAAGCGGCGTAAAACTAAACCCACTTACTTTGTTTCCACGAACACCGAAGTATTTCTATAATTATTATTAATATTTTGCCTCATATGCCGATGGAATCTGTTTTGGCAGATCATCGAATCTGGTTATTGTGTGGCGTTGACGTTTTATCATTTCCCAACCATTGATTCCATGCATTCCAGTTACCATTTCAATGTACAATTGTATATAAAGTATCATCATCATCATCATCATCAACTCATTAACGTGATTCACGCAGAAGCCTCAGTGTATAAGTGAGTGAATACAGACTGAAATCTTGTTGTAGACATGTATGTCTTAATGATAACAACATGTTCTCATAGGGTATATTATCTGATGCTCATGAGAGCTACCTGACATGATACTGAAAATACTTATTATCGTAGGCACGTTTGAACAGTGTTTATCAGGGATATTTATATATTCCTTGAGTTATGTAAATTGAATATCTCTCTAAGTAATGACCATGCTGTCAATGGAAATGAAATCAACACAGCTTGACCATTGTCATCATGGCCACCACCATAGAGTCATTAGCTGCCTATAATCAAAGTTAGACAAAGGCTGGTTGGCCACTGAAGCATGACATTGTGGACGAGGTGCGGGATACTGCAGGATGACCAGACATCTGTGGTCAATGCGACACGTGACAGTCTGATCAGACCCTTAGGGATAAATTGAGAATGCTTTTTGTTAGTCGGGACTTGACCCGGAGACAGCGACGTGGCAAGTTGGCTGACCATCGCCTCCGACATGCCGCCTAGTCATTGTTGTAACTTCATGTAGTTATACACATTGAATAACACACGAATAAAGTGTTGTGGACCCACTGATGGACTTCTGTATTTGAAGACACAGTTATCTCCTCTTAAACAGCCCGGGATATTATGCATAACGTTACATACTGACTGTACGCTCAGGGATTATGAAGATGTTAACAAAAACAACAACAGAGTTAACGCAGCCATTATATTATATCAAGGCAAGTGAGCGAGACGGGATACAGGCCGGTGACCTTTGTCACTTTGTTGAAATATGTGTGAAGACAGTTAAGGTTTTATAAGAGATAAAGTTACGTTGTATCTATCGAGTAGATGGAGAATCAGTGATTATGAAAATAGGTTTGTACTGATTCAACCACGAGCCATGATGATAACATATCAAACAAAGACCAAGTTTCACGTGTAATACAATCGAAACATCAAAAACGTTCATTATTCTGTTCCCAGGAATCTAGGAGGGTTTACGCAGCACTATCGATATTCCAGCTGTGTGACGTCACACTGTAAATAATCGGATCTGTTAAGATCTGGGTCTTCAGCAACCCATGCTTGTCGTAAAAGCCGAGTAACGGGATCGGGTGGTCAGACTCGCTGACATGGTAACACATATCGTCGTATCCCAATTGCGTAGATCGATGCTCATGCTGTTGATCACTGGATTGTCTGGCCCGTACTTGATTATTTACAGATCACCGCCAATAGCCATATTTTGTACTTGATAAGCCTTATGGGTTGACGTGACTTTTAAATAGTGAGTCCTATTTTCCTATGACACAGGAATTGCCACTGGTGACAGATTAATGGCCACTATTTTTCTATATATAGCGGTTCATATTGCAGGGACACAACTAGGGTTCTTATAAATGTAAGTAAATCTGTTTCGAAGAAATAAACCGAAGCGACCAAGTCCCCTAAGGATGCTTAAGGGCCCACCCTCCAAAATTCTTTAAATTAGATGCTCTTCAAAATTATAATGAAAAACCCGTCACACATACCAACATAATTTAAATCAACAGTTGCCCTTTAACCCCACCCCGTAATTGATCTATCATCCTCCCATCGTAAAGTATATTATGTAATATAATATGCATTCAACTAAAATAATAATGACAAGTTCCCAATGCTATTTTGACATGGTTTCCAAGGTCATCTATGTCTTCATCTGTCGTCGTGCACGGACTGAATGTAAATATACTTTTGTGAGTTTCTGAAATAGAACTGATAAATTCTCTTTATCCCAAGCTGAGAACTGGGAAAATTAACACGCACCCTTTGTAATCTTCATCGACCGCACGTGCTAGCGATTACGTGCCTCAGTCTGAGAGTGCGGGTTTGAATACTGTCGTAACTGGCGTTTGGGCGTTAGTAAACCCTACCACAGTTACTTACTACTTGTGGCCGTGCCCGTTGTCAGGGGGATATTGTCGCCCTGGCGCTCCACTCGCCTGGTCCGTTGTCAGGGGGATATTGTAGCCCTGGCGCTCCACTCGCTTGGTCCGTTGTCAGGGGGATATTGTAGCCCTGGCGCTCCACTTGCTTGGTCCGTTGTCAGGGGGATATTGTAGCCCTGGCGCTCCACTTGCTTGGTCCGTTGTCAGGGGGATATTGTAGCCCTGGCGCTCCACTCGCTTGGTCCGTTGTCAGGGGGATATTGTAGCCCCGGCGCTCCACTCGCTTGGTCCGTTGCAAGATGCTAAGTCCAGAAGTGAGGGGCCGGGCGACCTGGACTCCTAACTAACCGCATTACATTCTGGCAGGGGAGAGTTGTTGTTTTTTGACAACCATTATTGGTATGAGTATTTATGGTTCGAGCCTGGCCTCATCTTGATCAAATGTTTCAACTCATTGTTTTGATTCGTTAATCCTGTATCCGTCTTAGCACTCATGAATATTCTGATAGAAAATTATCGGTAAGTAACGTTCGGTCACTCTCCCCTCTTTATTGATTTGTTATTGTATTCTGTCTCTCACGACGGATATATTTCTAACTTATGGCTAAACGCCATTCTCTCTAGACTTTCTGTCTAACCGTTATCACTCATGGGCCAAACTGCAAATCGTTATCTATATACGGAATCTGACGTAATTCTCTACTCATATAGGGATGCATGTTTACCTTATAACAATACCACTTGGGACTCAATCCCCCAAAGAAACGCAGAAAATGTAATCCTAAATGTTAAATAGATTACATTTGACCACTTTCAGTGTTCAGAAATGTGTAGACATAATGTGTCCAAGTATATTTCCGCTGTCCTTAAAGACGGCAGCCCAGTCTCACGTCACACTCAGTTACTTTATCCGGCAAATCGACCCATGGCAGTTGATGAATTTTAGCGGACAGTGTTTGACAACTGGGAAGAAGCCAGTGCCCCTCTAAGTCTGACATTTCTGCTTCAGCTAATCCATAAACGAGTCATGTGTGGATTAGAAATACAATCTAGTGACAACAGAATCCAAATAATTAGGAAAATAAAAGATCCTGCTAACTTGATTGTATTTCTGAATGTACGTCACAACATGTAAACGAGGGATATTCTATGTCCGCTTCAAACACTTTCACCATATTTCTTCTCTGACATCAACTGTGGCGTATTTGGATTCACAACTACAATAATTTCATCTCAACAATATTCATGTGGGGATTTAAAACATTTGTATTACAGAGAAGAAACGACACATTGCGATAAATCCATGATTTGAAACAACTTTTGATGAATTTGTGACTCAGTTATTTGTTGTGATATTTCCCAGACATGAATGAAATGTATGATAAACTGGTCAACTACTGCAGAATAATAATCATAACAATAGTCATGTGTGGATGTAAAATCTTTCTTATACACAAGAGAATCCAGTCAAGTAGAAAAACAACACATTTAACTGACTTCGTTATATTCTTGTCCACAACAAACAGCACATAGACAGACAACTTATACGTCCGCCTCAATCACTACAATTACATTTGACAGTTGAAATAAGTAAGTCACACTTACAAGTTTACACAATGTCATGTTTATTTCATTGTCTAATTCAAGGCGTCATAGATAAGTGACTTCTTGGTGTCAGTCATGGTGATATCTGCCCCACTTATCACCTTCATGTTGACTGTGTAGGCATCTGGCTGCCCAACACCAAACATGGGAAGAAGAGACTCGCTCCACTCAACATCCACCTTGGCTAAAACAACCTCTCTGTTGAGGTCTATGAAGGCGAGTCTCCCCTTCCCCACATCCAGCACAACGCCGTAGTGGAAGGTGGCCTGTGTGCCGCGTGTGTCAGACATTGTGTTAGTGTAACACTTCCCCTCCTCTCCCTGCTGCCACACACTGGTACAGATACTCCCGCGGTGTATGCCACAGCTCCATACACTGACACACCAGGAGCGGTGCTGTCGGAAAACATGGCACTCGCTGTCCACCTGGCTCTCCTCCCCCACACCCACCTCCAGGACAAGCCTCAACAACAACCCTCCAACCACCACACCAGCCCTAGAGTGTGTCTCCCAGTATCGTGGTGTGTGTGGGGCAGGGGTGACAGTAGAGGGAGATGGAGGAAGGGGGATGGGGGTGGAGGCACATGTACCCCGATATTTCCGTAACCTGCCGCTGTGTCTGTGTTGTGTGGCGGGCGGCGAGTTCACCAGCTCACCGTCTTTAGTTACGTGGCACTCGTCGGTGTTGGCTCGAGCAGCGTCCAGTTGTAGTTTAGGACCTGGAAATATACATTTTGTTTACAGTTTAACAAATTTCCCGACTTCAGACAACAAATTAGTCATCTTATTGTCAACCTCGTTTCAATGTTTACAAAACAGCACACTGAATGACTGGCCGCTATTTTCGTCTGTGTGTGAATTGTATCACCACTGTCACTTAAATACACACAATTATACTGTGAAAATATTTGTATGGGTATTCTAAATGTTTTACATACAGTTTTATATTGACTGACAATGAAATAAACACTCCATGAAACATTTTGTCAGACACTGTCAGTCGAGCTGGTTTGGAGTCAGTAGTCAGAAATAGACATTTCCGTATGAAAACTCATATGTATAACATCATTTCGTGATAAAACTATTACTGTTGGTATTCTAAACTCTTCTTATACAGTTTACAAAACAATAAGACTTAAAAAGCAGTTGTTTGATGATATTTTTACATCTGAGTGTTCACCAGACACAGTGGTAACTTCTACGTCCGCTTCAATCACTGTGCCCCCGTTTCAACTCACTCGCTGTGTGGGGAGGTGGTCGAGTCATGTGTATTGACTGGGGCAGATATTTATATATCATTTTAAGCATTATATATTAAAAGATATATTTTCAAATTGAACAATTTCGCATATATCAAAAGACTGTTCGTTTAAAATTTTACCAATAAAGAATCAAATACAATTTCACCGGGAGGACTGACGGCCTGGCCGATCATTATTACAGGCATTTGAGTTTAGATAATGGGTAAACACATGTTGCTGTTACAACGTTAGACTTTCATCTCACTGATTGACACAAATTAAACTGACACCGACTATGTTTTATTTTACACTAAAGGAAAGCCAAGAATTTGTTCTAAATGTTAACGAATATACCGAAACGAATGTGTCGTGTGTTAAGCCCTTGGTTTAGACATCATACAACGGGACCGTAAACCAGTCAGATTAAGTTAGTGAGAACCAGGTAGACCCTCCAAGTGTGCGTCGGCATTTGATTGCACATCCATATGTTGACCCTTACACTTCCAAATATAGTCTTGGGGGCATATTTTAACCTGAGTCCCTACGAGTGCATTGAACTCTCTGGGGTCGGGACAAAGTAAGTACATCTGTTCAGGAGCAAATCAATCGCTGTGATAACACATCTCCTTGTGTAAACACGCGTCTCGGTTGTTGTCCCCGATGTAGAGTGCATTGAATTATCTGGGGTCGGGACAAAGTAAGTACATCTGTTCAGGAGCAAATCAATCGCTGTGATTACACATCTCCTTGTGTAAACACGCGTCTCGGTTGTCGTCCCCGATGTACAGACACTCATAATACATTAGATTGTTAGGGATGGGCGATGTCTCGTCCTTCGTGACACCCAGTCTGGCTAACCTTCCGTGGTGATCTCGGCAAAACCCCAGTCAGAAACATATTTGTCAACTATTCTAAGCCCAACACGATATAAACACATGCACTTTTAGATCCATGCTACTTCCAGCTGACGATTCACTTTCTGTAATGATACGTCTGAGGCTTGAAACGACATATAGTAATATGGATTCTGTTGATAGATACGAAAGTTACATCTTCTAGAAAAAATTTTTCTAAATGACTATAAATAAAACATGTCAATATTCAATTATTTATTCACCCGAAAACTCACGATACAACTGCACAGGTAACAAAAGTAAACCCGGTAGCATGACTGTTGTTTAAACTTTGGGTAACGCAGCAAGGCCCAGTGTTAAACTGAAACTAAACAGCATCTACCAGTATCCCTTACATAAACCAGGCACAACATAACTGCATTACATCAAGTGCATTGTCCAGTGTTTAAATGCAAGAAAATAGCGTCTACCAGTACCACCGTATCCCTTGTATACACCAGGCACAACATAACTGCATTACATCTAGTGCCGTGTCCAGTGTTTAAATGAAAGAAGATAGCGTCTACCAGTACCACCGTATCCCTTACATAAAACAGGCACAACATAACTGCATTACATCTAGTGCCGTGCCCAGTGTTTAAATGAAAGAAAATAGCATCTACCAGTACCACCGTATCCCCTGTATACACCAGGCACAACATAACTGCATTACATCTAGTGCCGTGTCCAGTGTTTAAATGAAAGAAGATAGCATCTACCAGTACCACCGTATCCCCTTTGTAAACCAGGCACAACATAACTGCATTACATCTAGTACCGTGTCCAGCGTTTGCGCGAAGTAAAATAGCATCTACCAGTACCCCCGTATCACCTGTATAAACCAGGCACAACTGCATTACATCTAGTACCGTGTCCAGTGTTTAAATGAAAGAAGATAGCATCTACCAGTACCACCGTATCACCTGTATACACCAGGCACAACATAACTGCATTACATGTAGTACAGTGTCCAGTGTTTAAATGAAAGAAGGTAACATCTACCAGTACCACCGTATCCCCTGTATACACCAGGCACAACATAACTGCATTACATCTAGTACCGTGTCCAGTGTTTAAATGAAAGAAGATAGCATCTACCAGTACCAGCGTATCCCCTATATACGCCAGGCACAACATAACTGCATTACATCTTGTACCTTGTCCAGTGTTTAAATGAAAGAAGATAGCATCTACCAGTACCACCGTATCACCTGTATACACCAGGAACAACATAACTGCATTACATCTAGTTCCGTGTCCAGTGTTTAAATGAAAGAAAATAGCATCTACCAGTACCACCGTATCCCCTTTGTAAACCAGGCACAATCTAACTATTACATCTAGTACGGTGTCAGTGTTTGCGCGAAGTAAAATAGCATCTATACCAGTACCACCGTATCCCCTTTGTAAACCAGGCACAATATAATTATTACATCTAGTGCCGTCTCCAGTGTTTGCGCGAAGTACCACAGTGTCCACTGTATACACCTGGCTCAACATCGCTACACAAAGTGAGGTGAGGTGAGGTGAGGTGAAGTTAGGTTTAACGTCGTACTTCAGAATATTTCGCTCATATGACTACGTGCATGCGTGTGTATGTGTATGTGCGGCTGCTTGTACTAGCCCAGACTGAAGCTGGCTTTATAGCGCTAGCCCAGTGAGATACCGCAGTGAAGCATGAATACCCCACTCAGACACATTATACTGACTTGTTGCACCCATTTATGCTGAGCGCCAGGCAGGGACCGCTACACCAAGTACCATGTCCTTTGTTTAAAAAAAGAAAAAAAGCATCTGCCAAAAACCACCGTATCCTCTATATGGAGAAGGCACAACATCAACACACCAAGTACGGTGTCCTTTGTGTAAGTTAAGGATCAAATCCGAGAAGGAGGTTTTGATCTAACTTATAAACCAACCGAAGGTATACTTTCAATATTTGGTGTTCACTGTTGCAATCAACTGGGATACGACTGGCAGACGATACCTTGCCTTGCGCCATTCGTCACCACTCGCCCCTTTCCGTAAACTCGGTATTCGGCTTGTCCCGGAATAACACGAGTGGGTCACGAATGGCCTTGCGCCCGTAATGCACGTGCTTTGCACGCGCTAGCCGTGTCCTGCACGTGCGCTGCCCGCTATACCCGTCTTGTGAGGAGCACATGGTTGATACTGCTAAAAAATCATATTCTTTACAGCGATCCTTCGTAGCCTTGTGGAGAAACGCGCCTAGCTAGTAAACGAAAGGTTGCAAGTTCGAAATCAAACTTCAGGACAATACCTTGAAGGTTTTCAATAATGTGATATTTTACGATCGTGTTCAAAACTTGTACAAGTAAAATAATTCAAAGCCAAGGACTATTCCTCTGAAAATATCTGGACAATTCCTCAGAGAATCTCTGGGACCCGGGCAATTCCTCCAAAAGTCTCTGGGACCCTTGCAATTCTGTCAAAAAATCCCCGGGATTTCTTGGAGAATGTCAGCGAAACTGCCTGTGGAGGTTTACTCGGTAAAAGGAGAACCTGGCGAGACAACAGGATGACGTCACTGGAGGTTTATAAAGGAAGGAAAACAGCAACAACCAACACCACCGTGTCCCCTGTATAAACAAGACACCACATGATGGCACTACTTTACAGTACTGTGTCCGTTGTTTAAAGGGCAAGCGAGAGCTCTTGTATCACAGCCTGTTTTTTATTCATCTCGGGCCGATTTCTCGAAACAGATCTAGATTTAAGTTTGTACTCAAATTTTAAACTGAGTTTGACAATTTGAAACAGCTGAATTTTTTTCTACCTTCTCAGCGTCCTCCAGCCTCAACAACCTCCTCCATGCCAACGGAAGAAAACAACCCACCGTCAACAACAACAACCCGAAATGTGTTATTTACAAAATAGACTGTGATTGTGGACAATGCTACATAGGTGAAACATCCCGACCCATCAACACCCGAGTCAAAGAACATCGCACCTCTGTTGCTAATTCCGACACCAAATCAGCTATCTCTGACCACATCAAAGCCAACCCCAATCATCAAATAGAGTGGTCCGACATCACCATTCTCGCCAACAACCAAACGGACTTCACTAAACGCAAGCTCACAGAAGCCATTCACATCAAACGCCACAAGCCTACCATCAACCGTGACCAAGGATACTTCATTCCATCTGCTTATGATCCACTCCTCCACCAAGCCCAGTCTATTGTATAAACATCGCATCCATTGTATAAACATCTCATTGTAACTACATCTCTGGCTTCCACTCACTATCCTTTATGTACTTACTGGCTTCATCAGCTTACTGCTTAGCCAATCATGGCAATTATGTTGTTTCCTTTGTCTATTATGTTGTTTCATTGTTATATACAGTATATATATGCAGCTCCTACACTTCATGTACCACTCTTGCTTGACAACGGTACAAGAATCTGTATCGAAACGTCGCACTCACGAAAATAAAGAAGTTGTTATCCATAAAACTTGTTATATATAGCTGAATTTTTAAAGCAACTGCATTTTTAAAATAAAAAAGCCCAAACAACTTAAGAAATCTATCCTCCAAACTCAAATTGTCCGCTATGTTTGAGTTTAATATCGATTTCAGTTTATACTGGAAAATGCATTTTTCTGTGTTTTCTCAAATTTGAGTAGAATCTCTAGCTTCAGTCAAAGCTCAGCTTTAAGTTTGCTTCGAGTAATTGGGGCCAGATCTTAAGACCAAATCCACTACCATACACCCAGTACCATATCCTTTGTTCAGACTATGGGAATCACTAAAACAAGACCCCTATCGGACTCTAATGGTCCACAAGGTCCACAATGTCATAGGGTTTCAGCATCAGCCTGTACAGCATCCTGTGGTCACACGTCAGGGAAGAGCGCTGCAGCCAGTAACCTACCCTGTCAATGGGCGCGCAGCGGTGTTAAATCGACTTGAGCAACGTCGTCATGCAAGAAACTGATTATACTCACACTGCAGTGTCAACGTGGTCCCTGTTCCTGTTTCCAGACTGTAGGTTTTAGTCCCCGCATCTGCAAAGTATGTCCCAGCTTGAAGAACAAAAATACCTCTGCTCATACACATTAAGGCATAACTTCGGTATTGGGAGTTTCTTGGTTTCAAGATGGGAGATATTACACCTTTTATCACAACCTATCATTTGGGTCCTTTTAATATTGGTAAATAAACATTTCAACATTCTTTCCACTCAACCGCTTCTATTTCAAACATGTATTTATAACGAGTTTTGCGAATTAAGTGTACACGTATCACAGTATCATCAACATGAAAAGACGAAAACTGTTCAAAAGATCATTTCTAAGAAATACATTTGCTAAATCGCTTACTGAACCATCTTCTGCCCATTCACTATTACTTAGATAATTAAGTTGTTTGAGGTATGCGTTTCTGATTATATGGATGAAAAATAACGGGACATATACAGTTGTTGTTTTCTCTTGTAAAGTAATCTTTCATTTCTTTTGAAAAGTAATCTTACCAAACTGTAGTAGTGGTGTTGTCTCCGTAGCAACCTCCGCGAGCTTCTGTTTGAAAAAATAGAAAATATTTCAGTGTCGCATTCCACACACCAGTATGCATGGTTCCCTTCTAATAATTTGATTATACGTACATCGATTTAATGTACAAACAATACGAACATCATATATACGCAGGTGATCGGGAATTGTTAAGAATCATTACCTCGGAGACGAAGACACGTATATACGCATGCTTACTGAGAAGTACTTACATGCTTGCGTGTCTTCTCCGGGTCAGATAGATGGATGTCATCTGTCTGTGTACCTCTGTCTGTAAAATAACCCACAACTGTTACCAATCGATTCTTTTATGTTTCATTGAGTTTTTACAGGTAAGAATAAATACTTACAGATATTAGAAACAGGTTAAGATATACATCAATAAGCTATCCAATATTTACCCGTTATTTATTTATTGACAAAGCATAATTACAAATACTTTACAATATACCAGGAAGTATTAATCAATTATACAACATGTATTATCAGAGTAAGAAGTAAGTACCTGTAAGTGTGTGCTCGTCAGATGCTGATCCTTCTCCAACGACAGACCCGAAGTTAGAAATGTCAGATTGCAATTTGTCCAGTCCTCTCGTGTTAAATGCAGCTGCAGGTGAACTGTACACCTCTGGTGGAACTGATCTCAAGTGTGTCTTCGTTGTTTCTTGTATTGAACTCTCCAGTGTCAGAAAGTCCGAGTTTGAAGCATATCTGAGAACTGTCTTGATGTAGTCTGAGGTAAACTTGCATCGTTCACTCTCGCCTTCAGAGGTTACTTGTTCAATGCCTAGATTTGCCAGTTCCTGCTTCGTCTGATTGTCAAGATCGATAATCAGTTCCTTCTCTCTTTGATCGAGTTGTGTCCTCAGAGAATGGAAAGTGTGGTGGATGGTCTCCTTCACAGCACTGCTTGTCTTCTTGGTGTCATTCACGGCTTTGTTGATGCTCTTCAGATATGCTTGGTGAGAAGTATGATGTGCAGTCACGTTCTTCCCATGTTGTTCTATCCGCACTTTAGCAGCATCAGCAGCCACATCTACATCTCCAACGTCGTGCTCAGCATGGTCGCCAAGTCTGCATTTATAACAGATTAAAATGTTGCAGCTTTTATCAAAATATTCAAGAGGATAACGTTTGTGAAGTTTGCAAACTGGTTCAGCCTGCATGCTTCCTGGTGCCGTGTCCACAATGGTTTCAACAACATGTCGTCTGGTAGCTTTAACGCTGTTGTGCATGTTCTGGCAGTATTCACAGAGGAAGTCTTCGCACTCTGGACACCAACACACAGCCTGGTTGCCGTCATCGTCATTTGTACAGAGAAGCTCTGTGGGGCGATGTTTGACTGTCAGATGGAATATTTCTTTCTGTCTCACTGTATCCTTGTGGAGGCTTGTGTCTTTGAGGTTGACCTCCCTCTGACATGTGGAGCATGATATCACACCACCAGCTGCAGATGTCACACACGTCTCACACACAGCGTGTAGACAGGGCAGTAGGTAGGGGGCGGGGCCCTTCAGGGTAAATGCTGCTGACACACAGAACATTTGGGGAAGGCGTCCATTCTGAAACAAACATATCGTTGTCTTAATTCACTTCAATTAAATAATATCAACAATTTATCAAGAATGGCAAACTAATTCGAAGAAAATATATGCGTTGGAATATAGCACTTCCCCATGATGAAGTATGATTTTCAGTAAAACTCCGGCAAACACATTTCACTACATCAATGGAGGGAAAAGAGGCAACAACCCTTGTGAGGACTAGAAGAGAACAACCCTGTAAACCCCAGTCTTAGACATAGTTTACTATATCCATTGTTGAGTGAGTGAGTAAGTAACTGAATTGGGTTTTAGCAATATTCCAGCAATATCACTGCTGGCGAAACCAGAAATGGGCTTCACACATTGTTCCCATGTGGTGATCGAACCCAGACCTTTGACGAGACGAGCAAACGCTTTACCCACTTGGCTACCCACCGCTCTATCATATCCATTAAGTCATTCAAACAGATGGGTCCGCTAAGGCAGGAATAGTGACTCTAACTCTCACACTAAGAGAGTGGGTTCGTATCTCGGATGGGACTTAACCTCAGTACTAGAATCAGTACTTTCCCGATAAAGTGTAATCCCAAATATAGTACAGGTTCCATCTGCTCACTTTCTAAACGGCGTTGTGAGTTCATACATGAACACAGTTGGGACCGACAACTACACCGACACGGCCTCGTCACGAATACAAGACAATATCAACTACCGGACTCTCGCAAGTCAAACATATCTTTCTTCCACTTTTGCATGGCTTGTTTCCATCCTAATTTACTCTCAGCTCAATGCTAATTTGTTTTATTTGCTCATCAGATGTATATTTCTTCACTTTATTTGTCCCTCAACTTCCAGACAGACTCCATCAACGAATTTGCCCTTTTCCAATAAATAGTAAACAAATACAAATACATTAACAATTGCCCTTAAATTAGCCGTAGGTGCAAGGACTGGTACCTCCGCCAACACACCCCCTGTTCACCAAAGGCATAACATCAATTACAACAAAGAGACAACAGTACTAACTCAGCCTAACAACTCGCCTGGGACTGAGCACAACCCAATAATATACAATGAGTGAGTGAGTATGGATTAACGCCGCTTCACACACTGTACCCGTGATCGAACCCGGGTCATCAGTATGACGAGCAGTCACTTTAACAATTAGGCTACCCTTACGCCACTTGTTCTACCTCACACAATATACTATTCACTCTACCCGTATTTCCCACACCTCGAGCTGGCTAGAAACATCAACTGTTTATCCACCCCGAACTCATGCCCCTTTATCTACCCGACCACCCGCAGTCACCCAATGACAGAACTCTCTCAGTGATCACAAGCACCATTAACCGCCTAAAAATAGCCTGTCCTACTTGTAGCTTGACGACGATAACGCCCATGCACAACGATCCACAATAATATCATACCTCAAGTTTGACTGCTGTCAAGTCACAACTGGGTTCTGCCAGTTTGATACTTGTAAAGAAACGGAATGTATCTAATCCTAATATATGCCAGTAACACCCTGTATCTCTGTGGCAATGTTAGGTCGAGTTGTCCTTGTTTTGGGGGAGATGTGGGTAATGGTAGGAGGGTGAAGCGCTTGGAGGGGGGGGGGGGATGTGGATAATGGTAGGAGGGTGAAGCAGGGTAGAGAGAGATGTGGGTACTGGTAGGAGGGTGAAGCCGGTGGGAGAGAGATGTGGGTACTGGTAGGAGGGTGAAGCCGATAGGAGAGATGTGGGTACTGGTAGGAGGGTGAAGCCGTTAGGAGAGAGATGTGGGTACTGGTAGGAGGGTGAAGAGAGGAGGAGAGAGATGTGGGTACTGGTAGGAGGGTGAAGCCGTTAGGAGAGAGATGCGGGTACTGGTAGGAGGGTGAAGCCGGTGGGAGAGAGATGTGGGTATTAGTAGGAGGGTGAAGCGAGGGGGAGAGAGATGTTGGTACTGGTAGGAGGGTGAAGCCGGTGGGAGAGAGATGTGGGTATTAGTAGGAGGGTGAAGCGAGGGGAAGTGAGATGTGGGTACTGGTAGGAGGGTGAAGAGAGGAGGAGTGAGATGTGGTTACTGGTAGGAGGCTGAAGCCGGTGGGAGAGAGATGTGGGTATTAGTAGGAGGGTGAAGCGCGGGGGAGTGAGATGTGGGTACTGGTATAAGCGTGAAGTGAGGAGGAGAGTGATGTGGGTACTGGTAGGAGGGTGAAGAGAGGAGGAGTGAGATGTGGTTACTGGTAGGAGGCTGAAGCCGGTGGGAGAGAGATGTGGGTATTAGTAGGAGGGTGAAGCGCGGGGGAGTGAGATGTGGGTACTGGTATAAGCGTGAAGTGAGGAGGAGAGTGATGTGGGTACTGGTAGGAGGGTGAAGGAGGGAGGTGAGAGATGTGGGTACTGGTAGAAGGGTTAAGCGGCGAGGTGAGAGATGTGGGTACTGGTAGCTGGGTGAAGAGAGGAGGAGAGATATGTGGGTACCGGCAGGAGGGTGAAGCGGGGAGGTGTCAGATATGGGTACTGGTAGGAGGGTGAAGGAGGGAGGTGAGAGATGTGGGTACTGGTAGGAGAGTTAAACGGCGAGGTGAGAGATGTGGTTACTGGTTGGAGCGTGAAGAGAGGAGGAGAGATATGTGGGTACTGGTAGGAGGGTGAAGCGGGTAGGAGAGAGATGTGGGTACTTGTAAGATCGAGAACAGGTGAGGAGGGTGAGGCGATTATGTGTATGAATGAGAGCTCTTTTCTGCAATGCTAAAGCCCTAAATAAGCACGTCTAGATTTCCTGAGCTGCTTTTCCCTCACATTGGGGCTCCTTATCAACTTTTACGGCCGGTAATTACTTGTTTCTATCAACACTACATATACCCTTAATAAACTTAGAGGAATTTCCATTTAAAGTACGATTGAAAAACATTGGAGATATATAACGAGTCAATCTACTTTGATGTGAAGATAATGAATGTTTTGAGAGTGCATTACCACTTGCACTTCCGTATGACCATAGTTGTCTGTAAAATAGGCGCTCTTGAAACATGATTGGTGTATGACGTGAAATCTGCATGAGTACGATTTTCATTTTCAGATGCAAGATGATTATCAAAATTAATGATCTACAGTGATTTAACGAACATTTTGAAAACCGTCAAAACCAATAATAACACCCGATACACGTGTATGGCAGCTACTGTGCTGTGCACGCGAATACCATGCGATGTATTTACGGGTGGTGATAAAGGAAAATTGTAATGTGTGCCTCACATCCTGTACCTCACGCATCGTATATCACATCCAGGACCTCACACCCCTTACCTCTCATCTAGTACCTCACATCTCGTACCTCATATCCCGTACCTCACGTCCTGTACCTCACATTTCGTACCTCACATCCCGTACTTCACATCCTGTACCTCACATCCCGTACAATACATCCCGTACCTCACACCTCGTACCTCACATCTAGTACCTCACATCCCGTACCTCACATCTCGTACATCACACAACGTGCTTCACACCCCGTACTTCACACCCCGTACCTCACATCTAGTACCTCACATCCCGTACCTCACATCCTGTACCTCATATCCTGTACCTCACACCCCGTACCTCACACCTAGTACCTCACATCCCGTACCTCACATCTAGTACCTCATATCCTGTACCTCACATCCTGTACCTCACATCCCGTACCAAACATCTAGTACCTCACATATCGTACCTCAAATCTAGTAACTCTAATCCCATACCTGACATCTAGTACCTCACATCCTGTACCTCACATCCTGTACCAAATATCTAGTACCTCACATCTCGTACCTCACACCCTGTACCACACACAGCGTACCTCACATCCCGTACCTCACATCTAGTACCTCACACCCCGTACCTAACATCCCGTACCTCACATCTAGTACCTCACACCCCGTACCTAACATCCCGTACCTCACACAGCGTACCTAACATCCCGTACCTCAGATCTCATACCTCACACCCCGTACCTCACATCCCGTACCTCACACCCCGTTCCTCACATCTAGTACCTCACACCCCGTACCTCACTCCCCTTACCTCACATCTAGTACCTCAGATCCCGAACCTCACATCCTGTACCTCACATCCCGTACCTCACACCCAGTACCTCACATCCCGTACCTAACATCCCGCACCTTACACCCAATACCTCAGATCATTTTTTGATAACCCTCTTTGAAAAACTGCTTAACGCTTATATTTCCGTTGCAAATTAAAAGTTCAGGACCCCCTACCTTTTGAAGAGAATATAATCAGAGACTAAACGCTAGTCTACTATATGTCACACACATCCTTCTGCTTTAACCATACACTCCACCCGTATTTCTCACACCTTGAGCTTCCTCAGTATGAGCCATGTATCCACCCTCAACTCCTGCACCTCGAGCTACCCGACTGCACACAAACGCCGCAGGTATAGATCTGTCCCATTGATCCCCTGCACTACTTATCTAAAAATAGCCTGTCCTGCATGTCACTTGACGACGACAACGCCCGTATTCACACAGTCGACGATAATGTAGACCTCAATGCAACGTCGATGCAGTCAAGTGACGAGAGGATTTCTGCCAGAGTGATTGTTTTGTAAATAAACGGAATCTGCCTGATCCTAATTCGCCAACTGACACCCTGTTCCACTGTCATAACGTTAGATAGAGTTGACCTTGTTTTGTAAGTGTAATATGACATGTATCGTGCGTAACACACCACGAGTAATGGCGCCAGTTGGAGTGACAATAAAAGGTTTACCTCTAAAGCCTGATCACTTAAATTAATTCAAGTCCAGCATAGAAATTACACAAGCTATTATACTCACGTATGTATTTCGCTGATTTACACTGCACCTATATCCTTCTCAAGACAGCTTTACTGGAATATGTCGCGACGACACAGCACACACCTACCAGGAGGTTCGGCTTCCTTGTTATACAGGTCACTTCCGGGTTATATGTTTAGGTGCGAGTTTTATCGTAATCGAATAGCGAACAGCTCTATCATACTAAGCACAAACTGAACTGTTTGATGTTTGATGTACGTGACACTTAGATCTATATTTAACAGTATTATTGTTGTACCATGGCGGGTCCATGTAATATAGCCCACAATTGTGTTTGTTCTAACTTGACTGATTTCCCCTACATGAAAACGTGTGTGTAAGTGCGTGCGTGCGTGCGTACGCGCGTGCGTGTGTCTGTTTTACCCATGGCATGACAAACGACACTGGTTACACCATTCCCATCTGTGTTGTTGTACATCCACATCAACTTCATGTATTGTCTTCAGCTTCATAATGGTGTTTATTTACAAATTGGCTGACATTGCATACAACTATCTTGACCAAAGTGATAGCGTGTATCCTGCTGGGAATTACGTATGAGGACAGACACAGTAAATCTCCATGTTCTCTAATGATCTCATTTTGGTTTCTAGTTCTCTGTAGTCTAGTTGAAATTTGTACCAAATTCAGATAAAATTATTTGTTTGATATTGATTTGGTTTGTTTTATAACTGGTCACTCACTTATCCGCATACCCTCAACCATACCTCCTAAAACACGTCTACAGAAAACAGAGTTGATTGTGTACGATTCTATCCAGAACCGTATTGTGTGCGTCTCCTTGTGGATCACAGTAAAATAGTTATGATACCAGATGCATGAACTTGAATGCGTATCCTTTGCCACCCGAGGCATACAAAACAGACAGGGGAAAATGACATCCTTTAATCTTGAGGAGTGAATATCATCGACTGATGACTGATAATGACTGAGGTCAGTTGGTCTTCTGCTCTGTATACAGATACTTATAATATAGTATTCACTATAACAGGTTTTTTGTAATGGCACTCATAATCACTACGTCTTCAATTTGTTGATTATAGGATAAAATAGATGTTTTGATTTTACATATTCCACGTGTTCTTTGTATAAGAGAGTAAATGAGACTTGGTAAGAGTTTAAGGAATCAAAAAAGCGCTTAGTGTGTGTGGTTTTACAATGTTCCTCCCAAGTCACAATATTGTTGCGGTGTACGTTTCAAACTCATTCACTCGCATTCGCTAGAGCGTCCTTAATGTCAGCAATGTCGGAAGCTCTTGTGTCCTGAAGTGTGTCCTCAGAGGGTTCCAGGTCTCTCCTCTTCAGAGTTGACAGAAACCCAAACACAGTTGCCGAGATGAACATTGCTCCTGAAACAACGATAAGATCCACGATACAGTGGATCAGAGTTGACAGAAACCCAAACACAGTTGCCGAGATGTACATTGCTCCTGAAACAACGATAAGATCCACGATACAGTGGATCAGAGATGACAGAAACCCAAACACAGTTGCCGAGATGAACATTGCTCGGGAAACAACGATAAGATCCACGCTGAAACAGTGCATACAATGCAGGCATGAGAGGTTGGAAAACATTGGTTATCTGTGTACATGTACATGACCATAGGCCCCCACTGCGGGTCATGAGAAAATCGATAAACGTTCATCACAGAAATACGGTGACACGATCGAAAACCAGACTATTACGCACACATCAACCGATATATTGTATTTTCAAGGTCTCACAAATATCAAAAGCTCTTGTCTATATCTCCGATGTGTGTAGGGGGCATATACATGCGCTTTCCGTGGGGATGCATTTGATGGTTTTTATTAAATCGCCAAAGACCGAGTTGCTGTGCCGGAGGTATACATAACTAGGTCGTCAGCGCTTGACTTCACTACCTCCGGCAATCTGATTGGCTAATACATTACACTGAATGAATGGATTATTGTGTGTTTCTTTAAAAAATATTTTTATTCGTTTTTAAAATAATTCGTACCAAGATAAAACATCATACCGTGACAAATTGGATGAAAGACGTTTGAGTTACCCTCTCATTTTCGCACGTGCATTTGTTGTCATTTTTTTAACAAATTGGATTGCGCTGACGACCTAGTTTTGTATACTTCCGGCACAGCAACTCGGTCTTTGTTATATAGTAGGGGGTGTGGATATTACACCGGGGGCTAGTTTATCGATTTCTGACTCGCAGTGGGGGCCTATGTACATGACGATATGACAAATATCCCTCCCATCAGAATTAGTCTTAGGCAATCCTTTTTTGTCGTTAGAGAAGGGGTCAGGTGGTCAGGCTCGCCATCGGGCGTTTCCCAATTGTGTACATCGATGCTCAGTCATACATTGGATTGTCTAGATTCGGTTATTTACAGACAGCCGTGCTATAACTGGAATTCTAGAGAGTAAGTCATACGGGGTTAGAACGTCACAGCTTGTTTCGGAAGAGCAATTTAGACAATACTAAATCCAAGCTGTCAAATCGATATTGCCAAGACGGACATGAATACAGGTGGAAATATGTTGAGAAGTTCTCACTGAACAGAATTAAAACTGTTCAATTGAAACCCTGGATTGTTCAAATGCATATAAACATATAGTTCCGAAACACCCAATTATAAAAATCAGTAAACTGAAAATGAAGTTATGACATGCTAAATCTGTCGAGAGGATGAAATATCTACCCAGAAGGCTGATCTTGATTCGGAAACAATGGTTCGTTTTCATCAACCAGTGTGACCAAATAAACACAACACTGAAAGAGCGCAAAGCCCTGTCGAGCTTGTTCAAGCAGCTGCCAGGGATACCATTTTGCATAAATTACCTTCATAGACAAAATAGTTTTGACATGTTAATAGACTAGAATCTAAAGTACATTTCGCCATGATTATGATCGACCGTCAGTTTGTGAAAAATATGCTACATCAAATCGAATATTTAAAACGCATTTGAATATGTGTTTATTTTTCTATCCAAGCTGTCTCAGTTATCAGAGTCCTAATTTAACTGATAGTAAAGCATGTTATGTATATGCATATGAACTGAATATTTGTTGATGATTATACTGTTGATCACTGGATTATCTGGTCTAGATTCGATTTTTGACATATTGATGGAATATTGATTTGTGAGGCGTAAAATAACTAACAAACGACCAAAGAAGTGTGTAACGCTAAACTAACGCCCTACAACAACTAGTTTATAATTACACTCATGCTGTTGATCACTGGATTGTCTGATCCAGACTCTAGGATTACTAGGAATATTGCTGAGTGCGGCGTAAAACTAAGCTCACTCACTCACTCACTTATACTTATAATCAGTAATGGCACAGACAGGCATCAATAATGACATGTCAACACAAGGGAAATAAACAAACATGAAACATAATAAAAGCTAGCAAACTTTCCCTGGAATATCTCATTAACACTGGTCAATGTTACAATTTCATATCTCAGAATGTCCTCTTTGGTAAAGTGTGAATGAATTTTACCCCCGCTTTCAGTAATATTCCAGAAATTTCACGTTTTCACTAGACTGTCCAGCGGAGACACCGTCAACGGTATTACATTATAAGTAAAAGTCACGACCTACTCGAAAACAAAAATGCACTGTTCTTATCGCCGCTTTGTTCCGTCATTGTCCCTGAAATATAACGTCAGACAGAATAATTAAACACAATATAGTCATGAGTTAGAAACTTCAGATAGTAATAGTTCTGTTTTCGTGTGTATGATTCCTAAAATCGCTCACATTATGATTAAGGGAGAAATGATATTTATAATATACTGAACCACAAAAGAAATGTCGCACTGAAAGGGGTTTCTTAAAGCACAGACTTTAATTCACTCTAATTACCAATCAAAACGGAGGACTGAGTTCAAACTTGACAATTATGGTTACACATTTTCGGGAAACAAAACACAAACAAAATCACCAAAATGGTACCCTTAAGATATCCCAAAAGTCAGTATCGTGTGTGGCCTCTATGGGCATCGATGAAATCGTTGCATCGTCTGTAAATGGAATGAATTAGACGGTCGATGAATGTCATACACACTTGGGTCCATACTCTGCGAAATGCCTGATCGAGTCCAGCCGTAGTTGTCGGCCTTTCGTTGGAGGCCATTCAGTCTTCTTTGAATCTCGTCCCAAAGATGTTCTACTGGACTTAAATTCGGACTGAGTGCATGGTTTTTGCAGGGTTTGGATGCCATGCTATCTTAGGAAGTCCAATGTTGCTCTGGCAGTGAGGGCACGACCGTTGTCTTGCTGGAAGATGTGATTTCTGTAACGTCGATAATGTGGTACAACGTGGGGTTCTTATGACTTGGTCAATATAGCGAGCAGCTGTCATGTCATTTCCTCATCCTGGACCAAGATTCTGGAACACCATGGTGTCAACTAACTGGTTCAGACCGATTGAACCCCACGCCATGATGCTTGGACCACCCCACGAGTCTCTTTCAACAATGCACTCATTGGAAAACATTTCACCACATCATACTCTCACTCTGCCATCGACTGACGAAACACAGTATCGGCTTTCATGAGATAACAGCACAGTTCTCCACTGTCGATAACGCCAATTTCGAGGCTGAGTTGCCCATATTCGTCCGTTTGGGCGGTGATGAGCGGTGAGGACAGGACTACGATACGATCCGTGACAGTAGAGGTTTCTTCCGTTCAAACGTCCACGCACTGTATCGGCACTGATGGGTCTGTTGTGAGTCCCAATGGTCTGCCGTGCTGTTTCCGTCGCTTTGGGGAAGCGATCCTGCAGATGGTTGCGCACAAGCTGTCGGTCTTCACGTTGTGATGTTACTGAAGGTCGCCCACTGCGTGGACGGTCTTGCAATGGGTGTTAGTGACCTGATACCACTCCTGCTGTCCTAACATGAACATTAAAATGATTGGCTACCCTCCGTGCAGTCTGGACAACTTGCAACCGTCCCACGACTTGGTTCCTCTGAACTCTTGTAAGAAGTGGCATAGTTATTGTGTCAAAACAAAAATGATTTCAGGCGAGTTTGGGACTCGCTTTCATTGGTAGGGTTGTCACGACATGCACGTGCATTTTCCTTTTCACGAATGTCATACAGAACCTTGTACCATGACTGCTTTTCTTGGTGCGTTTGGTCGATATGCTTTTTCATCAGAAAACACGCTGATGTTGGAATAACTGTCAATTTGGCTTGAAAAACATGTTAAGAAAACGTAGAATCATAATAAAAACACCACCTTGCAAGAACAAAAGTTTGCATTTGGTTTGGAAAAGCGACGTTTCTTTTGTGGTTCAGTATACATCAATTATGTATAGTCCAGATGCAAAAGACATTTCCAAATAGTAGGGGGCAGAGCATTTTTTGTGGGAACATTCTTTACGCCGCTTTGAGCAATGTTCTAATATCACAGCGAGTGACTCTAGAAATAGGCTTCACACATCTTGACCATATGGGGAATCGAACCTGGGCCTTTCGTGTGACGACGTACGCCTTAACTACTAGACTACCACACAGCCCTGAGGGAATAAAGAGGGAGAATCATGAAGACATGTCATTAGCAAAGACGTTTTGGGAATTATTGTCATGGGTACAGGGGACCTAGTCATTCCCTTAATGTGTTTTCTGGATGCATCGATCTGAATGAACTTAGTTGGTATTGATGGAAATACATGACAATCTATTAAACGTTCATCCTCCATGCTGTTTGTTACCTGCGATGGGAGGGCCAGCCAAGAAGCCGGCGCCTCACAAGAACCTTCCGATACCCACGCCTGTCACAACGTTTTGAAGATCAAGAATATTCAAAGTAGCCATAAGAACCCAGGTACCTCCCGTATATAACCCAAGGATTATTCCACATGCTATTCTTGGATAGGTTGATGCTTTGAACAGTGGTAAAAGGAATCTGAAGACAGCCATGATCTCAATGATGGAGGGAAATATTGTGGCACCACTGATCCTCTCGTCACTTGCAGCAAATCCAACGAGAAATCGCGAGAAGATACTTCCTACACCGGACGCAGATACAACAAACGATGTTTCTTCTAATGTAGACCCTTGTGTTATAAAGAATTCAGGGAGAAACTGATATTGTGTTGAGACACGAAGCCGGCTACAAAAAGTAGGAATGATACGTTTTGAATGACATTAAACATCATCGTGGAGGTTCCACACATTGAAAGTAAAATCTTGTTCCTCAGAGTTTTACCACCCAAGACTTGTTGTTTTCTTGTCTTCTCAGCAACAGGTGGCCGCAATAACATCCCGGCTGCACAGGCATGAAACGTTATTCCTCCCGTTATAAGATAGGCTCCATGAAATCCGTAGGTCTCAAAAAGGAACTGGACAAGCGCTGGGTGAACAAATATTCCAAGTCCAGCTCCGGTGAAGCAGATACTTGAAGCGATGACTGCATTTTCATGAAAATAGTATCCTGGAACAACTATTGCTCCAGTTCCTCCAAGTGCCACGCCCAAACCTGAAATATAAAGGTTGTAAAGGGTTTTTTTTACTAATAAAGTGCCGTCCATTTTCGCTGAAATGTGTAATATATTCATTTAAAAAATTGACATTCATTGCTGTATTTGAAGTCAATATTAGCATGTACATCATTCAGCTAAAACAACAAAATCCCCAAAATATCACTCGAAAACACAGTGACATTTTATTTCATAATCAATAGTTGTTACCCCAGAGGGGTGAAGTGGCCCTGTCATTAAAATTTGACGAAAAGTGGCTTCCCTTGGGTATGCCGGGGTTTAGAACATTGGTTCTCCGGAATTATCGCTCTTGAATTTTCAACACCATACCCGCACTAATGGATATAACAAAGGGATAAACATCCGAGATCCGCATCCCATCAGGCTGTACTCACAGCTGCAGATTACGCTGACGCCCCGTGGTGTAACTGGCATACTGTTCAAAGGGCCTTTACTCCCAACTCCCTCACACTTTAGTTAATTCTAGAAAGCATTGGCTCGTCATGCCAAAGCCCCGGGTTCGACTCCTAAAATGGCTACAATTTGTGAAGCCCATTAATGGTGACCCAAGCCATAATATTGCTAAAACGCCGTAAAACCATATCCAATCACTTATTAGGGCTCCTTGCTTCTAGGCAGGAGACCTATTGTAATCGTTCGGATTATCATTATTATTATTAATTATTCCGCCGATTTTTGTACCAAACATAACTCCTAAACCAATGCTCCGAATCGCTTACAAAAAAATGACACAGATGCGCACCCAGGTGTAGCTATTCCCCTTAAAAATCTCTAGGCTCTTGGCCGAATAGCAAAGGTGAAATAATTCAAAATTAATTCCAAAATTTCAACGTTTGACAGCAAATACCTCAAGAACTAATTGTTCCAACACTTCCAAATGTCTGGTGCAGATGCACAATCGAATTCCCAACAATTTTGCCTGGACGGGTCAAGTCGCTTAGACGTACCGTTTGGCAGTTATTTTTGTTTTCAGTTTTTGGCCATGTTTTTCAGCACTTTTCTCCCCAAATGTGCAAATTCTGCACAAAAAGTGCCAGTATGGTAGATGATGTCCTGGTGATTCCAGAACACTTATTGTTTTGAACGTAGACCCATGAACAACTGAGATACAGCCTTTTAAAGAGGGAACTATTTCTTCTCCGAAACTACTTAAAAGGAACATGACCCTTGACCCCGGCTGTATTTAGAAGATCCGCTCGCCTGTCAAAATATGTCTTCTGGCTCCGTTTTGGACGATGATATCTAGCCCTCAAATACAATAGATAGAAAGTAAAGCCAAGGAGACCTCATCGTTGCCCGCAACTATATTTTACTTCTAGAACTGTCCGAGTTGGCCACATGTATCCCAGTTGCCTGTGACAATCAAACTCAACTATATGAAGCTAGTTGGTGGTGTCTTTCCAGAACATATGGTTTTTGGTTTTCTTGTGTAATCTCTGCGCTGGTGATCCATATAACTAGTTCAATGATTCAGCACTTCAGACTTGGAATTGTCTCATGTCATTTTCAATTTCGTTGATCTATAATTCTCAACTGTATTTCTCTTGATCATAACCATTGGGAAAAAGCAAAACTATAAAACAAAACAATATATGGCGATTGTCCATTAGCGTTATTATAAGGGTAACGCTATTTTCAAGGCATTATCATTTGCAGAAACCCGAGGTCTTTCATTAACTACCCAACGAAGGAGGGAAGTTGGAAAGACCGAGGGCTTCTGCAAATGATAATGCCCTGGAAAATAGCGTTACCATTACTGTTATTTTATAATTGCTTGATAATGGCCCGTCATCAACCAATTCAGGGGCATTATCAAGTTACAGTGGTCCACTCATTTATGATAACATGCTGGCGTTTTAATGATATTCTGTCCATCATAGCTATAATATTCAGCAACACATTCCACCTATCATTTCTGACATATGTATGGTAGGCAATAATATCACAGCACAAATTGCTATACACCAAACCCTCCAAGTCGAACATTGGTTTATAAATTGGAGACAAGTCACATTGAAAGAGCAAGACGTGTCCATGCCCTTATAAATAATTTTGCTCAACAAAAACAAAATGTGAGGTTGAATGAGAACACGACTAAACAAAGGTACTTACCATACACCAGACGTACATTACACAGTTAATATGACACAACACAATAACACTGGTCACCTACCTGCCATTGACATCATAGATAGTTCCGTCCTGGTGGTACCATTGGGACATGGGTGGCTACTATTACTTCCGTCCTGGTGGTACTATTGGTACATGTTTGGGGACTATTACTTCCGTCCTGGTGGTACTATTGGTACATGTTTGGGGACTATTAGTTCCGTCCTGGTGGTACCATTGGGACATGGGTGGCTACTATTACTTCCGTCCTGGTGGTACTATTGGTACATGTTTGGGGACTATTACTTCCGTCCTGGTGGTACTATTGGTACATGTGTGGCTACTATTACTTCCGTCCTGGTGGTACTATTGGTACATGTTTGGGGACTATTACTTCCGTCCTGGTGGTACTATTGGTACATGTTTGGGGACTATTAGTTCCGTCCTGGTGGTATCATTGGTACATGTGTGGCGAGTATTAGTTCCGTCCTGGTGATACCATTGGTACATGTGTAGCTATACCATTAGTTCCGGATCCGTCCTGGCGATATCATTGGTACATGTGTAGCTAAAATTATTACCGTCCTGGTAACACCATTGGTACGTGTGTGGCGACCATAAGTTCCGTCCTGGTAACACGATTGGTACATGCGTGGCGACTATTATTTCCGTCCTGGTAACACCATTGGTACATGTGAGGCGACTATTAGTTCCGTCCTGGTGATACCATTGGTACATGTGTGGCGACTATTAGTTCCGTCCTGGTAGCACCATTGGGACATGTGTGGCGACTATTAGTTCCGTCCTGGTAGCACCATTGGGACATGTGTGGCGACTATTAGTTCCGTCCTGGTGGTACCATTGGGACGTGTGTGGTGACTATTAGTTCCGTCCTGGTAGCACCATTGGGACATGTGTGGCGACTATTAGTTCCGTCCTGGTAGCACCATTGGGACATGTGTGGCGACTATTAGTTCCGTCCTGGTACCACCATTGGGACATGTGTGGCGACTATTAGTTCCGTCCTGGTGATACCATTGGTACATGTGTGGCGACTATTAGTTCCGTCCTGGTGATACCATTGGTACACGTGTGGCGACTATTAGTTCCGTCCTGGTGGTACCATTGGTACATGTGTGGCGACTATTAGTTCCGTCCTGGTGATACCATTGGTACATGTGTGGCGACTGTTAGGTCCGTCCTGGTGATACCATTGGGACATGTGTGGCGACTATTAGTTCCGTCCTGGTGGTACCATTGGGACATGTGTGGCGACTATTAGTTCCGTCCTGGTAGCACCATTGGTACCTGTGTGGCGACTATTAGTTCCGTCCTGGTAACACCATTGGGACATGTGTGGCGACTATTAGTTCCGTCCTGGTGATACCATTGGTACATGTGTGGCGACTATTAGTTCCGTCCTGGTAACACCATTGGTACATGTGTGGCGACTATTAGTTCCGTCCTGGTGATACCATTGGTACATGTGTGGCGACTATTAGTTCCGTCCTGGTAACACCATTGGTACATGTGTGGCGACTATTAGTTCCGTCCTGGTGATACCATTGGTACATGTGTGGCGACTATTAGTTCCGTCCTGGTAACACCATTGGTACATGTGTGGCGACTATTAGTTCCGTCCTGGTGATACCATTGGTACATGTGTGGCGACTGTTAGGTCCGTTCTGGTGATACCATTGGTACATGTGTGGCGACTATTAGTTCCGTCCTGGTGGGACCATTGGTACATGTGTGGCGACTGTTAGGTCCGTCCTGGTGATACCATTGGTACATGTGTGGCGACTATTAGTTCCGTCCTGGTGGTACCATTGGTACATGTGTGGCGACTATTAGTTCCGTCCTGGTAACACCATTGGTACATGTGTGGCGACTATTAGTTCCGTCCTGGTGGTACCATTGGGACATGTGTGGCGACTATTAGTTCCGTCCTGGTGGTACCATTGGGACATGTGTGGCGACTATTAGTTCCGTCCTGGTAGCACCATTGGGACATGTGTGGCGACTATTAGTTCCGTCCTGGTAGCACCATTGGTACATGTGTGGCGGCTATTAGTTCCGTCCTGGTAACACCATTGGGACATGTGTGGCGACTATTAGTTCCGTCCTGGTGATACCATTGGTACATGTGTGGCGACTATTAGTTCCGTCCTGGTAACACCATTGGGACATGTGTGGCGACTATTAGTTCCGTCCTGGTGATACCATTGGGACATGTGTGGCGACTATTAGTTCCGTCCTGGTGGGACTACAGGTACATGTGTGGCGACTATTAGTTCCGTCCTGGTGATACCATTGGTACATGTGTGGCGACTATTAGTTCCGTCCTGGTGGTACCATTGGGACATGTGTGGCGACTATTAGTTCCGTCCTGGTAGCACCATTGGGACATGTGTGGCGACTATTAGTTCCGTCCTGGTAGCACCATTGGGACATGTGTGGCGACTATTAGTTCCGTCCTGGTAACACCATTGGGACATGTGTGGCGACTATTAGTTCCGTCCTGGTGATACCATTGGTACATGTGTGGCGACTATTAGTTCCGTCCTGGTAACACCATTGGTACATGTGTGGCGACTATTAGTTCCGTCCTGGTGATACCATTGGGACATGTGTGGCGACTATTAGTTCCGTCCTGGTAGCACCATTGGGACATGTGGCGACTATTAGTTCCGTCCTGGTAGCACCATTGGGACATGTGTGGCGACTATTAGTTCCGTCCTGGTGATACCATTGGGACATGTGTGGCGACTATTAGTTCCGTCCTGGTGGTACCATTGGGACATGTGTGGCGGCTATTAATTCCTTCCTGGTGGTACCATTGGTACATGTCTGGCCACTATTATTTCCGTCCTGGTGGTGCTATTGGTACATGTTTGTCGACCATTAGTTCCGTCCTGGTGATACCATTGGTACATGTGTGGCGACTATTAGTTCCGTCCTGGTAACACCATTGGGACATGTGTGGCGACTATTAGTTCCGTCCTGGTGATACCATTGGGACATGTGTGGCGACTATTAGTTCCGTCCTGGTGGGACTACAGGTACATGTGTGGCGACTATTAGTTCCGTCCTGGTGATACCATTGGTACATGTGTGGCGACTATTAGTTCCGTCCTGGTGGTACCATTGGTACATGTGTGGCGACTATTAGTTCCGTCCTGGTAGCACCATTGGGACATATGTGTGGCGACTATTAGTTCCGTCCTGGTAGCACCATTGGGACATGTGTGGCGACTATTAGTTCCGTCCTGGTAACACCATTGGGACATGTGTGGCGACTATTAGTTCCGTCCTGGTGATACCATTGGTACATGTGTGGCGACTATTAGTTCCGTCCTGGTAACACCATTGGTAGATGTGTGGCGACTATTAGTTCCGTCCTGGTGATACCATTGGGACATGTGTGGCGACTATTAGTTCCGTCCTGGTAGCACCATTGGGACATGTGTGGCGACTATTAGTTCCGTCCTGGTAGCACCATTGGGACATGTGTGGCGACTATTAGTTCCGTCCTGGTGATACCATTGGGACATGTGTGGCGACTATTAGTTCCGTCCTGGTGGTACCATTGGGACATGTGTGGCGGCTATTAATTCCTTCCTGGTGGTACCATTGGTACATATGTGGCGACTATTACTTCCGTCCTGGTGGTACCATTGGTACATGTCTGGCCACTATTATTTCCGTCCTGGTGGTGCTATTGGTACATGTTTGTCGACCATTAGTTCCGTCCTGGTGGTACCATTGGTACACATGTTGCGACTATTAGTTCCATCCTTGTGGTACCATTGGTACATTTGTGGCGACTATTAGTTCCGTGCTGGTGGTACTATTGGTTCATGTTTGGGGACTATTAGTTCAGTCCTTGTAACACCATTGGTACCTATCGGGCAACTATTAGTTCCGTGCTGGTAGTACCATTCGTTCACGTGTTGCGACTATTAGTTCCGTTCTTGAGAAACCATTGGTACATGTGTGGCTAAAATTAATTCCGTCCTGGTAAGACCATTGGTACGTGTGTGGCGACTATTAGTTCCGTCCTTTTAGTACCATTGGTATCTGTGTGGCGACTATTAGTTCCGTCACGGTAACACCATTGGTACATGTGTGGCGACTATTAGTTCCGCTCTGGTGATACCACTGGTACATGTGTGGTGACTATTAGTTCCGTCCTGGTAGTACTATTGGTACCTGTGAGGCGACTATTACATCCGTCTTGGTAACAACATTGGTACATGTGTGGCGACTATCAGTTCCGCCCTGGTGGTACCATTGGTACATGTGTGGCGACTATTACTTCCGTCCTGGTGGTACCACTGGTACATGTGTGGCGACTATAACTTCCGCCGTCGTGGTGCCACTGGTACATGTGTGACGACTATTAGCTCCGTCCTGGTAGCACCATTTGTACATGTGTGGCGACTATTACTTCCGTCCTGGTAACAACATTGGTACATGTGTGGCGACTATTAGTTCCACCCTTGTGGTACCACTGGTACATGTGTGACGACTATTAGTTCCTTCCTGGTGGGACTATTGGTTCATGTGTGGCGACTATTACTTCCGTCCTGTTAACAACATTGGTACATTTGAGGCGACTATTAGTTCCGTTCTAGTGTTACTATTGGTACATGTGTGGCGACTATTAGTTCCGTTCTGGTGATACCATTGGTACATATGTCGCGACTATTAGTTCAGTCCTGGTAACACCATTGGTACATGTGTGGCGACTATTAGTTCCGTCCTGGTGATACGATTGGTACATGTGAGGCGACTATTAGTTCCGTCCTTGTAACACCATTGGTACATGTGTGGCGACTATTAGTTCCGTCCTGGTGATACGATTGGTACATGTGAGGCGACTATTAGTTCCGTTCTGGTAACACCATTGGTACATGTGTGACGACTATTAGTTCCGTCCTTGAAAAACCGTTGGTACATGTGTGGCTAAAATTAATTCCGTCCTGGTAAGACCATTGGTACGTGTGTGGCGACTATTAGTTCCGTCCTTTTAGTACCATTGGTATCTGTGTGGCGACTATTAGTTCCGTCCTGGTAAAACCATTGGTACATGTGTGACGACTATTAGCTCCGTTCTGGTGTTACCATTGGTACATGTGTGGCGACTATTAGTTCTGCTCTGGTGATACCATTAGTACATGTGTGGCGACTATAAGTTCCGTCCTGGTGGTGCCACTGCTTCATGTGTGGCCACTATTAGTTGCGTCCTGGTGGTACCATTGGTACATGTGTGGTGACCAGTAGGTCCGTCCTGGTAATACCGTAGCTTCATGTGTGCAACTATTACTTCTGCCCTGGTGGTACCACTGATACATGTGTAGCGACTATTAGTTCCGTCACGGTAACACCATTGGTACATGTGTGGCGACTATTACATCCGCTCTGGTGATACCACTGGTACATGTGAGGCGACCATTACTTCCGTCTTGGTAACTACATTGGTACATGTGTGGCGACTATCAGTTCCGCCCTGATGGTACCATTGGTACATGTGTGGCGACTATAACTTCCGCCGTCGTGGTGCCACTGGTACATGTGTGGCGACTATTAGCTCCGTCCTGGTAGTACCATTGGTACATGTGTGGCGACTATTACTTCCGTTCTGGTAACAACATTGGTACATGTGTGGCGACTATTAGTTCCGCCCTGGTGGTACCATTGTTACATGTGTGATGACTATTAGTTCCGTCCTGGTGGGACTACAGGTACATGCGTGGCGACTTTTACTTCCGTCCTGGTAACAACATTGGTACATGTGTGGCGACTATTAGTTCCGCCCTGTTGGTACCATTGGTACACGTGTGACGACTATTAGTTCCTTCCTGGTGGTACAATTGGTACATGTGTGGCAACTATTAGTTCCGTCCTGGTGGTACCACTGGTACATGTGTGGTGACTATTAGTTCCATCCTTATGGTACAATGGGTACTTGTGTGGCGACTATTAGTTCCGTCCTGGTGGTCCTATTGGTACATGTATGACGACTATTCGTTCCTTCCTGGTGGTCCTGTTGGTACATGTGTGCCGACTATTACTTCCGTCCTGGTAACAACATTGGTGCATGTGTGGCGACTATTACTTCCGTCCTGGAGGTACCACTGGTACATGTGTGGCGACTATTAGTTCCGTCCTGGTAGCACTATTGGTAGATGTGAGGCCACTATTAGTTCCGCCCTGGTGGTACCATTGGTACATGTGTGGCTACTATTAGGTCCGTCCTGGCAGTACTATTGGTACATGTGTGGCGACTATTACTTCCGTCCTGGTAACAACATTGGTACATGTGTGGCGACTATTAGTTCCGCCCTGTTGGTTCCATTGGTACATGTGTGACGACTATTAGTTCCTTCCTGGTGGTACAATTGGTACATGTGTGGCGACTATTAGTTCCGCCCTTGTGGTACCACTGTTACATGTGTGGCAACTATTATTTCCGTCCTGGTGGTACAATTGGTACATGTGTGGCGACTATTAGTTCCATCCTTATGGTACAATTGGTACATGTGTGGCGACTAATAGTTCCGTCCTGGTGGTCGTATTGGTACATGTGTGGCTACTATTCGTTCCTTCCTGGTGGTCCTATTGGTACATGTGTGGCGACTATTACTTCCGTCCTGTTAACAACATTGGGTCATGTGTGGCAACTATTACTTCCGTCCTGGAGGTACCACTGGTACCTGTGTGGCGACTATTAGTTCAGTCCTGGTACCACTATTGGTAGATGTGAGGCCACTTTTAGTTCCGCCCTGGTGGTACCATTGGTACATGTGTGGCGACTATTAGGTCCGTCCTGGTAACAACATTGGTACATGTGTGGCGACTATTAGTTTCGCCCTGGTGGTACTATTGGTACATGTGTTGCGACTATTACTTCCGTCCTGGTAACAACATTGGTACATGTGTGGCGACTATTAGTTTCGCCCTGGTGGTACCATTGGTACATGTGTGGCGACTGTTAGTTCCGTCCTGGTGATATCATTGGTACATGTGTGGCGACTGTTACTTCCGTCCTGGTGGTACCTCTGGTATATGTGTGGCGACTATTTGCTCCGTCCAGGTGATACCATTGGTACATGTGCGACGACTATTAGTTCCTTCCTGGCGGTACTATTGGTACATGTTTGGCGACTATTAGTTCCGTCCCCATGGTACCATTGGTATCTGTGTGGTAACTATTAGTTCCGTGCTGTTGGTACCATTGGTACACCTGTGGCGACTATTATTTCCGTCCTTGAGATACAATTGGTACATGTGTGGCCAAAATTAATTCCGTCCTGGTAACAACATTGGTACATGTGTGGCGACTATTTCTTCCGTCCTGGTGGTACCACTGGTACATGTTTGGCGACTATTCGTTTCGTCCTGGTGACACCATTGGTACACGTGTGTCGACTATTAGTTCCGTCCTGGTGGTAACTATTGGTACACGTGTGGCGACTATTAGTTCCGAGCTGGTGACATATTTCCGTCTATGTACAAAGTATTTTGTTTTAGGCTGCCGCTGGTTGGTTGAAAATGTTTCCCTCCTAGATCTTTTAGTTAATTGACTAATAATTAGGCAACACCTCTTTTGATGTTGTATAGCCAGGTAGCACCATTAATACATATGTGGCGCCTATCAGTTGTGTCCCGGTACCGACATTGATAGCTAAGTGGCGCCTGTCAGTTCTGTCCCGGTAGCACCACTAGTGCATATGTGGTACCTTTTAGTTCTGTGCTGCTAGCACAATTGGTGACTATTAGTTCCGACCTGGTGGCACCATTAGTTCATTAGTGGAATTTATCAGTTCTGTCCTGGTAGCACCATTGATATATATGTGACGCTTATCACTTCTGTCCTGGTAGCACCATTGATATATATGTGGCGCCTATCAGTTCTGTCCTGGTAGCACCATTAATATATATGTGGCGCCTATCAGTTCTGTCCTGGTAGCACCATTAATATATATGTGGCGCCTATCAGTTCTGTCCTGGTAGCACAATTAGTATATATGTGGCGCCTATCAGTTCTGTCCTGGAAGCACCACTGATATATATGTGGCGCCTATCAGTTCTGCTGGATGGAAAGGTTTCCCTGCTTTTTGTTTATTGACTAATAATTGGCTAACACCACTGGTGATGCTACATGGGAGGGTAGGTCTTGGGTCAATACCATTGTTATGGAGCTCGTGCGAACCTTTAGTAACCAGTGACATACAGATATGTTTTGTAAATGTAATAACACATGATATTTCATCAGAGTGAACATAAGGTTGTTCTACACCGAATCAGAATCATTAGTTTAACAAGCAGTTTTCACAGGGAGACCTCCGTGCAGATTAAATCAGCTGTGACTGGTCCATTTTGTGTAAGATTGTTACATGTACATCCATCCAGTAATTAAAACTGACAATATTTTTCAATATTGTGTGCTGTCGTTTTGAACATAATGACTGTTACTGAATGCCACCAAAGATATTTTCAAGTGGTTGACTTTTAGTTCGGAACTGTGGTTGGTCTGTTTAGTTTCCTGTACTGGGATAAGGAGCTGGTTGATCATGTCATTCATTGTTGTTTCTAAAGCTGCAGTAAGGTCAGACCACGCTCACGTGTACGTGTAGGAGCTGCTGAGGGCTTAGCTATTTTGGGGGTAAAGATCGATGTAGTTTTAATGCTGAGTAACATTGACAGGTCGATTTATTTCCAGTAGTTACAACCCTATATGTTATTTCACTTTAATCGTACGTGTCTTGTAATGGAAACAGCTATAGTCGACTTTGTGCAATATCGCTCTAAAATATTAATATATGCATACAGAAATTACCACTGATCGGCACATTTTGACAAGACAAAAACATAGTTTGTGTTTGTGTTGATCTAGTTGTCTGGTTAGGTTATCAATACCACGTTTGTCCCTCAAATGTCAGCACAGATATTTTATCACATATGTACTCCAGCACACAGGGACTTTTAACGCTAAAAACTGCCATCAAGGTATGTACTGTCACTAACGGGGTCTTACCACTATATAAAAGGAAAGGGATATAACGAGGTCAACACACCAAGTTCGTTTCAGGGCCAATTCAACACTGATCACTGTATCCGTCCATTGAAAGTATCGCGGTATCTGCCCTCTGGGCGCAACTGTTTTAAGGCCATATTTGTATGTACATTGAGTAAGTGAGGGGTACTACCTATAGCTTAGGACAAGCTTTTTGTTGTCGAGGCAGTGGGCTAGCCTAGTGGTTAAAGGGTACAATCGTCACGCCGAAAACCCGGGTTCGATTTCCTACTTGGGTACAATGTGTGAAGTCCTTTTCTGGTGTTATCCGATGTGATATTGCTGGATTATTGCTAAAAGCGGCGTAAAACTAAACCCACTTACTTTGTTTCCACGAACACCGAAGTATTTATATAATTATTATTAATATTTTGCCTCATATGCCGATGGAATCTGTGTTGGCAGATCATCGAATCTGGTTATTGTGTGGCGTTGACGTAATATCATTTCCCAAACATTGATTCCATGCATTCTAGTTTACATTTGAATGTAAAATTTTATATAAAACATGATCATCATCATCCTAAACTCATTAACGTGATTCACGCAGAAGCCTCAGTGTATAAGTGAGTGAACACATACAGTTCAGAGCCATCCCTTGTAACTACCAGAATAAATCGTGTGGACTCTAAGACGGACTTGTGTGCTGATTAGAATAATATCCCCTCAGAGCATCAACATACAAAGGCGGATATATTGGTGGAGCCAAGATTCCAGTACCTCTCAAGCTGCAAGAACTGAGGTTAGTTTGACTATGTTTCTACATTAACTTCGTCTGGGGTCCACACCAGCAGTGATTCTAGTCTGGCTCTGTATAAAAACTCTCAAACACCTAATAACTGGTATCAACTCTATAACCACAATCTTGTCAGTGATTGCAAAACCAAGGGCTGTCGAAGCACATAACGTGAGATCATTCTAATGAACGTTCGGCTGAGAAGTGGCCCCATCAGGACACTGAGCTCACCATCCTTAAACAGTGTGTTTCAGCAGTGTCAAAATTCATTGTTACAAGCTGTGCCTGCCATTCAACACATGGACGATCAAGGTCTACGTTGCCTGCTGCCATCCAACAGGAACCATTGCTCCTAACGATGTCAGGAACCGTCACTACCTCGACGACACCCACCTAGATCCCACAGTTCCAGCCTCTTGTTACCAACACCAGTGTCCCTACACCAGTGCTACAGGACATAGTGCCAAGTGACAATTGTGAAAGGACTGTGCTACACCACTCTCCACGTTGGTGAACATTTGCTTTTGTTATTGCTGATTTTGTGCATGCCAAATTGTGCATGCTAAATTGCTTCCCTACTCTTGTCACATTTCTGTCAAATGTCTCAGTATAAACTCAAGCCCTTAAATGCCGAAGATCGCCTACCACTGCTTAGTCCAGAAATAGCATATCAGAGTACTCCCGCTACCAACCCCCACCAGCCTATCACTCCTATACATCGTTCGCCCCCAAGTGACCCTTTCTCCCCTAATTGGGTCACATTCGATGAAACTGGGCCTAACACACCTTTATCATCCCAGGCCATTAGGAAACCTCTCCAAACCCCACCGCTCGTTACAGATTCCTTAGTACCAACTTTGCCTCTCTCTCTCATCGAACCCCCTCCTCGCCCATTCCCCTATACTCCTCCCGTCCAGCAGTCCCAGTCCGATGCCTTGGCGACCGTGTCAAGGGCAATTAATTGTTCCCACCTTCCCCTTCCTATGTAAAATGGAGTTGTTACACAGAAATGATCACCCGTACATCAAGGATCTCATAATCCGTAATTCCTTACCCCATATCCGCCAGTTCATTCTTACACATCCTCATACTTCATTAGACCAAGTGTCCGTTGTAGAGCTTGCTGATACTTCCACACATCTCCCCAAGAATGTAGGGCCCAATATCTCCGTTGTTACAAATGCAACAAGCAAGGCCATCTTATCCGTATGTGCCCTAGTCAGACACAATATAGACAATGATGCCAGATGAATGCTGTGCCAGAGACACAGCACAAACGTCCTACTCCTCTTATGTCCAAAACTTTCAATAACATTAATCTAGCACACAGCACAGTGGCAGTTACCATCAGTAACATCCCATTTAAGGCCCTTGTAGATACTTGTGCAAGCGCAAGTTGTATTGGCTTTTCCCACTTCAACAATATTGGGGGTCTGATAAATTCCCCCTTTACGCCCAGTGGTTCTGCCCAATTAACTGGTCAAGATGGTAGAACGCTTAAAGTGCCCCGGTCAGCTGACTTAGTCGTGCATGTTGCCAATCTTAAACTATCCCATAAGTTCTATGTAGTGGAAGATCTTCAGCAGGACATCTTGCTTGGCCTTGACTTCCTCAAACAACATTCAGCTTCAGTTGACTATTCCAATAACAAACTCTGTCTTTACCACGGTTTAGACGAAGCCCCATTCGTTAGCCCGCCAGCAGATCATATCTTAGCCAGATGTCCCACACAAGTCTGTATTCCACCTCGATCGGAGCTGTATTTGCAATTAGACATCCCAATTAACACCCCGACAGGCTCCCCTGGTATGCTGCTGCCACTCTGTACGTTGACCCAAACTCATCAGGTCATAGGTATACATTGTGTAGTAAGATGTGTCGACTCTCAGGTCCCTTATAAATTACTCAACCCAACTAACTCTACAATTACCTTGCCAGCAAACGCACCTGTTGCTAGGTTTGAGTCACTTGAGCCGAACTTTGACTTGGAGATACCTCATCTGAACAGTTAAAGACAATCAATCCGTATTTTTGACTGACAGCCAAACTACTACTGACTTGGCGCAGTAAGCATTGGAACTAGACATTGACCTTTCCTCAGCTGATTTATCCTCCGAACAGAAACATACTTTGTTATCCTTCACTGGCCGACACCGTGACTGTTTCGCTAAGGACATCAGTGAACTAGGCAGGACTCACATGTTCTCTCATTCTATCGACACTGGGGATAGCCATCCTGTTCGTAAATCCCCTACCCAGTACATCCCAAACATAGACAGGCAATGGACACACACATCGAGAACATGTTAGACAATGACGTAATTGAGCCTTCCTTTTGCCCATGGTCTGCCCATGTCTTGTTAGTTAAAAATAAATCTGGCAAGACACGCTCTTGCATCGACTACCGAGAATTGAACAAATTATCTCGGGTGCAGCACTATCCCATAGGGGATATTGTTGAATCATTAATGTCACTGGGAAATAGTCATCCTCAGATTTTCTCATCGCTTGACATGATGAGCGGGTATCATCAGATTCCCATGTCCCCGGAGAAAACTGCCTTTATTGCCCCTGGTCACGGACAGTCCCATTTCAAAGTCATGCCCTTTGGACTGGTCAATGCACCTAGTTGTTTTTCCTTCATTATGTCCTCCATATTCTCAGGAATGTCCTACAAATATGTCTTAACATATTTGGACGACCTGTTGATTCACAGTCCGGCCTTTGATGAACACCTTCAGCATCCAGAAGCAGTGTTCAACAAATTTCAACTCAACTCATCAAAATGCAAATTTGCTGTGAAAGAGATTCGTTATCTCGGCCATGTTATCTACAAACAGGGGGTTTCTACTGACCCCGCGAAGGGGGAGAGTGTCAAAACTTACCCCCGCCCTACAAACGTTAGTGGAGTACGAGCATTCCTTGGCATTACGTCATATTATCGTAAATTCATTAAAGGCTATGCTACAATAGCTACTCCCCTTCACGCCTTGCTGCACAAAAATGGTGCTTTCACATGGACCGGGACGTCTGAAAAGGCATTCCTGGAGTTAAAACAAACCCTCATCTCTTCCCCAGTACTGGTGTATCCTGACTTTAACAAGCCCTTCATCCTAGCATGCGATGCCCGTGACAGCTGCATAGGCTTGGTACTATCCCAGATTGACCATAGCCAACAGGAACAACCTGTAGCTTTTGGTGGCAAAAGCCTGAATAAAGCACAGAAACTGTACCCTGTCACTCAAAAGGAGTGCTTGGCTATTGTCGAGGGGATCAAACATTTCAAATCCTATTTGGCATACAACAAATTCACAGTCATTACTGACCATTCGGCTCTACAATTCCTGAAGTCAATCAAGGATGCTACAGGAAAGTTAGGTCGCTGGTCTCTCCTGCTGAGCCAGTATGATTTTGACATTCGTTATGTCCCCGGCCCTCAACATGGCAATGCAGATGGCATGAGTAGACGGTCCTCTGCGGCTGCAGTCCCCTATGATGATGAAAGCAATCTGGGGATACATACCATTACCACGCCGGACACTGATCCAATGACTGTTGAGGAAACGCCAGCTGACCCCCACCCAACCCCATTAGACTATTGCAAAGGAGTCGGCATCTCGGGAGAACAACTAGCTGAATTACACCAGCTAGATGAAGCAATTGCAGACATCATCCGTTATCTCACTGATAAGGTTCTCCCGGATGATGACAAAGCAACCCGCCGCATATATAGTACTACAAGCCCCTGATTACGTCATGGGCGAGGGTTTACTTATCCACCATTACACTCCACAGGACAAAGGGTGTACCCCAAACGGTGTTACCTCCAGCTGTGCATACTTAAACCGTTACATCACGACATAATGAAAGCTTATCATGACAGCTTTCTGTCATCTCATCTTGGCGTCGATAGATGTTATGCGTCCATCCGACTCAAGTACTGGTATGTACAGCTTTGTAAAGATGTGGGTTGGCTCATGTACTGACTGCCAAGCGGCAAAACGGTATCTCCATTACCGCCTGGCACCACTGAGACCACTACCCTATGTTGATGTTTTTGACCGGTGGTCAATTGACCTCATTGGCAAACTCACCAAAACCGACGAGGGGTATCACTGACTGACTGACTGAGTTTAGTTTTACGCCGCTTTTAGCAACATTCCAGCAATATCACGGCGGGGGACACCAGAAATGTGCTTAACACATTGTGCCCATGTGGGGAATCAAACCCGGGCCAACGCTTTAACCACTAGGCTACCCCACCGCCCAGGAGGGGTATCAGTACGTACTAGTATGTGTTGATTCAGCATCACGCAGGTGCGAGGCATTCCCGCTCAAATCAAAAGTTAGCAAGGAAGTTGCCTCTGTTCTTGTCGACAACATCATTTGTCCTCATGTCCTCGAGCGATCCTCACGGACAGAGGCAAAGAGATGACATCTCAACTGATGACAGAACAATGTCATATACTGGGAGTGAAATGCCTCAAAACCTCATGCTCAGTGTAACGCTGCAGTACAACGCATGAACGCTGTGATCACAGTCAGTCAGAGTATATTGTGAGGACGCTAAGGAGGCATGGCCCTACATTATCCCTATCATAATGGCTGGTTATCGGTTAAGTCCCGCCATTAATTCTACTGGGTATTCCCCTTATGTCATGTTGTTCGGGCGAGAGCCTCGCATGCCCATAGACAACATCCTACAACCAATCCCGGACAAACTCCCTCGTCAAACTCGGATGGACCTTAGGGAACTACTGGACAATCTGGAAATGGTTCGAAACATTGCCAAACAGAATGTCCAGGCAGCCCAAGATTCTTACAAATGAAGGTATGACAAAAGGGCCCAAACTCCAACCTTCACTTTGGGTCAGAAAGTATGGCTAAAGAAAGGAAACCTTCAGGCCCATCTCAGCCGCAAATAACAACGTCAATGGGATGGACCGTACTATATTGTATTTGCCTATGAAACGCCCAACTACCTGTTGAGGCAAAGCCTAACAAACAAACCCCTCAAGGCACCAATTCATGCAAATCGCTTAAGGCTATACGTGGGTGAGGACAGCCGACAACAGCCTCCCCCACTTGATCTAGCAACCCAAACTGACCCCCAAGGAGACAACGAAGCTGATTTACATCACGACAGTGCCTCCACCAATGTCCCAACCAGTTCCCAAAGAAACCACACAAACCTAGACGAGCCAAATCCTATTCCCCAAACTAGCAGATGGGACCCCGAGGATGATATTCCACTCGCTCTTCTACAGAGGAACCACAGTGACTCTGTGGACCAGACACCCTTTATTGAACAAGTGTTGTCGTCGAAACGCATATGCGGCATTCAACACTTCAAGGTACAATATGTGGGCTACCCCACCCCACAGTGGGTCTCCCAGCCACAAATACCAACATTTATTGTTGAGGACTACTATGCAAGATGCACACTGAAGGGCAAACAAAAAACAACAGCAACAGAAAGCTAACAAGAATTCCCCAGTTACAAAATATTGTGACCCAGTCCCACAAATCAGAAATCAACATGTGCTCTCTTTTTATTGTTTGTCGGTATCAGTACATCACACCACATGATTGTCCTTCCTTACAACACAAACAATGAGTGATCAACAAACGGATAGTTCTCCATATCTCACCCTCGAGGTACCCACATTGATAACCCATTAGAAGTGGGTTACTACTTATGATGCATCACGCATATAATAGGATACACGCAATAGTTCGGTCATCACCTGTGTAGATGCCTTGTTTGTTTGTTTTTAATTATTTTTGTTTACTCATGTATGAAAGACTAGAAGAATGGATGGGCTGTGCAGTGCTGATGTTTGGTGTCAACTGTGGAAAATCAGGTACAGGACAACCCACAGACAAAAGAGCCATCACGCCATTGTCTGTGGGCCCTGGAGAGACACCGGGTGTTTGTCGTTACGCGACAGGGCGGCTGATGGATTCCACCGTCTACCCGTCTCTTGATCACGGACGGGTCCACAGGCGTGCTCGATACCCATGGGACGGGGGATAGAGCAATCATTCCTCCTCCCACAAGTCCCGGTAGTAGTTAAAGTGCCAGGCGATCCCAGGGAACTGTTGAAGTAATTGTGAGAAGACGTCTTGGGGCTATGTAGATATAATTAAGTGTAGAACGTGTGTATCAGCACAGCCGAAAAGATGTGTGAATGTCCCATGGTTCATTCAGAATTTATTGATTGAACGTTGGTTGTTTTTTTTAATGAATTTCACCACAAGGTCATAGAAACATAATTACTGGAATGGACGGAGAGTAGTTTTTTTACCAGTGGGTTACCAAATGACCTTTATCTTTACACAGGATGATGACCTACATACTTTCCTGTGCCTGGTTGCTGTTGGTCATTTTGACCAGTTCAGTCCACGGACAGGATTATGACCGTCTGCACTACGGGGTACTATTCTCCGAGAGAGGGAAACTAACAACGTATGACGAGTCATGGACACACACGTTCGCATTACACCTACCACAGCCGTACTTGAAAAGCATGTCATACCATATACCTGCCTGCACGAACCACCGTAACGCTACATGCAGAAACACACACTTTCATGTAAGCACTATACTCAGCTTGGTTAGATCTATCCACAAACGTCGCCAATACCGACCTAGTAAACACCATTAAAGTGATCAAGGGTCTTATCCCAGAAACTCCCGAGATCAAATCCAGATCACGTAAAACACGTAGTCTCTTACCTTGGCTGGGACAATTAGCCAAGGGAGCCTTTGGACTGGCCACAGAACGCGATCTCAAAATACTGACTGACCACATACGGATTATGGCTGAAAACATACACGTACGTGACATAGGTTTCAATGTTTCTCAACACCAAATGGCCTCATACATGACAAAAACAAACGCCCGTTTTGACAACATCGTCAAACTTATTAATAGTATCCAGAAACAAATAGTTCCAACAGGTATAGTTACTCTTCAAGAGGTCAAGTGGTATGAAAGGTTTTTCTCCACATTTTTACTTATAGTGGGCCGAGAAAACCAGATAGCGACAATAGTTCATTCTTATTCTCAGTCTCTCCTGGCAGGTATTCTCCAACTGTTAAGGGGTCGCTTGTCCCCTAACGTCGTACCTTTACACACCTTATCAACTATTTCCTCCATTCAAGAAAATTTGGCCCAAAACTACCCTGCATTTAAACTCCGATACACCGACGCCACCATGTATTACACAGACGTCGACGTCCACTTGGCCCGCCCTAATACATGATATTTGTGACCTTAGTAGTGCCTTTAGTGTCTGACAGTGCTGTACTGCGCGTCTACACGACATCGACGTTCTCACTTCCGACTCACGTGGCATCCCCTCACGCAACTTAGTCCGTGATGTGGCTCCATACATTGCCATCTCCAGGGAAAGTGAGAAGTATGTAGAACTTCAGGTTGAACAATACGAAACGTGTAGTGGACGACAGTCCCACAGTCAGTGTGATATACTGCCACCAGAATCCTCGTTCGCTTCACCCAGTTGTACTCTCGCTCTATTTCTTAACGACATCGATTTGGTACATAGGTTATGTAACTTTCATTTCTTACCAAATGGCACTAAGCCAGACATTTTTGAACTTAGGTCGGGTAAAGTGGTTTTACAGAACGTACCTGATATCAAGTATAAATGTGGAGGAGAGGTTAAGACCAATAAGGGATGTAGTCTGTGTCTCGCCCCCATGTATTATTCATGCTCACTACACGCTAGCAATAAAACTATTCCCTCACGTCTTAATGACTGCAGTATCCATAATAATGTCACCCAAATTGAATATCCAGTAAACATTGGGTTCTTACGCCATTTCTTCGATACAGATCAAATCCGAAACTCCATCCCAACATTGTTAGCTCAGGAACCGGTTCAATACAAAACGGCACCACTTCGTTTGGCAAATAGTACTTTCAACAAACTTATCAAAACTGATAAACAACTAAGTGTCAGTCTTAAACACGTGGTGGCACAAGCAAAGGCAGACCAAATTATATATACTGATCCTTCCGACCCGCTGTTTCTAAATTCCTTGAGCGGAGAGTCCGACACATTTAGTTGGACTAACCCCTTCACGTATCTCAATATGGCAATGTGGGGAATATTGATTCTATTTGGATTTATCCTATTTACAATGAATCGAAGAATTGGTCACCTGCGAGTCCAACTATTAGCCCGAGGTATCACTGCGGTGACAGTATCAACCATGTCAGATATACTCGTCTGGACTCCCTCCACCCCTGCCAGCCCCACCCCCTCCATACTTGACCGTATTCAAGCTTATCTCAAATTAGAAATTGTTCTCCTCATATTGATGTTCCTTATTGTCCTATCGCTGAGTTTGAATGTGTATAAACTTAAAACAAAGGTTGCGTCCATACTATATATCAGCTTTTCTTCGGGCACGGAGTCCGTTTGTGTAAAAGGCCGAGATTAATGCCCCACCCCTTGCTCTGTCCCTCTCACACCAGGACTATTCGCCTTCATCTGTGGTCATTAATGACTCTTACAGGTTGTTCGCTGATCAACTCACGATAACTTGGCCAGGGAACAACTTATCATGCTCAGTCGTTAATCGTGTCTCAACAACGCGCCTATCTCTCCCTCCCCATCTCACCATATCGAAACTAGCAGCTAGGAAACTCAAACGAATAATTAAGGCCAATTATATAACTAACTTGTACTTAGTCCATGCTAATGTCCATTACTCCGTCAGGGCACTCGACATGACTACCCAACCAGACCCACCACCCAGTTATCCATATCGACTGTACCCTTCTATCGACTCGTAAAGGTTGTCACTACACACTATAGCAGTGGTATGCGTGGATGGCACTAACAAGTACAGGAAATACTGCTCAAAATCGTTGTGAGTGTTCATTGCTATATTGTAACGTGGATACACCTTCTGTATCGTATCAAGGAAGCCAATGGCTACATCCATGTGTTTGTTTTTGTTGTTTTTTGTCCATCCTCATTAATAATAAGGTAGTCAATCATGTTGACAATGTTGTCCATTATAGATTAGTCATCTGCAGTTTGTGTAACGGTGGTATATAATCAATGTTGTCAGTATGTACTTTTGTACTACAATCCTGTATATGTCTGTATTTATATGTACATGTATATAAAAATGGTCCTCACGCAAATTATTGTAACCTGCCATGGATTTAAGTCAAGTACTCTATGTCCATCTATAAATGACAAGTTGAAATACCAACATATTTGTATACACGTTTATACATGGCTGACAGGCCCGCCGTATCACGCCTGCTTTTCCACGCGTCCTTAAATATTGGTGTCTGTGTGTGGTTTGTGTGTGTGTGTGTGTGTGTGTGTGTGTGTGTGTGTGTGTGTGTGTGTGTGTGTGTGTGTGTGTGTGTGTGTGTGTGTGTGTGTGTGTGTGTGTGTGTGTCTCAGAGGCTAGAATCACGGATCGGTCTCCGTATTAGGGAACTCGAATTGGCGACATGAGTCACCCCTCCCCCATCGGTCAAGAATCGGATGAGGGGGGGGAGGGGGGGGAGAGACATAACCCTGGCGAAAGACACAAACTGACCACAGGGACCTACACCAAACATGGAATGGGGGAAAAGCCGGGTACGGGCCAGGAATGTCAGCTATGTCAATTAATGGATGGTATAAATGATTGTGAACCAGCAGTGCTGGGCAGTTTCGGACTGAAACTCAGAGTTCAGAGCCACCCCTTGTAACTACCAAAATAAATCGTGTGGACCCCAAGACGGACTTGTGTGCTGATTAGAGTCATATCCCCCCAGAGAATCAACCTACTGAGGCAGATACAAGTGAGCCAGAGGAGATACTGGTCGGTGACCTTTGTCACTTTGTTGAAATATGTGTGAAGACAGTTAAGGTTTTATAAGAGATAAAGTTATGTTGTATCTATCGAGTAGATGGAGAATCAGTGATTCTGAAAATAGGTTGTTACTGATTCAACAACGACCGATGATAACATATCAAACAAAGAGCAAGTTTCACGTGTAAAACAATCGAAACATCACAAACTGTCATTATTCTGTTCCCAGGAATCTAGGAGGGTTTGTGCAGCACTATCGATATTCCAGCTGTGTGACGTCACACTGTAAATAATAGGATCTATTAAGATCTGGGTTAGAATTGGTCTTCAGCAACCCATGCTTGTCGTAAAAGTCGAGTAACGGGATCGGGTGGTCAGGCTCGCTGACTTGTGGACACATATCGTCACATCCCAATTGTGTAGATCGATGCTCATGATATTGATCACTGGATTGTCTGGTCCAAACTCGATTATTTACAGATCACCGCCATATAGCCGGAATAATGTCTTTTTGTATTTGATAAGCCTTACGGATTGACGTGACTTTTAAATAGTGAGTCCTATTTTCCTATGACACAGGGCTTGTCACTGGTGACAGATTAATAGTCTCTATTTTACTATATATAGCGGTTCATATTGCAGGGACACAACTAGGGTTCTTATAAATGTAAGTAAATCCATTTCGAAGAAATAAACCGAAGCGACCAAGTCCCCTAAGGATGCTTAAGGGCCCAACCTCCAAAATTCGTTAAATTAGATGCTATGTTGACATTGTTTCCAAGGTCATCTATGTCTTCATCTGTCGTCGTGCACGGACTGAATGTAAATATACTTTTGTGAGGTTCTGAAATGGAATTGACAAATTCACTTTACCCCAAGCTGAGAACTGGGTAAATTAACACGCACCCTTTATAATCTTCATCGACCACACGTGCTAGCGATTACGTGCCTCAGTCTGAGAGTGCAGGTTTGAATACTGTCGTAACTGGCGTTTGGGCGTTAGTAAACCCTACCACAGTTACTTACTACTTGTGGCCGTTCCCGTTGTCAGGGGGATATTGTAGCCCTGGCGCTCCGCTCACTTGGTCCGTTGTCAGGGGGATATTGTCGCCCTGGCGTTCCACTCGCTTGGTCCGTTGTCAGGGGGATATTGTAGCCCTGGCGCTCCACTCGCTTGGTCCGTTGTCAGGGGGATATTGTAGCCCTGGCGCTCCGCTCGCTTGGTCCGTTGCACGATGCTAAGTCCAGAAGTGAGGGGCCGGGCGACCTGGACTCCTAACTAACCGCATTACATTCTGGCAGGGGAGGCTTGTTGTTTTTTGTCAACCATTATTGGAATGAGTATATATGGTTCGAGCCTGGCCTGATCTTGATCACATGTTTCAAATCATTGTTTTGATTCGTTAATCCTGTATCCGTCCTAGCACTCATGAATATTATGATAGAAAATTATCGGTAAGTAACGTTCGGTCACTCTCCCCTCTTTATTGATTTGTTATTGTATTCTGTCTCTCACGACGGATATATTTCTACCTTATGGCTAAACGCCATTCTCTCTAGACTTTCTGTCTAACCCTTATCACCCATGAGCCAAACTGCAAATCTATATCTATATACGGAATCTGACGTAATTCTCTACTGATATAGGGATGCATGTTTACCTTATAACGATACCACTTGGGACTCATTAAATAGATTACATTTGGCCACTTACAGTGTTCAAATGTTACATTTGAAACTTTCAGTGTTCAGAAATGTGTAGACATAATGTGTCCCAAGTGTATTTCCGCTGTCCTTACAGACGGCAGCCCAGTCTCACGTCACACTCAGTTACTTTATCCGGCAAATCGACCCATGGCAGTTGATGAGCTTTAGCGGACAGTGTTTGACAACTCGGAAGAAGCCAGTGCCCCTCTAAGTCTGACATTTCTGCTTCAGCTAATCCATCAACTAGTCATGTGTGGATTAGAAATACATTTTAGTCACAATAGAATCCAACTAATTAGGAAAATAAAAGATTCTGCGAACTTGATTGTATTTCTGAATATACGTCACAACATGTAAACGGGGACATTCTATGTCCGCTTCAATCACTTTCATCATATTTCTTCACTGACATCAACTGTGGCGTATGTGGATTCACAACTACAATAATTTCATCTCAACAATATTCATGTGGGGATTTAAAACATTTGTATTACAGAGAAGTAACGAAACATGGCGATAAATTCATGATTTGAAACAACTTTTGATGAATTTGTGACTCAGTTATTTGTTGTGATATTTCCCAGACATGTATGAAATGTGTGATAAACTGGTCAACTACTGCAGAATAATGATCATAACAATAGTCATGTGTGGATGTAAAATCTTTCTTATACACAAGAGAATCTAGTCAAGCAGTAAAACAACACGTTTAACTGACTTCGTTACATTCTTGTCCACAACAAACAGCACATAGACAGACAACTTATACGTCCGCCTCAATCACTACAATTACATTTGACAGTTGAAATAAATAAGTCACACTTACATGTTTACACAATGTCATGTTTATTTCATTGTCTAATTCAGGGCGTCATAAATAAGTGACTTCTTGGTGTCAGTCATGGTGATATCTGCGCCACTTATCACCTTCATGTCGACTGTGTAGCGGTCTGGCGGCCCAACACCAAACATGGGAAGAAGAGACTCGCTCCACTCAACATCCACCTTGGCTAAAACAACCTCTCTGTCGAGGTAGATGAAGGCGAGTCTCCCCCTCCCCACATCCAGCACAACGCCATAGTGGAGGGTGGCCTGTGTGCCGGGTGTATTAGACATTGTGTTACTGTAACACTTCCCCCCCTCCCCCTGCTGCCAGACCCTGGTACAGAGACTCCCCCGGTGTGTGACACAGCTCCCTACACTGACACACCAGGAGCGGCGCTGTCGACAAACACACCACGTACTGTCTACCTGGCTCTCCTCCACCACACCCATCTCCAGGACAAGCCACCCCCACAACCATCCACCCACCACACCCAGCCTAGAGTGTGTCTCCCAGTATCGTGGTGTGTGTGGGACAGGGGTGACAGTAGAGGGGGATGGAGGAAGGGGGATGGGGGTGGAGGCACATGTACCCCGATATCTCCGTAACCTGCCGCTGTGTCTGTGTTGTGTGGCGGGCCGCGAGTTCACCAGCTGACCGTCTGTAGTTACGTGGCACCTGTCTGTGTTGGCTTGAGCAGCGTCCAGTTGTAGTTTAGGACCTGGAAATATACATTTTGTTTACAGTTTAACATATTTCCCGACTTCAGACAACAAATTAGTCATGTTATTGTCAACCTCCTTTCAATGTTTACAAACAGCACACTGAATGACCGGCCGCCATTTTCGTCTGTGTGTGAATTGTATCACCACTGTCACTTAAATACACACAATTATACTGTGAAAATATTTGTATGGGTATTCTAAATGTTTTTCATACAGTTTTATATTGACTGACAATGAAATAAACACTCCATGAAACATTTTGTCAGACACTGTCAGTTGAGCTGGTTTGCTGTCAGTAGTCAGAAATAAACATTTCCGTATGAAAACTCATATGTATAAACATCATTTCATAATAAAACTATAACTGTTGGTATTCTAAACTCTTCTTATACAGTGTACTAAACAATAAGATATAAAAAGCTGTTGTTTGATGATATTTTTACATCTGAGTGTTCACCAGACACAGTGTCAACAGGTAACTTCTACGTCCGCTTCGATCACTGTGCCCAGTTTCAACACACTCGCTGTGTGGGGAGGTGGTCGAGTCATGTGTATTGACTGGGGCAGATGAATGCTTTAAAGATGGGTTTGAATTAATCAATGTCGTATATCTCAAGGCAGTTCGTTTCAGATTTTTTCAAGAAAGAATCAAATATAATTTCACCGGCAGTACTGACGCCCTGGCCGATCATTATCACAGGTATTTGACATTTAATTAATGGGCGAACATTTTGTGATATGAAAAACGTTTATTCTATCTGCAAATAGTTTAACTGTCGTCAGTCAACTTTTAGTCTGCGTTAAGCTCATTTTAGTCAATACCCAAATATGTGTATAAACTCTCACCCTTTAATTAACAATCAAGTATTTCAATTTAGTTTCTCAAACCTAAAATGTAATATCTGCTTTACGTCGTTTCTGAAATGACTCATTTATTTTATGAAAGCGACTTTCGCAAAGTATAAATGTTTCTAAAGTATAATATGTATTACAGCTCATCAAATCCTCAGATCTTCCTGGGGGCGGTGTGGTAGCCTAGTGGTTAAAGCGTTTGCTCGTCATGCCGAAGACCCAGGTTCGATTCCCTACATGGGCACACTTTGTTAAGCCCATTTCTGGTGTCCCCCGCCGTGATATTGCTGGAATATTGCTAAAAGTGGCGTAAAACTAAACTCAGTCAGTCAGATCTTCCTGTTATAACGTTAGACTTTCATCTCACTGATTGACACAAACTGACACCGACAATGAGTTATTTTACAATAAACAAAAGCCAAGAATTTGTTCTAAATGTTAACAAAGATAATGAAAAACAAATTTGTGGTGATTTAGGCCCTTGGTTTAGACATTATACAACGGGACAGTAAACCAGTCAGATCAAGTTAGTGAGAACCAGGTAGACCCTCATAGTGTGCGTCGGCGTTTGATTGCATATCCATATGTCGCCCCTTTAAATTCGTAATATAGTTTTGGGGGCAAATTCCAACTGGAGTCCCTACAAGTACACTGAATTCTGTGGGTCAGAATAAAACAAGTACATCTATTCATGAGCAAGTCTGTCGCTGCGAATACACATCTCCTTGTGTAAACACGCATTTCGGTGACCCATTGTAGACACATTTATATTACATCCCATGTCCTCCGTAACGTCCTGTCTGGCTAACCTTCAGTGGTCACCTCGGCAACACCCTAGTGGAGTGTCCATAGTCCTAGCTTCAGTTACAAATATATTTACCACCTACTCTAAGCGCCAGCACAAAATATACACATGTAATTTTAGACCCATGCTTCCTCCAGCTGATGGTTCACTGTCTATAACGATACGTCCGAGGCTTTGGAATGATATAGGGGAATATGGATTCTGTTGGTACATACGAAAGTTACGTCTTCTAGAAACAGTATCGGAAATAACAAGACGCTAAAACTCTCAATATTCAAAGCCAATAATTCTTCACCCCAAACCTCAGGACGATAAAACTGCACAAGCTTACCAAAAACTAGAACCGGTGGCATGCCTATTGTTTAAAGGGCGGGTAACGCCATGTCCAGTGCTTACACACCCGTGAAGATCCGGGTTAGAATTGATAATACCCCACGCTTGTCGTAAGAGGCGACTAACGGGATTGGGTGGTCAGGCTCGCTGACTTAGTTGACACATGGCATCGTATTCCGATTGCGTAAATCCATACTCATGCTGCTGATCACAAGATTGTCTGGCCCAGACTCGATTATTTACAGACCGCCACCATATAGGTGGAATTTTGCTTGTTTTATATTATAAGTTTGCTGATCACTGAGATGTTTTTGCTTGTTAAAATTAAGAAATGACTATATAATTCTTCATTTAAAAATATACACATAAGGAATTCAGTTGAGCATGTAATAAAACTTGATAGTATTTTGGAACCAAGACTTCATTTCGTGGTTTGTGGCCCCGCCCTGTGTAGAGTTGTTCTCTAAGATTCTCCCTATTTTCAGCACTATAATATGTACCCTTTGGTTTGCCCACAAGTGTGAACAATATTTGTCTCAAGAGGCGACTAATGGGATCGGATGGTCAAGCTCTCTTACCTGGTTGACACAACTCGTATCCCAGTTGCGTAGATCGACGCTCAAGCTGTTGATCTCTGGATCGACAGGTCTAAGCTCGATTAAATTAACAGACCGCCACCATTTAGCTGGAATATTGCTGAGTGCGGCGTAAAACTAACCTCACTCACTCCGGTGTTAAAACGAAATTAAATAGTAAAAACTAGGACCACAGAACCCCTTATATTATCCAGGCTGAATATCAATACACCAAGTAACGTGTCCTCTGTTTAAAGAGCAAGCAAGACCGTAACATCCAGTACCATATGTTGTGTTAAAAGGAGGACATCATTACACCCAGCGCTATAATGAGTGTTTAAAGGAGGACATCACTACACCCAGCGCTATAATGAGTGTTTAAAGGAGGACATCACTACACCCAGCGCTATAATGAGTGTTTAAAGGCGGGCACCATCACGACATCTAATACAGTCTGTGTTCTAATGATCAAACACCCAGCGCTATAATGAGTGTTTAAAGGCGGCCATCACTACACTTAGCGCTATATAATGAATGCTCAAAGGGTGGACACCATCACGACATCTAATACAGTCTGTGGTCTAACGATCAAACCTTAAGACCAAATCCAGTACCACAGCCTGTGGTCAGAAGATACGGAAACCTGAATACAACCAGTACCATATCCTTTGTGCAGAAGACGGGGATCACTAAAACAATACCCCTGTCGGACTCCAATGGTGCACAAGGTCCACAATGTCATAGTGTTTCAGCAGCAAAGCTGGACAGCATACTGTGGTTACAGGTCAGGAAAGAGCCCTTCAGCCAGTAACCTATCGGTGTTACAGCAAGCTGCTCAGCATCGCCAAGCAAGGAACTGATTATACTCACACTGTAGTGTCAACGTGGTCCCTGTTCCTGTTTCCAGACTGTAGGTGTTCGTCCCCGCATCTACAAAATATTCTCTAGCATGAAGAACAAAAATAACGGTGCTCATACACATTAAGACATAACAATAACTTCGACATTTGAGGTACTCCACTTTTGTACACAACAAAGTATCTGCTAAGACAGACCTGGGTCCCTGTAATGTCAGTATAGTCACATTTCAACATTGTTTAGCCTCAGCTTCTGTCCATTACAAACGGGTATTGATATCGTATCAGATTTTTGCCCTGTACAAGTATCACAGTATCATATCAACATGAACAGACCAAGATCTTTTCAAATATTTATCACTAAGATATCCTTTGGATAAATAGCTTATGGGTCCATCTTCTGCCCATTCATAACTATTTCTGTTTAAATCATACAGGAGTTAGAAGTATGTGCTTCTGATATTATGGCATGAAAAGTAAAGGGACACATACAGTTACGTTATTTTCCATTCTTACGTTTACAAAGTAATGAAAAGTAACCTCACCAAACTGTGGTAGTGGTGCTGGATCGTTAGAGGCCTCTGGAAGCTTCAACTTGAAACAAAAGGATGTATTTCAATGTCGCAATCCAAGATTTACAAAACAGTAGGCTTGTTTCACTTCTGACATACAAGCATAAGTTCAATATGAACATCATATGTACGCAGGTGACAATAATTATTACTTCAGAGACAACGAGACGTATATATGTATGCTTACTAAGAAGTACTTACATGCTTGAGTGTGTTCTCCGGGTCAGGTAGATGGATGTCATCTGTCTGTGTACCTCTGTCTGTAAAATAACCCACAATTGTTACAGATCGATCAGTTTATGTTTCACCGAGTTTTTGTTAGAAAGGAATAGAACTAGCATCAGCTCACCATCTTAAAATCAAATTAAATGAATGGTCAAGAGAAACATCAACAAGATATCATTTTTTCTGATAAAGCCTGATAAGAAATACTTGACAGTATGCTAGGAAATACTGAAAGAAAAATCAAATGTGAGACATATTGAGTCAGAAGTAACATATATTGCCAGAGCAAGAAGTAAGTACCCCTCAGTGTGTGTTCATCAGATGCTGATCCATCTCCAACGAGAGACCCAAACTTAGAAATGTCGGATTTCAATTTCTCCAGTCCTCTCATGTTGAAGGTGACTGCAGATGAATGGTGCAGCTCTGGTGGAACTGATCTGAGGTGGGTCTTTGCTGTTTCTTGTATTGAACTCTCCAGTGTCAGGAAGCCCGAGTTTGAAGCATATCTGAGCACTGTCTTGATGTAGTCTGAGGTCCACTTGCATCGTTCACTCTCGCCTTCAGAGGTAACTTGCTCTGTGTGGAGATTTGACAGTTTCTGCTTCGTCTGATTGTCAAGATCGATGATCAGCTCCTTCTCTCTTTGATCGAGTTGTGTCCTCAGGGAATGGAAAGTGTGGTGGATGGTCTCCTTCACAGCACTGCTTGTCTTCTTGGTGTCATTCACGGCTTTGTTGATGCTCTTCAGATATGCTTGGTGAGACGTATGATGTGCAGTCACGTTCTTCCCATGTTGTTCTATCCGCACTTTAGCAGCATCAGCAGCCACAACTGCATCTCCAACATCGTGCTCACCATGGTCGCCAAGTCTGCATTTGTAACAGATTAAAATGTTGCAGCTTTTATCAAAATATTCAAGAGGATAAGGATTGTGAAGTTTGCAAACTGGTTCAGCCTGCATGCTTCCTGGTGCTGTGTCCACAATGGTTTCTACAACATGTCGTCTGGTAGCTTTAACGCTGTTGTGCATGTTCTGGCAGTATTCACAGAGGAAGTCTTCACACTCTGGACACCAACACACAGCCTGGTTGCCGTCATCTTCATTTGTACAGAGAAGCTCTGTGGGGCGATGTTTGACTGTCAGATGGAATATTTCCTTCTGTCTCACTGCATCCTTCTGGAGGCTTGTGTCTGTGAGGTTGACCTCCCTCTGACATGTAGAGCATGATATCACACCACCAGCTGCAGATGTCACACGTCTCACAAACAAGGAACGAAGGAAGAGGCACCAAGGAGGGAAGGAACGTGAAGAAAAGGAGGAAGCAGGGAATCGGTGAGAGAATGAGGGACATAGACAGGAGGAGGAAAAGGAACGACCAGTGGAGGAAAAGAGGAAAGGACAGGAGGAGACATGGACCAAGGTGAGACAGTGGAGACACCAAGGACAGTGGACCAAGGCACCAGTGGAAATGGAGGAGACGTGAGAGGTGGCACTGAGTGGAGAGTGGATGGTGAGGAACGGTGAGGCCCCACAAGGAGGCACAGGAAAAGGAGAACAAAAATGGAAAGACATAAACACAAAGGGTGGAATGGAGGGTGGTATGGATAACGGACACTTTGTTTTAATGGACATGGAGCGGAAGAAGGATTTGAACGATGAGACTAATGGAAATGGAGGAGAAGGTGGAGGAAAGCCGGACTTTGGGAAGAGGGAAATGGAGGAAGATGGATGGATGAATAAAGGAATGGATGGAAGGAATAAAGATAAACTCACTCACTCCACATCTATACTTGAAGGCACAACCAAGTGGCGACATGATTACGTGGACCTCTGACCTCACTCCTGTAGGCTGGACCTGAGTCTCACTTACCAGTAAATAACGTTGTCAAATATGTAGATAAACATCCCTACAAACAGAGCTTATATTCATTACACAATAAAGCATGGAAAGAAAATCAACATTTAACAAAGTCATGATTAAACTTCATAAGTACTGAGATAAAAAACACTTGAAGTGAAGACCATGCATTTCTTGTGAAACATATAATGATGTCTTAAAATGACAAAGGTTAAGAAAATCATCTCAAAGAGGACCTCATTCCAGGTCTTGTTGCAAGCCTCAGTTATGATTATCATAAACTGCAGAGCCGATACACATTATAATGTGAGCTTGAAAACAGTCTTGAACTGGCTAGACCTTACTGGCACACGTCCAGTCTCCCTTTAGCACTACGATGTTTCAGTCATACTAATTATAAGGTACATTGACATGTCTACCTGCGGTACATTGAGGTACTGAGTACTGTGAGTACCTCTGCCAGCCCGGCAGCCATCATTGAAGAACCCGGCATCCTCACGGACTTTAACCACCTTCTGTCTGAGAGGATCATCTTGGTGAAATTAAAACACCTACATCATTAAAAACATAGCAAGGCTCTCATTTGTCAATCTCCAACTTCTCTTCCCTTGTCTGTTTACAGAGATATATTGAATTGCAACCTATGACGTATTTCAGTAGGGACATACTTTAACATATAGACATTGTCTGGTTGCCCTAGAACATTGTACTTAGGAATACAGAACCAAGAAACACACTTCACGACCATCCAAAACACATGCCCATCAGATGCTAACATACAGCTACACCTCATGGCTCCCAGAAACACAACCCTATCAGAAGCTAACATACAGCTACACCTCACAGCCACCAGACACACATGCCCATCAGATGCTAACATACAGCTCCACCACATGGTTCCCAGAAACACAACCCTATCAGAAGCTAACATACAGCTACACCTCATGGCTCCCAGACACACATGCCCATCAGATGCTAACATACAGCTACACCTCATGGCTCCCAGACACACATGCCCATCAGATGCTAACATACAGCTCTACCTCATGGCTCCCAGAAACACAACCCTATCAGAAGCTAACATACAGCTCCACCTCATGGCACCCAGACACACATGCCCATCAGATCCTAACATACAGCTCCACCACATGGTTCCCCAGAAAACAACCCTATCAGAAGCAACATACAGCTACACCTCACAGCCACACATGCCGCCCATCAGGCAACATGGGTACACATGGCTCCCCAGATATGCCCATCAGATGCTAACATACAGCTCTACCTCATGGCTCCCAGACACACAACCCTATCAGAAGCTAACATACAGCTCTACCTCATGGCACCCAGACACACATGCCCATTAGATGCTAACATACAGCTGCACCTCATGGCTCCCAGACACACATGCCCATCAGAAGCTAACATACAGCTACACCTCATGGCTCCCAGAAACACAACCCTATCAGAAGCTAACATACAGCTACACCTCATGGCTCCCAGACACACATGCCCATCAGATACTAACATACAGCTACACCTCACAGCCCCCAGACACACATGCCCATCAGATGCTAACATACAGCTACACCTCCAGCCCCCAGACACACATGCCCATCAGATGCTAACATACAGCTACACCTCATGGTTCCCAGACACACACGCCCATCAGATGCTAACATACAGCTACACCTCACAGCCCCCAGACACACATGCCCATTAGATGCTAACATAAAGCCACATCTCATGGCTCCCAGACACACATGCCCAATCAGATGCTAACATACAGCTACACCTCACAGTCCCCAGACACACATGCCATTCAGATGCTAACATACAGCTACACCTCATGGCTCCCAGACACACATGCCTATCAGATGTTAACATACAGCTACACCTCACAGCCCCCAGACACACATGCCCATCAGATGCTAACATACAGCTACACCTCATGGCTCACAGACACACATGCCCATTAGATGCTAACATACAGCTGCACCTCATGGCTCACAGACACACATGCCCATCAGATGCTAACATACAGCTGCACCTCATGGCTCCCAGACACACATGCCCATCAGATGCTAACATACAGCTACACCTCACAGCTCCCAGACACACACACCCATCAGAAGCTAACATACAGCTACACCTCACAGCCCCCAGACACACATGCCCATCAGATGCTAACATACAGCTACACCTCACAGTCCCTAGACACACATGCCCATCAGATGCTAACATACAGCTACACCTCATGGCTCCCAGACACACATGCCCATCAGATGTTAACATACAGCTACACCTCACAGCCCTCAGACACACATGCCCATCAGATGCTAACATACAGCTGCACCTCATGGCTCACAGACACACATGCCCATCAGATGCTAACATACAGCTACACCTCACAGCCCCCAGACACACATGCCCATCAGATGCTAACATACAGCTGCACCTCATGGCTCCCATACACACATGCCCATCAGATGCTAACATACAGGTACACCTCATGGCTCCCAGACACACATGCCCATCAGATGCTAACATACAGGTACACCTCATGGCTCCCAGACACACATGCCCATCAGATGCTAACATACAGCTCTACCTCTCATGGCTTCCATACACACATGTCCATCAGATGCTAACATACAGGTACACCCTCATGGCCTCCCACACACATGCCCATCAGATGTTAACATACAGCTGCACCTCATGGCTTCCATACACACATGCCCATCAGATGCTAACATACAGCTGCACCTCATGGCTCCCAGACACACATGCCCATCAGATGCTAACATACAGGTACACATCATGGCTCCCAGACACACATGCCCATCAGATGCTAACATACAGCTACACCTCATGGCTCCAAGACACACATGCCCATCAGATGCTAACATACAGGTACACATCATGGCTCCCAGACACACATGCCCATCAGATGCTAACATACAGCTACACCTCATGGCTCCAAGACACACATGCCCATCAGATGCTAACATACAGCTACACCTCACAGCCCCCAGACACACATGCCCATCAGATGCTAACATACAGCTACACCTCACAGCCCCCAGACACACATGCCCATCAGATGCTAACATACAGCTCCTCCTCATGGCTCCCAGACACACATGCCCATCAGATGCTAACATATAGCAACTCACGGCCATTATCAAAATGGGTGTTTTATTTCTCACTGTACTGCCATATCGTCTACTTCAGGACAGCCATCGTCCAAATATTTCTAAAACCAAAAAATTGTAGCCATTGCAAGTCATGTGAGACTTAATTGTAATTATTTATATGACGCTAATCTGTATTTTTAATCCTTATCACTACCGCAGTGTTCACCGTCTTGTCAGCCACCCTGTACCACTGTCACTGATTACTGTATATGACCTTTACGGCCTTTATTGGTCACCCCCTTGGTCGTGTCTGCTATCACATCAACTGGTCAAGTGCTATTGTTTCTCTTGTATGTCCATTGTTGTGAGAAAAAATTTATACTAGAATAAGCTCACATCTATATTGTCAAGGAGTCCGGTATTCCGACTGTCTGTGTATAGGGACGACCGCGAGCAACGGATAATGCCGCTCGTAGGAAACGCCCCCTGGTATTGAGCTGGAACTCCGCCCACCTCATTTATGTATACTTGTTTATCATGTACTGTATAGTCTACTAAAGAAGTCTGAACTCAACCTATTCGTTCGTCTTCAT